>NC_041022.1:15296270-15927520 GCF_900634625.1 Parambassis ranga | reverse complement strand
ATAGGTCTACACACATACACAGGCCTGAGTACAGAAGCAATATGTATGTGGCTACAGTGATACAATACAATACACAGCTAGTGTATTGTAGCATGGAAACACAAAAGCAAAGCAAACCCCATAATTTTGTCTATGTACACCATGCGTTTATGAAACTGCACCACAGACACACCCCCTCCCACATTAAAGATGTTTTTGTTCAGTTTTTCCAACACTACATTTTTTCATGTATCTTTTGTACTAACTTTCTCCACAACAAATTGAACACATCAGCACATCCATACCACCAAACCAATGCTAGCAACTCTTGTTTTTTAATACCCCACTGTCTGCCCGCTTTGTTGTCAGCTCTTTCTTCACCTCCATCAAGCCTCTGTCACCTGACTATAAGGTGGGGGTCGTCACGGGTGTCATGGTGAGAAATGTAAGTGGCAGAACAGCCTGGAGAAAGAGGTGAGGGTGAGGGTGGAGGTTGAAACTTTACCCTTACCGTTAACGGAGGCCATAGCACCTCACGACCCCGGGCCACACATTTCTTAGTGAACTTTGGCCCTGTGACCAGACCAGTGGTGCTGGGTACCTCCTTGACACATGCACACACATACACACACACACATGCACACACAGCATACCCTCTGGCTTGCAGTCAGGCAGCCATTACCTGGAGATTGTATCAGTGTCAGTTTGTGGGGGATTCTTGCTCCCTGGGGTAAAGCGCAGAGGGCAGGCGCCTGATCTCTCTGTGAAATGTTAATGTGGAACAAAACAGGCAGAACTCGGAGTGTAGCAATATGTGGAGCCCTGTTCATTGGTTGAGAAACCCTATCCCCTCCAGCATCAATTGGCATGTGACCAAGCCCAAAACAAATCATGCTGCTTTGAGTGCTTTGCAAATCTTTTTAAGCACACATTGATGGTTCCCCAGTTGGATTACTGAGGCATGCTTTACAGTATATCTGCAGTGCTCTGGCCTCATTAGACTGAGACAAAAATCTCCCATTCAAGGTACAGTAAGAGTGTTCATTAGCATTGGTATTTAAATTATAAAGACAGCAAATTGGCCAAGGAATCCAGCCCCATGTCTTATCAAAGTCTAGAAGCCAGGGATCTGGAAATGCCTTGCTTTGTTGAGCGTTTAGTTTATCTCTCCTGTAATTGCACATTGTAAAACTGTCTCTCTGGGCTTCTTGCTATCCCCAGTGGCCAATGTAACCATCTGGCCCTCACAAAGATCTGAGCAGGAAGTTATGTAAGACGTCAGAGGATAGGAACTCATGATTGTACATACTTAGCCTCACATGAAGTTGGCAGATTCTTCAGTCTGAAATACCTGCCACTGTGTGTTGGGCAGCGTTGCCCAAGACATCAATCTTCATGGTGCTTTTCTGCAGTAAGATGCTCAACAAAAAGTTAACAAGCTTTTTTTTTTCTCTTTTTTTTGCACAATGCACTCTGCATCAATGTACAGGTGGAAAGCATGCAGACCACTGTGTTGCTCGACCTTGTATAAATGGTTCATTGAATCAGAAATTCTGGCATCTCTTTACCCAAGTGCAGGTGGATGGAGCACACAGCCAAGTCTTTGTGCACACTAGCATTGCAATTTCACGATGGGGAGCACCTGCTGTATTCCTACACAAACACATCTCTATAACGAGTTTATGTGTCAACTGCATTTTCATTATTCTACCATGATACTACTTCTATATCTTGTCATTTAATGGCTTGTAAGGTTATCAGGAGGTGTTCTATGTCTATCTTCATCTGTGCAGTCCAGACATCACAATAAATCACTCTGTTAACACATATGAGCAGGTGGCTGGCAGCTTCTAACACACCAAGTCTCACAGTCTGGTTGAACGGGATGAGAGGCAGCACGGTTACATCCTACCAGAGGGTCATAGTCGGAGACAGACACAGAGATATTAAGGCAAGGAGGTCCAAGGAGAGTCGACCTTTGCAAGGCACAGATCCCTCTTTATGCTCCTGTTTATTATGGTCCCAAGTAATCCATGCCTTGTGCACTACACCAGAGCTGCCATATGTCAACATCTTGCTGGTGGTTTCCAGGGTTTCAAACAACAGATAGGGTGCACTGAACCTACCATGTAAACTTTATAAAACACATTCAGCAGAACTATAATTATTTACAAAACCAGAGCATGGGAATATTTTAGTGTGGGACAGGGGGGGGGGGGGGGGGGAGGATTTAGTTTGTTTATTTATTTATTTATTTATTTTTCTATGACACAAGTTCATGGTTCATGAGATGAAAAAAAATATAGAATAATCAATGCCACTTTTAAATATCCTTTTAAAGCTGCTGCATCCTACATGAATATTTTACTTGCACAGCTTCCCCAAGTTTGTATGTATCAACATTTTCTGTCCTAATGATCTAATACCTTTTTTTCAAAATGTAGTCCACCTTTCCTCAGAACAGGCGTGGCTTTAGAAAAAAAAAGAAAAAAAGTGGGTGGTGAGTGGGGCTGTTGGTGAGGAGTGAGAGGGGTTATTTTTGTGAGCACCCCTACAATGCTCCACCTGTGCCTCAGCCATACCCCAGAGGACCACCCACTTAGGGAGAGAGAGGGCAGCCGAGAATCCCTATAACCTCTTTGGGTGGGCAATAAGGCCTTGCGCTGAAGTAGAGTGTTTCAGGCAACTGAAAGACTGTGGAGAAATGACTCTTAGCAAATAGACACCACCAGCAAAGAATAGCAAGCTCTGGTGTGAATTAAAGAGGTGCTACATTGGGGCAGCCTGTGTGTGTGTCTGTATGTGTGTGCAGTGCAGCCTAGTACATGCAAATGTCTGTGTGGTATGAAGTTGATCAAAACTAGCCAGATAACCAAATCATTTAAAAAAATATATATATATATATATATTCTGTATATCGATGTCAATATTCAGCTTTCACAAATTCCTTAACACTTCTTGCATTACTGCTTTCAGGGTCAATTTCATGCAGGTAACCGTAAACAATAACTGTCTGTTGTGATACCAGCATGAAACAGCTAACAGCAGATGAGTAGCAGGCCTCCACAGAAGACACACTTAGGTCCTAAAGGTCAAAGACACACTTCACTGTTACTGACATAATGCTGTGCAGCTTTGGAGCAAGAGGAGCACACTTTAATGTGAAACACCTGCGAAAAAGATACAAATAGGTCAACTTTATTGTTATTTTACAGCAAAATCTAACATGTTGTATTGTCTAGGTCAGTGTGAATAAACTACAGCCCAAGCTGTGATACAACAGGCTTCTGGTGATCTGAAACACATCATTTAGGATGGGAGGGAATACACACTTTTGGTGAGGATTCTTTAGTGCATTTGTCCCAAAATACAGTGTTTAAAGCTGCAATGGTCCACATGTGCTAATGAACAAGTTTATCAATAAAGGGTGTGACATGTTTTACATTTGTGGGAAGGCATTGTCAAAGGTCTAGAATGGTGAACCCCAAATAAAATAATATTTTAGTATATTTTTTTACATTTCACCAAGCAGCAACTGAAAACAGTGGTTCAAAGGAAATCTAAACCAAATGAAACAAATATAATGGTCCTACAAAGGAAACAAACAAACACACATTAACAAGGAGAAAGTGCTTGTGTATGACTTGATCTTCCATCATCCTCTTCAAGTTCCAGATGTTGTGGGCTTTGGTCGGCTTTGTGTTTGCTCACACACAGAAAACGACATGCAACCCCTGACTGTAGGGGCCTTCATTGTAAAACATCTTGGTGCAATAGTGTGCCTTGAAACAACCCAGTTAGGACCAAACTGGCACCTGTCTGCAACCAATGCTGTTGTAGGTATAGACTCCAGGGAAAGTGGGAAAGTTCCCTTATAGGGAAAGTGTCAACAACTCACTTGTTTCCAGTATAGCGTTAAAGGACTCATTTTATTGAGACTTGTGAGGGAATGAGCAATACATACACATGCCTCTTGTATGATATTCCAACATAATGGCAAGGTGTTAGGATGAGCATTGGCTGGTGTTTGCTTGTATCTATCTTTGCTTATGTATAAGTGAGTGATTGATGGCTGAGAAAAGAGGTGAATGCCTCCTCCCCGGTGGTCTGACTGGGCTCTTAGCCACTGTGCAGTGACCGCTACTGCTGCTATCCCTGACCCACATCACCACATCATTGACACTAAACCGACCGCCAATCTTCCATTGGCCCGTTGCCTTTGGCCCAGCTTGTGCCGGAGCTGTTTGGATTATAACTGTGCTTTATAATGAAGGCCGAACAATGATGAAGAAGAACACTGTATCCACAAACTACAAGATAAAGTTTGTTTGTCTATAACTGTTGTCAGGCTGACTGACTATTTTTGTTTTTTCAAAAAAGGCGAGCACAGTGCAGCAAAGGCCAACACTGCGGTGCACGTGTTAAGTGGCAAACACAGGGAGGATAAAACAGCTCAGGAACACTATCCCATGTTCAAATAAACAGAGGTGTGTGGGGTCTGAAGAACAAACACACATTCATTAGGTGCCTTGGTGCCTCCAGACCAGGAGTGTTTGAGCACACACACACACACACACACACATATATATATATATATTTATATATTTATATACACACACGCGCGCACAATCACATGCACAGTCTCCGTATACTCTATTGTTTATTGCTCATTCTCACACATAGTCCAACCAACCCCCAATTAGACAATCAAGCAGCTCTACAAACCCTTAGCTTCTCTGGGATTTGGAGTTTACACCCCAACATGGGCCGTGCATTCCTGTTTACCCAAGAAACCTGACTGATGGATTGTATTGTTTGGCCTTTCACAGCTATAATTGGCTCTGTTGTATAGGTTAAAGCTTGGGATATGTTCTGCAGACCCCAAACATGCCATGCATGGCCTCTGGGTCAATAACACTCATATCAGTCCAGGGCCCCCTAAATGGTAAAAAGGTCAGGAGTGAGATTCACTGGCTCCCTAACGACATCAGTCCGTGGTGATGACTTCAGCGTTTAACCCCTCCTTCATCTCTTCGCCCCTGGACCAGGGACATAAGCTTAGCCAAGTATGCCTTCTAACACCCCCCTCCAGCACCCGGTAAATATTTAGCCAGGACTCCACACTGTTACATACAGCCAGTCCAAACAACCGGCTAAACAATTATCATTGGCATAATCTGTGTACTGCACTCCCTCTTCACGTATCCATGTGTCAATATAGTAGTTGGCTTTAAAAGGCTGTGTGATATTTTGTTAGCTCCAAATGTCAAATTGTACAGACTGTGTACAGACAATCATTGTGACACCTAAGAACAAGAAAACATACATTTCAAGCTGTAAAATCAATACTATAAATAATGTCCAGTGGCTGGGTTTAGTGTGCTTCTGCTCAGACTGGCATCACAGTAGCACAAAGAAGGAGAAGCAGTTGCATAACCTAACATCTCCATTGGGTAATAGAAAAGCAACTATTACCAAATCACATCTGTGATTTTGAATCTTTTAATAAACAATCCATCCAATGTGAAAGACATATTTAGAGTAAAAGGTGTTGTGACTATAATAGGACTGTCCACAGCTCAACATGTAGATAAGGGCTAAGCTACATTTGCACATATACTATATATATATATATATATATATATATATAGTTTAATGAGTATGTGAATATCATCTTTTTATCTCCACACCATAAAAAAGCATAACATTACAGTCCTGCAGTCCATCAGTCTAAAGGATGTTATGATGGAAAGTAATTTGGTCATTGTGGATCTAGTGGAGTCATAAATGTCTGAACCACTGGTTGCTAAGCATTCAACAAAGACACTTGCAAACACACATGACACCTCTCTGTTTGGCGACCGGTGAAGTTGTCACACTTGGATATGCAAACATTTGCTAAAATATGGCTTCCTCTCTTCTGCTGCCTGCTAATGAGGCTGCAGGCACAGTGATTTAAGGATGTCCTGGATTCTGCAGTTGATCTTGGAGAACATGTTGTTTCCAATAAATGCGATTTATTTTCCTCAGGTTTTTCTTTATGTGTTCAAGTTTGAGAGTTACAACACTTAAGTTGACTCAACGTGGAGTTTACAGAATCTGAACAATGGTACAAGTTTGTATACAGTGACTGTAAATGCCCATACTACCAGATGCTATTTTGGTCACCAGATCATGCTGTACTGTTTGTGGTAGCCATCTCAAGTCAGCTACCTGAACTAAACATTGTGAGAACCAGGCCTGGAATGGGATACAGCCTTTGTACTGTAGCTAATAAGAAAAAAAATCTAAGTTTGCACACACCATTTTAGTCAGGTCCACTTCAAACATACATATTCTGGATGCATGATAAAGCACTCATGTGTGTCAAAGTTGTGATAAAGCAAATTATTTTTGTCCATTTTTGACTGTTGCCACAAGTTACCAGATGATTATGCTGCTGAGTTTTATAAGCAATAGACGTCAGAAAGACATTTTGAGTGACTTATTTCACAAAATAAAGGCACAACACTTGACGAGTAAAACATGAAAAACATTCAAGTTTGTTTGAACATTACTAATGTGATCCAACCGCAGAGTACTGTCCAGATGACCACACAAATATTTGGAGTACGCAGTGATACTTGGCAGCCTCCTTCTCTTTGAAACAGCATGCAACAGCCACAGGTTGTGAAAGTCTGGTAGGAAAAAATCCACTTTCCCAAGCAGAGACAAGTGTTGAAATTCATCTGAATGTTTCACTGTGGTGCACAAATGATTTATGATCACCTCTGATTTGCTCACTGGTTTATCTCACCAGCATTGTGGAGGTCAGCCTTTGGTGGGCCAATCACCCCACAGGAACATAAAGGCTCAGTTCATTTCATGTTTTTTTTTATGAAGAACATGCCACATGGTTTCTGTGTCTTGGCTTGTAAAATCATAACAACCTTTCTAATCAAAGACGTCGTGTCTAAGAAATACTGATTCCAGTTACAGTGTGGTGTTGGCGTTACAAAAGGCCAACACAGCACCACAAATGGTACATCTACAGTACACTGATGTTAAACACCTGTTCACACCAGCCACAGTTCAAAAACCAACCCTGCTGTTTACATAATGCATTGCAATGGAACCCAGTGCAATTTTCAAAATACGTCTCCAATATAAAGGGCTGGTTACACAAAATTACAAAACTCATTTGACTGGTATTTGAGACAGCAGTCTTTAGCACCAAATGCCAAATATTGACTTTTATATTAAAGTTTTATAAAGACTTGTATAAAAAAAATAACCTCTTTGAACATGCACATTTGCTTAAGTTTTCAGCACCAGAGTTTGCGGCCCCAAACCCTTAAACTATTCAGAAATGTGTCCAAGTCATTTTGTTACTAATATGTTTTATGGTGGGACCAATGTAGCTATTACATATTAACATTTGGGCCTCCAAATAGTGCATGAATTTGTATTACTTTTTTTTACTGAAGACTGAACATTTCTGACACCATCCTCTGCCGATTTTCCCAAGTAACAAACATGTGTTTGTTTCTTTACACATGGTCCTGAACAGAAGTCAAGCCACTGACACCAGACATAGTGCTGCTTCGATGACAGGGAGAGGATGGATAAGCAGCAGAGGGAAACACTTTATCAGAGTCTTTGTACATATCAAGCCATGTAAGTATACTTAAAGTCCTTGGTGGTCCAATACTGCTATCGGCATCTGGAATGCAGCACATTGGGGACTCCTGCTCTGTATCTTTGCAATTTGCTAAAGATAAACTTGGGTTTTTAGGCTGTCCTGATGTATCCTTTGTTTTTTAAATTATTTACAAAATTATCGTTCCCACAAGAAAGTACAAACACATAGCCTGTGTTTATGGTCACTGACTTGTGTTAATTTGTTTTCTGCTTTTAAATGTGAGGGGAGTATGAAGATAATGAAGCAGTGTTTATGTTTTTGAGTGCTTAATGGTAATAGGTCTACAACTGTTTGTGTATTTTACGTTGTTGTGCAGCTTGTTCGTGTATGGAGGACATTTGTGAGGTTCAGACCGTATGAGACAGGCTGTCTGTCCATGTGTCAGTGTGATGGTCTGGTTTGAGGAATGGGAGGGGGGCATACAATGGCAGACAGGGCAGTGACCCTATTCACTTGAGATGAACCCTGCTGAGAGAAGTGTGAAGCCTGGGTGCGCAACTGCTCAATCACATTCAGTGCATTTACACGCACTTTAGTAACAGGGTTTGAGAATTTTGGTTTCCTTATGTAGATAAAGACATCATAGAAATCTGTGTGAGTTTATTGGCTATTCATTTAATGCCAATGAGCACACATTTTACACACACTATTATGTACAGATGATCACATTGTTTGAGACTCATTGTCAATTGATGTATTCTGTCATTTTTGTATGTACTGGTTATGCAGTGCATGTTGTAAACACATACGTAATTGAACGTGATTGTTCTCAGTCATCTGTTCTTTGTGTGTATAAAGTGACTGACTCAAACCTGCCGTCACTGAGGCCAAGACACAGAGAGACCACCTTCTCACACAAAGCTCACTCTGCTGTTAATAAAAACCTTAAAGCCACACAGAGGCAAAACACATCTGACTAACATGCAGTTGTGCATGACCAATTCGGAAACTTTGTGGCTATTAAAGTGTTAGGTGATACATGTAGAATAATAGAAGGGGCAAGCTGGAAATGCACCTGGACATAAATAATGAAACATATTGATGTCACACTGAGTTTAGAGCAGGCGATGCTAACAAAAGCAGTGGCAAAGTTGGCACACTAAAGTTTTCAGGCTATTGCTTTCAAAGCCACCACCAAATACCGTCCATGGCTAGTATGAACCAAAATCACAAAGGAGACCACAGTTTGAATTACATTTAAGGAGGAAATATGAAAATGTATACTGTAATAACTGGGCAGTGTTTTCTACCTTGGAGTGAAAGGGAAAGGGATTAGAACAAAAACATCCTGACAGAAGAGGCTGGCACTTTATAAAAATGACTCATGCTCTATAATCAGATCCCAGACAAAGGGGAAGTTTTCACTTCGGCTTTTTGATATAAAAGAACAAAGACCAGGCATGGAAATATTACTCTGAAATGAGACCTCAAAACCAAAAACACACACCAAACAGTGACCTTTGCATACAAGGATGAAAGAAACTGATTCCACACCTAACTGCCATCTTTGGAGTGCCCGTTTTTCCGAGTCACCTTTTTTCTGTTTCTGCTGTAAAATGATCCCAGGGCACAGAGACTGTTCAAACTGGGATTTGACTATTTGACTATAAATCCTGGGAAACCCATAGAATGTCCACTTTGGGGAGAAGACCAATCAAGCTCCAGCTGAGGACCACCTTGAAAGCTACTTTTCGGCATAATAGAGTAAAATACTTTCCATTTGCTTTATCTAAATAAAGGTGGAATTTGATTAATCCGGTTGGTGGTTCTGCTACCCTTTTTTTGTTTGATTGACTCCTCAGATTAAATGTTTAGTGAGAACTGATGTCTTCCATACTCACCACGCAAGCAGGCATTTGAGGGCATAAACTTACAGGCTTTCTTAGAGAAAACGAGTGACATTGCTTAGATTGGGAAGAGTACCAAAGCAATGCAGTTTGCACAGAAAAAGGCATCTGATATCACCTGATCTGCTTACCTGTCTGTATTTAAAATAACAACTGTACTGATATGCCCCAAGGTAAGCTGATAGCCAGCTAATGATATCTGTGGGCCCTCATTTATCAAACATTTTAGACACAGTACATTAAAAAAAAACTTGCAGGTGCACATGTGCCCACACACACTAACACACACAACCCCCTGCCTGGCTTATTCAGATGCCATGAGTTGAAGGAGCACTCAATAGCTCAGGCCTACCTGATGGAGAGCTTGAGAGGCCAAGCAGGAACAGATGGGCTGAGGACTGCGGGGTACTGGGAACAAGGGAGCAAAGGGAGGGAAAGAAGGGAGAGAGAGCATCGACAGTCAGGGACCACCATCATTGCTGCCCACACCAGACTACTCTTACCAACAGTTGCCCACCCGCCCCCTTCCCGTCCCACCAAATTCATTTTCAGCACAGTGATTCTCCACTGTAATGAATCTGCAATTAGAACACATATGTATAGAGCCTAACATGGTACTACTTTGGGATCTGTTTAACCCCGATGGAAACATTTACAAACAAGTGACCACAAAGAGTCATCAATCTGCACATTAACCTCTTACTTGCCTTTGGGGGATTGTGCTTTTCACTATTAAAGGCTTCAGAGACGACCAAAGAAACTGAAACAGGGAGGAAAGGGA
Source organism: Parambassis ranga (assembly GCF_900634625.1). Lineage (NCBI taxonomy): Eukaryota > Metazoa > Chordata > Actinopteri > Ambassidae > Parambassis > Parambassis ranga. The sequence goes on along the minus strand of NC_041022.1, from coordinate 15,917,232 downwards.
AATAGTCCCTTTCAAAGCAGAGTACAGGGGCAATTAGGCCAAGTACTAACAGGACAAAGTTATGGTCACCTCAATCATTGTCTCCTTTCTGTTGTATGATGGGAAAAAAAAATACATGATGAAAGTCAAGTGAGAGATTTAAGACCTGTGACCCCTCCTAAGTTTCCTGAAGTGGAATCTAAAGAGTCAAACATCTGGAGAGGCATCTGTCTGATGCAAAATGACTGATTGTTTCACAACTTCTTGAAACAAGCAATGGAAACCAACACTGCATACATTTATCTCCACGGAGCCATGCCACTGTTGTGTACATTAGTATGCATCAGGTATTAAGTGTAGCCTCACAAGTTACATGATGCTCTGTCTTCTCGACTTGTGCCACCACGCTAGGGAGCCCTGGGTGGCTTCACTTAGTCAAGCCATGTGTATACTTTAGCCAAACAAGGCCTAAGGACACTCCAGGGTGGTACAGAAGAAGGAGGGGTGAGGAAGCTACAGGCGAGGTAGTGTGGTCTGATGGTTTGAGCCCATGATTTAGAGGCTGTTGATACCGGGCAGACAGCCCAGGCTCAGTCACTGACTCACTGTGGATGACGCTGCATAAGTCACTACACTTAAAATGTCCTCATGTGTTTAGATCCGTTCAAGTGGAAATCAGCCGCACTCACACAGCTGGAAATTGCTACTGGATCTGATTTTCTTGTTTCTCTCTTGCTTTTCCCTGAAGCTTTCATAAACAGATGGCAGAGGCTCATTAAGCTGTTGTCAGGACAATTAATGACATTGTGAACACTTTCCGAGGTCTGTATGCCTTAAGGCAAGCGATCGCTAAAGCCTGACCATTAAAGAAGGTGTGAGGGTAATACAATGCTGCTGTGTGCTGCAAAGTGAGGGATGGATGCCATGAAAGAAAAGTACACACATGGTTGAATGACTCTTAGCAGCAGGCTGACGCTAATGATTTCATGTTGGGGTTGATGGAAATGGAATAATTTAATGTGATTTCAGCACTGTTGAAGTGGGCCAAATGTTTTGACCCTGCAACACGACATCGCATGCTTTCTCTATGAGATGTGCTTCATTTCTACAGTAGAGAGGGTCATACACTACAATTATACTATCTGGAAAGTATTTGCTACAAAATACCTTCTACCTCTATGCAAGTTACCAAAAACACGGTGTGGCAGGTTTCACAACCTTCTTTCTGATGTCAAAATGCAGCCTTCTACTGTTGTAATGTGAACACCTATAAACACTTATCCTCATGGACCTACGAAGGTAACCAATGACTGCTCCAAGACAGCATGGGATTGTCTGTTTTCTGAGACAGTGCTGATTTTCCTACCCACCTGACGATGGGATGCAAATTTTAAATTCTGACAATTTACCCAAAGATTGATGATGATGCCACCAAAAGTGAATGTTTGAAGTGACAAACAATCAACAAGATTTATTAAAAACCATGCCTTTGTTTGTAGAGACATCTGGAGGTTACCTTTAATAAAGTTTTATCCTCTGATGACTGTGAAAGTCACTGCCATTTATAGTTTTAATACTCCATGTGCAGAATCTCTGGCTCAATCAGTTAAAAAATACAGCAAGACTTTAAAAAAAAACTGATTCCAGTTTTTAGAATTATTTGAAAAAGACAATGTGTTCTCTTCATGTTTATTGTCAAACTTTTTTTGCCGTCTGGCAGATGAATGCTGCCGAATCTACAGTCTAAGTGTTGCTGGCCTCCTCTAACACTCAGAGACAACTTTTGGTGAACTTCTGAACTGTGAGGTGTGAGGTAGTGCTTTCGTCTGCTTGGAATGGAAACATTGACAATGCACAAATGTAGTCCTATCATTACTCCTGTTGCGTATGCTCAGGATTATGATGCAACAAACTATTAATCACACAATGCAGTAATAGAACAAAAGTACAGAACAGAAATCATGTCTGTTTGGGAAAGAACGAATGCGACAATGCGAGCACCGCAGAGCTCCAGAGTCGTGTTGTTGACGTTTATGCGGTCACACAGAAACCTAACCATCGCCTCACGGGATATCCTTTCAGAGGGTGAGACACTGAGAACAGGAGAATTCCCCCACTGACCCTGCAGACATGAAAGGATGAAGCAGGTAGTATCTTCTTAGGAAATTATCGTTTAATGGTGACCCTAGTGAGGTGCAGAGTTCATCTCCACACATAGAATCTACAGAAATAAAGGAGACATGTACTGTGAGACAAGATATTTTGCATACAAGTCTGAGTCTGTGTGCCTGCGCCTCACTAGGACTGCGGTCTGTCTAACTGTGATTCTCTTGGTCTATCTCTCCCAGCAGATGTACTCGTCTCTACTCCACAGCTGCATCCCACATGTTTTCACGCTGCTTGACAATGCAGTTGTATTCTTCTCTGTGCTCAGAGTTCTAGCGTTTGTGGTGATAGTGGTGGTGGCTGGTTCCTTTGCTTCATATGGTCCTGCTTCTTTCCTTCTTCTTCCTATACTTGGTCCTGAAGCTTCCAGTTGGGTAACGTAAATAATGTGGGGTGGGTGGGGGGGGGGTGTTCAGATCTGGCAGGCACTGCCATGGCTTCATAGCACACACACACACACACACAGTCATTTCCATAATTGCCCACAATCAAACCAACCCTTTCTGGATTCCACCCGCTCCAGATTCCTGTAGATAAGCTGTGCTGGGGCTCTGGTGGGTGCTGGAGCCCCCCAAGTAAGAACAGGTGCAGCTAATGTAACTGATTTCAGGTTCTCTGTGTATCCAACAGAAAAGGGGAAGGGGGCTGTTATTTCCCCTGTAATAGCCATGGTTGGACATTCCCTTTGGGATTGCTATCATGTGACTTCTCTGAAGAGCAGAATAAAACAAACAGAATTCTCCCACATTATCAGGAGACTCAAGCCAACTTAAGATGCCTTACACTTACATTGTATGGCAACAAACAGCAGGGCATTTTCAGTGAGTGATTGAATTGTCTACCAACCACTGCACATTCTATTGCTACCAGAATAAAGGCTTTAAAACTCTGTAGGAGCATCATTTTTATATACAGATCACACTGGCTTTGGTACACGAGCTGTGATTGAGTAGTTTGTATGTCTAAGAAGATGGCTGGGGTGCAAACAATATGTACAAAAGTACTATAAGGGTAATGTCACTGAATCCTTCAAAGTTGAGATGCACGATTTTATCAGCATGCACATCACTGGTATCAGTTTTAAAATGAAATATTAGCATCAGCCTTGTAACTTTAACTTGATTCTTGTATGTACATCCAAAATGACATCGTCAGGTCAGTAAAGTCTGAAGCCTTATACATCATTGGAGTAGCCACATGTTCTCTGCAATTAGATGAAAATAATAACTATATGAGTGCACAGACATCTGAATCGCCAAAATGAATCGGACAATACTGGCATCTAGTATCATGCAGCTTTACTTTAAAGGAAAACCAAAACTATAAGTCAAGGTTATGTAATCTACATATAGCTACAGCTTCACTATATCTGATTTTTGATGTTTTATATAAAAAATACTTATCTCTAGATTAATAAGTAAATAAATATTTATTGTTTACATTTCAAGGAGACGGTACAGAACTTTTGTCTCCCCCTTTTGGTATTGATTTTAAATTGCAATCCTTCTTTTGAATAGCAAGTTTCTTTTGTTTCTCATCTGAAGCATCAAAAAGGTTTTGATGACGTTTCCCTGGTTTTTGCACCACCATCAATCAGACAAAACTCCATTAGACTGCAAAACACTGAGCCTTACCTGGTGTTAATGGGCTAAACCAGCAGTTTAGTGAGTGAAGTTATTTGGCTTATGCTTGAGTGTAATACTATTATATGTCAAATTACTTCATTTAAAAACATTTATTAACAGTGGTTTGAGTTTAGATTGTACTTTTAATTGTGCTGTTATGAAAGATATTTTCAGCTGTTTCCAATAAATAGAGACACATGAATGATGTTTACATAACAACCACCTGGAGGAGCAAAGAAGAGGCAGAAGGCAGCCTCATACTATGCAGAGAATTCTCATTTGAGCTCTTAACACATCTAACTGGACGTTAATTTGTTTACATTATGGTTTTTAAAGTCAGGATTTTGTCCACACTGACTGACAGCGATGTGACGAGTTTCTTTTCCTGACGAGTGAGCAGTCAGCAGCCAGACTCCCACACCGCCTCCAGCCTCCAGTCCGCCGCTCTGCTCTGCCAGGTCACTGTTCACCTCGATGTGGACGAGGCTGTGTACGTCACACCGTACGTCACCGCGCTCGCTCCTCTTCTCGCGCGTTGGTTAAAAAGAAGAAGGATAGAGCACGAGAAAACATGTGAGCGCTCTGAGGACTTTAGTGAGAGACAACTTTTATTTTCTTATGTTTTTTCCACCCGTGCATGTACAAACTGCCGTGCTGTACCTAAAAAGGAATTACACCTGAAAGGAACGACACGGCTCTTTTCCAGTTTTTGGGGGACTCTTTGAGTTCATCAGGATAAATTGTGTTATTTTGTTTTGTTTTTATTTTTTTTAATTTTCTTTAATATTTGAGAGTTGTACTATATAATCAGAAAAAAAACAATAATTTATTTTTAAACACCTGTCTATATAGGCTACTAGTGAATGAAATTTAGGACACCTGCGTTTACAAATAATATATATTTATCGTTTTCTTAAACGGCTTGCTCCACATAGCTGACTGAAATATACACCAGCTGCAGGTTAACATCTCTCTTTTGGAAAACAAAGGGCATATATTGTGTCTTTTGTTCCTTTTTTCAATTTTAATTTTATGATTTTTTTGAAACCATGAAGCATTTGCAATTTGTGCTCGTCTTGGCCATCGCGGTCAACGTGTGGGAATGTGGGGACGCAAAGTTCGGCGAGAGGGGAGAAATCAGTCCCAGGAGGAGAAGATGTTACGACGGAAGCTTGCCCAAGCGGCTGAAGAAAAGGGAGCGAAAAGTGCTGCTTGACGGCAGCAGCAGCGGAGAAGTTTGCCACAGGTTGTATCCTCGTGTGTCCTGCTGTCCCACCAGGAGAGCCGCCTATCAGATCCTGCACCGCAGGGATGCCAGGGTAGGTTCACATTCATCCACCACGATGCATGTTCCTCTGGGGGGTTTACTGCTGCTAAGGCGCCTCGGGAGACGCATTTTTACAGCCCGTGTGTATTGTCATTCCGCTTTCTTATTGCGGGCAGCTGAATTTTGGAATGGTCAGAGGAAGTTGCCATAGGCTATGGTGCCTCTGAATCCCGATGAGAAAAGCTCTCATTTTCTCTCATTTCTTATTGTCTTACAGGGACATTGTATGTCTTTAAACAGCTATTCAGACGAAGGTGTGTTTTGAACATAAACCCATTTATGAGAGCTTTTTTGGGTTTCTTTTCACATGACAAAATCAACGTATTTTGCTCTTATCGCGTCTGTGTGGGGTGTTTTGCATGTACATGTTTATTTTGCCTTACCTGTTGTTAAATTGACCGAATGTCCAGTTTCACAAGTTGGATTTACATTTTGTTTACTACGTGTCTGCTTTGCACAATCTGGTGCAACTCTAATTCAGCGTGTCCAATGTGCTTCCGCGTTACCATGGTAATCACTCGCCGATTTACGTTAGTTCTCGCTGCAGTCAACTACGGGAGAGAGAAAAGGGGTGCTAGCTTAAACCTTTGAATTGTTTACACGGAAAGGTAGGGGTGCCTTTCTTTTCACAGCAACATTCGAGACGGAAGAGTTTTTTATTCTCTTGTTTTCCGTTTCGCAGCAACTCATTTTCAGCTGTGTCAAGAGTTAACGCTTGTTTGAACCTAGCATAAAGTTCCATTAAATGTAAACGAGCTAACGCTAACTCTAAGCCGACGTCTTATAGTGCTGTTAAAATGTCAAGCTATTGGTTTAAAGCTCCCCCCTGAAAGGAGGTTGTATGCACCAAAACTTGTAGCGGATTCCGTTGGATCCTAACCGGGCCATTCTCATGTAAACCACTCCTCGAATCATTCAGTGGCTGGGTGGTATCTCACTTTGTGCTGCGACAAAAAGCCATATTGCATCATTTAATTTGCTCAAGTCATGCAAATAAGAGGGGGGAGAAGCTGAATAGGACGAACTCGACTTCTCCTCCTCCCCACTACACTGCCCACACACGGAGTCCTTTCTGATTATGGCAAAAGAATAACAACAACACCATTGTGTTTGTTGGTTTCACTAATGGGAGAAGCTGGAGAACATCACTCTCCCCCAGTCATCAACCCCTGTCCAAGTGTTAATGCCTTTGAGAGGGTGTGTGTCCTTCACTATATCCCCCTGCCAACAAACTTACACCTATTCCCTGAGGACAAGTGCTTTGTTAGAGCTTAGTGTTGCCTACCTCACTGCTTTTACCCCCTCTCTCTGACTCTTTGACTGTGTGCGTTTGCATTTTTTGCAACTAATTGACAAGAGATTTTTTTTCTAAAGGTGTGTGTTAATATGTTTGTTTCAGCAAGATCTTATGCTGATGCGATGGCTGTAAGATCTTGTAACAGCTGTTCTCCCATATGAAGCTCAGCATTGCAGGTGTTAAGCCAAATTGCATTCTACACTCCTGGGAATCCATTACTGACAATTTTATTTTCTTACGACATGCTATTTCCATGTTTCTGATTATGGCTTTGTTTTTGACCTCGACAAAAGTGCAACAGCTGAGCCTCATTGCTATGGTCGCCCTGCTTTTGAGGAACATGCTCGCTGACATTCAGCAAAAGACAACAAACAAAGGTCCACTTGTTCTGGTTTGGATGATGGCAACATTGGAGCCCATCCCAGCAACATATGGACACAGGGCATGGCTGAGAGCACACAAATGCTACTCTCTGTGGACCTTGTGCCAGCCCATGGCAAGCTGAATCAATGGGCAATTTAGAGCAGGAGAGCAGGCATGCCCACAACACTACATGGCAGGAGTGCAGAGGGCACCAAGACAGAGGAACACACCACACATACAGGGTTGTAGCCAGTCTGGAGATCCCTTTTTCAGGGAAACATTAACATAAATTTGTTGAACAGAGAGGGATTCAAGTTGAAGTGTGCATGTGGAAAACTAGATTTTTTTATGCCTCCTCACCTTTTTATGATGAGAGATTTCCTGCATGTATGTTAGTGTATTTTTCAGGTAGACACATTTTTTAAGGTTTAGCCACCTGTTGGATAAACAACTGTTTAAGTTATAAACAGAAAACCTTTTCTTCAGCAGTTTTTCCTGCGATCCAGTGTGAAGTGTAAGGTGTCCATATGTTAGCCTTGGGTCCCCTGCTCTAATTGACTTCGACAGACTGCTAATTTGTTGATACCAGAGTGGGAATGATGTGCCTGTCTATCTCTAAATTGGTGTTTACACATGGACCTCACACAGAGCAAAGCATTACCAGCCTGCCTGCCTGGCTGCCCAAGCAGCACTGCTCTTGACCTAAAACAGATTACATTGTGTTTTATTATAGCTAATTTGTTATGTAAATAATCCTGTTAATTTCTTTTGGATTAACTCTTTGTGTACTTTTGTATAATGAGCCCAAGTCAGGCTTTGAGACTCTTGTTTGGCTTCACTTGTATTAAGCCAAGAGAACTGTCAGACATGGGAATTGTAATTTGACTTTAACTGTTTGTGAAGTTGGGTAAATAGGCAGAGAATGAGAAGATTTCTTTGTTTAGTTATCCAAACAGTAGAGGGAGTTACAAATTCGGTGCTTAGCAAATCGTGATAAAAGGCTGCCGAAAAGAAACTTGTGAAGTTTATGTGTTTGTGTTAATGGATTAAATAGGACCAAAAGTCAAATTAACTTCATTCAGTTTCTATGCACAGGATTGGAAAAAAATGAAGAGTTACATGAAAATGTGTGTGCCTTTATGTGTTAATGCAAACTGAGTAGAAATTATGACATGGACATAAACAGAGTACTTTAGAGAAAGTATTGGATAGTATGTAGTTGCTAAGTAAATCTTCTGTGTATTTGTGCAAGGTGGAGATCACAGATTTTCTGTCTAACTTCTGTCTTGTATTTTAGAAATGATCTACATATATCTTTGAAACCATTCAGTTTATACATTTTATTGGCTATATATACATGTCTAACATTGTAAAAATCTGTACGTGCTAATTTGAACTCACTCAGATAACCTGGAAATATCTCAGTTAATATAATCCTTAAAATTGTGAACAACAACAATTGTGTCTAGTTAGGAATTTTTGACAACGAAGATGTGAAAAATCGGTTTACAATCTAAATGTTTCTGAATTTAACTGTCATTGTGCAATATCTATGATGTTAATATCAACAGCTAATCCCACACTACACATTGGCTTGCTTGTGCAGTGTGAAGTAAGAGGTAAAACAGTTAAACAGTGCACCGTTTTAATCAGGCATTTGTCCTTGTTGCGTGTGGTCTCCAGATTTTCTCCACCAACAATACAGAATGTGGACGTCTCCTGGAGGAGATCAAGTGTGCTCGCTGCTCCCCCAATGCCCAGGTGTTGTTCCACTCCTTGGACATGGATAGGATGCCACACAGGGAGCCAGACCTGCCGCGGCTCTGCCAGGACTTCTGCCGCAAGTTCTACTACACCTGCAGGGGGCACATACCAGGTAATTACACAAATAATAATGGTCATGAATGTAACTTTAACTGTTGCCTGTGTGGTAACCCAGCAGTATCTAAGCAATCGTATACAAAAAAATATAGAGAAATCACATACTTGTACTTGAAGTGAAGCTTACCTGTCTGATTGTGATTAATTAAAATTCACACCAGGCCTCATTTCTTAGTGAGACTCAGCTTGCACATGTAGAACTGGCAGATTTTTGGACTTATGCAAGAAGTGGTGCGTCAGTAGTCTGGTCTGTGAATATTTATTTATTCAGCTCTTACCTCATCTGACCTCACCTCCATTTGTTGCTGAGCTTGTCTCACCCATTTCTTGCTTACTGCCTCAGTCTTTACTTTACTGCTTCACTTTAATGAATCAGTAAAATCAGTTGCAGTGCTATGCCTATATAGACCCAACACCTGATTAGAGTGCAGACTGGACAAGCCCAGAGCAGAAAGCAGGGTAATAGTTGCAGTCAAGCTGTGTTTATGTCACCAGGTGCAAGAGTTTTGTTTTCCTCTCTGTGTTTTCTTTGTTCAGATCGTCCTAGTTTATTTTAGTCACCACAAATTTACAATAATTTTAGGATTTGTTTGAAGATTGTCATAACAATACACAGATTTTATTTTCTGACATGTGAATGGAAAATATTAGAGCTGCGAAAGGTGGATGTAAAAACACACGCACTGCCAAAGAACTATTTTATGACTAGTTCCAGGATACTGTTCACCAGACTCCTGGGGACTGATCTTGTATTTGGGATGCATGTGCACCCTGGCTGTGGTCTAGACATGACTGCTGGTTGCCTTGCCTTCCTCAGACATAAACTGTCACCTAACGACTTGTGTCACAATGTTTTTTTTAGTAGTAACTTAAAATGATTCTAAACATACATGAAGTATTGCTTTATTGGCCTCTCCCATCCTAAATGGTGACAGAGTCCACAGAATAGAGAAAAGCTTGTTGATGCAGCAATTTGCCATGCGTATATGCTGCTGCTAAATGATAGGAACCCATCTGCCTCTTGAAAGCATTTGCTCTTCAGAAGAATTTCCTTTGAAGGGATGCAAGATCACAGGTACATGTGCCTTCAGAGTGCATACCAAACATGATCAAACACTTTTTGACTGTCTTTTCTCCTTCAGCCAAGTCTTCTTCCAGTCTCTGTCGCCACAAACTGATTAAATCTGCTGAGATTTGCAAACAGAGAACAGTTTCAAACGCACTTGTCTGCAACCCACCCACATGGTATGCTGCAGCTCAAGTCAAATATCAAACACATACATTCCATCGGGGTCCATCCTTGTCTGCATCTAATGGCCTGTTGTCATATCATGTGCAACACTTGAGCTACAATTGGGGTTGTTTCAGGGGGACTTCAGTGAGTAAAGAACAAGGGAGGAAGGAGTCTTGTCTGGGGTTACAGTACTTGCTCCTGAGCTAACAAAAATATGGGCTTACAGAGTCAAACCAAAAAGGTTTGAGAGAGGAATCCAGAGAAGAATCCCCCCTCCCTATGTTCACTGTTGTGCTCCTCCTAACTCACCCCCACCCTCCACCCCGCCCCCTACAGATCAGCATATGTGGTGACGAATGACACATTTATTTTTCTACAAAGGTTGTGTGTATGTAAAACTGCTGAAGTGCATCAAGATGTCAAGTACTTTGGGTGGGCCACCCAGGTTGCCTTGGAAGATAACCAGATGGAAGTATAACTTTAGCGCTGGGGAGCCAGGAATATGGACAGAGCTCTGTCTCTCACTCTCTGTTTCTCTCCCTCTCTCTCCCCTATCTGCAGTCTTTTTCTCTGTCTGTCTTTTTTGTATGCTACTTTTTTTTTTTTACATTTTCTTATATAAAATTGATCAAAGATAATAGATTTACAGTACTTAAAAAGTAAACCTTTATATGCACACCCTAACAGCTATGAATGGATTCATAGCTGCACAAACAATGAGAAATGTGTTGCCATTTAAATAGTTATATTGCAAATATTTTTGAAACTCTTACATAAGATAATACGTTGTCACTACAAACATGAACAAAAAGATGGCGTTGTTGGTGAACTTACTCTTTTTCACAATAACTGACCAAAGGCTTTAAAATGAAACAGTAGCCTTTACAGCATCCATAACTGTCGTCCTGTTCCAATGAAACTTCCTACCAGCCCTTGATTAGGCCGTGTACTTGGCCCCCTTTTCTCCATAAAGATATTTACTGCCCTGACTCTCACTTCTGCCTGGGGGCCTCCCACCTTCCCCATACTCCTCTTCTCCATATCTTCCTTCACTCATCCCCCCACCCTGCACCCGAGGTCCCCAACCAGCATGGTTAAGATAACTGCAGACACAAGAGTGTGGGTGGCATGGCCAAAGATGTGTATGTGTGTTTCTGTGTGTGTTTGATCTCCATGTTGTGTTTAGATGTTTGAGGGGATATCCTATCACCTCCAGTACTTGGTGCAGTCAGCCCTTGCGGTGTGTGGCAGGAGAGGGAGATGAAAGGAGGGACAGGGAAAGTCCTGTTTGTGTTTTTATCACTGGTGTATTTGCTCTCCTCTGTCCTCTGAGGGATTGACTAAAGGAAACAATATTGGCAAGATTGTTTTTAGGTTGCGAATGGCCTCTGACCCACTGCACACTTTGCTTTTTTGCTGGGTATAATTTTGGGACTGCACTGGCTGGAGATATAGCCTTGTGTGTCTGCCGTGTTCATGCAGATCATTTCTTGCTTTGGCACTGAAGCATTTTAGGTAAACTTGAAGGTTAAATGAAAATAAGGAGTGATGTCAGATGTACCTTAAATTCATGCACCAGATTTATGGAATACTATGTCAGCATTTGGTGACATCATGTTTTTGTTTTGCAAAGCAAGCGGCAAACATCTCCCACCAGGAAAACAACTTTGTTTATTCAGAATTACATGCCATATTTAACTGGCTGATTATTTAATTTCACATGCTGTGCCCATGTGCATCTCAGTAATGCAAAACAGCTGAATCTTTTTCACAGATAAAATAACTGGTTAGGTCATTTTTATTGATTTTAGGGATACATAGGAATTCCTGGAATAATAAAAGGCATTATGAATAAAGCTGTGACACTTTGTAATGTTGGAACTCTGTTCTTTTTAGGTCAAATAATTCACTGCTGTGTAGACCTTTTGCTTCTATTATAGACTAGTAATCATATAGGTGGCACTACCTATTCTTAGAAACGTGTTGGAACACCCCTTGAAGCTTAGTGTGAATGTATGTTGTTTTTTACTAAGTATAGTTTTGGCAAGTTAGGAACCCAATATTATCACATTGTCAATCCTCAAACTATCCTCAAACCTGTTTAAATATGATGTTTTAATGCCAACAGGAGCATGTTACAGCACTGATCTTGCACTAGGTTTATTTCATATATCTTACTGACATACACATCACGCGTCAACCCATGAATCAAAAAAGTGACAGGGTAAATTAAAATTGAGAATGCAGTCTTTTTTTCCTCTGGAGCTGGCTATACAAGTGTAATCTCTGATCCATTTGGTTTGGCCCAGTTTCCTTTCACTTGTTAATTTCAGCTTTGTCTAACCAGGATTTGGTTTGGCTCATCAAGTATAACTCTAACCGTCCCCAACACTCAAGCTCATCATCTCATATCACATCTCTTCTCTCTTCCTCGGCCTCCACTTATCATTTGTCTTTTCTTGTCCCTGCACACATAAAGCTCAGCCACGTTGCATACAGACAACGTTAAGGTAATATTCATTGGTTTAGCTAGCCACAGGAGCCAACTGTATGAAATCATTTAACCATGCAGTTTATGCAGTAAGACTAAGACCCTATATCTGTATCTGTTGTGTTTGCTAGAACTGTTCCAAGCCGATGTGGATGAGTTCTGCCAGTACTATGGAAGGAGAGATGCCAGTTTATGCTTTCCAGATTTTCAACGAAAGCAACCACTTGGGCAAGATTCCAACTACTTGGGAGATGAGAAAATAGAAGATATCAGCAGGTTTGTAGTCTGACTTTTACCAAGTTTAATTCCATTTAAGGATTCAATTACACTATGGAAGATGTGTATAGCATTATTTTAAATAAGATTCGACTAGTTCATGTGTTTCAAATTAACGTTTCAGGGTCCGATGGTCCATTTTAACATGGCCCATGCTTTCAGACTGAAATGCTGTTCAGTTTCTCCACCAATCCTAAAGTTTGTCCAGACTGCTCTTGCTCAGCTTGGCTAACAAAATGAAAAAGCATCAATCTGTTTTCCTCCCTTACTGCAAAGGTTTGTACATCACAGAAGCCTTTGCCCTTTTGTTCATGGGGGATGCCTTTCATCTCTGTTCTCCCTAAGGCAAGACGGCCAGGAAGCATGTGCACCTGAATAGTAGCAACCAATATTCAGTCAAATAACTTCCGACAGTTAGGGAGTCAGTGGCTCATTTGTCGCTTCTGTGCCTTTTCCTCAGAGAGGTCTAGTCACATACATGACAGTGAGCAGAACCTCCTTATGTTAAGGTTGAGAGACAGTTATTGGCCAAGGTTATGGTAGGTAGAATAGAATAAAATAGAATAGAATATACTTTATTAAGCCCTTTGGGAAGGTCCCTCGGGGAAATTTCACCATTTAGGTGAAATGGATGCAGTGTCAGTGATGTCACCTATACTTTTCGAAGAGATTACTACAGGGACATTCCAACTGTAGTGTAGTCTGCCTTCACTCCCAGTACAGTCAAAGAGGTGGAGTATAGCTGAGCCGAGGTGCACGGTCATGGAAACAGGACGCTCACACTGTCATCCACAACCCCACTTGGATGCCACTTGGTTTTCATAAGTGGTGGCATTTGCTGCTTACCCAGGGAGCATGTGAGGGTTTTTTCCACTGTTTTAGCATTTGTGTAGGATCCACTAGACAAAGAATGTGACATAAAAAACTAAAAATCTCTTTGTTCATCACACATGATGCCTAAAGATAGAAAGCTTGCATTTAGTTGTAAACTCTGAGTATATTTACCCAGTTTTCCTTTACATATCATTGTCTTCTGTTTAGCACATTGTTTCCACTAAGTTGTTGCCCCTTCTGGTGTTTTGTTTTACTGGAAGGGAACAGAAATTTGAGTTTAACCATTGTGGGACCTCTACAGTAAATCTTTTATCAGTGCATGCTGCTCTGTAAGTTCCTTTTGTGTAGAAAGTAGAATCCATCATATGCAGAGGGCCAGTATCAATTGTAGATTGTTCTTCCTAAAGTGTCCTGATTACAGGTGTTTGTGTTTTATAGGATTTAATTCAGTGAACCTCTACTCAGACTGTAGATTTAAAACACTAAATACAGAGGATGCTGATTAACATTAAGCATACTTGTTCAGCTTGAAATCGGTTAATAGAAATTAGACAAGAGATTTTACTCTAAAAGCATTAAAAAAATAAAGAAAATCAGTGGGGATGCCTATAAAAGATTGTTATCTTATTTAATGCTTCTTTCAGAATACTACTCCTTTAAAGTCTCCCATGCTGTACAACACTACAGCCATCATGCTCTGACATATTATATCTTCCTCATTACCCAGGAAACACAACTGCTACTGTGCCCAGGAGGTGTTGAGTGGTCTGAGGCAGCCGTTTGCTGTGGTGCACTCTGGCGACGGTTCCCAGCGGCTGTTTATCCTGGAGAGGGAGGGAATTGTCAGAATACTCAACCATGACCTTCAACTAATCAAGGAGCCCTTCTTGGACATCCACAAGCTGGTGCAGAATGGCCTCAAGGTAGGAATAAGGCTGTAGGAATTGCAGAGGTGATATTTTAATATGGATGTAATTTTAGCACAGATGTGGATAAGAAAGGGAAAGGAACTTGGCTGATGGTGTATGAAATATTTACTTCTGCATTTTTTGAGTAAGGGAGCAATGTGGTGGAGCCTCAGTTCATCAAGCCAAGTCTTTGGTACACAAATGTTTGCACCTATGTAAATGTGTTAGAACATTTTCCAATCAAGAGAAATCCATTGAAAGTGGAGCCTGCTCACTATGAGTATTCAATTATATAATTAGTCCAAACAAGAAGTCATTCATCAAATGTGATCGAATGTGCATTACGCTTTTATCTCCTAATTAACTGTACATACTGCACCCATTGTGCAAAACTAATTTTCTCCAAATTCTCACAAGAATGGTTAAATGGACTAATTTCTCCCATATTTTTCATATCTAGGTGTCTTACCTAATACTTAACACAGTGCACAATGCGGTAGAAGGGGTAAGGGCGAGGTTTAAATTTACATAATTTCCATCTCTGTTTTCATCTCCTAATATATATTAGTTAAGAGGTTGTAATGATGTGTTGACCTGAAAAAACAGACCTTGTTTGGCTGACCACCCAGTACTGTGAAAGTCTGTCTGCCAGAACAGGGAGCATAATAGGATATTGAGGTGTCAAAGGGCAAGTAAACATGTGTTCCACTTCTGTTTGGCTCTGTGCCCTATCTGAGAAAAATAAACACAGGCACAGTAGTAAAAATGTTGCACATGAAAAAGTTTTATAGAAGTTGTATTGTCTGCTATGTCATCGAGTTGATGTATGCCCAAAAAATATGTTATACAAGTCCTTCACATATGTTCTTGCATATAAACTTTGGTCTTTAAGGTATTCATTCATTAATTCAGTAATCACTGGATGATATATTTTACATTGAAAAATGATCAGAAATTCTTTGTGCATAAGGGGATGGAATTGCTGGCATGTTTGGGGGGCACGCTACGAGACAGGAAGTTTATCTATCACGCATGCCTCTTCCACTGACAAGACTCTGCTTACAGGGAGTCAAACAGAGCAGAGCATTTGAATATGCAACTATCCCCTCTGCCTGCTCTTCTCTGCTCTCTTATCATAATTCAATCCAAACTGGTTGTGGATAAAGTGACCATTATGACAATTAGATGTGGCTCAATCCCCTGCTGGCCCCAGGAGTCCTATTCTCTGATGTTGGCTGCCAGAACAGGGTCCCAGCTATACAGGGAGGAATAGGACCAGGGGAGGGCTAAGGTGTTTACTGGCAGCATCAACAGGATGGAGCTGCCTTTATACAGAGAGAGGAACCCAGGGCCCCAGGAGACTGCAGATAACGGGTTTATCATTAGCCACATGCACATGCTTTGATTGTAATGTTCTGTGTTTCCTCTCGCTCTTCTATCCCCCTCCTTCCATGGATCCCCCCGGTGCCAATTAAGCCAAACTTCACAGAAACAATACTGTGCTGTGGTGGTGTGGGTTACTACCTGCGCTGTGGGTGTTCTTCTGCAATTCAGGCTTTTTACTCTAGCTTAGCCTTTATGCTCACACACACTTACCACACTGTCTTGGTATAGTGGTCAAATTTGCTGTTTTGTTTGTTTGTTTTCTTACATCATCATTTTTCTTGAGTTCTGTCACCAACATGTTCATGTTTGATTCACTTTAATATGCAGCTCATGAGGTCTGTTTCTGAGGTGATTTTGGTACATTTTGATTGTATTGTGTAGTGCAGATTTGGAACAGCCTGGATATAGTTTACTGCCACTCAGCCGAACATTTGCGCAGTTGACACTGTCTATTCTTGGATCCTGAGGAATTACACCTGCTATGCCATGATAAGAGTGGCCCTCAGAACAGTGGGTTTATAAATGAAGACATCTGTAAACAGGACCCCAGAGCTGGCTGTCTGCTCATATGAATTAGCCTGTGTAACAGGAGTGAGTGGGCCTCCTTTAAAATTAAATATTTTACTGTTTAAAAAAAAGTCATAGCGTGTTATTCTTTCTGTCCCTGCTGTCAGAACCCCTGAGCTGTCTTATCTGCCTAGGAGGAGTTAGCCATTGTCACTGTGAAAACTGAAGTGCTCATATGAATGTAACAGGTGAAAAATGTAAAGATTAATTGGTGGGAGGTTTTATTTATTGCTTTGTGCTAGTCTAAGGTGAAAGGGTGGAGAGTTGACTGTGTTATTGTCATCACACAAGCAAAAAGCTAAGGAAGTTTGCGTGTGCTTTCCTGTGCATATAGGAGGATGGGAGCACACATGTTTCAGGTGAAGGGCATAGACATTGTTTTGCTTTTGTCCACTGTTGTGGAATGTGTTTTGGTAGAGAAATGCCCACTAGCCAGCGAAAAATGGATCAAAAGGGTCTGAGTGACAATGCATAAGCCAACACATGTGTCACGGTTGTTCAAAGGCAGCTGCCTTGGCAGAATTGGAAATGATAGCATTGTGTGTATGTGTGTGTGTGTGCTCACACCCTCACCACCTTTCAGGCAGGGTCAGCATTCCATTTAATGTACCGTGAGATGTGAGATAACCACTGCTCCTCATCCGTGCACTTCAGGTTTCCAGCTTTCTGTGGAGTGATGCCAGAAGTTGACAGAGCCAAAGCCGGAGCCCCAGAGAACAGAATTGGAGGGAAAAGAGGAATGCAGAGGCAGGTGTTTGTGAAAAATGAAGAGATAATACCTCATGAGAGATTCAATCAGAACCCCCTGCCTGGCTGTAGAAGAATGATGGCAATCATTGAAAGGACAAAGATGTTCAAGGGAAAAATGTGTTTCAAGTTGATGCAGCGTGGTTATTTATACACGTTTGTGGATGGCAGGTAATTGCATGTGCCAATCGGGAAGCAGGTACAGTGACCAGGCAGGGAATCTTCCCTAATGTCCCTAATGTTTTGCATACTGTATGTATAAGACATGACTGATAGGCTTGTGGACTAATGCAGAAATAGACACATACAGCTGTAGCAACACACACAGGCTGTTGACCTTTTATTTTGAGGTATGCCTGTTTGTAGGGAGTTGATTTGCAAGTCAGCACTGCCTAAGAGTCCACAAAGGCAACAATGGTTAAAGCTACTGTCCGGGAGTGTGGTGTTGAATGTGTCTATCACTTGTCCTATTAACCTGATTTGGTACCCTCATCTTCACCAAGCTAGAGAAGGAAATCTTTGTTTGGGCAATGATGGTGGTGCCAATAACAGCTGGCAGCCCAAGATGATGACTTTTACAAAGAAGGGATAGGTCCTACAGGTGTAGATATGGTTACATATTGATATTATGAATGTGGTTGGTTTTTTGAAATAGAGTCTTTATATTTCAAGTTATAACCTGTCCACAATTGATAAAACATGACCACACTCGGGTGCATACATGTTACATACATACATAGTTAAATGAATTATGAAGTAAAACCTGAGCTCAGCCTTTAAATCCTCCTCTTAGAACCTAAAATCTCTGAAAGTATGGTGACCATTTGTACCTGCCTTATGTACATTATCTAAATTAGCTTGTTTATACACTATATTAGTTTTTGTTCCATGCCAAGAATATCTAACCCACTGCAGCTTTGGCAGCACTTTTAACATAATCGATGCTCAGGGGCCTAAGGTTGGCACTTTGTCTTCTTTTAATGAAGCTATCTTCTTAGACTAGCTTTGAAAGGATCGCTGATTCAGTGTTTGTTTCCTATGGCTCTGCTGCCAGCTCTGCCGTTTGCCTGCTGCTGAAGGAGCTACTCATTAGCAAGGGAGCTAATATTTCAGCCCATTTAACCACTGTGTATCTTGGTGGTCCCCCTCTTGGCTCCGGATCTAGGCTTCCTTGGAATCATGGTCTTTGACCCACTCCCTATGGTAAGTTTATTTTAGGGATGTGGGTCACTGCATCTCTATGTCTAACACATGGATCCAGCATTTCAAGGTGAGGTTGAGAATTATTCCTCCTCGTATTGAGATTCTTTGGCAAAGGGCGGCTGCCTCTGCTCCAGCTAACATCCAGCTGTACAGCGTGCTACAACCACTCCCACATAACTCTGTTTTTATTTGACTTCGATGATCTGACATTTAGTAGTACTCATAAATTTCTGCAGAGGAACTTTGCCTTTTGGGGTTGAGATTTATTTGTCAACTTTCATGATATTTCACTTTATATTCAGATTGATAGACCCCCTGTGGCTTGTCACGTGGGTCTCTGTTGTTGCTCTCTGGTACTTAGAGTACATTCCTAAACAAAGAGTCATCTCTTTTGCGTTTGCATGTGGCCTGTGTCACTGCTGTGTTTGACTGGGCTGGGTTTAATTGAGTCCAAACAGAACTAGGAGATCCAGTACACCAATTTATGATGTGTTTTTCTTGGCCTGTAACACAGACGGCACCTATCCAGGGTTTGCCACTGTAGTGCAAACCAAGATGTGTTATGTCTGAATTTTATTTATTTGATTTTTTTTTTGTATTTTGTTAGAGGAAATACCTGAAGGGTGAAACACCTGTGCCATTGCTATGTGTTAACTACTAAATAGTATGTCAAAGAATCAGGCTGCTTTGGAGGGACAGCTTTATAAATGCCCTTTATGCCTAAGCTTAGAATACTGTTCATTCAGTCAGGAAGAAATAGTGAGGGAGAGTAAAACATAAAAAAGGGCCGACCTGGTTTGCCTTGCTTGGGGAATGAAATGCTATAGCTGATTATTACAGCTAACTATGATGGGAGGACCACCAGGGTAGTGACAACTGATGTAGCTGCCTCCGGGGTGAGACAAAGGTTTACATATTACACAAGCAATTTAGATGTTTTCTAAACATGTTGCCAAGACAGTGGGAGTTGGCAGCTCTTTCCTTGTTTAGGTTTTCTTTTTTCCTTTTTTACTCTACTCTATCCTCCCTCCTCCCATCCAAGCTGCGAATTCTGCATGGATTTTGTGTAAATCAGGAAAGAGTAAGGGGACAGGGAGCAAAAAGCACGGACTGAAGTACTCTGCACTTTTGTGCTCTCTATGAACTGTGAGTGAGCTAATAAATTCTTTCAGCCACTCAGTGCAGCATTCACGGATATCCCCCAAAGATTACACACACAAATCACTGCACAATGGAGGCCACCGGGAGGGTCTGGGCGTCACAGGGGCCCCCGACCCTGAGGACAAGCGCACATAACCAGACTCCAGAGAAGGCTCTGCAAAGGCGGGTGGGTGGGGGCATGTAGAGAAGGTGCTGCTCTACTCAGAGTCAAATGCTTTATAATGGTTAGTAATGGTATATTCAAGAAGGTTGGTGAAGGTGTGAAGTGAATCAGAAGAGGGTAGGAAAGAAGAGAATGGGAGAATACCAGGGGTGTGAAAGGGAATGTGATGGACAAATAAAAAAGGGGGATTAGAGGAGTTGAAAAAGAGCTGGGGGTGAGGGATGAGGAGGGGTTGCATGTTGGTGATGATGAAGATGACCGAGGGGGGTGATTCCAACCCCACACAGCCGAACAGAAGCCAAGGAGGGGCATAATTAACTCCTGGATCTTTTGTGTTTCCCATCTGACTGCAGGGTGGTGATGAAAGGGGCCTGCTAAGCCTGGCATTCCACCCCAATTACAAGAAGAATGGAAAGCTCTACGTCTCCTACACCACCAACCAAGAGCGCTGGGCCATCGGACCACACGACCACATTCTCCGTGTGGTTGAATACACCGTTTCGAGGTAATGGGAGAAGTGTGTGCCAGATGTACCTTAAATATGGGTTGTTCATCACTGATTGAATGGACACTAAAACCTCATTCACATGCTATACATTAGGTGTTTTGGTTTAATTACAACTGGATCCACATTACTTCATGCAGGACCAACTTAGTCTCAATCTCAGTTGTTATTTGCAGTCATGTATGCTAAACTTTATTTTACTATACTACTAAGTATACTTTGTGTATTAATCTTTGACTGCTTGTGCACTACTTTGTACTATACTCCACAGACCTGTCTCTGTCTGGACCTGATGTTATAGCACTTGTATCAAAAAACAAAAATGTAACTGTGATTTTACCCTTAGATGGAAAAATGTCCCCTCAACTCCTGCAACAGTCTGAAAAGCAGAACCTAACTGACCATTGTTAAATAAGCAAAGAAAAACATTTTTTCCACTGGTTGCTTTAATCTAGTCACAGCAATGACTAAACTGACATTTTATAGGTGGGGAAACAGAAACTGATACATGCGGGTTGTGCTCTTTAAATATGCACACACAGAAACCCGTAATGTGTTAATCCAACTTTGTGTAATTAAATGGTCTCCTTTCTTCTGCCAGATGCCCCTCATGAGATGCACAACACTAGCTGCTGTAAAACCTTAACCAAAGATCATTTTTAGCCGAAATAGATGATGACTGCTCACCAAAACAACCTGTGCCTCAGCACTGCACTTTATTGGGCTACCACAAATACATGAGTGCAACATGGATCAAAATAAAGGTTCATTTAAAAAAAGTGAAAATCAGACACACTCTTACAGAGATTTCTTACATTGTAAAAGAGCAAGATATGATCATATGGGACAAAACAGACACTTGATCTTAACACAGACTCTTGGATTATTATAGATGTTTCAAATGCACTAGCCATGATTGTACCAGCTACTATGGTAACAAAAGCTTCAAAGGCATATGGAGTAATTTACTTGAGAAATGCAATGAAAAAAAACTAAGAATTTTTGTCTTATGGGGATTTAGAAAGTAGGTCAAACTCACTTAGTGAATATGTGTAACACTGTTGTGATGATAGCAGTGCTTTGCCTTTTCCTGTGTCTGTACCTCATGCTCCCTTCACAATGACCTGTGATTATGAAAACAATCTTTTCTCACGAATGTATTTAAGTGTTACGTTTTAATTTGCATAATCACAATTGTATGTTTGACTTAATGTTAAAATCTCAATTATGGTCTTGGCTTGCAGTCTTGTTGACTACAGCGTATAATCCTTAATTTAAGGGTCTAATAGAAAAATAACAGTGTTTCATGGCAGTTCTTTGCTAAGCTGCTATTTCAAAAGTTTTGTAGAATGACACATCATAAATATTTGTTGCTGATCTTGTGAAAGCAAATTCTCACTTTGCACTTAAGAGTTGTGCAACATTTTGAAGCCTGTGCTACATCTCCACCCTGTGTATTTCCCTTAATGAGACAATACGTTAGATTTAGACTAAATGTCTCCAGACTACAAAGTCTTTAAACTCATTTAATGTTGGTTTGTAGTTGGTATGTTGTGTCAGCATTTCTCATCCATGCCTTGGTATCATTTTACTTACCAGTGCAATTATTTTTTAAAAGCTATCAGAGGCAACCAGAGTCTAGTCTCTGAAATGCCATTCAAAACAAAATGCATTTCTTCTAAAGCTTTCAAGGCAGTCAAGATAAAGTTTTGTGCCAACAGTTCAAAAGAGACTGAATAAGACAATACTTTGACTGTAAGAGTGTACTGTACCTGAATTTCACCTCGGGGATCAATAAAGTTTGTATCTTTCTATCTTTAGAATTTGTGTTACGATAGATGCTCAAAGACTATGGCTATTCCTGTGTTTCTCAGAAAAAATCCGTACCAGGTGGACACCAGGACAGTCCGGGTGCTGATGGAAGTGGCAGAGCTGCACAGAAAGCACCTTGGAGGTCAGCTGCTGTTCAGCCCCGATGGTCTGTTGCACATCATTCTGGGAGATGGCATGATCACTCTTGATGATATGGAGGAAATGGATGGACTCAGGTGAGATAGTAGGTCAAAGGATGGCGTTATAGAAGTTTGCATGCTGTTTCAGGTTTGAAGGTTGCATTTCATCCTAGCTCCTGCCATCGTGAAGGTGTTTTTTTTTGTGTTTTTGAATGCAGTGATTTCACAGGGTCTGTCCTGAGGGTAGATGTGGACACAGACTGTTGTACGTCACCCTATTCTATACCACGGAACAATCCCTACTTCAACAGCACCAACCAACCGCCTGAAATCTTTGCTCATGGATTACATGACCCAGGCAGGTAAGTAAAACACTTGATGGGAGGTCTATTTATTATTGCCTTTAAAAGAGTTCCATTCTTTAAAACATGGCTGCAGAGACTGACTCAAATATTCTGTGATAAAATATTACTTATTGTTGCAGTTAGTCTTATGCCAGAACCCTCTAAGATATTTCTCCTTTTTTTTTGTAAATTCTGGCATCCTGTTTTCTGAAGGTGTGCAGTGGATCGACTTCAGACAGACAATGGGAGTCTCCTAATCCTGTGCACTGATGCCAGTGGCAAAAATGCATCAGCAGGACGAATACTGGAAATTGCTAAAGGGAAAGATTATGGTGAGTTACAGTTCCCAAAAAGGCTCATAATGTATTTACTCTTTCGCGTTTGGTGTGAGTTAATTATTTTGCAATTTTAACACAGGCCACGATAATGGTAAAATGAGCACAACCTTTGCCTGAGATTTGTTTAACGCCATTACATCTTGAGGAAGAAATGAAAATATTTAGACCTCTTGGATAACCTCTCATTTTTTTCCCCTCTGAAAATGATATCTGTTTTTATGAATGTCTCCGATTTTGTAAGAACACAGTGTTTTGGCAACATGTTCAGAAACACACCAGGTTGAGTGCAGAGACAGTGAAGGTTAAATGTTAAAATGATGTGATCCAGAAAGATTCCCCCCTTGTGGAGTGTAGATTTGCCAAGGGAATGTGAGATTGTGTCCACAAGAAAGATTTAAAGCTGTCAACAGCAATAACTGTCTAGATGATGGTTGAGAACACAGCTGAGTGGGATCTAGTTCTTCCTACATTCAGAAACTAATCAATACCATGCTCACAGCACAGCCCTTTTTCTTTCACAAAAAACTAATTACTGCTATTTGTTCTGCATTACATGGGGCAGGTTATCATTGCCACATAACTAATTAACCTAAATGAATTCTCCAACTCCAGTTCCAAATGTCACCTCTTGCCACATACCACCTCTCACCTGGTCTCATGCCTGATTTCACCAGTTACCAAAAGTCTAAAGTGATTACAGTTGGGAAATGAGCATACCACATCTTGGATCATAAATTTTTAAAGGCAACAAACCTCCATTCATATTTCTGCTTGCCAAGACAGCTGTAAGCCAGAAAACACACCATATTGCCTCAACATTACACTTTTGAATAAAAGATGAATGCACACTCCACTCCAGTTTTCCAGATGTAATTCAATGAGGAAGAAGTCTTTAGTTATACTGTTGTCCAATTCAAATGAAGATTTGTATTCCTCTTTTTACTTGTCAGACAACTAATATGTCTAATGGATTATGAACCTAACAGAACACATGCATAAATCGTAGTATGCACTTGGAATAGGTCATCTCTAATAAAAACGTTTTACTGCATTAAGTCTATGTAGTATATTGTAACAGATGAATGACAGAGTCTGCCTCTTGTCTCTTCGTAGAAAATGAGCCCTCTGTCTATGACCTGCAGTCCAGTGGAGGAGCACCACCTGTGGGGGGCTTCATTTACAGGGGCTGTCAGTCTAGAAGACTTTATGGCAGTTATGTGTTTGGAGATAAAAATGGGTAGGTACAGACACACAGACACTTCATTGATCCAGAGGGAAATTCAAGTTGCTATATGTCTTCCTTTTCTTTTAATACTGAAGAATATGTCCCTTGCATTGTGCCAATGTAAACACAACATTCCATCCACATGGGGGAAAACAAGTTTTATTACTGTCACCACCATAGCACAGCCCATCAAGTGTAATTGGAGATTAGACATCGTGCCTCGTGCTGTTCACACTTTACTTTGGTTTGTAATTCATCCTACTTCACTGATGTCAAACACTGACGCTTGAGTAAACAAAGGAAGTAAATAGTGTGTGTCAGGGGTGTACTATCAGGAGTTGGCACTGTGTTTAAAACAATGTGTGGTCGGTTAATTCAGTGCCTCTCTACAATTTGGGGGCATATTGTTGTGACTAAGTGCAGGCTCCAACATGATGTTTGTTTTGAAATGAAAAGCTGAGGTCTTAAATAATTCCATGTGGGACATGGTGTGGAAAAGAGAGATGGATCAATGAGAATGTTATGAGAAGTAAAAGATGCCCAGATCTCATTTGTAATGTGGCCAGTATAGTTCTTTTCAATTTTATTACATTATTTACATTGTATTTCTCACTTGCACAGGGATTTGTTAAAGAGGGACATGTGCATGTACTGTAAAAAAATAGTGACCCAACCTGTATGTTTCCTTCACCTTAGCAACCTGCGGATCCTTCAGAAGTCAACATTTTCAACATCAGCAAGTGGTGAACAGTGGCTGGAAAAATCTCTCTGTCTGGGCTCGACCAGCACCTGTGGCTCTACACTTGTTGGACACATCTTGGGTTTTGGAGAAGATGAACTAGGTTAGTAAGGCAAATATTAAGAAAGTCGATCTTACCTGAGATCTCTACCTGTGCCTCCTTTTTTTTGTTGTGTTCTGTTTCCATCTGTGTCCATAAGGCTTGTTGAGTTGACAGATGTTAAAACTATGAAAACATCATTGCAACATCATGGCAATATCACACTACTACACTACACTGCTAGAATTTTCCAGCCTGAATTTAAACATGATTCTTGTTATGCTGCAAAAGAGTTTAAAGCATAACAAAATCTGTGAAAACTACAAGAGCTAGCCACCTAAAACTATACTGAAACTAATACCATGCTTCCTACTGTGTTAATTTTCATTTCCACAGAATAGCAATGATCCTGCAGGCCACCCACTAGGCAGTGTTTAACATTACTAGTGAGATGAGTTATTGTTTATCTGGGGCACTGCATTATTAAGGTAGGGGTGAGCTGAAGTGAATGGGCTAATATGATACGTTTTTACCAGTTAGACATCCACCAGACACTCACAGAATTATTAACTGTCAGCTCTGGTGTTTCTGATTAAAACTGAACCCAAGATACGAATCATTCACACAGCCTTTAGAAATATTTGATCACAGTTATTGCCAGGTCTTGGAGTTAATATTTGACGAGGTATTTAAAGATTCCTGCATTTGATCATGATTTGCAAGCAGTGCAAGTATTGTGGAGGGGGGAGGTGGGCATATGTCCCAAAGAAGGGGCCCCACAGACACATGTTTACAATTTGTCCCCTTATGGAATTTTCTTGCAGGCTTGTTCCTCATTAAATTATCCGCCTGGTTCCCAGTCATGAGTATCCAATTGTCCCATTAAACTCTTTCTTAAAGT
Organism: Parambassis ranga; assembly: GCF_900634625.1. Taxonomy (NCBI): domain Eukaryota; kingdom Metazoa; phylum Chordata; class Actinopteri; family Ambassidae; genus Parambassis; species Parambassis ranga. The sequence goes on along the minus strand of NC_041022.1, from coordinate 15,891,580 downwards.
CCTTTTGGCAAGTGCAGGATTGCAGAAGCCTTAGCTACACTCATTCTCTACATCCCCTCATGTCCTTTTTTTTCATCCTCTTGTGTCTCGTCTAGTCTCCTGTCTGAGTTTAGGCAGGAGGAACTGTGGGCAATCCTTGTATGGATTGCCCAAGAGTTACAAATTAAACACATTTAATGCAAATGATGCTGATGACCTATATCCATGTAACTTTTGCAGGGGAAGTCTACATCTTGGCAAGCAGTAAAAGCATGGCGCAGTCACACAGCGGAAAACTCTACAAGCTTGTAGACCCCAAAAGGTACCAACACTACATTTTCTATGTTATAGTTGTGTATGTGGGATAGTGATCTCTCAGTAGTTCTTAGTACAGAGGGACACGTTACCCCACAACTCCAGATTTCATGATGTGTTTATTCTGTAGTAGAGCATAGAATATCCAACATATGTCATTACAAGATTCTGCAAAATACACTGTAACATGCACCTGAAACCACAGGTCTAACGTTAATGACATGAAACAGCAGTGTTGCTTGTTCATTTTGCCTTTGCAGACTTGCATGACCTGCATATTACCATGACCAGAACTTTTATGCCTTTCAACAAGTCATCACCTGACTTATTGTCTTGGCCAAAACAAATTTTTAGCAGTGACAGGCATATAAGTGTAGAATTTTAAAATGTTAGTATAAAGAATTGCTAATAGCATCACTGATTGGATGGCCGTATCAACTTTAGAACCTTTTGCCTGCTGGTTATATGTAGGACATTTGACAGCAGTAAGGAAAACATAAAGGCACCTGTTGCCAAGCCTCCACTTATTTTGTTAAAGCACAAGTCCATATATCCAGAATATAGTAGTGCTCTTTGTATTCGTCATTATGTGGATGTGGTTCAACAACACTCCAGCACACACACAATGAAAAGAAGTTCATTCTAATATGTGCAGTCCTAATTAGCTGATGTTAAACAACTGGTATGCAGAGGGAACATGCGCGTGAGTGCAACTTCATAATTCAAATGTGTGCGCGTGTCATAATCCTTACCATATGCATCACATATTAGAAATCATTCTGATAATGATGAATCTATAAACTGTGCGTGGAAAGCCAAGTGCTTGTGAAAAACATTTGTCACCCAGGATGAGAAAATATGCAGACAAGGCAGGATGTAGAAGACATTGTGTCTGATATATTACTTCAGCAGCAAAGAAAGCACTTCAAACATAAGCACATTGTAATTCAAACCAATTGGCATATCAACAACCAAAAAGAGTTATGTGTATATTTTTTATCAGCACTTGTTCAAGTCTGTGAGCAGGTCATATCAACTTTAAATGTACTGAAAAGCCCCAAATTAATAATGTTGCTTTAAGTTAGGTCAGACTTGATTGAGAGTGGCAGCTTAAGTAAGAGAGGCAGAGTCAGAGAAAGAAAGTTTGCATGGCTCCGAATCACAACAGAAACATATCCACAGCTGATTATTCCTGGGTGACGACAGTGCCACCCAGGCATTAGCACAATTAATTACACCACAGATGTTTCAAAGGGGCCCTGGTGGCTTTCACCGTATTTATGTTTTCTGGCATGGCTGCTGGACGCATGTCTCCCAGAGAACAATTCTTTCCACCATCAACTGGACTTGTTTAGTCTGTGTGGACCCTGCGGTGTTGGAGTCTGACTCCTAATACACTCTGGCTTCGTTATTAGGATCTTGTTACAGGGAGGATGGAGAGAGTAAATGGGGTAGCTAACATGTCTGACCTCAGCACGTTATCAAGTCTGGTGGTCTTCCCCTTTTTTTTTCTCTTCCTTACTGTAGGGACATCTGGACCCTAAAGCCCTTTCAGACAGAGGTTTGTTTTAGAGTATGGTGGTTTTGGTGGTCCAGTATAGCATCTAGCACTGTGTTTTGATCAACTGTGTGTTTGGAAACATAGAGGGGCGGGGAAGAGGAACTGTTAGGGAGAGCGGTAAAGGCTTACAAGGAAACATCAGCCATAAAATCCCTCAGCAGTGTTTGTGTAAACATGTCCTGGCCAGATGACTTCATTTCTAGGTATTTGTTTGTCAGTTGGAGTACCCCTCCAATAATAAATAGGCCACCATGCATTTTGAAACATGCTGAATGTGTGTGGTGTGAGTGAGGGTGTATTTGAGAGTAGAAGAAAAAAAAAGAACGCAAGAAGGAGCTTGTTTGTGGTATAGTGGTGGGTAAGAAGTATTTCCAGTTACATAGTCTCTTTAACAGACATATGATGCAGTTGAAAGCTGAGAATCATTAGTAAGTGGACTTTAGAGCTTAGATTCTCTTCACCATACGTCTCCCAAAAGTATATGCATAGACTTCTTTTGGCACCTTTCAACAACATGGCAATGGAAGTCACTGGCACTTTAGAAAAGGCATAAAAAGGTTTGAAAGGAATTAAAATAAGATTCTCTGTCTGCTGTTTACAAGGGTAAACATGTTAAAGGTCATGTCCAACATCCAGGCCTTTACTCACTGAATTTCATATCATCGCACCTGGTTGTCATGTTTACATTGATGCTGATCAGAGCTAGACCTGATAACACCTGTTTTAAATGTGTATTCCAATTGTACTTGTTCCCATTGCAGACAGAAGCCAGATGTTAGTGGGTCTTTTTTGTTCAGGCTGTACTCTGCTTTAGATACAGTGACTAAACAAAGCAGAAGCCCACAGATCGAGTGGAGCTGCTATTGTGCCTTTCAATGATCATATAGAGTACTGTAGGCAGGCATTCATTGGCAGCTTTGGTTACTTTTCCACCCCACAGGGTCTGCATTTAAAATTATGATTTATACACTGAGAGCATTGTATTCACAAACAAAAGAAATGTACTAACAAAATTATTACAACATAGAACAACGGTGGGGATTAACCTCTCAAATATTTATTATATAATTCAGTAGACCCATGTTGCCCTTCGGCCTTGCAGCTCAGTCTGGCCTGCTTTATCAATTTGTCCTTGGCATTAGCTTGAGTAACTATAGAGCCAGGCTTTGCTGCTTTTTGGTGTTAAATGCAGTTGGCCTGTTGCAGCCTCTCGCTACAGAGCAAAATGAAAAGCAGTATTAAGAAAGTTTGTCACACAACCGACTGAGGGTCCTGGGACTTCCTTTATGAAGTGCATTAGCCATGCAAGTCACAAATCACTGGATGTGCAGGGGAACTGACTGCGGGTGCTTGTTTGTGGATATATTTATCTGTATGCGTGCTTCTCTGTGTATAGATATAAACCGTGTGGGTGGTGATGTACAGGCACACACACATCTGTGAGCCTGTGTGAGTAAGTGGTACGCTAGCTCCCAGCATGCTGCAGAAAAAAGCCTTTTCTTTATTTTTCTATCCCTCCTAAATCTTCCTACATCTCTGCTGTGGTCCTCCCCTTGACAAAGCTGCTTGGCAGTCCCACTGAATAGCCCTGCCTTCTACAATACACAGTAAATTTCTTGCACAATTAAAACAAGGAATGAAGCTACAAAAGGAGCCCCCAAACAATGGAGTCGGATGACAAAACAGCAAAAGAGACCACACTGGGCCGTTTGATTTAGCCATTGTTGGGGTGCACAATGTACACCACTCCACAGCCCTTTTCTCACATATACCCTGTGTCAATCAAACAGGCCCTATGAGCTAACAAGCTAAACACACATATACACTGACAAATATAATAATCAAACAGATCAATAACAAATTAGAGGCAGAGCATCCACACTCCTCTGACAGAGGAAACATGAATGCACCATGGTTAAGATATCTTGATATTTATGTCATGTAAGGACAATGGGGCTTCATCACATCTTCGGACCCTCTCCTGAACTTTTACTTTTCACTCTTTTCATCTTAATTATGAAGTTATCAGTGTTTTATGCAGCTATTCAACTTTAGTCATTCTTATTATCTGTCTCTTTTTGCTCATGTGTGAGCAAGGTTGCCTTCTCCCACTCCCTCGCTCTCACACGTACACCACCCCTCCCAAAGTTGATAAATTCCCACAGTGGCTGTTGACCCAGCTGCCTTTGTCAAGTGGCGCTACCAGCAGGTGCTGTTTTCACAGCCACCCTGGCAGTCGTACAGACTGTTTATTAGCGCTGCTGACCCCTGCCTGCTATTAACAGTGTTAGCTACAGACCCCCCCAATTCTCCAGGGACTCTTACTCTTTCTCTCTCCTTCTCTTTCTGTTTTCTTCTCTTCTTTGCTCTTTTTTAACTACATGCAGCCTGCAACAACAAAAGCCAGCAGGGATGGAGTCTGGAGTTGGGTGCTGATGGGAGCATGGGAATCAACCTCCCTCCTACCCTCCATCCTCCAAATTTAAAGCAACTTTAGCACATAGACACACACACACACAGTCACAACACTGTCACTGCCATCAGTCAGTGTGTCTGTCAGAACATTTGCTACAATTTTTTTCAAACAAGGAAATCAACAATCAGTCAAATAAATCATGCAGAAATTCTGGTTATTTTTTCACCAAGTGACTGAAGCTAAAATACATATCTTTCCACACACAGTAAGTAAAACAAATATAATAACTGCTGAACTTGTGATGGTCAGTACAGGTGTGACCGAAAAGGTTGGTTTCAGCTTTAATGTACAAAATGCACACAAATTGTATATACTGCTGATACACAACAGATACACAACTGGACCCACAAGAGTACACTAACCCTCCTTGTGTGTCTGTTTGTGCTCTCACCATCCCACAATGTCCATTTATTTTTAACCTCAGTACAACAGAAATATTTACACATCCTCTATATTTCACAAAATGTGTGTGTGTGTGTGTGGGCCAGTGGGCAACAGACGCTTCGCATTGAAACTTAATTACACACTGGGTGTATTATTTCCAGATTTGTAGAGCGTGATATGAAATAATTCAGTTTCACTTCATTTGCTGATGTGCGTGTCTGGATGTTTGTCTTAATATGGAATTATCACAATATGTCTCCTTGGTGTTCAGGCTTGACGCATATGGTGTGGAGATGTTTTGTGTTTGTGTGTATTTTCCAAATCATGTTTATATCGGTGGAAACCCAGTGTTAACTGTAATGTTTGGTTCTTTAAGTATTGAGAATATAATTCAAAGCACTAAAAAAATCACACGTGATGCAGTTAAATTCCCCGCTGTGCTACAGTTCACCCTACACTCAATACACAGTCATCTCTGAAATAGCCAGCAATAAATTAATGAGAAGTTATTTGAAAAAAAGGCAACAGCCTGAAAGTTATCTGAGAACATAAAAACAAGATGTGTTGGCAAAAAATAGCTTCAGTAAACGGAAAGCTATCAAAATACCTCACATACACGGAGTATGTTTAAATAGAACATATTGTATTTCTTACAGTTTTTATCATATCACATGGTCTACTATTACACTGGAGTTTAGCAAGAATGGGTTGGATGACTGCTCTGTTTTTTTTCTACACTATTTTTTTTTTTTTACTTTACACCAAAGTTTGTGCAAACTGCGTTGACCTAGCAAATATCTGTGCTGGTGGATAAGACTTTTAAACAGACTCATTTAACATAATGATTTTAAATAAGACAGAAGATGGGAACATCGATCACTAGCCTTATCTATAATGTGTGGACACTGGAGAAGCTTAGAGTAAATTTCCTTTTACCTAACCAGCTGAACACTGTGTCGGCCTGTTGCATCTGTAATGATTTCCAGTTCAATAATCTAAATTTAACATGGCATTTATTTGAGCTTTTTTGTAGTTATTCACATTTTGATATATATAATATGACTTAAGGAAAAAATATGAAAGGCATAATGCTAATAATTCATTAAATCCACATGTATGCATTAATTAAAGTGTCACAAGTGATCATATCAAATGTCAGTTTCCTGTTGTGCCATGTGATGCGTCTCTGTTTTGCATACTGACCTTCCCACTTTCTGTGTGACAACTGTTTCAGACCTCATGCTCCTAAGGAGTGCCAGCGTCAAGTGGAGCCCCCTGAGCTGCTCATGACGGCTTGTTCTAGACAGTGTAAGAATGGACACTGCACTCCTATTGGCAAGTGCTGCTGCAGCCCTGGCTGGGAGGGACCCTTCTGTCGAGTTGGTAAGCGCGTGTCATCTGGACCTACAGCCTTGTGCTGCTTCTCTCCAGATGTGTAAATGAGGTTTTAGTAATGCACGACAAGCACAGTAGGCATGCCACAATTTTCCTTATAAATCGTTAAAAATGTGTTTGATGTTCAGAATAAATGAAACAGAGCCGAAACATAAAGTGTTTTTCCCTTTGTGTTTGATCACTGTTTCCCTCTCTGATTGTAGCCAAATGTGAACCAGCCTGCCGCAACGGAGGGGTGTGCATGGAGCCCAACAAGTGCTTGTGTAAGAGTGGCTATTCTGGCGCCCAGTGTGAGAAGAGCGAGCGGGGTATGCCCAACGACCAGGAGAAAGACGGCATACTGGACCACATCATTGACATGACCTCGTACCTCCTAGACCTGACCAGCTACATCGTATAGGGGTGCGCAGAGGGGGGCTGCTCCCCACTGTCATCCTCAAGCTGATACAAATCTACCTATACCACCAGCAGACTCTAACAAGGTGTCCTTATAATATGGCCTCTTAATCTCTCTCACACCCTCACAGGCATATACATACACATATACACACAGAGCTACATACAGGATCCCCATCAGACTGCTTCTGGTCCACTTTGTCAGACTCTTCCTCCTGTTCACCTATTAAGCTACTTGCTCCTGAGAAACAGGCCTGGCATCCAAGCCGTGTTCACATTTCAGAGACCTGCACACAGCAAGTTAATCGACAAGCATCAGCCAAGTTATGGAAGCTCCATGCAAACATTTTGCTCTCGTTCTGAAAATGCCACAGGAAGAGGAACTCCAGAGGAATGGACTATTTTAACCCAAGACTTTGGATATTCTCTGAGGGGGGGTTCTCTGTTGCCTTACTTAAAACACCACCAAAATGGAGTTTAAAGAGTTTTAGTGGAAACTGTTTGTTCAGGAATTCATTAAGGATACAGAATTGTAAGGAGAAGCAGGGCCAGGAGTCAGGGGGTCACACAGAGCCCACAGTGTTTTGTGCCAATATTAAGAAAGACCATGTCGTTTAACTTCATGATGTATTTAGTTTGTGGGCACATTGTCATAAAAAGCTACAACAGTATACAGTCTGTATACTTTGTTTTGCAACACTCACTTGCTATCAGTGTACAGAGGACTGCTACATACACAGAACATTCTCAAAGCCAGTTTCATGCAACCTGAATGGAGTTTTCGGGCTCCCATGCACTGTATTCATTTCTGTTACATTCACTATATTATGAAAATTTTTATTAACAGCGTTCACATGTACACACAGGTATGGTTTAACAAACTCCTTTCGTGGCGTCACACACTGAAACTGAAACCCACAACGACAAAGGGAAGAGATGGCGCAGTGATGTATATTTCCAATAGAGCTTACTACTTAGCATTGCAAAAAAATACTATAGCATTACTATTGTTATCATAGAGGAGGGTTTATTTTTTTAAGCGTAATAATATATGGGAGAATATGGTGTTTATAGAAAGCAGTTTTACACTAAGCTTGTCAGTTCATGTCATTTCATGTTGTACTTATACATATGCAGCTTTTATTGAAGACATGTGAGGACTTTTTTTTAACTTTTGTTTTATTCCCAGTGTAAAAGTAATGCATGTCTGTGCCTGCATATTGTAATTCAGAGCAGTTGGTGGAGTCCATCTAACTCTTCTCCTGATGTATGGTTACATTACCGCTGTCAGAAATGTATCTCAGTCATGAGATGATCAAAGATGCCGTAGGGCCAGCAAGTCACTGTAGAAGCAGCTCACAGTCAGAGGAAGATCTTATCTGTGGAGAACAGATATAAGATTAAAGTAGAAAAAAATGTCACCATACTCTGACGTCTGTCTCCTACACATTAAAAGACACAGACTGGGGTCATCCACATAAGTGTAGTCCATAGAGATAACACATATACACGCATGCCCATATTCATACAATGAGTCCAAACCACCTGTTGTGTTTTTAAGGCAGACTCTATGACTTTTATTTTGATAAGCCATTTTTTTAAATATATTATGGTTAATTAAAGTTCAGTGTCCGTAAACAATGTATTTGTTGTTCATCTCCCGCTTCGCTTGTGTTTTCTGAAATAAATCAACTCTACCTGGTCTTGAAAAATCAAAAACCTAATTCATGCTGTAAAATGGAAAATTATAATTTTTTATTAGCACTTAATGTGAAAGTTGCATTGTAGCTGCTGAGACGGCGTGGTGTGAATAGAGTAACCGTTTTCATTATTTAAGTAGTTACACAAATAAAATAATTATTTAAGTTCTCTATGTTGTTTTTACCATTGTACTGTATGTGACATTTTTGTATTCCTGTATTGTAAATAAAACTAGGGATAACGTTGTTTCTCTTCAGAAATATCAATATGTCTATTAAAATTTATAGCATGTCTGAAATACTTGTCTCCTGTTTTGGCTACACAGTGTCTTTTTTGTTAATTTTAGAGACAAAAATGTAAATGTATTTAATACTTATACATAGTGAAGTTATCATTCATTTTTTTAGGTTTTACACATTCAGGTCAACTAATTTAAAGCACATAATAATAATAATAATACATCGAACTTATATAGCACTTTTTAGGACACTCAAAGACGCTTTACAGATGCATTATTCATTCACACCACGTTCACATAGTGGCAGTGGTAAACTACATATGTAGCCACAGCTTCCCAGGGGGAGACTGACAGAGACGTGGCTGCCAAGGCGCGCCTACGGCCTCTCCGATCACCGCCGATTCATTCATACACATTCATACACCAGTGAGTGAACTGGAGGCAATGTGGGTAAAGTGCCTTGCCCAAGGACACACAACAATGACTAGGGAGGAGCTGGGGTCGAACCGCCAACCTTCTGGTTATTGGACAACCCTGCTTTACCGCTGCCCTTATTTTGTCACTGTTTTTCCAACTAATTATTTTCATAAAATTTTGTTAAAGAGACACACGAGGTAAACTGAACGGTCCATGTGTTGTCACTTGTGTGTGGAGTCACACAAGCTATACGCTGGTATATGGCATTGATGGGCTCCAGGGACACTAAAAGGACAATATTTGCTGATAGCTCCTTCCTAGTGTTTGCATGACATCAGTAAGGAGCTAGTTAATCACAAAAAAGTCATTGTGTAGGCACTTCTGGAAGTTGTTGTTAATGGCATCCACATGATATGTTCCCCACATAATTAGTGATGCATGTTCCATCACCCAGCAGTTATCTTTCTGCTGGAACATTTTTTTCCTCTTCTATAGTTGCAACAGATGATACTTATGTGGCTTGGGTGCTGACAGACTGATGATGCCACACAGGCCACAAATGCTCTTCAGGAAGTGAGGCTCAAAACACCTGCAGTCCCTACTTATTGCCAGAGCTGCTGCCAAAGAGAAAAAAAAATGAGGTCTTTGAGGTCTTTGACTTATTGGCAAGTAAAATAAAGTTTTATCTCAGATTTGAGATGGTATTTTAATAGTTCCACTGGATGATTTCCTCCAGACAGGTAACAGGAGTAAATGTGGACGGAAAGCAAATATTGAGAGTTAAATTAGAGACAGAATTGTAAAAGCTGAGATTGTGAGGAGCGAGCCCAGCGACGGCTGCTATATGTCGTCATGCAGCATCACGCCATCGCTCCAAGCTCAGGCTGAAAATTCCTCATTTGAAGTGGAAATTCTCTGCTCTGTTTTTTTGGAAGTACACAAACACATTTGTGCACAGAGGCACACACACACACGCAAGAGCCACTGCTGATGGCAATATTAATTTCCTTCTCAAAATACCAATGAGGCTTTTGTGTTGTATAATGATAAGTGAGTGCAGACCACCCACCTCACTCTGGTCTCACTCACTCACACACACACACACATACACAAAAGTGCACACACTGCCATATTTAGAGTAATGTGATACTAAGTTGTCTATGCAAAGTTCAGATCCAATCAAAATTGCATAAAGTGGAACTGTCCAATAGCTCAGCGAGATCCAGCTTATATTTGAGTTTAAACACTATCTGTGGCAAGAATCATTACTTTTCATTTGGAATAGTTTTCTTTTTCCTTCCCAAAGGGCCCTTGTCTGGCTATCTTTCCCAAACAGTGTAACCCAGTACTTTGAATAAACATGAGGAGCCTGTATACCAAATATTTGTAGGACTGAGATGGCTGGAAGTGCATGCTATAATACTGTATACATGACTGAAAGAGTCAGCACAAGCAATACTTATAGGGTAACAGGAGGAGGCCTGCGGAGAAAACAATAGCGCAGTGATTACAACAGAGACACGTCACTCTGTTTGTCCTCATCTAGGACGAAGTCATTACACTAAATGTAAACGTTTCTATCTATCTGATGAAATATGAATTGATCTATATAAGAAGTAAACCTGATCAATTTTGCTCATTAGTGTTGTAGACTACTGCTCAGTCAATGCAGCTGGCCACACCATAGAGTGACTGTATGATCCAGTCTAACATGAGAGGTAAAGAAGGTATAGATCTAGAACCTAGTGTTCATGGCTGACAGGAAGTGACCACTGACCAGCTAGAGAGCTTTTTCACACAGCACTGATACTGCTAAAAACACTTTTTGGTCGTCTGTCACAGTTTAAATGGTACTGTACATTGGTCACTGACACTTCTCACTATAAAACTGGTTACTTCACTAAAATGCCATGAGAATGGTGCCCCACTTCAGTCTATTCCCAGATGTCAGTAATGGTTTTATATTTGTTATAGTTCTTGTTCTTATGCATCAAGAGGGTCAATAAAGTAAAGTAAATGGCCTATCCGCACCTGAATAGCAGTTACAGCAAATAAACACAATTTTGGCATTATTTTTATTTTTCTTCATGTTATTTAAATACTGTCCTTAGTTGTTTTTTACAGTGTAAACAGTAATAAAACATCCTGTAGCAGTGCATTGGAAAACTCATACATTACCAGGCATAGTACACAGAGCTGTAAAAAGCATGAAATCAGCGTGATATAAAGTTATGGACTTATTTCACAACAGTTTCTTCAAAGTTTGACAAATATGACATAAATATTTTTGATTTCCACCTTTGAGTGGAGCTGTTAAATCATTTTAAATAGACCACCGTGGTGGATGTGTTTCTTTAACTAACCGCAAAAATGCAAAGTTATATTTTTTAACACACACTTGGGACTCTCTTTTTATCAAAGCCACCTCAAAATCCACTTTTTTTCCAACTGTATTTTTGTTTTAGATACTTTTCTGATACAGCAGCTTGTGGAAATGTTGACTGTGTGACTGTGACTTCCCTTTAAGTTGACTCTCTGCAGTATGAATAACTGTTTCCACTGTGATCTAACCGTACCTCACCACAATGCCACAGGACGGTGGAAGTCAGCATTAACTGTGCAGCATGTTGTACATTAAGCAGAGCTAGTCATTATGATGTTAGATTTATGATCCTCTCCTGAGCTGCTCCGGCTTCCAACGTCTCGTCTTATTAGATCTAGCGTATTTTTGTGTTGATCCGTCTGTCACATTTTTCTTAGGTATTCTGTGACTTCATACCAAAACCATAAACTCATAGTCCTTGTCCATCACTGTTGAACACTCATGTTCCACCTATGCTGCTGCTGCTGCTTCCCCTCCCCCTTTATAAAATTCCCCGCTCATCACATGACAAAACAAACCGCACTCCCCGACCACCTTGGAGAAGCTTTGGGTGGATATTCTGTTGATTTTTGAGATTTTTTTTTGTTTTATCATCACTCTTACTCTGCTATCTTTACACCTACGTGTTTCCTCCGTTTATACATTGACTCTCATCATCACCACTCTCTCCATCCCTCCTTCATTCCTTCACTCCCCCCCTCCCCTTTTTCTCTGCTTCCCTTTCTAGCTCCTGGATTCAGAGCTTGTTTACTCTCCCGGACCACAGCACTGACTCGCATCCATGAAATGATGCAATTAAGGTTCCCACTGGGGCTCAATCTGTCATGTTAACACATGCTAAACCCCCACAGAGGACTTAGAGCAGCACTGAGTGTTGGCTGACAGGTAAGACTGACAGGGGTGGGGGGGTTGGGGTTAAAAAAAAAGGGATGAGGAGTGTGTGCTCATGTTATCCAAAATCCTCTTCCGTGTGAGCATCTCATTTTGTTTTAGTAGAGACTGAGACAGTAGAGACTGACCCTGAGGCAGGGTAGAGCAGAGTAACATCTCCTCATGGTGGATAACACAGAGCCCAGCAGAATGTGGCACAACAGCTGGTGACACCTGATGAAAAAATATTGAGACTTCACATAAAGACAAACACTTTATGATGCCACCTCGTTTCCTAATGAGTGATTTTGAACCTCAGTGAGAAGCCTCCAGCTGTCACCATGTTGGTGCTGCCTGAGTCCACCAGACATGTCTGGCTGATCCAAATATTGGCATAAGTGATGGCGTTATCATGCATTACCCAGGCTGTAAACATATTTATATTTGATCATTTTGAAATGTGGATCTAAGATTAATGAAGCACTAGTGGACACTGGGGGAACTGCAGGTTTTGGTACTTGTTGCTGCCTTAATTTAAAGGAGAAACATGCATGTGTGTTTTATGCAAGGCCAACCTCTAAAAGTGGACATTTTTCTGAGATGCTGCTGTGTATTGTGTTGTTATCAACTGGTGTTGCTAAGAATGGCAAACATGGCCATTGTGCAAACCCTACTGCATCATCTGTTCTCCAGCCAGTTCCACATACAGTATAATTAATAATAAAATATCCATTCACAGACAAGTAATGACCCTTCTTGGTACTTTTGTGTTAGTATGACCTACCTTATATGGGTGATCCTTTGTTGTTGTGACAAAAATAAAGGACCACCTTTATTGGAACACATATTTTGCTTTGCTTTTTAACACATTTAGCTTTATGCTTTTTATATATATATGTTTTAACGTGTGTGTAAAATGTCCTTTAATATACACAAATGTACTTGTGTATACATTTGCATGCATTACATATTTGTGCGTGTCTGATCTAAATACGTGTGGCTGTCAAAGACAACACATCTCTCTATGTCTGCTTCCCCTCTCAGGCTAGGTAAACAACTGATGTCGGCTGGAATGGACCACCTAAGTATAAGTTTCCATGTGGGGGTATATCCTCAAAGCGAAGCCAGGAAATTTTCCGAAACACATTAAAAGGAGTTATGCAAATGGTTTACGGCAGCGCTCGTGTGGCTGTATTGTTATATTAATCTGTATACACTGTGGCTCATCTTGGCAGGACCTTTTGTTTGCCTTCACTCTTAATCTGCAGGACTCATCTCAAGCTTACATCACTCAGAGTCAACAGAGGGACATCCGCCTCGGTCCCACTGCTAACACTACAGCTAACATTGGGGTCAGATACTGTGTGTGTGTCAAGTCTGTGTGTCAACCAAAGAGATCAAGCCAAAGAAGGTCTGACTGAAAGTGTCTGCTGATGTTCACAACCACCTGACCACTGCCACAGAGCAGACCTCCCCTTCTTTATCTGCCCTTTACGAAATAAATGGCCCGGAACAATTTCCTTCACCCTTCGTAACCAACAGGCATTTTCTGATGACCATGTCTTCACACGTATTTGCTCTTCAAACACAGACTTCCCCCCAGAAATTTCCTGCGTACAAGAACAAGAAGAGGGAACAGTGAAAGGAAAAGAAAGTGAAGCACAGTTGGTTTTCTGTGCTTGCAGAGATGTGGTTTCCTCTGGCAGTGGAGGGAGGGGGGGGGCTGCTTGCTTTAGCCTGTCCGTGTTTCTGTGTGTCCAGGCCAGTGAACTCTGCCAGATGCCTGCCGCATCGTTATCTGCACAGGCTCGGCCTGTTCTGCTGAGCTGTGTGCGCCAAACTCTTTATCACACACACAAGCAAATAGGATGATAGCACACACACAAACACAAACTTACACATGTACAGCGTATACTGCATCATGCCTGGTTAAAGCTTTCAGCAAAAGACACACAGTGAAAAGATGTCAGGTAGGTGAAGGAGCGTTGTGTTAGATTGTGTGACAGGCTACATGCAGGATGTGTGTTTTTCTTTTTGTTGAGAAAAAAGTGATGCACACTTCTGAGTTGTCCTATAGAAATACATCATCTGTACGGCAGGTGAACTTTGCCCCTTCAAATAAAAATATCTACTGATTTTTAAACATATGTTGGCACTGTCATTGTGATACCATGCTAACTTACCTTCAAAGCACCATGTCAAAGCAACCTCCAACAGAGCTGATCTTCAACAGCATGTATATCTACACATTCTCTCTGTGAAACGGGTCAGTTCCACTCCACACTCTATCATACTACATACACTTGGTAGTGTGGCTAATCGGGTTTATGTGATGACTTGCTGTCTGCCTTGTGGATTCTCAGGTTTTTATAGCTAAATGATAACAGTCACATGTGTTCCTCCTCCACTAGACTGTCTGTCCTTACCTTTGCCCCCTGGAAATCCAACTTGAACCCACAGAGACCAGATAGAGAAAGATGGGCAGGCTAAGGCTTCAACACTTTGTGCTTAACCTTGATACTTATTTTCTGGTTTTGATACAAACACAGCACATTGCAGAGTAGCAGGCTCTGCAAAAAATCCCTCTGGGGTTTGATGTTTAATTATAAAAAGCTTTTTAATGCACCAACATTCCAAATAAAAAGAAAAAAACTGCTCTTAACTTGGCTAATGAATCAACATTTACAGAACAACAGCAAAAAAAGGGGCAAAAACAGGCTTGCTAAACAAAAACTGTGATTCTTTATGGCTCAGCTATCACAGCAAATTGCAATGGTGCGTGGCCTCTCAGTCAAACCCACACACAATCACACAAATGCACCTCCATAATTCCAACTCCAGCGTCAGCACGCACTCTACAAAATGAATCACGAATAAATCAAGTGAGTGTTACGCCAGAAATGGAGGATTACAGACTTTTCTCAGTGACATATTGTGCTGAAATAAATAAATAAATTTCCTTTTCAGAAAATATCTGCGGCTCATTCCACACACTGGTGAAGATCCTCTGGTTGTCCTTTCTATGGTTTTTCTGGCAGTGCTGCCTCACCATTGCCAAAGCCTTAATCCTCGTTTTGGTACAGAGACTGCCTGTGGTGGTGGTGTACTGTGTGCATCCTAATCTCTCCAAAGCTCTGTGTCTAATGGCTGCGCTCTCTGTACACTGTGTACCTCCAGTTTAGCTACAGCCTAACAAGCATGGCAAAGTGGTGACAGGCTGAGGTTGTTGCACAAACAGACTGGGAAGAAAGGAAGGAGTTAAAGGTTTAACAGCTGTGTGACCATGTTAATCTTTAAGCATATTCATAATTGCAAAGTCAAGTTGGGGAGTATGGCAGCTCTTTGGGTCAACAATCATTCTCAGCATGAAAAATGTCTTGTCAATCAATTTGTGATTGTGTATGGCACAAACTTCTTAGTCCATCAAACTGTTCAAATTAATACCAGCTGATTAAAGATGTTCAATAATCTCGCACGTCCCTGTGCTCCCTCTGCAGGCATGTGGAGGGCAGATTAAACTCTGCACTACATGCAGCAGCCAAGCCAAAATGCATCATGGTGTCTGCACCAGCAGCTCCATCACACAGGTCATTTCCATCCAGTTAGATTATTCTATCTTAATTTCATTATGAATCTGGATTTATAGCTCAGACCTGCATGACGCCATTATTGTTAGTGTGTGTTGTATTTTCATACACTATTTCATGGTTTGTTTTACTTTTCGTCAGTGTGACTTACTCTTGTGTGTTGTCTTCTGTCTTTGTCAGGTTGCCTGCAGATGCTCTCTCTGTGTGCACTCCTGTGTTTAATTTTTGAGGTGTTGTTGTAGTAGTGCTTAGTATTTTTACCTAGTCTGTCCTAGGCATTTATTATAGGCCTGTGTTTTGATGCCCCTTTGGAATTAAACCCTATCAAATGATAGATCGGGTAGCTACATTGCACATACGTGGTCCTAAACTGCTGTTTACCATGCTAACATGGATGTCTGCAACACAATACAGCTTTGAGATACAGTGACAGTATAACAGGAGGGCTGTTCACATTCTGCTGATAAGTTATGTTCACCAAAAAAAAATAAAATCATAGCACGACATCAGTTCATTCATCTAAAATAATTAGCTAAAGGTTCTGAAGGTTCACAAAGGACAGTGATACCATGTGTGTAAACGTTCACATGTTGCCATGCCATATCGCCCCACAGCCGCTGCTGTCCCTGTTGTCCTCATCAGCCTCTCGCAGGTGTCCGGCCTCATGACCTCCTCCCTGACCCCTCCACCTTCAGCTCCTCACACCTGGGCGAGTTCTTTGCATACCCTGTTTAAACCCTGACCCCAGACTGTCCATCACACTGGCATCACCTGTTAAAAGCATCAAGAACCTGTAGAATCTAAGCGATGATGAAAGTCTCAGCACAGACGTAATAAATCACAGAAGCAGCTGAGAACTAACATACACACAATATTTAGATTTTAGGTTTATTATTTTTGTTTGTGTTTATTTTTCTTGGAGCGCTAAATATTTAAATAACCATGAAAGTTATTATTTACATAGATATTAAAATTGTGTACAATTTGAAAAAATAGGAGCCGGTCAAAATGTTTATTCATGTCAGTTTCATGTCAGAGATAAACATGCATGGGTACACATTTACATATACTCATAGATTCATATATTCACATGTGTATTGGAACCAGATGTACTTTAAACTTTCCCATGTGCTTTCATACATGAATAAAACAAGAGGAAGTTGTATACACACAGCATGCTTATCAGACATACTGATATATTATCATGGCCATTTAGATTGTCAGCAAGGTTTTCTAATGGCAGAAATCACGCTTTAGGACGGCTGATAAGCCACATACAGTGTGACCTGCAGCTATCACCACACAGGTAAAACTCTGTCACAGTATTCACGGGTTTGATCTTACTTCTTTGAAAGTTGGATGTAAGCGTGACACTGAACACATCTCTCACATGTATTGTTACAATGTGACTTACTGGTGTTCTCACATTGTTCTCACTCTAATTATTTTTTACTATTGTGTATCTGCAAATGAATCCTGAAAGTGTGAACTTTCCAGCAACTTCAACAAACCAAAAAGGGCCAAAACTACACTTGTGAAATCTCGTCTGCATATCATAGTGTAAATGAAATCATTAGTGGCATAGCTGAGGACCTAAATCATGATCAGCAGTTACAGAATTAAGCTTAATTTGACTTTTAAGTGTTCCTTGTGGTGTTTTCATTCAAAATAATCCCCCCAAAAAACCTGTGAAATGCATCAGACATGTCACATTGTACACCCACATGTCACCATTACATATGAATGAGTACGATTTAATTAGATCAGAAGGCCTGTCTATATGTTCTGTGCGACTGACCACCAACACTGTTCCAGGAATCCTAGCTCCACATGAGGCGATTCACTCAGCTTCATCATTTATGATGGATATGTTGTATTTTTTTGCACATGGGGGCGGGAAAGGAGCTTTAAATGATATCTGATCTCTTTGTGGGGCATCCCTTTTCAAGTCAAGGAATCACAGACCACCAATGTGTTACACCTCTAATGTGGTCAGAGGAGGAGGAGGAGGGATCTGCAGATTTGGCTCAGAGACACACTTGAAATCTTGATCCTCTCCCACCAAGTCCATGCTGGCAGACGGAATAGAGCGCAGCTCAGCTCTCTGATCAACCCCTGCACTTGCCACACACTGAGCCAGCACCGACAACGTTTATCATCCTGTTTTACTGTTGACGACCACTTTCTTTCCCCCCCCGTCACTCCTTTCCTCTTTGGCAGGCAGGATTAAGTATAATTGTATTGTGTATGACAGATGCGGAGTGAGGTTTGGCACTAATTCAAGGCAGACCCTGCACAGCCATTTTATGGTTTCTTTCCACCTCACTTGCTGATGTGTGGTGGTGACACATTTGACAAAAACCATCCAAGGTGAAGGGCTGGGTGGAGTCCTGTGTGGGTAACAGAGGGAGTTGAAATGAACTGGGACAGAACACACCAATTTTCAATTTACACGCTCAACCACACCTTCCTCAGCGCCACCCACCATCTAATATAATCTCATTTTTCTACAAGCAGGATTGTCTGCATGTGAAAAATGGTGTAATTTGCAGTTTGAGGGTGTTTATACTGGTTTGTGGTCTCCTCTGCAGCGGTGACACAGCATGGCCACCTGCCTGCAGTAATCACATAATTAACTGAACGGGTTTGCCAAATATGTTGTCGTCAGAAAGAGGTGTTGGTTGAGAAAGCTCCTAAACTGACTAAACAAGCAGACATATTTAACCAGTTTGGTCTGTGCCTTCATTAAACACATGACATCACCTTATAAGAACACCTTCCAGTTTATTTATTTATTGTGACCTTTGCTGATCTAACATAGAAAGGGTCTCACTGAGAGGAAGCTGAGCCGTGGACAGAGAGGATGTGTTGTGTGGTGCAGCTGAAGTAAACTCTTTTTAAGCTTTATTATTGGAAGGAGCAGAACAGAGCTGCTCAGTGATGACTTTCATTTATCACAATGATTAGTGATACACCATACACAACAAAAGATCATTGTCTGATCTGATCAATACAGCTGTTCATCTGAGTTTACCTTTGAGAAGATAGATGTAGTACTACAGGTGTCATGGTCTTTGAGAATGTAAATCCATTAGCTGTTTTTTTGATGCCCAACAATGGCCTTCTGTTATTTAGGCTTCAATTTCCAATAAAATAAAATGAGGCTGTAATTACAAACAAGCCAGCACATCAATAAAAACGTACAAAGTATAGAAGCTCTGTGTGTGTGTGTGTGTGTATTGAACTGAATTGAATTGGCCTCAGTGTTGTCATTTAGTTTTGCACATGATGATAAAGAGAAGAATGTGGTACAATCTAATATCGTAAAGTTCCAATGAACATACACCGAGCCGTTTCCATTCATCTTCATCTGGAGTCCACCCAAGTTTGTAGAGCAGGACCTACACAAGCTCACTGCTTAATCTTGTAACATTAGTGTCTGTGTGTGTGTGTGTGTGTGTCTACTGAATGGACCACCAAGCATCCAGACATGGGCTCCGCCTTTGAGCTTAATACAACTGATTGCACTCTGATCAGTGCTGGTAATAGTTAAGGCTTCAAAGACACTACCTCTGAGGCTGCCAGCACACATTTCCTGAGATCTCAGCTCCAGCTTTCAGAAAACACTTAGTCCTCAGATTAGTGTGTGTGTGTGTGTGTGTGTGTGTGTGTGTGTGTGTATGTTTTTAGTAATGCCGCAGCAAACAAGCCAAAGAAAAAACATCACCTAAAGATGTATCTTTTTAAACAAATCAGCAGGTTCATTGTGAATGGAGATTGTTTATTGAACTAATATCATAAACAGAATGTAGGTACTTCACATTCCTTTGCTTGCTTCCTTTTGTTCTCCTCCTGCCTGTCTGTGTGTGTGTCCCTCTGTGTGTCACTCATCTCACACAGGTGAGCTGTCACACCTCTTTGACTCTCAGCACCTTACAATTACACCATGTGACCCCCTCTGTACTCTTCAAACAAACACTGACACACACTTTAAATGCCCTCTGGCATGCAAGACACCTCCAGCATTGCTTTTTAAACACAAACACACACACATCACAAAACGAGTGTCCTGTTTGACAGGGAGAGGTTTCGATCGACAGAAGAAGCTAATATGTAGCTGAAAGGGTTATAATAGAAACCGTGGTGGAAGAAAATGACTGAAATAAGGCAACTGGTCTTTGTGTGGATGGTGCATTTTATTATGCTGTCACTGGCTTATCATCAGGACAGGTACGTTTTCTTCTTTCCTAAATTTTGATTTTTTTTATTCTTGCAACTGCTTAACTGTAAAAAAAAATCCTTAAGGTACCAGAAGAAGAAGAATCTGCAGTTTTGGTTTTTGTTGGTGGCCTCTTTCAGTACAGTGTGTAAACCTACTTGGCCTGTGTCTTTTCATAGGCTCTTATTGACATGTGGGTGTGAGCAGATTTAACAGCTGATCTGTATGCCATGCAGTTTATTGCACTTTTGTTTATATCAGGAAATAATGAGGGAGACACTCTGATTATAAAAACCTTTATTTGTAATTGCGTGGGAAGTGGGAAGGTGTTTCATCAGTGGTTACAGTGTACAGCTGCAGCATGGCTTCCAGTATGCTTGAATGATCCAAGATACTATGAAATCAATAACGCTGGTATCAGCACTTTTCTTCTAGTCTAATTAACTTACATTAAAGTGAGCACAAGTATTGGCAGTGAGTTGTGCGTTTGTGTATTTTTATCTAATAAAATTGTTCCTGTTTATGAATTGCTTCTGGGAACAAACCTCTACTAGTCCTCATTGAAATGTCCTACATGTGTAACACACACTGAATGTCACACTGTGTGGGCTCTGTGTTGAAACTGAAGCCCCGAAGGCTTGATGACACTCACTGATCTGATAACCTTTTGTCCCAGCGTCCACAGGTCAGCGGGGGATGCACCAGAACGCACTGGAGGTCGTTTGCAGTCAGGACTCTGCAGCTATGGTCAGACCACTTCCTGTTGTTTGGGATGGAGGAATGTTAACGGCGTCTGTCAGCGTAAGACAGTCTGCACATACAACGACAGCAGCACAGTGCAGAGGTTATCAGTGCAGCAAACAACCAACAGTAACAAGAACAGGACTTTACATACAGCACGTAACACATGATCCATCAAAAAAGTGTAATGTAATTCCTACACAGTGTGTTCAATTTTTACACTTTTACTACATTTCAATATTTTCAGAATGTAGAGGCATAAATCAATCAAATGATGAAATTAGGTAACTATTGAAACCCTGCAGCCATGTGCATTTTAGCTTCTTTTAGCTTCACAGCTCATTGTGTTGGTTTCAGCTCTGGAAGACTGCCGGTCTTTATGCAGCTCCTCCTGCTGCCCAGTGACTGTAAACTGTGGCATAAAATCTTCATTTCTACCTTCACCTCTACCTTTACCTGCACTTGAACAATAGCCTCATAAAACACCCCTATATCTTCCCTCTATATGCACAAAGAAGGTATGTACCAGTGTACTAGTGGTGTCAGGAATCCCTTTAAATGGTCTAAATCTTGTCACTCATAGCGTTGTGCCAGCAGTCCTGTGTGAATGGAAAATGCGTTGGACCAGACAAGTGTGTATGCTCCACAGGGTACAAAGGGCCACAGTGTGATGAAGGTGGAGTATAATTCACAAACGTATTGTCAGTCTTCTGTTTTTCATTTCTTAACCATTACCTGTGTTCTTCTGCATCATTTACTGCGAGGATTTCTACATACAGCTTGAATAATGTTTCATATTGACTCCAGATGTGAACGAGTGCGGTTTGCAGGAGAGGCCTTGTTCCCAGCGCTGCATGAATACGCACGGTAGCTATCGTTGTTACTGTGAACCCGGATACACACTGGGTGCAGATGGATACACCTGCATCAGTGAGTAATTTCTTCAAAATCTGCAGACCACTATCTGAAAACCACAATGAAAGAACTCAAGCTTTTCCAATGGTTGATCAGATTTCAACACAAAAGCTGTCTTTATACCATAATAGGAGGTTAAGAGACTACACACCCTTTTTATACTACACACACTAACATAAATGTTTATGATAGAAATTCACAGTTTATACTATAGAAAGTGATATCATAACACAGCGTATGTGAAATCCAGGGCAAAAAATAAAGTAGTGTTTTATTGGAAGCTGATTTTGGTACTTAAAATATAATTGTTATTTATGGTTCCAACCAGTCCGAGTATGTACTCCTGTGCCATGTGGTGGCATGATAGTGTGTGTGACCCTCTGACCGATCCTCAGCCAGTGTTTCCCTGTCTGTCTTCCAGGACAGGCCGCATGTTTCTCCCTGCGCTGCCAGTACGGTTGCCAGATGGAGAGAGGGGGAGAGGTGCGCTGTCTGTGTCCCCCCGGCCTCCACCTGGCTGCTGACAACAAAACCTGCGAAGGTGGAGCCTCATAGAAACACCCCTCAACTTGTCACTGTGGTGATAGCTCACATGGCTCATGTTTAGATTTATTTTATCGGGACAGCTTGTTACTTTTTCACACTAACCTGTCACTAATACTGCTGTAGGTTCATACATCAGTGTTTCTGTTATTGACCATGGACCAAAGAAAAGTTTCACAAACCTTTTTGGCATCTTTCAGCTCATTGTTTTGGATCGTGGTCTTAATTTTGCTGGTTCATCATTCAAGCTCTCAGTCACTAACATAAGCTTAACTTTTGTCCTTCTTAGTCAAACGACTCTGCAAAAGCATTTTAAGCTCCACCTCCAATCAACAGTGATGTAAATATGACATCTGGGTGGACATGTTGATAATGTTCAGCTCCATCCCAGCCATCCAGTCTTCATTCCACTCCAAGCAACATCATTTTGTTGAGTTTTTAGGAGACTAAACCATTTTTTTAGGTTTAAGGTAGCTGGTGTCACATTGTCACTTGTTTCCATTGAGCATTCTCCTGTTTTCCAACACATTTAAATGAGTAAAATATAAAGCAGGTAAAGCACATGAACTCATGCTCATTATGTCAGTTACATGCAGCTAAGTTAGCGGCCACTGTTAAAAGCTTTTAAGCCTTTAATTACCTGATGTAAAGTAAAACACAGCCTGGACTCTCTCCTCAGTGTCAAACCGCTTTATGACTCGCCCTCAGAAGCTGAGCATCAGACGGCCCCTGTCCTGTAATGAAGCGAGCCTCTCTCACAGCTGTTAAGGAGGCATTCTCACACTGACGGAATATGCCTCTGGTGGGAACTATCTAATGTCCAAGCTGGAGAGAGAAATTACAGATGTCTGTTCTCTAATGTGCAGATGTATTTAAAGCAGGGGACACTATGCAGCAAAAAAGTTTGGGTTTTTGAGTTTGTGCAGACATTAGGATAAACTTTGCATGTAGCATATCATTTAATGTAAGCTAAAAGATCATTTCAGCCAGTTCAATCAGGGGTTTAAGCTCCTTTCCTTAGACTTCATACTGTTATGATCTGTATGTCAATTCTTCTAATGTAGTTGATAAGATCCCATGAAGACTTCATGTTCCTCACCTAAAGTGAAACATTTGTGTCTTTGTGTCCTCGGTTTTCAAAGGCTTGGTACAAAGCGGTATTTGCAAGGTCAAGGTACTTATTTGTGTCTTTTAGGAGGTAATTACTGTTTTGAGACGTGAAACATTTGAGCACCTTGTCCTTGAAATGTGAAGCATCCGTGTTTTAAAAAAGGTGATGGGTTGTGTTGACAAGTGTGGGGCACAGTTGTGCAATGAAATCTGACAAAGGTGCTGCTTGGGACACTTGTTTGTGTTGTCTTGCAGATGTGGACGAGTGTCAGAAGGATGCTGATGTGTGTCCACCACGGCGGACCTGCAAGAACACATTTGGAAGCTTTGTGTGTTTGTGCCAAGATGGCTTTGTGATGGGGACACTGCAAGGCTCGGTGGCATGTCGAGGTAAAATACTCTTCTTCTTTTTAACAAGGTTGATGTGTGTTGTGTATGATGTATGTTTTGGGTCTTGTTAAGCAGATGATCACATGGTTTTCAAAATATTGTGGTGCATTTATGTATTTGAATATTCAGAATTTCTTTTGGTGTTTTTTTTTTTTTTTTTTTTACATAATTTGACAGTAGAGACAGCTCCTCGCCAGAATCTAACCAGGATTTTATAAAAATACATTCAGATCTGTGTCAGCCTGGTTAACAACAAAGCACATCCCCAACACTCATCCCCACATGTTCCCCTCATCTGTGTTAATTGGCAAAAGACAGATCATGTGAAGATGTGTCTTGGCAGCACTAGAATCCGGAGACCATGTTTATAGCTCACCCACTCAGCTGTGGTGCTCACCCACAAGCTGTTTTTGTTTTCATCCGTGTGATGAGAACTGCAAAAATTATCTCATGTGCAGGTTTGAAGCAGCCGCACAAGCCTTTACTGTACAATTGAATATATTAAGAACAAATCTGGCATCTTCTCTCCTTTCTCCAAAGATAAGGATGAATGTTTAACCGGATCTCACCGGTGCAGCCGCCATGCCCGGTGCATCAACACAGATGGTTCCTACACCTGTCAGTGTTTGGAGGACTACTTCGGCAACGGACACACCTGCTGGCCCAGGAGAGCCCCACAGTCCAAGGCTGCCATGTACTTCAACTACAAACTCTCCAAAAGAACCAAACCTGTACGGCCTTCATCTTAATTCTTACCAAATGGGACAATCAACATAAACATTTTTTAAGGAATTAAGTGCGACATGATGTTGTTATTTCTCCTCACTGAAAAAATGGAGTATGACCAAGCTTCACTGGTTGCCTGTTATGTTAAAGAAACCACTGACTCCTGGAATCCTTAGCTTGCATGGATGACAGGAGGTTTTCAGAAACACCGCTTCTGTTATTGCATTGGTGATGTGCTTTGACCAACAAATGGTAAAAGAAAATATGCAGAAATAAATTGCCTGTGCATCATTACAAATTTACTAAAGTTTCCTTTTTTGTTCTCATACAGTTTTGTGAGACTTAAGTATTTGTTAATAAAAGGCTGCCCTCTGGTGGATAGATTAGGAAAGACGGCTTCACACAAAACAATGCTGGTGAAACAAACTGCAACGTAACTCAGCAATATATCTACTTTCAATCCAATATCTATGAAAACAGATGGTTTAAATGTGACATTGTCAGTCAGTGTGCACTTTGAGACACTGCTTAAACGCAGACTGCTGCTTTCATACCTCCCAGATTATCTTCTGCCCTCTCCCTCTGTTATGCCACAGGGAATGTTTTCAGACCTACTAAGTCACACGCAGGGCAGACTACCACACAGCAAGAGAGCATAGACAGGTCAGACCAACCAAATACCAAGAATCCTTGTCTGTCAGCAGCTGTCTGGAAACCTCTTCCTGCGTCCAGAGCACGCAAGAATGGAAATTGAAAGTTTGTTTTTGATGTTTTCCTCAGGTCAATTTCAAGTTTCCTTCCGAACGATTAAGATCGTGACCCTGGGAGAGAGTGGCATACTTGGAGATAATAAGTGTAATGACAGGAGATGGTGGTAGGGGGCACTATGTGTTGTGTCAGGGCCCTTAGTTATAGTTGTGGAGGCTTTGATGCGCTGAGGGAGTTGGGTTTGTAGTGAGAACAAGCAGCTGCTGCCTGCTGAAGGGCCCTACCACTGACCCCATTCATCCCAACAGCAGGTGTCACACCAAGTCCCCGCCTCACACGCACACATTCACACATGTGCTTTTCACACACACAACCATGTGCAAAATCACAGAGCCTTGTGTGTGTGTGTGTGTGTGTGAGAGAGAGAGAGAGAGTGAGGGGGGACCTGGAACTACTTACAAAGAACAAAGAGGGAAATCAGGAAAAAATGCAGCCTCTTAGAATAAATCTCACCACAATGCTGAGAAAAATCCCCAACCTCACCCCCAGAAACGCAAGAAAAACCTGGTTTCTCTCTTTCAAAGCAGTCAAAAGTGTCTTACAAAAGCAGAAATAGAAAACATTTTAGATAAAAGGATCCAGGCCCCTTTTCTGAAAAGGACCTCACACCAAGTTGTGTGTAATTCCTACCAGAAACTGGTTTATTTACCAAAAAATAATAAGATTTAATGCCAAAGCACTTAGGCTACAAATAAAGGACAACAAGTGGTGGGTACACTGAAAGGGGCTGAGGGAGAAAAAAAAAGAAAAAAGAAGAAGAAGGATGACGCCTGGGTGGAAATTTTCCCTTTTCTGCTTGTTATGTTCTGGTCCTCTGTTTACATGACACACAAGATTTTGCATGGAGGAGTAGCAACATAGGAACAGCCAGGACAGAGTGACCTCCGCAGAATAAAAGAAAACAATAAACATGTCAGAGGAATATGGACGTCTGCAGTGACACAAACTCTCACACCCGAGGCCATGGCAATTTCAGGAATCAAAGCGTCGCTGCTCGGGCTTATACCTTCCATAAAGCAAAATCAACATTTATCCTGAGAAAGTGAGCAATGATGCTGACAAGTGCATAGAGCCAAGGACAATACATTAGCAGAGATGCTATGAGCAAGCGTGCCACCCACGTTGCTGAAAAGAGCGTGCTTTCAAACACCGCCACTGAACTGTAAAACCACTAAAACCCCTGTCTTCCCCATACTGTCCTTTTCACTTTAGTTTGAAATAAGGCAGTGTTTTCTCCATCAGTGGAGGCTTTTCCACAGCTAATTCTTGTATTATGTTCCTATTGGACCCATCTCTACTGTGACACACACACAGTCACTATAAGGAAGAACACAGTGCAGAGTTTCCATGAATGAATTAAACATTCTAAATGCCGACCAGTCCCAGTCATAGGAACGAGCCAAAGTTTGAACCCTTAGCGTAAAATTATAAATCTTGTTAGGAGGACATTTTCTCGTGCTCGCCTCTGCCTACAAAATCTGCGGCAGTTTTACACACTGCAAAAAAGAGCTGAACTAAATGAAAATAGAACCACATCACAGCAGCTTTACTAACCCACTATAGCCTCTCTATCTGTGGATATAATTAAAACTTTGTGTTATCTTAAAGGCAGCGCTGTCCTCTCAGTCACTTTTAAATCACATTATGTGAGTCGGCCTGTGTTCTGTGTGACTTATAATTCATGCTAACACAGACCTGATGAAAGTTCTGCTATGTGGTGGGTATGCCTGTGCGTGTGCTCAAACATTTTAAAAGTTAACTCCCAGACACCCTTCACACACACACACATGGACAGAGCTGCAGTGTATCAGTGACCTTAATTCATGTTTCTAATCCACATGACAACTTTGAACTCTGTATGAACAATAAGAAATAAAGCCCTCCTTTTCCTTTTTTCTCTTTCTTCTGTCTGCTCGTATTCTCTCTACAAGGTTCATGTAACAACTGCAACAGCCACATCATAACATGAAAGCAGAGACTTGACCTGACCGGAATTCACTGTGCCTAAATCATTCTTAATATGAGGGCCTTGTTCGGAGGGATTATCCTCAGTAGAACAGGAAAGATTTCCAGCTAATCTATATTGGAATGCCCACACTGTAGAAGGTGAGAGGAAATGGTCAGGACCAAAGGATTCTCTTCTCTTAGGCCTCTAAAAAGAGCAATATATCTCAAAAAACAACATGTCTGTCTAAAAGACGAGGCCACTGAAGAATGTTCTAGTTGTAGTAGTTACCCTCTTAAAACCAAATGTACAGCGATAACATTTGTAGGTCTGCAATCTAAAATTGTAGTTCCAGTGTTCAGTTGGTCAACTAAACAAACAACTGAAGTGCAGATTTACATTGTTGTTATGCTTATGCCATAGAGCTTTGCCTGTTTGCTGCTCCCATTACATGTTTTTCAAGAAATAGTTTCAAGGAATAGTTTCTAATATTATTGTTTTCTGGTTTTTAGTCATCATGCTGTGGAAAATAAAAAGATCAGCATAGTTTTAAGATGACTTCATGTTGCAGTAACAAACCAGAGGGATCCATAGCTGCAGTTTGTCTCAGCATTGTAGCTGTTTTCAGGTTTTTGTTTTCAGACATGTTTCACAGTTTTGCTCAGTCACAAGTCAGGCAGTCACAGGTCAGGCAATAGAAAAAAAGGTAAACAGTCAGTGTGTTACACATCCAGCGGCAAACTGAGGACAGACAAATCAGTTTATTTAGGTGATTTAGGTCGGTTTTTGTTGTTATAGGCACATGCTGTGAGGGCTGTCACGTGTACATCTGGATGCATGTTAGCATACAGTATCCACTATGTGTGTAAGGAAAGTTCTGGCAAGAAGAGGGGATGGGCACAGTTTTAATTTTGCTGTACTGGAAGCCCGAACACTGGAATCGTTGTGAAAAATGCCACAACAGCTGCAGTGGCTGTTTGCTGGCAATTAAACCTAGTTTTCACCCTTTCCTCTCTCTCTCTCTGTGTTTCTTCTCTACTCTTCTGCTAGTTCAGGTGTCTGGGGCAGCTAAGGAAGCACTGGGTGGCACCCACCCAGACTCGCAGTGCTGGCAGTGACCACTCTGTGGAGAAATGAGAGGGTTGTTGGCAGGCTGGCTGCTTGGCAGGTTGTCCCACCAGGGAATCACTCAGTGAGAGCAGACTGCAGCCAATTCCCTGTCAGTGGCCGGTGATCTCACAAGGGCAGTAGCTGGGGAACATAGACACAGATGGACTGTAGTCATGCTGTGTAATACCTTCCCATTCATTGTGACTTGCCACCACTCCACCCTGCCCACGGGGACACGCTCTAAATCTTCAGTGTGGAACTGAGAAATGAAAACAGTGTGTCCTGCTTCAAACTTCAATGGATGGAAATGGTTTTATTTCTGTAGCGCTCATATTGCATGTTTACACACTTGATTTGATGTCCAGTTTAACACTTGTGACAGGCAGAACCAAAGCATGCAACAGCATGTTTACACATTTAAACACACACATGTGTTGTTCTGTGGTTAATTTCATCCCCGTCCTTCTTTACACAATTTAAAGGAGCAGTGTGTTGCTCATGAAGCTTCCCCACTTCCAGCTCCATTTCTAAAGCCACACAAACGAGACCAAACCAAACCTCAGTGTCCACTTAAGCTAAATTTGAGGAGGAACCGACAAACCCCAAAACCTCACCTCAACCTGACCGCACCGCAACCGCTGCTGGCAGTGTATCCCTCCATCGCTGGGATGTTATAAACGATCGGTTGAGATATTGTTTTACTTTAGGCTTTGCTCTGTCTATTTTGGCACTGTAGAAATCAACACTGGCCTCCATGAATCACTGGCAAACCCCTATTCAGTTTAAAAAAGGTTTTCAAAAAAAAATTAGTGTATTTTGACGGAAAAGTTTAAATAATTTGACGTGGTATGTTTGAATCTTACAGTCTGATTTTCCATCCAAATGTACTTGTGTTTAGCTGGGCGCCAACCGCTGCCAGGAGTTTCTCAAAGGCGCCATTCAGTCATCTGTGTGAGGGCACCCGAGCTTTTTGTAGCGCAACACTGACATCTCATGGATGACCTGAAGATGTGCAGAGAGATCTGCCACCAAATGAAAAAAAATAAGACACACGTGTGCCGTGCATTACTATTTCAGACCTTAATGTTGTTGTGTACATAGACATGATTGTAAAATAATGCAAATGGCTGGTAGATATTATTGTGTGCAGTAACAACACATTTTTTAATCTAAAGCTATAACTGCACATTTTGTAATAAGCACTTTTGTTCATGCCAAACATGAACAACAACAAATTTCAACATGTGGAATCATTAAACTGTCAGATTAACATCTAATCTGGGTGTGTATTTTAATAGATACATTTGATTCTTCCATTCTCCTAAAAATAAACATCTTTCACTTTGTGTGTCCTTGCACATAAGATCTATTTCTGACTGACTGTCAGACCTCTTCATGCAGATGCTGTTTGCTTTAGTAGAGGCTGGAATGTCTACATTTTTGGTTTCATAAAATTGTTTTCCTACAGATGTCATCAATCATCTCAAGAAATGTAGATGATCCCTAAAGAGACTCTCAGCACGTTGCTTGGAGCTCAGAATATATTGACTGCATGTGCCTTCCATCTGTCCACTGTCCAAATGTTGTCATTTGGCAGGTCTTTATAAGCACATGCATGCTGTGACTTTTTGCCCATCTTAGACAACTGACAGACCTCATTTACAGCTTCAGAACGAGCTGTGTGTTGGAGAGCAGGTCTCTCTGAACTCTTAAATCAATGTTGTTGTTGTTAAATGATTCTGCTGCGGCCTCTTGGCCAGTTCACCAAAAAGAAGAGAGAGGAGAATCTTTAATCTGAATGAGTTTTTAACCTGGTTAATAAAAAGGCCAAATACATAAATGCATGGACATTAATAGAATACAGGCTATTGTTTTAAAATCTAATGGGTGTAAACAACAGGTGAATTGTGAATGTTTTTGCAAACATCAGCTTCCTTTATGTGTCAATGGCGTAAAATGTCCTAGTTTTCCACCACTAGGTGGTGCTTAGAACCTGCTTTTTAACTGCTGTTCTGCCTCAGTGGACATCTCTTTGTTTAAGTGATATCTACATATTTCTGTATGAATAAAACTGAAGCTATTTTTATGCCAGAAAAAATATGAATTTATCAAAGAAGCTGTTAAGAGAATGTATGTATTGATTTTTTTCAACAGTGATGTGGTTCACTGAACAAGTTGGTAAATATATGCCAAAAATCAAATCTACAGCTCTATATGGGTGGTTTGGGAGTATTAATCCCCTATTCTTACTGGGTTACATGAAGTGAAGTGGGTCAAAATAGATGGACAGATATAGAACTGCAGAACTGTGAGGTACAAAAATATATAAAAATATATATTCATCTTAAAGTGAACCAGAGAGAAAAAGAAAGAACTATACCGTGTGTATAAAGAATTTGATGAACACTTGATATAAGGACATGCTGATGCTGCTGTGTTGTGTCCATCGTTTGTTAGAATCTGAGTGTCAAGAACTGTTGTAGTGATGTCCTCCTGTAAATGCCAGGATGGAGAGGGTGGGGAGAGGTGATGGGTGGTGCACTTAGCCAGCTGAACACATGACACCACACTAGAGGACCGGAGAGTTTATTCAGGACTGAACATAAAACGTGGATCATCTAATAATGTTGAACTGTTGAGTGAGTTTGTTTCTTCAAAGGACTCAGGTCCAAACAAAAGACATCAACCCTCCAGCCTCCTGTTCCCATTAAATGCTGACATACACATCTGTCCTGGTCACATGACAGCTGTAACCACAGGGATCAATTAAAGATTGGTGACATCATCTCAGTGTCTGGTTACAGTTTCTGTCCCAGAGTGCAAATGAGGAATGAAATCTCCTGTTGACCATGTTGATGCTGACGTTCATTTGTTGAGTTTTTAAACTGTAGACACACTTATAATGTAACAATTTATATGATGTGCTATTATTTTGTGTCCAGCCTGCACCAAAGTAGACGCACTGATGGCAACAGAACTACACACAAAACAAGAAGTAAAGAAAAACAGTCTCATTTTCCAATTTTGACAAATAAATGTTGAAATTGATAAATTGGAAATATCCATTGATACGATATCAGGAGCTGCACATGCAACATAAGAGCCAAAGCCTTTGTCAGGCACGTTCAATACAATTTGCGTTCCAGATATCATCCATTTGGCATAAATTGATTTACCAGAATCTGATTATCAATCCACAGCTCTTCTCTTTACTCTGTGACATTTGACCGCATGTGTCCTTGCGTTTTTTTTTTTTTTCCACAGCAGTAATCATTCCTGCTGTGAACAATCAGTCATCAAGCTTTGTTTTGAGGAGCGGTTTATTTTTGCCCAGCAGATCTGTCTTTGGAGGCCAAACCAGGAAGAGGTGATGTCATGATGGCTATCGCTTACAATGGTTCAGCCAGCTCCAGATGTACAGACCTCCTCCTCTCCTGAGGTATGACCTCAGCCTGGGTGTACACAGGGAACATCTGCTTGATGATCTGGTTAGGAAGAATCAGGGTCGATCTGATGCAAGACTAGAGAGAGGTTTGATGTAGGGATTAGATTGAAATTAATCATTATTGAAATAGAAAACCAGTTAAAGATTTGTGTGCAGCCAAGTCTAATAAAGTGAGTGAATTTAAGTAACAATTGACTGCTATGTTGTAAATGAATTTTTGACCCTGACATTGTTCAGAGCTGCATGTGACTTATGTCAAAAGTTGAGTATTGATCTGAAGGCTTCACATAAATACTATAAAATGTAGTGGAGAGAAAACTTGGTGTATGGACCTGAACATTTTCAATAAAGAACAATAGCAATAAGGCACCTTTTGGTCAAGTTAGAATGGTTTGGGCTATTTTATATAATTCCTGTACATAATGGTTAGAATTCATGTCATGTTGTGTGTCAGAAACAGATCACCATTAAATAACATCATCATAACATCTAACATGTGCATAAAAGTGGGATGTTATTAGCAGTGTTATCATGCAGGCTGACCTGCTGCTGTTTATTAGTTATTGACATGTGATGTAACGTAAAAATATAACGAAGTGATTGCTCAAGATCAATACTCTCTCTCACACTCATATTTGTGGGACAGTATTTATACTGTAGATAGAGGCTAATTAGGTTATCTTAGCCTAAAACCGGCAATGAGGAAACAGCAGAGCCACTGGAGATCGTAGGTAAATACAGTGCGACCTAACTTGTACAAAAACTGAAGTGAAAATGACAAGTTGCAGTTTTAAGGAGTGTTTCCTGTCCAGAACAATACCTTCCTGAAAAAACCTTACTGTATGGCTGCACTTTTTGATAGATAGATAGATAGATAGATAGATAGATAGATAGATAGATAGATAGATAGATAGATAGATAGATAGATAGATAGATAGATAGATAGATAGATAGATAGATAGATAGATAGATAGATAGATAGATAGATAGATAGATAGATAGATAGATAGATAGATAGATATGTGCTAACTCAGCAGGTACTGGCAAGCCTTTGCTCAGCAAGCAACTTTTTGTCATAAAGTTCTCTTCACTGAAATGTCATTGGTCAGAAACCAGCTCAGGTTATACCATAAAACACACACAAAGGCACAAAGAGACACAAAGAGATAGTGGAGGTGGAGTGCACCTGTATGGTGAGGGGCAGCTGTCTTTGGATACAGGTGCACCACCATGTGCCCAGCCCCAAATAAACTTGTGTCAGCAGTTGGATGAAGTTCGGCTTTTAAATTGGGACAACTGTGCTATCTAGGGTTAACTGTCCCAACTAACAAGTGACTGTGACAGCTGCTGTCAGACATTTCTACTCAATACACCAGTGCAGACCACCCTCTGCACTGAGCCCGGGAATCTCTTTGTCGTGGGTTAAGGTTAGGGTGTGTGTGTGAGTGTGGGGGTTGCAGACACCGTGTCGATTTACACAGTGAGTTCAGATCAGACATACTGCATTGTCTGGTGAGAAGACCTGACTAGGACACATGTTAGTGTGCCAGACATGCTTATAAATTAACCTCAATATGTGTAAATGGACATAAAATGCAAAGGAGGAGTGCTAACAGGGCTGCAGGTAGTGCCACCCTCTGATTGGTGCATCCTCTGTCTCTGTGCAGTGAAGGTAGGGGAGGTAAACCAAGAGCCCCTGGAGACAGCATTCAAATATTACCACCCTAGACATTATTTCTAGAAGGACTTGCAAAAAGCCGTGCCAAATGAGCCACCCGTTTGAAATGTGAGCTGGCCTGATGCACTGCTGTCATGCCGTGCATTGCTTCAAAAAATTTGATGGGCCTGCCAACAGCTTGCGGATGGCAAAATGAATTGCATATGTGAGAGAGTGTCATCTACACACATGTGTCAGTCATCGTTAAGAATTTCAACCCTGCTCAAATTCATGGAAGTCTATGGAGCTGATGTTGTAATCAATCCTAACCCACGAGTCCACTGTTCCTCCGTCTGGTTAGAGACAGGCAGCTCTCCAAGAGTTCTAAATGGCTCCGGCTCTGTGTGAACCCTGACCTAACAGAGATTACTACTACTAAGTGGTTCATATGTTAATGTCCTGTCTACACATTCTGGAGAGGAGCATGCTGGCCTTGTAGTTCCTGTCCTGTTTTGGACTGAAGTAACAGAGAGGTATTTTGAGAGCCTAAGCTCCTCTTTTAGTTTCCTTCCACCTCTCCTAAGTGATTATGATTTCTGCATTGGACTTTAGGACTTCCATAGAAATAGGTGGTTTGGGATCTCCAGAGGTTTCTCTTCTGTGACACGACTCCCTGATTGAAAAAGATGGACTGATATGATCTAATGGTGTCATTTACTGCCCGTCGATCAGCTTCATGTGTGGCACTTGACACGGACCGGCCCGAAAAAGCAAAAGGAACATCATATAAAACACTTACAACATTTACAAGTTGCACAAATTTTACTGACGGGCAGTCAAACATCTGCAAACCTCTGTATACAAGCAATACACTGGAACACAGCAGAGAGAGATGGGAAGCAGCTGAAGCCCGTGTTTTTCTCTTCTCCATCAGCGGCTTGTGTCCTTCTGTGTGATGGCTCAACAATGACGATTGTCATCTAATCGAATCCACATTGAGTTCTAAGAATTGGACAGGAAACAACAGCTGTGTGTGCAGCATGCATGAGTGCTGTATATTCCATGAGAATAATGAAAGGGAGCTGTAACCATTACAGTATCAACTGTCATTGTCATTAAAAGGACAAAGGATGATCTGCATAAATACATGGGGAGTTCCTCTGCAGCGGCTGCAACAGTAAGTACAAAAGCAAGGTAAATAAAAAGCAGTAATCAATCTTCATTTTTATTGGTCACATAATCTCAACCTGTGCAACAGCTTGATTGAATTTCTGTGATGTAAAATGTAATTTGTGTTGTGTTATCCAGGTCAGAAATGCAAATATTTGCGTTTGGCCTGCTGCATAAAGAGAGCCCAGGCGACACTCTGCATCCAAGTAATCACATTTACCAACAAATCTTTTTAGCATCTGTAAGATCCTGTTTCTGCCTCTTGTAGTGGATCTGAGATAAGTTCAGGAAAGTGGAGCTTTAAGGGTCAGTGGCAACAAATTTACTTTAACCATTCTTACAGTACCTGTATCGAGATACCGCTTAATGGTGGCACTACGATTTTTCTGTGAATGTGGGGGTTTAGTTAGCCTGTTAAAATGGATTAGTATTTTGCAGGTGGAGTCCAGTAGTTTTTAGATTAATGCATATGATGTCAATCAATGTGTATGATTATTTCCTCCACAAGCCTGTCCTTAGTGTGAATAAGACCTAAAGTTTACACAAAATAAAACTGAATTGTTTTATAAAAATGACCAGAAGTACATGAACATGTTTATACAGATTGGTTGTCCTTGCTGTAGCTGTTTTGTTTTGTGGCTCTCACTTCTAAATGCATACAAACACAGATCACACATTTAGTAATAATGCAGTTTTTAAGTTGCAATGGAGCGTTTTTATCACTAAATTCAACCACTTCATATAAGCCCATTGAGCACCTTAGAGAAATGCATGATATGTTATGAGCTGAGCTTTTATGGATGACAACAGATGTAGTTACATTTCTGCAGGGACAGAAGCAATCTGTACCACAACATGTAGTGAGGTAGGTCTACTCTATACCAGGGTGTTCCTGCAAGGAAATACTGGATTATAATCCATACAAGTTGATCAGACTGAGCCTGATCCAGTCTGTTTGCTCCTCTATATAACTGTAACTTTGGTCTAATGAATGTGCAGCTGTGTGTGTGTGTGTAGCATAAAGTTTAAGGGATCCTTCTTCCCTATACTCCCTATCCCTACTCATCATCATCACCATCATCATCATCATAGCTGCCGCCCCTCCCTCCCCCCTTCTCGCACTGTTTTCCCAGATTTATTCACGTGCAGCTCGCTCCCGCCTCACTCAGACATTCTGTCGCCAGCGCCGTGACGTCACCTGCGCCGGGAGCCTCCTCCGCTCAGAACGTTTCCCTCCGCGAGATTCAAGATAATCTAGTCCCTTCTCACCGCGGCAACCCTGAACTTGACTAATGAAATACAGACGGTACAGTTATTTAGTATATTTCACATTAGGCGGTTTTGTTAAAGATTTCTGTCATTTGTTTCAGTGTAAAGACTGATTATGAAGAGTCAGTCTGAGCAAATTACTACTGAATATAAAATAGTGATTAGATCTGTAAACTTATTATTATAGTTTTGAATAATTTGTGGTATTTTTAGAGCTTTATGTATCTATGTACTCTTATCTGCAAGATAGTCATCAGTTTAGTTATCAACAGGAAATTTGCTTCTCTGCCTCTGATAAAATCTGCTTTTATCTAATAGTTTCTGCAGTTTAAGCCAACCTGAACTTGTATTAGGAATATTTCTCACACACGTGTATGGACTGATTTATCCCACCAGAAGAAATGACACTTCCAAGTCCTCTGCGGCTGCTGTCCTGCCTTGAAGGCTATTTTCATGCATTATCATGCAATATTAATGAGATGGATTGAAAAAAAACTGTTAGAAGTTTTTGCTCTTGACATTGCAACATTATGCAGAGGGGAAGAAAGCCTGCATCAGGTCTGAGGAGCTGAGACACCGGCGTGTGGAAGCATGCTTGTGTGCTTATACCCTGCTCTTTGGACACTTTTGTTCTCCTGACAGAACAGTGCTTATCATTTCACAATCAAAGCAAGACGGAGAACTGAGGCTTAACATGGTGTGGTTCAAGAGTTCACTATTGATGAGATACCTGTGTGTCATTTAAAACTACTCAAAGCCTTAGCCTGATGTGCATTTAGCCTTTAAGTAGCCTAACATTTTAGAATGATATCTTTTATGTTAAAGATCAGATGAGATCTGGGTTGCCATACAAGCTTAAAAAGGGGGAAATAATCCACATGTTCAGGGGGGTGTGCCTTTTCACATCTCGCTTCCTTTCACACAAACTGAAAACGCTTCTCTGCTGAGAACCTATTTGAATTAGCGAGAAACCCCGCATTGTTTCACACTTACATAATCCATTTCCACACAAGTGAATGAAGATGTTGGATGTGTAAAAAGTAGGTCTTGTTGTCGGGGGCTGCATCCCGCGGCGTGATACTGGCGCTCAGCGGAGGGTGAGGCGGCTCCGCGACTCACTGACGCCAGGCCGAGCAGACCTAAGTGAGGCAGAGAGAGCACACAGGAGGAGCCGCAGACACAGGCAGCACAGGAAGAAAAGGTACTGTAAACTTTTGTTGTCCGTCTTAACATGCTAAATGAAAACTCTTTGTGTTGTTCTTGTGTTACAGTGTGCATGGCTTGGTTTGTAGGGTCGTAGCTGTGTACGGTTATCAGCTCAGGAGTGTGTCATCTGGCAGCTTCAAACTTTTTTTTTCTTCCTTTTCCTCACAGTGTCAGACTGAAGTTGTGAATTTAGCCACCCGAGTGCTATTTTAGTAAAGGTATAATAATATAAGCAGACTCTCTGTGTATTGAATCAAATGGAGGTGCTGCTTTTTAACCCTAAAACAAGACTTATTCTGCTTAACTCAAAAGCATTTACCAGTGCACACTCATGGAAATGTAAACAAAGTGCCAGACTACCTTTTAGCATGAAAAAGGGCCCATGCTATAGAATGTGTTGGACAAGCTTGGTGTGGGTAAATGGGTGGTCGTCTTGTGACATACACTTCATCTCCATTAATCATCTATTTGGATCAGTGATGTGAAAAAAATGGCCCAGGTTTGTTTGATTGTTCTGGTTTGTTGAACCAGAGGATGTGCGTGGATGAATAATACCACAATGTTGTAAATCAATCATAGTTTGATGTCATCAAAGCATCTATCAGTGTGTAATTAATAGAAATGTGTTCCTGCAGCAGCACCGCCAGTTTCTTGTTGTTGCATTGTCTCCTGGTGGTTGCAGACTTACAGAGCGCCTGTTTCAGCTGGTGCACTTGTGTTTCAGTTATGTTAGTGTGTTTATGAATTTGTGTCAGTAAGAGTGTATAAGAGAGAAAGAGAGGGAGGGAGGGAGAGACCTACAGCAGCTAAGGCTAGATCTCTTGACATTATTGAAGATGACATATCAGATTACCCAAAGGACAGGAATTTGTCCTTGTCCGTGACAGACTTTCAATTGTTTTATTGTTCTACATTGTCAAGTGTACAGATTTTCTGTTTATGAATTTATGAATTAGACCAATGCTTTTTAATGCTACCAATAAAATGAGATTGAATCCTCTTGAGTAACAATGCACACACAATGTGACATGACTATCTATCTATCTATATATCTATCTATCTATCTATCTATCTATCTATCTATCTATCTATCTTTGATCTGTTTACTGAGTGAATAGGCTAGTATTACTGTCCAGCATCATTCACGATTGTGAGCAACATCTCCTGAGAGAAGCTGCAGCAGTGAGGTGATTAGTTCAAGAATTGTGCAAAATAAATTCCCATTTTTATTACAGTCTTTTTCATGCTTTTTAAACTGTGCAGCAGAAATAATCAGCAGATTAGATGATAAAGAAACATATCTTGAGTTGTCATGCTGCTCGTGTGTGTGTCTGTGCAGTTGATAACACAGCCTGCCATGTGTCTGGGTGAGGTGTCCACCCTAACACAACACAAACCCAACACTGAGTGCCATGCATGTTTGAGATAGCTGCCTGAAAACCCATGTGTTTGCCTGTTATGTCTGCAGTGTCCGTGTGGGGACGTGAAGAATCTGATCCCAGTTCAGCCCTTCAAAGTCTAGACAATGCTGAAGCCAGTTTGGAGATTGACTAGTGTGGTGTTTAAAGCAGCTCAGTTGTGCTGTAGTTACTGTGTCTGAGCTGTGGCTGATGGCTGTGAGGAAAATTGACCCCAGTCAGTTAAAAGAGCCTCTCGGGTCAATGCCATGTCTAGTCAGTGAGGGCAGCACCTCATGTCTGACTGTGGTTATTTCAAGCTTTGCTCTTTTACCAATACTACAATAGACCATTGTATTGACTAGAGAAAAATAAATCTGCATTTGGTGGCTATGGGGGCTGAATAATGAACCTCAGTGGTGAGCAGGATGAGCTGATGTGTGAGCCAGTGTTAGGTTATAGCTGATATATTGTGTATGTTGGCTGATAATTAGAAAGACAATGCAGCAGAAGAATTTACAAACATGTGTTGCCTTTGTAGCTGTTCACCACAAAAAGGGGTCTATTTTTAAAACTTCAGAAATAAGTTCCTGTATTTAAAGCTGGCATCAAATTTCAGGTTAGAATTTCCATTTTGTTCTGTATACGTATCCTGTTTCCTGACGAATTTAAATCTT
Source organism: Parambassis ranga (assembly GCF_900634625.1). Taxonomy (NCBI): domain Eukaryota; kingdom Metazoa; phylum Chordata; class Actinopteri; family Ambassidae; genus Parambassis; species Parambassis ranga. Next base: position 15,852,590 of record NC_041022.1, on the reverse strand, counting down.
GTTTTTGTTTTGTAAATGGAAAAAAATAAATAGAGATGGAGCTCATTATCTCCACTGTTCATGAATCTGTCTATAATGTAACTCGGCAAGAAGCTTGTTTGACCTTTTTTGTTTGAAGCACAGTCCAAAAGTTAAAAGATATTTAATTTCCAACTATAAACCAAAGAAATTGGAAGATTTATAAAATATCAAAGTACCATTACATTAATGTAGTGTTGAATAAATGCGCAGGATATCCTTTAGATCCTTGTAGTGTCACTGTTACAACACTTAGAGGCGATCAGTCATAAAGTACTCAGTGAAGAGACCAGATATGTTCCAGATATATGAGTGTACTCAGGCTTGTTCCCTCCAAAACACTCAGTCCGTCTTAGATCTCTGGCTTCACCATCACTCTCACTTTCTTCCCTTCTTTCTCTTTGCGTCATCCCCCCCTTTCTTCCTCTCTTTATCTATCACCCTCTCTCTTCCTGCACTTCTCTGTTTATAGCCAGTGACTCCATTGAGCGGGGGTTAATGGAGGCCCCATCCAGGACCCTGCTGATAAATAATGTAGCTTCTTTATAATGCTGCATCCCCGGGGAGGGTCCAGAGAGCATCATTACTGCCTCCTCATCCTACACAGCCCAGGCCTAAATTGATTAACAGACACTGGAGCAGTGCAAAATGATCCATGGGGCTAGTGTAGTGGCTAACAGCTTGCACCAGGTGGGTCAAAGCTTCTGTCTGTCAGTGTCGCATGATCCCACTCTGTGCTCCCATTAGCCTCAGTTTCTGTCCGGTGGGCTAACTGATGGCCATAACAAGCTACCGCTAACGCAATAGTGAAAGAGCATTGCTCTGACTAGGCTGTAAGAAATGGTCAGAGTGGTTTTTATGGAGCTGTTGTGTAAATGATGGTGTGTGTTTCAGTTTTTATGGGGAAGAGCGCCACGGCCAAGGCCACTGCAGGCATCTTGGAGACTTTTCATTGCCTGTGTTAGACATGGGGGGTGAAGTGTAGCTAGTTAATATATGGTGATTTAGCCAAGTTAGTCATTACATCAGAAAAAGGAGCCCAAACAAATATTATCTGTAATCCTACCATCAGAGCTGCAAATATGAATCTATCTGTGTTCGTACAAAAATCTTTCTTTGCTTGGATATATTTGGGTCTTTGGACTGCAGGTCAGACTAAACTATCTATCTAAAACAATTAGTGTACACAGTATCTGTGCTGAAATCCAAGTTATTTCTATTTGACAATATGCGAACCTCCACAAGAAAAAATTCTACTTACACAGATTGTCTGACAGAGAATTGTTTAGAGTTGGTGCACAAAAGACTGTTAGGTCATGCACACATTCTCATCTATACATAGATATAGAAAGAGTGAAGCACATTGGCGCCTTTATATTTTGACTGTCTCACAGACAGCTCCAAACTTGTATTGTCCAAAGAAGTAACACGGTGCCATATCAGAGACTTTTAACAAGCATGTGGTCATGCAAGCAGGCAGAGATTTAAAATATCCAAGAAACATGGCCTCCAGCTGCAGCTGACTGACAGCACGGGATTGTTGGTTCTGCTCCAGATGTTACTGCACTGAGCTTTCTGGAATCTTCCATCTGAAGTGGATTAAAGTTTGTCTTTGTGCAGCAGGCCCTGAACTTGTGCTGATAGTGCTGGCTGTTACTGCAAGCCCATCAAAGCAGCTCTGCGGCTGGATGTGAATAAAAATCACTTCTTTATGTGTCTGGGCGTTGACCCTCACCCAAGTATGTTGTTGCCTTTTGAACTGTACACTTTGAGGTACATGTTTATATGTGTCAGGATGTGCTGAGTCGATTTTTTTTCAAGTGAACAGATGAATTTGTGGAGCTTTTCTCTTTATAATGAATGATAAGTCCACACAATAATAAAAAATATGTACGATGTCTTAAAGACCCCACTATCGGTACAATGTAATTATGAATTTTTCAAACATTTTATGATGAATCAACAAATTGTTTGGTAGAATAATTGTTGCTATGAGTACTTGAGGTATAATATTTTAAGGCAAGATCAAAGAAACCCAGCATCTCCAGTGACTGGCTCGCTCTGAAGCCACACCTAAGTCTTTTCTGACCTGTGCACCTAAACACTGTGACTACAATGGAACATGTGGAAAATGGAGATAACAGTCAGGGTGAGAGGTTTTTTTCCCCCCTCTGCACCTGTGGAACAGCCTGCAGGGAAGTGAAGTCACTGCTATGCTAGTGATGACACATATTTCTCTACAGCCTGTTTCCTGTTTCTCCTCTAGTGGAGTGTTCTCATCAGATCTTCACAGAGAGTATAGCAAGATGATATCATGCTGAAATACATTTTTCTTTCCTCGTACGTTTGTATGTGCGGTGTCACTTGTTTAGTTGACCCGGTGCTGTTTAAATTGCGAGGCAAATTATAGTCCCAATTTGCAGCTTTTCACTCACTGTAGTTTACAATATTAAGTGTAGAAGATCTTCACACACACACACACACGTATGTTGTAAACAGCACCTGTTCGCATCAAACTTCCCTGTTTGCCAGTATGATGTAGCCCACACATGCTGTAGCAGACGAAGATAGAAATGGCTGTTCATCCCATAATCTGAAGGGCCAGGAATAACTACAGAGCAGTTTTAATGATGTATTTGTTCCTGCTCGTAGGAAATCCAATCTGCTGCAGGCTTTACTGTCAGAGAGTGATGCATCCTCACCCATGAGTCAGTACGGGTAAATGCTGGTGGATTTCTGACATGCTGTTTATTTGATTTCTGGGATTGCATCTGAACATTTATCCACAGCCAAACCTAAACCATAACTGTGTTTTATCTCTCTAATTGTATTCAGACCAAACTTGAAAAGAAGGTGGAACAGGGAGTGCTCAGTGTGCTCGTTTCCCCTTTTAAAAGCTAGAATGCCTGTACCTTCTAGCTACTGAATTGCTCCTGTGGGACTGCAGTGAATGGGCACATCTATCCTGGGGCCTACATGCACTTCCTTTTTATTGTCCAGCACATTGCCAGATTCCTGCCCAAAACCAGTGTTTGTTTGTTGGTTGATTGGTTGGTGGTGAAACTTTGCAGAGAATACATCATCAAACGTATTAATAGAGGATTAATTGACATTAAATGTAATCATTCATTGCAGTCCAGCTGAAGATTTGAGCTGCAATATAACTATAGTAATAGTATATCTACTACAGGTGGTGAAAGCCAGATTCCTCAGCAGTGTTTGCTAAAGGTTATGCAGAATGCATACAGTATGTGAAGTCCTTTGCTGTAAATGGCATTAGTAATTGGTGGTAATGTGACAAGCCATACAGCCAGGAAGCTATCTGGAGAATGTCGGGTTGGGGCTGATGTCCACAGGAGGATCTGCTGTGCCAGTTTCCCAGAAGCCATGGCTGACATGACCATACCAGCTATAACAGTGACATCATCATTAGCCTTATCAAGGGCTTCTTTCTGGTGTCAGGCATCAGTGCTGCTGGTGCACTGATACAAGATGAACCTTATGATTATTACTTATTGCTGCACCTTATGGTGGAGTTTTTAACTAACGTGGATTCTTTATTTTCCCTCTAGTGAGAAGAGGACCTGACACTACATCTTGGAAGCCGAGGACTGTCTGAAACTCCAGAAAACAAACTTTCAAACAATATTTGACTCTTTGTCTTCTGAGAGTTAACAGGTTACACTGCCTTTAGGAGAGGGGAGGAGGGCGGCTAATCCAACATGAATGTCACCTCACTCTTTTCCTTCACTAGTCCAGCGGTCAAAAGGCTGCTGGGTTGGAAGCAGGGAGATGAGGAAGAGAAATGGGCTGAAAAGGCCGTGGATGCTCTGGTTAAGAAACTAAAAAAGAAGAAGGGAGCCATGGAGGAGCTGGAGCGAGCACTCAGCTGCCCTGGTCAGCCCAGTAACTGTGTGACAATCCCTCGCTCGCTGGACGGACGGCTGCAGGTGTCCCACAGGAAAGGTCTGCCGCATGTCATTTACTGCCGGGTGTGGCGTTGGCCCGACCTGCAGTCCCATCACGAGCTGAAGCCACTGGAATGCTGCGAGTACCCCTTTGGCTCCAAACAGAAGGATGTGTGTATCAACCCGTATCACTACAAACGAGTGGATAGTCCAGGTCAGGAATCTCCGGTTGCAGGTGTTCACACACTGACTTTATTAAATATACCTGGATGTTTTATTTTCCCTTTATTTGCTTGTCTTCTGTAAACACAGCTTGGAGGTCAGATCAGTCATTAATGCTGCTCTGTTGTGCTGAGGCACATAGAATAAGTTGATTTTAATGAAATATCAGTTTTAAGCTTAGGTCTGATCATTTCTTTGCAATGGAACAGTGTGTTACACATGACTTAATTTAGCCTTACATTGGGTTTTTGGGTTCAGAGGGTTCATTCACATTCAGAATGTTAAATCTAATTAGTAAAACCAATGTAATGTGTAATGTGTTGTAAAAAATTGACAAACCAAGTTAAACACCCTAAAATAAACTCAGGATAAGCTCTATAAAAAGTTTTTTTTAGATCAGATTTTACAAATTGATTGTGGCCCCGCTTGCCTTATTTCCTCTGGCAGGTCGTTCCAAAAACCTTTAGGAGTTCTGGGCTGCACAGAAATAAAACAATTCAAACACTATTTGGCCTCTTACTAAACAGAAAAGGAGGGTCAGCTGACAAGATAAAAGCAGCTGTGTGCAGGGTGCGAAGTGTGTAAAGGGCTGAGTGTGTGCATGTGTGTGTTTGTTCATGTGTGTACGGAGCAGGAAATTCCATCTGAGGGAGAATGAGGGCTTTGTTTTGGGCATGCTCTGTACTGCAGGCCCTTCTTTTTTTGCACACATGTAGACACACATAGGCACACACTCTTTCACTTGCATGTTAAAAAAACGAGGACACACAAACTCATTCTCGTACTCACATACACACCCTTGACTGCAGGCACAGTTACTCTGAGGATGGTTGGAACAGGAAGACGCTCACCCACACACAATAGGAGGAAAGGGCTGTTGCCTGCCTCGCACACGTTTTGTTTTTGTAGTGGGTGGAAGACAGAAGGCTAAGGTGATTCAACCCCACAGCACCTGTCTGTCTACACTACACCCACCCCCCTACACTGCCCTTCCTCTTTTTTTTCCTCCTTTACCACCACCAACCTACAAACACACACACATCCTGTCAATCTCCCCTGTTCGTGTAATACCACAGCTGTCCTCCTCCTCCACATACAACCTTTAAAATACACTGCTACATTGATGCATTGGCCTGTAGCAACACATTTTGGCTACCTGCAGGAATACTGACAGCCGTGCGAGCCCCATCTAAAATTTCAGCAGCAGCTTAATTTATCTGCACAGGTATTTATAGACACAAGCGGAGCGTATCTCTTGTGGTTTGTACTGCACCTGAATAGCCCTCAGTCAGGATATTTACCCCAAGTGATGAATTCCACAAGAATGGCCTGCCTCAAAATGTCTGTTCAGAGCAGAAACCTGAGAGTCTGAGCCAAGTACTGCTGGCTAAGACCAACTGCCTGGAAGCTGACCTTTGAAAAATGCAGCGACATCTGCGCTCAGAATGTTGAATCAAGGACAGAGCCAGAAAGAGATTTCTTTTTTACTTTGGAATCAAATAACTTGCTTATTGAGTCAGTGTGGATCTTTTTGCATGTGTGCAGTCATACATCCTGTCTGAAATGATGAAACAATTAACAGTAAGCGATAGATCAAGTTCCCAATTAATCCCATTAGTTTATTGTAGTGTATAAATCACTGAGGGTGTAGTTACAAAGAAAACGAAAGACATTTTTTTACTTCATTCATTGTGTTTCATGTTGTCAACAGCAATGTCTTGATTCATCAGTATTTTATAAATATAGCTCTCAGTGGTTTTAGTGAACAGGAGTTTTATTTGACTTTACTTCTTCTCTTCCTGTTTAGTGTTGCCGCCTGTTTTGGTACCACGGAACAGCGAGTTCAACGCCAAACATACAATGTTGCCTCGCTTCCGCAACCCTCTTCAACAGAACGAGCCACACATGCCCCAGAATGCCACCTTCCCAGAATCCTTTGCTCAGGCCAACACTATGCCTTTCTCACATTCGCCGGGAAACAGCTACCCAAACTCACCTGGAAGTGGCAGCAGTGCCACCTTTCCTCATTCACCATCCAGCTCCGACCCCGGCAGTCCATTCCAAATGCCAGGTGAGATCCGGTACACAATGGCCTCTTGAGTGTTTGTCCTTTTTCTTCTACATTAGCTCATTTTACTTTGTACTTCCTCCTTCCTGATGCAGAGACTCCCCCTCCTGCCTACATGCCCCCAGAGGAGCAGATGACTCAGGATTGCCCCCAGCCAATGGACACCAACCTCCTGGCTCCACCCTTGCCCATAGAAAGCAACAACCGGGCAGGTAACCATAATAGTTACTATCTTACTCACACACACACACACACACACACACACACACACACACACACACACACACACATATTTGTCCTTGTGTTCACTTGTTTATTGATATATATACATAACGCTGTTTGCACCTGCTCGCCTTGATCTGCAGGTGCAAAGACTTCTGGGAAGCCTGTTTTTTTTTCTCTTGTGGCCAAATGCCAAACACAAAAAAAGAAAGAAACCCCGCAGTGGGATTGCTGTGCCATATCCTGTCAGATAAAACAGTGTGGGCAGGTTCTGCTAATTTACAGTAGAGCTTTGTCAGTGGGTGCGGGCCCATGGGAAGCCTCAGCAAATTAAGCCAGTTTTATGGGGCCTATAAAAGCCGGGGCTTATGTCATCTCTGCTGGTGGTAACTCGTTAACGATAAGATTCACTAATTACCTCCAACTTTCAAATCTGAAATGCGGTGCAATAATTGCTGCTACCTTGACTGTGTGGTTTTTGATTGTACTGCTGTAGACACACGTCTGAGCACTACATTTATTTATAACTCACACACACTGGACATATATTGTCCTCCACAGCAGTTTGAATGAAAGCAAAGTTCAATAGTTGTTTATGTTTAAGCTTTAATTTTCTGACAGCAATAAAAGAAGAAAATATGCATCAAATTAAATATGAAGTAGGTACCACTGATAAAAATGACATGAAATAAACATTTAGTTTTGCCAAATGTCTAATATTTGGAAACAAGACAAGTAAAAGTAGTGATGTAAGGTAAAGTCAATTCTAACTACATTCATCTTAAATGGCCAAAGAAAAATGTGACAAATGTGACAGAATTAAGCTATTTTGTGATCTTATCACCTCTTGTGTGGCTATAGGCCACTGTGTCTAAACGTGTTTTACGGTGCACTGAAAGTTCAGAGGCTCTGCCCACACATGCTAACAGCTGTGGCGGGAAGAGCTATTGAAAGTTTTGTTTGCTGGAAATGAGAGTTTGGTGAGTTTTTTGAGCTCTTTTCCACAAGCTGCATCCTGTAGAGAGGAGCAGGTTTCTATTGTAGGCCAGCTCCAGGAAGGGGACAGACAAAACACACCTGCTGGCCAGTGCCACGCTACAGAGGAAGTTTGGGAGAAGTATGTGCTTAGATAAACATGATTTATTCCTCTCTCCCTCTCTCAGTGAGGGTGAGGCCAGCTGGCACTGGCCCGCCCTGAGATACCAGGCACAGAGAGCATAGCCAGACCCCTTCTATTGACTGTTTGCCTGCTCAGTACAGACTGGGCCCCAGACCACAGACAGTCAGCATGCTTTAGAAAGCTTCTGTATTGATTCTGAGCCCAAATGTATAGAAATGTAGGGGTGGGTCCTATATGTTTATTCAGATCATTCTTATGAGCTGCATGGGACAGTTTGAATAAAATAACAAGTTGGCAGCAGTGGCTTCTGGCAGCGTGTCTGCACAGAGGAGTTTTTAATGTGTCTGTGTCTGTTTCTACAGCGTGCTCAGCTCACTCTTGTGACCTCTTAATGTGTTTCCTGTGCAGATGTGCAGCCTGTGGCCTATGAGGAACCCAAGCACTGGTGCTCCATTGTTTACTACGAGCTCAACAATCGTGTTGGAGAGGCGTTCCAGGCTTCCTCCACCAGCGTGCTGGTTGATGGCTTCACAGATCCCTCCAACAACCGCAACCGATTCTGTCTCGGACTGCTCTCCAACGTCAACCGCAACTCCACCATTGAGAACACCCGGCGGCACATCGGCAAAGGTGCAGCATGCAAAAACCTGTCAATGCACCGATTGTCAGCAGATGAGACTAAATCAATTGCTGTTGCCATTAGAGAGCGGGATCTAGAGTGGAACAAAACAATAACAACAAATTGACTAAACATTTCAGTGTATTGATTTAGAGTGACCACACTGATGGATTGGCCTGTTGTTAAAAAGCACACTCCTGATTCAGGTGAACAACTCCTAACACTGTCCTGCTCTCTCCTAGGTGTTCATCTGTATTACGTGGGAGGGGAGGTGTACGCAGAATGTCTGAGTGACAGCAGTATCTTCGTCCAGAGTCGCAACTGTAACTACCACCACGGCTTCCATCCCACAACTGTTTGTAAGATCCCCAGCGGCTGCAGCCTGAAGATCTTCAACAACCAGGAGTTTGCTGAGCTGCTGGCTCAGTCCGTCAACCACGGCTTTGAGGCCGTTTACGAGCTCACCAAGATGTGCACCATCCGCATGAGCTTTGTCAAGGTAACACGGTTTTCTTTTACAACTAAATTCCTCTGTTCCACTTTTGCGTCTTTACATTTTTCTTTTCTTTTTTAAATGAGTAACAACCTTTTACTTAAAAATGAGTGAACGGTACTGTCACGCATCTAAATGCTGGACAGCTCTATAAACACAGCTGAACAGTTCGCTAACAGTCACAGATATTCTGATCAGATAAAACAGAAAAACACTACTCCTGTAAAAATCTCAGCACTTACTGTCCAACTAAAATGTGAAGATGATGTTTTATAACATTTTACATCTTGCATGATCTTGTATCTTAATTAAATGTGTTTCCTGTATTTCAGGGTTGGGGAGCAGAGTACCACCGCCAAGACGTGACCAGCACACCCTGCTGGATTGAGATCCACCTGCATGGCCCCCTGCAGTGGTTGGATAAGGTGCTCACCCAGATGGGCTCCCCCCACAACCCTATATCCTCCGTCTCCTAGGCTTCACTGTCCTCAGCCCTGCGGCTGTCCATACCCCAGCATTTTGGTCTAAGTAGCAAGAATAGGCGCTAGCTGGTCCCAGACTGGTTCGTGGTTTAGTCAGTAGTTAATAAGTGATGGTGGTTTTGACTGAAACACAAACTGATCTGGGACCTGCTTTTAAAATGGGCAGGTTTGTTCTCTACTTGAAGGATGTCTGAATTGGGCACATTTACAGACTGGGAGAGGAGGAAGCAAACTGAGCGTGATGAAACTGGAACATACTTGATCTTTGTGACCAACTGTAATAATCAGACCATCACACTCATCATGACGCAAGTATCCTCTCTGATCCTGCTCCCACAGCTTCTCTATTTCATTGTTCTATTATTCTGACTCATAACTATTTTGCATCTAAATATTCCCTGAAAAAAAATCCAGATATATGTGTGTAGTTACAATAATTAAGGGACATTCCAGGTCGCCAAAATTGCAGTCGGCTGCTGTTTTGTGTCTGACTGCAGTGAGGTTGGCATGAAATGTACTTCTGAATTGTACAGTTAGCAGGGACTTGGAGGATGACCAGTATGGCTGAAAAATTACAATCATCTTCAGAAACAAGTTTCTCTAAATGTTCTTTTTTATTAAAGTCAAAATAAGATACCACAGATCATGGAAAAAAATATATATACAAGGGCAAAATTAAGGGGCGTTTAAGCATTTAGGGTTTGGTGTGGGGCGTGGCACTAAAAGGGCATTTCAGACAATAAAGACTAAAGTTTAAGTGTTGCTCATCTTGTGTTTTTAAGACAAAAAGAAATAGTGTTTAGATATATTCACTATTAGAATATGTGCTGTGCAGTCTGGTTTTGCAAAGCATAGTTTGGCTAGTGTAGCGTTACACATTTAAGACTGGTAGCTGGTTAGTTTGGTCCACTCTGCAGCAGATTCAGATGTGTCAAATATGGAGGACGTAAATATTTCAGTGACTGCGCCTCTCTTATTACATTGACTGAGCAAAACTTGTCAAATTAACGACTGTTATGGGAAAATGTTGAGCATTTAAATTTTAGTTGTTGACTGAGAAAAGGGCGTCAGTGACTGATGTCCCAGTATGATTTTGTTTTTTTGTTTGTTTTTTTTAGATTCTGCCATTCAATTCTTTCATGTTTTAAAGCAGTCCTCTTTGCTATTAAATTGTTACACTCTTTACATTCTTTTTGTATTTTTGAACATGTTTTTTTGTTGTTTTGTCCGCACTTTCACGTTGCCTCTTTATTCTTCTCTTTCTTTTCGGTTTTTGCTCAGTAAAACTCCCAGAAAAGCAGTTTTATTCCATGAATATCAAGTCTCTACTGGAAGATTCAATAAATTTGTTTACTTACTTGCAACATTTTCTGTCTCTTTCATGACCACTGTCTCGACATGTTTGTCTTTGTGTGCCTGTCTGTTAAATTACAGGCCACCCATGCTAAGAAAATATGCATCATGTATTGTCAGGGACTGCTGTGTATGTGTGTGTGTATTATTCGTGTTGTGGGGACATAAATCTCTGTGCACGTTGCAAAACCTGCCTCCCTGTTGGGAACTAAACAACAACCTCATAATGTAAATAATTAGATTTTAAGGTGTAGACATGGTTTATGGTTAGGGTAAGACTTCAGGAAATAAGTGGAAGCCAGTGTAATGTCCTCTGAAGTGATGCAAACACAGCTCTTTGTGCGTGTGTGGAAAGACCTTCAATTAGAGAGGCACAGCGATTACAAGTGCATCTGAAAGCCAACTCCACTAGTGTTGAGCATAATTGCATTTTCCAGTAAATTGTATGAAAATGCATTAAATCATGGGTTTTTCCTTTGTTTTATGAGGCACATTGTGACAGCACTGGAACGGTTGCTAGAGTTTTCCAAGAAGGTCTTCTAGAAGTCACTGTAAGTGTGTTATTAGTGCATGTACTGCTTTGTGTGTGTGCATGCAGCGGTTTGGTTGGATTGTATGTGACGTGGGTGGTATGGTTGCATGGTGGTTAGCACTCATGCCTCCCAAGGGCTTGCATGTTTCTACCAAATTCCACAGACAAGCACGTCAGGTGGAGCGGAGCCTCTGAATATCTAGACTATAAAAATCTGAGTGTTTATCTACCCTGAGTTTTGTAAAAAATGCATTCATAATCCAGTAACATAGACAAAATTAGAACACAACTTCAATAATGAAACAGCATTATATGAAGCATGGATGCAGTTAGTTTTTTTAGAAAACACTCAAATCCATCTACATCACAGCACAAACAAACATTGTGGGATTCTTGTTTTTATTATAAGATCAATTTTTATAGATACAGCATTTGGATCAGCCTCACCAGTCATCTCATTAAATCTGATAGATAATTTCATATTTTACCAATCAGATGTTTTAACAGGGAGATGAACAGGATAAACGGGAGTGTTTGTCCATTTTATTTTGACCATTTTTGGTCAGTAAAAAACGTCTGGCTCAGGTATCCACCACCCATACTGACTAAATAAAGAATATAAAGTATATAGTATAAATAAAGTAAATATACATATACACAAATACACAGGGTAGAATCAATAAGGGCATTAAAATGTTTTGTCAACTGTGAATTTAGTGTGAAAACCAGCTTGTGTTCAGAATGTTAACCTCTGCTGCCACCTGCTGGATAAATCTACTAGATCTACTGCGGTTTTCTATTTTCATTTCATAATTTACTCTTACACGTATTCATATTTTTATTTACCCTTTTTAAAGTCATAAACATCTTTGTTGTTTTGTAGAAAGTGATACACATATAGGTGATTAAAAAACGTGCATATTTATTTTATGAACGTATCGACGGAACTATTGTGACGGGCGGTGTCATACGTCACCGGAACCCGGAAGAAAATGAATGAAACAACGGGTCATATGTAACATGTAACACCTCCGTGCAGCTGAGTCGAGGTCAGCGTGAGTTTTGTTTGAGGATTTATGTGTAATATTTCGTCTGAACTGTTAACTACATCACTGACATCTGCGTTTAAACTCAAAGGGAGCTACTGGCTAACGTTCGCGACAAAAGCGTTACGTCAATGTCATCCAAATAACGTTAAAACGGCAAAAAATAGTTGGAACTGTAGTGTTTTCATTTAACTTTACCGTGTCTGGCTAAAAATACATGTCTCAGACTGCAAATCTCAGGCATTTTAATAGATTAGAAAAGATTAGGAAAAGATTTAGGTAACACCCATATCAGTCAAAAATCCCACCAACTTAATTTATTCCTATTTTTCGTCCTAGCGTCCAACGTTTAGGGTACAATGGGAAGGTTTGGTCTCTCCCTCTTGTGCCGCATCTATTCCCTTCCCTCCTCATTTACTGTCCCAAAAGTCACCAGGACATGCTGCCTTCATCAAGGGGTCTTCACTGGTTCCCTCCCCATCTACCAGAGCACCAACCAGGGTCACAGCAGCCAGCACAGGAGGGGTGTAAACACGGCCATCGGCCACCATGTGCAGGACCTGAGTGGGCCTGAGCAGAGGCTGCTAAACAAACTGTATGAAGGGCTGATCGGAGGACAACGGGCATCTCTGGCTGAGTCCATCACACTAGTGGAGACCCAGCATCCCAGGAAGAAAGAGCTGGCCCAGGTGCTGCTCCAGAGGGTTCTGGCTAACAGGAGGGAGCAGGAGGGCGGTAATGGAGGGAAGCCGCTGGCCTTCAGAGTGGGTGTGTGCTCTGTACTGCACCACCTTTGAGCACTTTGTCAGCCATTTGTGTTAGTTCAAGCTGCAACATTTAATCATATATATATAAACAAATGTTGACATAAGAGTTTTAAAGTGACTATATAATCTAAGCTGAATGCACCCTTGCAGTAACAGCAGTGGGTACTTTCTACACCTGCAAGTAGTATTACATTTCAGCTCTGCAGGAAAACCTGGCCAAATGAATTCAAATTGTATCAGTCGTTTGGGTTATCTAGCCTGTAAGGGTTTGGTTTACACTATGTGTAACTTCAATGTATTTCAGAGTAAAGTAAAGACAGAGGTACTTGTCCCTGCTGCACACCATACAAGCCTCCAAGTTACTGACTTGGTCTCGTTGGATTTTTAAGGTCTGTCTGGGCCTCCTGGAGCAGGGAAGTCATCCTTCATCGAGGTGGTGGGAAAGATGTTGACGGGCCGTGGACATAAAGTTGCAGTGCTGGCTGTTGATCCGTCATCCTGCACTACAGGAGGTAACACCTGACTCACAGAATAAACAACATACAAATGAACTCACTCTACAGTACAATACTGCAGTTATTATTAATTAATCTGAAAGATGCTATCGTATTGAGTCATTATCATGTTATTAATTCTTCCCTTTATTATACAGTATATACAGTTTTTTTTCATGAATTACATAGACTGAAATGATTGTAGAGTTTAGCAGCAGTGAAGTCATGCTTCACACTGACTCATCCTGCTTGTTGTAGGGTCTCTGATGGGTGATAAGACACGTATGACTGAGCTCTCGAGAGACATGAATGCTTTTATCAGGCCGTCACCAACCTCAGGAACTCTTGGTGGTGTCACCAGAACGACCAATGAGGCCATCGTTCTCTGTGAGGGGGCGGGATATGACATCGTCCTCGTGGAGACTGTAGGTAAGATTTACAGCCAACTGTCAAAGCAGGTACCCACATGAAGTTGTTTTTTACGTTTTTGTTTTTTTGTATAATAAAGAATTAACAGTCTGTGCAAGTATTTGATGTAACTGTCAGCACTCAGCTTTTGACACTGGGATACAAACTGGAATTGTTCAGTGTGAAGTCTGATACTCGGCTGTGTTCATCAGTCAAGGCTAAAATGTATTCACTGTGAGGAATCTGAAGTTTAGAACTCATGAATAGTCAAAGGCATTTTGAACTACTGAACAAACCCTCACCAAGGCTTTTGCCCATTACTTACTTGTATTTCTACCCTGTTCTTACATGGTGCTGTAAAAGCTCACACAGACAAACATATGTAACCAACACACACCAATTTTATTTGGGATTTAGTTTTAGAATTTACATAAATATGAAAAACTGCAAGATCCAGTTTTTACACTTGATTATGTTATTGGTCAGGGGTGTTCATCTTGTTTTGTTTGTTGTTTTTTTAGGCGTTGGCCAGTCAGAGTTTGCAGTGGCAGACATGGTTGACATGTTTGTGCTGCTGATTCCACCAGCAGGGGGCGATGAACTCCAGGTTAGTGAACGGCAGCAACAAGCTCATCAGTGTCAGATGTGGTTCTATCCTTTAGAAACAAAATGATGAATCTGTGCTGATGCATTGAATAATTCTGTGCTGAAGATGATGTGTCAGCTGGAATACATCATTTCCAGATTACTGTGCAGGATGTTGGTGACCTGTCAATGTAGAAATATGACAGCAAATCACCATACAAGCCTCCAAAAAGTTTGATTACTCCTGCACAGCCAAGACATAGTGTTTTGTTGTGTAACAATAATTCTGGCTCCAGCTTCATAATTATTTTATATTATACCACTAAAAAAAACAGCTTGATTGTCATAAAAATGTCAGATGCATTTAAATAGCTAACAATAATTAAATTTACTAAATACACACTTTAAATGAGAAATACATGTATGTGTTGTATGTAGATTTTTGCAAAGATAAATATACTTACACAATATGCTAATCAGTTTATTAATTACAAAAATTAATGACTTAATTACCTTAACTGATTATGATTAATATTATGGTGAGAGTAGTGTGACAATAGAAAGCTGAGGTGGTATTTGTTTTAATTATACGGGCTATATACTATCAACAGGTTTGCTATTGAAACATTAAAAAACAGGTTTTTGGTACATTTTTAGATATAATATATTTATTTAATTATTGACTGCAAAGACACAGTGTTTTGTACATCTTCTCCACCCTCAGTGTGTCTTACCAGAAGATTGCTTTAGTCATCTATTATATCTTCTTGCACAAATATATAAGGATATTTGTGTTTAATTTGAATATGATCAAATTATAATTATGTCAGATAAACGTAGTAAATAAATGTGTAATACCTCGAAATTTGTACTTACAATACCTGTAATAAGTGACATCAGTTTGAACAGGCAGCTGGTTTCTTTGTCTTGACACAAGACACAAGGTGACATCAGTGACGCTCAGAAAGACCCTGGTAATCTATTGATTTGCTGGAATATAGTTAATCTGTCGCCACAGATGGTTTGTTACAACGAACCCTGTGGGGGGAGTCCTTAGCAGGTGATTATGTGAAGCATCTGTCTATCAGAGGCTAACTTAAAACAGTCCTATCACTGCTGACTGGTCTGAACCACTCAGAACAGGAACATAACTTGAAGCTGGATTATAAGGGTAGTTGTGTGAGCTTCAAAGTCTTGTGAGGATTAAGCTGTTTTACAGGATAATAAGAAAACTGGCAGCCATCCAGCCACAGCTCCATCCATCCCTCCCTCACAGATCTCTCAGCAGATTAGATGTTTATTTACAGTGTTTTGCACATTCAGTGACCCTCCTCAGTAAAGCTGAAATTTCTGTTCAGGGCATCAAGAGGGGCATCATTGAGAGAGCAGACTTGGTGGTGGTGACAAAGTCAGATGGAGACCTGGTGGTGCCAGCCAGGAGGATCCAGGCTGAATACACCAGCGCACTCAAGCTGCTCAGGAGACAGTCCAAGTCCTGGAATCCTAAGGTGTGTGTAAGATAATGACTGTGTGTGTGTACAGGTACAGGAGGTTTGGATCCAATAGCATAACAATTATTAGACATTTAAAAAAATTTAAAAATATAGCTGACAAGTGGTTGATGTTCGACCTGCTTGGCAGCCCCAGCAGAAGTGTTACAGCTTTATAGACCTTACAAGCTATCCCACTGAGAGGTCAGCTGACCCAGGTGGAGGGAGGAGAAGGAGGAGGAAGGATGATGATGATGATGTCGTCAGAGCATGATGGTTTAAGTTGTGCAGTGTCTCGCCCCACCCTGCATGTCCCACCTCACCCGCTTGCCTGCCTGGCCTTGTCCCTTTGTTTTCCCAGTTCAGTGCAGCATCTGCCCACTGGGCAGTCTGCCAAGAAACACCCCCACCTCCCATCCCTCATCATCACCCCCAGCACCCCCACACGCTCTGAATGCTTGGCTGCTGTGTCATGCATTTCGCTGATTAGAAGCCAGCACATTCACATAAAAGCTGACGGGCTACTCTTACAGCCCCTCTCTCTTTATTTATCCTTACCTTGGCTTTGTTGGAGGTATTTGTGTCTGTGTGTTTGGCCAGCAGTTTGATTTATTCTACAGCTACATTACTTTTCTTACTGTCTGCTCTGATTTGGATGAAAGCATGACATAAATAGTATTGAGATTTTAAATTCTGGGAAATGTGTGCTTAACTTTTACTAACAATTACTGACTGAGGCTTATTGTCTCCATCAGGAAGAACCAATCATATTTGAGAAGCTTGTTAAGAGATTGCAATAATAATATATATTTGCTTGTTAAATACAAATAAAGTATTCAATGATTAGCTGTTAAATTCTTTTGAATAATACTGGATAACAATAGCCTGTGTCCACTGCAAAAAGAGTTGAGAAAAAGAAGTTTCATTCAAATCACAAAGATGTCATGGCTGATTGCAGTCACTAAGTGTCCCCCACTGTGGAGAACAAAACTAGGAAATGAAGTGCCTGCCAGCGCCTTTCTATCATGGCACCGTGTCTCTGTTCCACTGTGTCAGTGTGGGTTTGTGAGTCACTCAGACAGGTAACTAGCGACATGTGCCAGCACCCACCTGTCACTCAAAGTGACCACACTATTAAATATGCATAACTTTAAGCCTTAATATAATTTACAGCCTGGTGTTTGTACCAGGCTGTAAACATGTTTGTTTCTGCTGTAAAGTGTGACAGACCTTGGGATTGACTCTTTTTTTTTTCACTTTTGTGTTGATGTTTTTCTGTCCTGAAGGTTGTTGCTTTAGTTAAACTTGGCAATTAATCTGTGGTTCATGTGTGTCAAACTTGTTGGGGATCAGTAAAGAGCACAGATTTGTTTTAAATATTGAATCTGAAGCTTTTATTGCTTTTTTTCACCCTAAAAGTTTTTACTTACTAACTTTAACTTAATAACTTCAGAGTTTCCATCCAGATATGTTAGATGGTAATTTATAAGTCATGTAGTTTTAAACAAAGCTCTTAATCCAATGTGATACGCTGTTTGTAAAGTTCTGTGCACTGAATTTATCAAGCATCACATCTAAGAGTGTGTTCTCCAGGTTTTAGGACATATTTATTTGTTTTTTTCTTTTTCTAATTTAGCAGAACAGATTCCAATAAGTTTTCATGCTTGGCCTCTAAAAGTAGATAATTAGAGATTATTCAGTATATTTTGTCACGCAACGTTTCATTTCCTGTTTTTGCATCAGACTAAAATCAAGACCCTGTAAAATGATTCATTTAATGATCTATTTAGGGTTTATATTTGACCTCCTGTACTTACTAGGCATAGTAAATGTAATATCCCATATTCAACTTGTCAAATGATCTCCCCCTGAGGATCTGTGGTGTTTATTTTACATCTTTATTCTGCTGGTGTGTAACGAAGCTTAACTTTTAAATAAGCACTTAAACATACATCTGATTGAATGAATCCACTTCTGTGTTCCTGTAATTCTCGAGCAGTTTTCAGTCTTGCTCCGAATTTCATCATGTGTTCTTGTATGTGCGATAAGCTCTGACAGGGGACATGCAGTCACTGGTTCAAACACTAAACACATAAGTGACATTTATGCCCAGACTGCATGTGTGAACGAGGCGTTGTCGGGGAGACAGTTTGTCTTTGTGGAGGTGCTGTGTGTTTAAAAAAAAAAAAAGCTGTGAAAACACTGCAATTAATGAATGAATGTAAAATTCAATGCAGTGCAATTAATAATGGGAAAGCATTTCCTTTTAAATCATGAATTTGCCAAGCACTTCAAGGTTTATGTACAGTTTTGTATGAAGCTTTTTTTAGCCATTGCTTTAACAATAAACAAAAATAAACGCTTTTCCTTTCTCAACTCTGTCCTCAGGTGGTGCGCGCCTCCTCTCACACTTCTGACGGCATTCCGGAGGTGTGGGCAAAGATGGAGCTGTACAGGGATGCAATGTTGGCCAGCAGTGAGCTGCAGAGAAGGCGGATGGCCCAGCAGAAGGTCTGGATGTGGAGTCTCATCCAGGAGAGCGTCCTCTGCCATTTCCAAAATCACCCCAGTGTCAGAGAGGCTCTACCCCACCTCGAGGAGAGGGTCACTAAAGGAGTCATCTCCCCAGGCCTGGCTGCTGACCTGCTTCTCAAGGCCTTTACATCATCATCCTCATCATCATCATAGTAATCACTGGGGCTGCAATTCTTGAGGAGGATGGATGCCTCATGGCTGATCTGGGCCATTCAGTGCCAACAAAAGCAGGGCAGCGTGAGCATATGTGACCTTGACTCTGTGGTTTGCACGAAGAGAAGCAGTTGTGCTCTTTTTACAGTACCAGAGGAACCTCAGTGTCCAACCTCAGGAGGAGAGTGCTGACATGTTTCATTTGTACTGTGACATATGACATATTGGAGCAGATACTGGACTGTCTTCTTGCACAGGAACGCTTTAGACTTTCATGAACGGTTTTAATAAGAATACTTAAGGAGGATTATAAAGGTCATGTTTTTACTATTGAAGGCCAGCTTGTACAATATCCTTGACTTTTATGAATACTCATTAAACTGTGACGCTGTGACTCATTCGTTTCACATTTTTAACTGTGATGAACTGTTCCCACAGGCCTCTGTCCACTGTCCTAAGCTGAGTCTACTTAAAAAATAAGTAAACTGGTTGCCCCAAAAAAGTAAGAAAACTTAAAGTATATTTAAATTAAAATAACGCAGAGCTAGGGTTAGCTTCTTGGCCGTGAGACATTTCCGTAATGGCCTCAGTGAGCCGAATGCATTAAACTTTGAACCACAACTCTGTGACCTTCATAACTGTGTAACCCTTACCCTAATGCAGAACTAGGGTTAGCATCTCGGCCATTGTAAGGCGTAGAGTCTCAAGTGAGACATTTCCGTAATGGTCTCAGTAAGCCAAATGCATCAAACACTGAACCACAACTCTGCAACCTTCCTAACCCTAACCCTTACCCTAGTTTTGACACTACAATACAAAAGTAGACCATGTTCAACTACCTGAAATAGCTCAAAACAGTTTAGTTGTTAATGAGTGTGTTGTAACAGGGAAAGTCCACCCTGCTTTAGTGCAATGTTTGTTTTGTGCTCTTAACCAATCACACAGATCAAATTGTTTTAGTACAAAAATAATTTGCCAAAAAAATATAAGAAAGAAAATGCTGCAACATGTTCTTGTTTCATACAACAACAAAATCTACAGAGTTTTGAAAGTGCTTCTAAATTCTTTTTGAATTGAATAAATTCTTTCTGAGTGGCATTATGTTAAAGAATGAAATGAATCACACTCTGTGCAGCTGGCCCAGCCTTTCTCTGTCTTTGTGTTTGGTCCTGATATGAAAAAATGGGGGGAGTGATTAATATTACCTCTCCGAATATTAGTCTTGAGATTTGTCAAAGACTTAATGAAATGTTTGTTCTGCTGTCCAGAGCCAGAAATGTCAATGATACGTATCCTCTGAATGACTCAGCCGCATGGTTGTCTCTAATTCAGGCAAAACGCACTTTAATATTTTCAGCATTACCTTCATAATGCACTGTGCTCCTGGACACCACGGGGAACTAAAGACAAAGAGAAGTCCACACTTATAACTCCATTCATTTGAAGAGGCTGCATTATTCAGGATGAAGCAGTAGACTCCAGGGTCAGGGACAAAAACCGCAGATATAATGTACACTACAGTAAGGGGGTTTTTACAGTCAGCAGTGCAAATAATTTACTGTCTAATTATATTTTCAGTAGGTTTTATAATTTCTCAATTATTATATATATATACACAATTGGCACCAAATTAAGACAATAAATGTTAAAATATAAGAAAAACAGGAGTCAAATTGAGGAGACTATTGGTTGACTACTGGTGTTTGTTTCCTAAATGTAAGGCTTTGTTCTGCTTTGGATATACTTGACTTTTTTTCTCCTGTTACTTTGTATTGATATCTGTGTACATGTTTTATCTGAGGGGCAGCTACAAAAGGTAGAAGGACAGATGCAGACAAATGTAAGCTACATTAGTGCATTTAATTTTGACACGCTGCCATTAAAGCAGGTTGAACCATTCAAGTGTCACTGCTCTGTTTAAAAGTCTTGCGGCTGTATTTGAAGGAGTTGAAATAAAGTGTGAATAGCTTCCTCCAGGTCAGTGTGGACGTCATTATTGGATTCTTCATTATAAATGACAGAATTACAAAACAGCACGACGGTGAGCTTTCCTCTCCTCTAAGCGTACATTTGTACCGTCTTCAACCACTAGATGTCTCCCAAACACCGCTCACACCTGGATTCATTACCCTAATGACTGGCCCCTCAGTGCCAACCAACCCTCCCCTTCTTAACGCCCCCGCCTCCTGCCCTCCATCCATTCTTCATTGAGGTTGCCTAGGGTGCCAGGTCACTCAGAGGTGAGGACATCAACAGCTGCCACTCTCCTGGAGCACAGGCTGTACTGTATAGTCCCAGCCCCCTGTACTAAACCCTCTTTGGCTATTCTCAACCCTCCCTGGAAAACAGAAAGCAGCAATGCTACAGTACAGCACAGGAGTGTGTGACTGCACAGCTTCCAACCTCAACCTTTTCATTGAAAATAGCTTGCATTTAAAGGGGTGAAATCAGCACTAATCTGTGTGAGTGTATATATATGTGTGTGTCCTTGCTGTGGAAATACTGAGCCTGAGCCCCCAACCACTGGGCAGGCTCCCTGGTCGCTGCTCGTTTGCTCCCGCCTGCGTACGAGAGGAAGAATGCCCCTTGAATGCAGATGGATTCATTAGGTCTGAGTAACACCCTTCTCCTCCATCATGCTGACACAAACACATACACACTGTAACTGCCCTGGCTTTGTAAAAGGGAACAGTGAGTTCTGCAGCTCTCCACACACATCACTGCATATACATACACACACAGTTGTCTCCAGTGTAAACAACACCATGCGGTTTCACTAAGAAAGATTAACTCAGATGCTGCCGGATCGTGTTCGGCCATCTTAGCCTAAACACAGGGCCCGTCCACATGTGTTTAGCATTTTGCTGGATCTCTTAAATGTAAGCAGAGGACAGAGACTGAGTCTTTGATGAGGTTTGTTCATGTTTAATGGACGGGGCTTGCACTGACAGCCTTTCTTTGTGTCAGCAGTCTCAAGTCAAAATGCTTTCCTGGTTCTGGACAAAAACTAAACAGAGCCTTCATGCTGTTGTAAATCCTCTCCCAAAACTCATCGTTTCCCCTACAAAACCTCAAAGTCTGGAATGAGCCATGAATACAGAGCCACTACAAATGTCAGCAAACAAAGCAGACACACTATAACATGCACAGACATCTGTGTTTTCCTTCTTGTATCAGTGTTGTAGTGTGGTTGTTTTCTGGTCAGATCAGAGCATGAGGGAATCCTGACACAGGGAAATGTCAGACTAGTTCTGCAACTAGGTTGATTTGGAAGCTATGTGTGTATGTGTGTGTGTGTGTAAATGTGTGTGTGTGTGTGCAGAGTGACAACTGGTCATGGGCTGCTGATCCACAAAGGCTCAGCCGTCCCCGCTATGTTTGCTCTGCCCCTCACACACACAAGCACATAACATCACACTCACCCACACTCCTCCCCTCTTTTTACACACATGGACACCCATCCAGCTCACCACCTACCTACACATCTTGTACAAGCCATCCATCCCCTGTCACACACACTGTCTGACTTGTTGCCCACCCGCCCGGCCGCTCTGACTGACTCGGCTGGCTGCACTGCTGTCCCTCTGCAGTGACAGATGAGTGTGCGAGGAGCAGGCTGGGACTCACTTTCACGAGACAGACACAAAATGGTATGAGGAGCCCCCGCTCTTCTAATGGGGTGGGAGTGCTGCAGTAAAGTACATGTGTGTGCATGCTTGTAGTACCCTACTCATTATGCTACTGTGATGGACCACTGTGCAGCCCCTTCATAAGAAGACCCTTATGGCAACATGTCTTATTATATCAACTGCTGAGATGGATGTTAATACCAGGCTGCCTGTGTATGCAGCGTGCTCTCTAGCCTGTAGAGTGATGTGACATGGTTGGTATTCAGAGTGCATCTCAATGCATGGGCTAATTCTATTTAACCTGGTGAAGTCTGCAAGCTGGTGCGGTCAGAATGCCCCTGGGAGACCAGTATGTACCTCTGCTTTATTACGCACCTGAGGAGGCTCGCTCTCCCACACATGCACACTCCACTGTTTGCTATGTGTAATTTACTGGGCAGCCCGTGGGCTAGGCCTTCATCTGCAGGAAGGCGCGAATAGAGCCTTGGCGCCAGTAATTGGACTTTAGAACTGATTGGGGAACTTGATTGACCCCCGGTAATGGATTTGAGTGAATAATTATTTGTAGTTATGGTTGGAAGATGATATCAGGGAGAAAGAGACCAATCCCACCAGTGTGACTCACCCCTGCCGCCAGAGCAGAATGCTGCCAGCACTCAATTAATGAAATCCAGCTGCTCAGACTCCCCACGTGTAGTGGCTGATCAAAAAAACACACAGGGGTCTGGTCAGAAAAAGGGTTATCTTCATCCAACCTTTCCCTTTTGCACAACTGGCAGCCCGTGGCATGTCACAATAGTGATTATAAAATCTTCTCCACTCCAGGTACAGAACATTAAGGTTGATAATGTCTCCATTATTTTTTAACTGCCTGTGGCAGTGCTCTGAACAGCCTACGGCGGCCATGTTAATGAGACCTCTCAAGATGGCAGGCAGCGCCTCCTCAGGACACAAAATGCAATCACTCTTAATCCAGCACTTTAATTGCTGGCCAAGCCTGTCTAAGTGAATTCAGCTGTTCCATCTCTGCGGGCGAGCGGCTGCACCTCCAGAATGCTCCAATATCATACTCTGAAATAAACTGGGCTTCAAAACAAATGGGAAGTGAAGCGAGGTGTTCTGTCTTGTTCAAATGGAGGCTTATTCTTATTCTTGTTTGAGAACGTCCGATAGACTGAAGCCTCCCGTCTCCCCTCACTGCCTTCATGCATAATTTTAGCTTTCTTCAGAGGCTGAATGAGGTACCATCACCTTCCTTACCTTCCTCTCTTTTATCTTCCTCTCTTTGCTCCTTGATTGACCCACTTGCTCCCACATCATTATCACTGTTCTCCTCACTGCAGTACATTTTTTTTCTCTACTCTCTTCCTTTCCCTCTCACTCTGCTGCCTTCATGCTTCTGTGAGTCCTCCTGTCATATGTCCCTGTCCCCTTTCCTCCTCCTCCCCCTCCTCCTCCTGCTCCTCCTCTCTCCCTCCGTGTGACCCCTCATTGCCCTCTTGCCAGTCTCTATTATTTCTGGCTGCCCAGTGGCCTGGTCAGGCTGGTGCTTCTGGGCTCCTGGCAGCTCATGTTATGACAGGTAACACTGGGCCACACACTCTCTCTGGTAACACGTGGAGGTCAGCCTGTCATACCTGTCCACAGCTCCAACATGCAGACACACACACACACACATACACATACATGCCATGATTCACCGTGTATGGACAACTGCCAGACCGCCCTGCCTGCAACATGAGATGCAGCAAAAGTGAGCGATGAGGCAGAGGGAGGTAGAAATACACCTTTCTCTGCTCTCTGTTCTTTTTTCCCTAAAGGTCTGACATGATGTACGGCTTTTGCAGCCCTGGAAACCAGTACGAATGCTGCAGTTGTTTGTTTGTGTTCAGCACAGAGAAGGAGGATTTAACTGGATAGCGGCTGTTAACTACTGCTAGACTCCCCTCTCTCCTGGCATGGCCTGCTCTCTGTGTTAATGACCACTCACAGTTGCTGCCCTGAGGGGGGCTGCAGGACCGAGTCAGCCAACATTAGACCCTCACAGCACCTCCAAGACCATCTGCTCAAACAACAGAAAAATATGCTCTGCATGTTATTTGTCTTCTGCATCTATTGTTTTTGGCTTGTACAGAGACATGCCAAGTTACAATTTGATTCATTCTTAACAATTTTTTAATGGGTTGGGAATACTTGTGCAAAGAGTCCAAGCATGTTCCCTAACTACATTTCCTGCTCATGATGTCTCATTTCTGTCCAGCTGCCCTCTACCAGCTACTGAAAAGCCAAATTTTGTGAGGTTCAAGGCCCATAATGAGAACAGTCATCCTCTACCCAACTGAACAAGCTCTATCCACCCTGGACAAGATGGTAGCGCCCCGGCAGTCGATCAGCGGTTGTTGTTACCGTGGCATGTTCCTGGCTCCCTGTCTGATCCAGGGCAGCGCCTCACACTACCAGGCCTGTGAGGGCCAAAGGGGGTGGCGCGGGTTTGTCACGCCAGGTTGACATTTCAGGGAGCTTTGCCAGGACACCACAGCACATTTTGTCCTCCTGGACAAGTGGTGTGGGAGCGAACGTGTCAACTCAGGCAGATGGGCAGGCTTCAGTGCCAATTGCACTGGACTGTGCCGGACCACTGGCCCGGCAACTGTCGGCCAGCGATTTGGACGTAGCGCTTCCTGGCACAGAATGGACAGGCAGGTGTCTCCCTCTAGCAGCTAGCTCTGGGAGTGTCTCCATACAGGTTCTTCTTCTTTTTTCTTTTGTAAAGGTCAAAACATATAAGCTTTCATTATTACTATGATCTGCGGCTGCTAGTGTTATAATTAAATTCAAACAACAATGCTGCATGCACATACCACCTCCATATTTGTTCACTGCCTTAATCAAGTGTACAGATGAGCCACAGTTTTTTTTTATAAACAAATCATAGATCCTGCCAATCTTGGCCTAATTTAGATGCTACAAAAACAGCACTGAGTGTGAAATACTTTTACTCAAATAATCTTTGATTTGCTAATGAAGAGAAGCCTGAAGAAAAACATCTGAATGAAAGGTCACTGTTCATCTCCTTTTAGACTGAAATTGGCTGGAAAAATAGAACTTAATTAAAATCTAGAAATCTTGAAAGTTTTAGCTGCACATTGAAAAAATTATTTCACATTTAATATTAATGTAACTGTTGCAGGGATGCTTTATAATATAAAGAGTTAACTACATTAAAAAGATGCATTTAATATAGTGTTAATATATTTCACTATAAAAGCTATAAAAAAGGTGCTGGAAATATATAACAAAAAGAGAAGCAAAGGTTTTTGTTAGATCAGGATGATTTGTGAGTTTGTGTACATATATCTTTGGATATGCGCATACATCCCATATATTTTCATTATCTGCCAGCATACACCTGAGTGTCTGTATAGGAGTAAGGCTGTGTTGTGCTGCACATCTCCAGCAGGCCTGCTAGGAGGGAGGGCCATTAATCTTAGCTAAATCAAATAAATCAAGTGCACTTTAGAAAAGAGCTGTCACTGTAATTGTTGTGATAGCCATTCCCCTGCTACTCCAGGGGGAGCTCTATTGAAAATGGTGCCAGGGAATGCACACTCTCCACCATCCAAAAAAAAAAAAAGAAAGAGAAAAAAAAGCAAGGGCTCAGAGAAAAGATATAGCTGAGGCTGCCCTCTGAATGGAGACATCTGAAGCTTCTCAGTAACATGATGCTGCTGAGCATGATGAGAGTGAAGTGCGCAGCCCTTTTCCTGCCGCAGAGCCCATCATACTGGGATGCTCGGACAAGGCCGCTGCCATCTAGTCAGCCTGCATTTGTGTTTGATCTTCCCCGATGTTAAATGTGACCAAAACGCCCCTGATGCTCTGCTCTGCAGTTGGCACTGCTGTTAAACGATTTTTGCTGAAGAGAAAGACACCGTGGTGATAAAACATCAAACCTAATCTTCAGCTCCATCCGCTGCGTCTGCGCAGAAAGAGCACGGTTTGGTATTTTCATTTAAAAAGAATGCTAAACCCTTTCAAGGAAACCATATTGCTGGTAGCAGGGATGAGACAGAGGAGATAATGGAGATGGAAAGAGCAGCATGTGAAAAGGCTGTGCTGCCCTTGGCTTCCCTCTCAACCAATGAGGGTTAAATGACTATCTGGGCACCTTGGCAACCATTTCTGTGCTTCTTCTTCTTCCTCTAATTCAGCAGTAAACTGGCTAAAGAGGCTGCCTTCATCACTCCACATGCCTTTGCTTTTCTGTCAAAAAGTGACACATTTGCCATTAAGGTGTCACACAATATTTCTGTGTGTTATTTAATTTTAATGAAACAATTTCTGTCCTTTTTTCACCCACCAGCTCTTACTTTATCACAAGTGTTTCTCAAGGTTCCAGCAGATGGTGCCAAACCGTGTTTGCTCATGTACAAAAAGCATGTGTGTGTTAGAGGTCTTCCAGTGTGTGTGTGTGTGTGTGTGTGTGTTAGAGGTCATTTCAGTGTGTGTGTGTTTGTCTTTATGCCACAATGTTTTTGAGAGGTTACTGTCACTCACCTTCACATTAGGTAACACAATAACCAGCAGAGTGGAGCAGGACAAAAGGTTCATGTCGAGGTTTCAGCAGAATGTCTTCACAGAATGTTGTTTGTGCAGGGTTACAGGAGCTAATGTGAACTCATAGAGGTAAAAAAAAATACCTTTTCTTGAGGACGCACAATACAATAATTAGTATCTATTCATATAACAGAAACAGGATGGAGATGAAAAGATGTGGATGACTGCAAACTTCTTTGACCCACTCTCTCCTCAAATGAGAATGGATGGAGGGATTCCCGATGTCCTGATTGGAAGATGGATGAGCGTGCAGCTATGGCTTTAATTGATTGAAGACAGGAATTCAGTTAGGGCTAATTGAATCATGGAAATCATTAAAAGCTCAAGTGCATGAGATGATTAGAAGAGCTAACCAGGTTGTAATCAACCCTCGTCTTTGGAGTAAAAAGAAGCTTGTTACCAATAAAGTTTACGTTTTTATGATAAAAGAATCAAACCGTTTTTTTCACCTCAAGGAGCTTTGAAGCAGCTTTTTGTGTGTGTGACTCGTATCGTATTTATTAATAAATGACTGCTCTGTTTTAATATTTCCATTTACGCTTGTCTAATTGGTCTCTAGGCCAGTTTTCTGCTAGAGATTCCCAGGGTCAGCCAGGGGTCAGCGTTCTACTTCATTACTCCATCCAGGGAAATGAGGAGTCTGATTAGTTTGGGCTTGACCTTGGGCTATGCTGTTAAGCTCTCTCTAACTAAATCTCTTCACTTCAGATCTCAGCAGACCTCGCATCATTGAAATTATTGCAGTTAGAAACACACACACACACACACACACACACACACGGGAGCATGTGGACTTTTCAAAATGAACATCTTTGAGCAGGAAGATTTTTCTTGTAAGCTGCTGTGATTTGGTGGGCGATATCTGTAGGTTCAGTGTCACAGTGGATGTGAAGTGCTGACTGTTACCCATAGAAACTAAGTAACCTATGGCTGGTGACTGTCATAGAATGCCATGGTAACAGCAGAGCCTAACAACAGGGGAGTTGGCTGGCTTGTTTCCTATCTATTTCAAAGACATGATCATACTTAAGCAGAGCTGCTCTCCCTCTGCCCATTACCATCCTCCTCCTCCTCCTCCTCTTCCTCTTTTCCTATAATGTGTTTGTCATCCAGTTGGAGTGGCCAAGCATTAGCTTTATATTTGAGGCAGCAGCCAGCAGGGGGGTATGATCTGTCCCCCCTGCTGATTCAGGCTGCCCTAAGTCTGGATATGCCAGGCCCAGAGTCTTGTGGGTAATCCCCCCTCCCCCTCCTCCACTCCACACACCCCCTGCAGCGCCTCCTGAATCAGATTTCTGCTGACCCCCGCAGAGTGATGTCTCACCCTAGAGAATGGGGAACGGGCGCAGCGGGGGAGCGGGCAGCCAGTGATGCTATGCCCCTGGGCTGGGCACCAAACATGCATGTAAATACATGTCCCACCATGCGTGTCCGACTCTGAGTAACTGACACACCACACAGGGCCGCACATCATTCCTCCCTGCTGCTGCTCTCCCAGGTGCTCCTCAGGTGTGGATGGTCTTTTTTTTTTTTTTTTTTTTAGGCACAAGTTTGAACATGACATCTTGTTGGCTAGCACTTTTCAAAAAACTTGTACACACTATTAAATGTATTAAATGTGGAACTTCATATTCATGTGCCTAATTTTTTACAAACATGAATAAAACAGCACGCAGCCTCAGCGGAGCTTTATTGTGTGGAGCCATAGCCCTGGCTTCAGCCCATGCCAAATCGATTCCAGAGGTCATTTTCCTTCATTTTCTCCTTCCCGTGCACCAGTGGTCCTGCTCTGCAGCTTGCATGAAGGCTGTCTATGGCAGGACTTTGTGTGTTTATTTTCTCTGTTGGAGCAAAAAAAAAAGGAGATCTGTCTCCACTTAGCAAAGCCTGAGCTCCTCCACAGGCTTTAAACCTTGTCTGTGGATGGATGGGTGGCGAGCCGGGGGAGTCTTAGAAGTATTGACGCTGAGTAAAACGTGCATGGAGTTTACTGTGAAATGAAAGAGGGGGGCAAAGAGCGAGGAGGTAAACAGCAGCAGAGAAAAGGAGGAGCGGCCGAGTAAAGGGGTAAAAGGAGATTCTGTGTGATAGAAAGGTGGAGAGGAAAACTAAGAGTGAGGTAGATGTAGAGAGCAAAATAGAGAGGAAAAAGAGACAGAGAGAGAGAGAGAGGCCAGGCAGCTGGGAGCTCCCACAGACACGCACTTCTGTCTAAGCAGCTTTCCTCTCAGGGCAGGGTCGCGGCAGGTCACGGCGGGATTACACTTTTGGCAAACAAGAGGGAGCTCCTCTCTCACAAAGCCGTGCACGACTCCCCCATGACTCTCAGCAGCTGTAATAAAGCCAAGGCAGCCTGAACCTACAAACAAAAAGCTAACACGCTATCGATCGACAGCGGCCAACTTTCACGAGGTGGTGTCGAAAGGTCGACATTGTGCAGACAGCTCGGGCTGAGGTGAAGGGCTATTATTGGGATGAGGGAAAACTCTGGCATTCTGTCTTATCACAGAAATTCCTCACTTAGTTGGCAATCTCACCAAACTGACAGCACAGGAATGGAGTTATTGTTATTCAGCAAATGAATAAAAACGTCCCCCATGTACAGTGTGATAGTCCAATCACAAAATCCAAATGAGGTTTTTCTATCCTTTCAATCAATAGCTATCCCCTGCAGTGCCTCCATGTCTCTTTACTTCCTAATCAACACTTCCACTCATAGGGAGGTCAGCCGAGCAGGCGCACAGTGCCCCGAGCGCTGCTTTGAACTTAATTAAGCAGCTTTAAACACAGCCGCAAAGATTCATTAATACACAGGCAAGATGAGTAGCTAGATGAGAACATGGCCCCTCCACAGAAGAGATTGGGCTTCGGATGGCTGTTGAACCCACACGGGTCAACATGGAGGGCGCGGTGATGGAGGTCCCGCAAGGACTGCCAAATCGTACTGATTTGATAAAGGTTCCACTAAAACTAATTTCTTTTCCTGCTGTTAAATCCGATTTTAACATCTATAAAGGCTGTGAGTGAGATACAGATGTAAACAGTAAAATTATCTGTGAGCACAACGCCAAACATGCAGCAAATGAGAGAGAAAGAACGGTAAAGATGGAGGTGTGCATGTGCCTGGAAGGCTGCAGTGTGCCACCGGGGTGCTGTGAGGCCGGGCCTGTTAAAGGAGAGCTCCAGACCAAGGTGTTCTGTAGCTCGGGGGCTAACGGTGATAAATGAGTCCCTTAATGTCGGCAAACACTTTATCTCTGCTTCATCTGTTTTCATTAGGCAGGGCCAACCTTTGGCTGGGCGAGAACGTGCTGTAACTTTCATTACTACAACACAGAGAGGAGAGGCAGAGAGACCTCCCATCGCTCTAATAAAAACACCAGCTAGACGCCATGACAGATCCTATTCCTTATTATTATGATGGCATGCCACCATTTCAAATTAAAGAATGCCAAGTCCCTCACAGATGATCAGTGCTTCCCTTTAACTGTCTGAATGATATCTGTTCTTGCCGCTGCTCTTATTGGTCTTAAAAAAGAGAATCAGTTCTTTCCTTTCTTATTACTGCCTTCTGGCAGAATTATTGAAGAGACTCCAATGCCTGATGCATTCCTTATTAAGGCTGATTAATGGCTGTGTGTTGGCTTCCCTTTGCATAACTCTGTGTCTATGTAGAGTGAAGGATTATGGGATATGTTTGCATGCATTACTCCAACACTGCACTACCTCCTGCATAATGTAAATATGTCTAAAATGGTGTGGTGTGAGTGAAGCTGAGGTTGGTGGAGGCTACACAGCTCGTAGTCTGAGACAACACTCAGCTATCCCTTAAAGTGCAAGTCCCCTTAATTACACATAAGTTTGACCATGAATTTGATTGGGATTGACAAACTATTGGAGACAGCATCAAGTGGTCACTTGAGGAACTGCAGGGTTTCAATTTTCCAAAACTTGTTTTCTGACATTGACGCCATAAATTGTTACTACAAAATAATAAATCTGATCTTATTGTAGCAAATACAAACTGCTTTAATCATTTTCAAAATCATCTTCTCAAAAGGTCAAGAATGAAATTAATTTAAGACTTTTATTATTAGTTCTTGTGTAAAAACATTTTTGCAGACATAATGATGGCACTGTGAAAATGACCTTTTTGTATATAAACCTTTTAATTCTGTTTGGCGTTAGTGTGAAATTTTGTTGTAATCAGTATACGAGTACTATGGTCAAAACAGATTTCAAGAGTCCAGTGACCACAAAATAGCAGTCCATTTTTTTAAAGGATGTTTTTGCAAATCTGAATAAATGAGTGAGACAGATGGTCAACCAGAGACCATAATCCCAAAACATACCCTTTGTTTTTTCAGATAACCCACAGTGACAAAAAACTTTTACAATAACGCCCCTTTTTTTAGATTCTCTTTATGTATGACCTATTCTGTTTTTTATGCTGATTTGTAAATGCAGTATTGTTTATGATGCTCATTAACTTCCCAATCAAATATAAAGATATTTCTTAATACTTAAGACAAAGCTGTGCTAATATTCTTCAAACTGAACATCTGTAATTGATTTCTGGATTTGAATGTCTTTCTACGTGCCGTCTTGACACAAACCAGAAATGATTGATGCTTGAGCAGAAAGTGCAGAATTACACGATCACCTATATGTCAGCCTTACATGATGCAACTATAAGAAATATTACCAAACACAGTCCTACTTACCTGCACTTTTTTTGAGGAAAGAACTCCTCTGTGTATGATTAACTGAGATCATTAAGATGATATTAAAAACCCCATAAAACCAACAATGAGAGACAACTGATGTAATATCTGATGTAAGCTTTACTTTCAAATCCTGTTACATTTAGATCTGGCAAGTCGAACATAAAATAATGCCAAACAAAGAAAACAAATACAAAACCAAAAAAGTACAAATGATCTATTTACCAGTTATGGTCACAACCCTGTACAGCCTTAACAATGGAGTAATAAAAAAAAGCTTTGTACAGCACATACCAATCTTTACTGAGTGCCAAAAGTTAAGATAATTGAGCCTTTTCTAATCATAAAATACAGCCGAACTTAAAGCAAACTGATTGTAGACAGTGCAGTGTGATGCTAACTAAACGCAACAAAGGGAGTTAGTTTTGAACACAATTAAGTGCTAAAGAAGAAGAGGGGGGGGGCAATGTCATGCATACACTGAAGTGCTGAAAAGGTAGTCAAGCTTAAAAAAACAAAGAGGTCGCTGTGCTGCCTACAACTGGGCAAAATAAACGGAATAAGTGCTTAAAATACTGGTAAGAGGACAGCCTCTTTAAACATTACACTTTAACTAAGGGGGACGTAAAGAAGTGCAGCTATTCATGATTACGCTGTATTAAAAGGCAGACATTTGCAAAAGGTGTCAAAAGTAGACACATTCTTTTATCTCCTAATCTTTTCTTTTTTTAATCTATTGGACCCTGACAATTAGTTTGACTCATTCTCAGAAGTCTCAGGTGGTTTCCTTCCACCAAGTGGCACTAGAGTATAAAAGATAACACAGATAGTACAGGGAGAGTGTGTGTCTGTGTGTTGCGAGGGATGCTCCTTACACTCCAGAGAGAGCATGCCAGATGTTGACAGAGCAAAAAGGAACAAACAAACAGCAGTGTAAAGGAGGTGGGGGGGGGGGGGGGCAATCGAGGCATCGCTGCTGAGCAGGACGAGACGGATTCAATCCTAACATCACATCCTGAGGCGACTTACAGTTTGGTCTTGACCATTCATGTTCTCTGTCCAATCAACATTTTTTTTCCTGACATGTTTAAAGTAGAAAAAAAAAAAAAAAATAACTCATTTTAAGAAAATGCATGAATAAAATAAAACAAATGGAAACAATAAAGAACATAAAAAAACAATCCCTTTACAAATAAGGGATTTTGGCTTGAAGACCACTTAGGAAACACAAGCGCAATCAATAATGGGTAAAGCTTTTCCAAAATAAAATGCTTTTACTACAGTATGCTGCCCTATTTTGCAAAAAACAGACTTTTTGAGCATTTTATGGATAAATACGTATTCTCATAATCAAAAAGTGCAGCACTGTGCAAAATTGGCGATCACAATTTAGCCTGGGACCTTTAGTTCCCAGGGGGAGCTTGACCTCTACTGTGTAATTCATGCAATTTGTATTCATTTACTTTCTCCGGTTTCACAGAGGCGGACCCTTTTGCATCACCAGAAACATCTAAATGTGAAACTAAAGGGGTGTTGATTGAGCCATTTGCAGCAACTAGTGCTACTTCTTCACATATCGGTGCATCTAAGTTTGCACTTTAAAAACAAATGAAAATAAAAGGTTTAAGTGCTTTTGGCTTGAAGTGTAACTACAGTAAGTGCAATTAAAACTTAAAAGGTTGACAGGAGGGATGAAGGTGTGTGCGTGTGTGGGGGGTGGGGGCAAAAAGCAGTACCATGTCTGCCGGCCTAACAGAAGCCAGTGCCATTGAACATATCGCTGTACAAATAAATGGCTTTGCTTCATCATTGCACCTACAGGAGCTTTTTTTTTTTTTTTCCTCACAACGGGTTCTCTGAATGTTAGTAGAAAATGTTTATCATGATGTAAAAGGCTCAGTAAAAAAAAAGTACAAAAAAAAAATAAAACAAAAGAAAAAAGACACATAAAGGCCACCAAACACACTAACGTTCTCGTCTTTACCAGCACTGAAGACGTCCCTGTTCACACTTCTGTATCGCTTCTTTTTCATGTACATAAACAAAAATACATTCATTCAAGTCATTTTGGAACATTTTTTTTTCTTTTTTTTGTACACAAAAATTACAAAAAGCTCCAAAAAGCACCATTGAATCGGCCTGTGGTGACCCTGGCTGCGGGTAGCTCGCTAACCCAGAGCAGGTCACCTCCACAAAACAGTTATCTCATATATCTCTTCTAAGTATAGGTGCGTGATACATAGTTGTGCATTTGAAGCCGTGCTGATATGCGCCTGGTCTCAGAAACAATGCTTTCCCTCTAGTCAGACGTTTATTAAATTTTTCTTTTTAACCTGTAAGTGCAAATGCATTGGCAACATTTTCTGAGTGTTAATGATGGATCAGATTGAATATTTTCCATATTTACAATATCACAATTTATTGTATCTTGTGAGCTTATAACAAATGAGCTAATTACATTAATTCTGAGACCAACGTGATAACAGTAGGCATCAATGCATAACACGGTTTCACCATTATACAAAAAAAACAAAACTAACAGAAATCAAAAACCAAAAAAAAAATGAAGATGGGAAAGGGAAGGACTACAAAACTATGTACAAGATTGATAAATAAGTAAGTGCGTGGTTTGAGGCGTTGCTTTGGAAACGTGTCTTTTTCAATGAAAAGCATTCCGTTTCGTTGGTTCTGTCCACATTACACAGCTAACACTTCAGGATATCTCAAATTTAGCTTCCTAATGACGTCAAAGCTAGTTGAAACACAGAAACAGGCATGCTATTTTGATGCATAATAGCAATAGACAAAAATGCACTAAAATGTAGCACTTGCAAGTTTTGTTTCGTCTTTTTCAAATCTTTTCTCTTGTCAAACGACTAAAGAAAAATAACTATAAAAACTGAGATACGAGATAGATTATGCAACTGGGTCCAGGTCATTCAGATGTTTAAAAACAGAAAAAGGTAATAGCGAGTAGTACTTGAAGTAGTAATAATTCAATTGATTGAACTGATAAGAAAAGCAGCTTTTTGATATAAATGCATTTTAGCATGTACAGCCTCTTTCTCTTATAAATGTGTTTTTTTTTCCTTTTTCTTCAATATGTTTGTCTGGTCCAGCTTATTCTGCTGGTCTGATTGGAAAAGATGTTGCTCCCACTGCAGTGGTCAAGTGTCATTCACACCACTGTCCGAGGAGTGAGGGAAAGAGCTTGAAGAGGAGGAGGAGGAGGAGGAGAGGAGAGGAGGTTGGGTGAGGTCAGACAGTCTTGGCCCTCTCCATCAGTCCCAGGTAGGCCAGGAAGGAGTGTTTCTGGAAGGAGGGTGAGGGGGAAGAGCAGGAGTGGGAGGCTGAGTTGGAGGCAGAGAAAAGAGGAGATGTGGCCGGCCGCCATCTGGAGTGGAGGTGCGAGTGGAATGTGAAGCGGCTGTTGTGGGTGAACAGGGTGGTGAGGGGGATCAGGGGGGCCTTGTCGCAGTTCCTGTACTGCTCCAACATGTGGTGGGAGGAAGGAAGGAAGAGGGAGGGGCTGCCGCTTCTCCTGCCACAAGGGTTTCTGATGGTGTCATTGCCGTTCGTGCTAACCAAGCAGTGCAGAGGGCCGCTGGGGTCTCGCTGGTGGGACTTGCCCAGTGTGACTGACAGCGCGACGGACTGGAGCGCCTGAGATGCTGTTAGACTCATGAGGGGGCTGTTACTCCCACTTCCGCCACTGCTACCTCCTCTGCTGTACAGGAAGTTGTCTTGGCACTTCTGCAGTGACGAGCACCCCGGTGATGTTCCCTCAAGTGGCAACTCCTCCCCTACTGCCTCCTCATCGTCCTCCTCTTCTTCTCCTACTCCTCCTCCTAGGCCTTCGTCCAGCCCCCCCACATCTCCACTCTGGTGTTTCTTGAGGTGGCGGCTGAAGACAAAGGGGTGTGTGGTGGTGAAAGGGCACTCTTGGCAGCCGAAAGTCTGGCGCGGTGCGTGCTTCAGCTTCTTGTGCAGGTTGAGGTTGTCCTTGCGCTTGCAGCTATAAGAGCAGCGGTCGCAGTGGAAGGGCCGCTCGCCTGTGTGCACACGCACATGCTCGATCAGCTTGTTGGCCGTCTTGGACAAGTAGCCACACTGCTCACACTTGTAGTGGTTGCCCAGGCGGTGCCCGCGCATGTGGGCCTCCAGTGAGGCCTGGTCGGGCCACAGTCCCTGGCAGATGCGGCAGCGGTACTCCATCTTACAGTGCGTCTTAAGGTGGCACTCCATGGCCGCTGGTCGATTGGTGGAGTAGATGCAAAAAGGGCACCTGGTTAATGTAACAGGAGGGAGGGAAGGAGGGAGGACACAACACACAAAGGCAAAAGACAGTTGAAAGGAAAGTGTACACTCACAACTATGTAACACACCTTGAAATTCAATAACACAAATGATGAAGAAGAGAAGGACAGATAAAGGAAAAAGATATGTAATGTACAGTACTGTGTGTTCATGGTGGTATGTGTGACCGTTTAATGGTAGAAGAATTGAGATGATCAGGTGTGTGTGTGTGCTGGGGGGGGGGCAGGGGAGGGGGTGAGACAGGAAGGGGGGTGACAGGCTGGAGAAAAGATTGGAGCAGTAGGACATGAAGGGAAATGAAGGAATGGAGTGGCACTTACATTTAAATAGCACCTTTCATCTGCTCTGGGCCCCAAAGCGCTTCACAAACCCTGCAGAACAGAATCACCTCAGAAAAACCTCGAAATGGTCAAGGCCCTCTCTCCCTTTCTACACACAACTACATATACAGAAACACTTTACATTGCTCAAGTGCATACACACGTACACACTAGTTGGGGAATAAACGATTTGGATTTTGGAGTCTGTGAATGCAGGCAATCTAAGCCGATGGCTCTTTAACATCTGCACTTAATTCAGCCTGCTTCTGATGATAAATTTGTAAAGGTGGTTTACAGAAATTAAGACACTGTAAACCTGAAAGAATGTAAAGTATACCCCAATTGTGCAGATATTCACAGTAGATATGTTGAGATGAAGCAGATAAATATAATTACAAAAACAATTCTCTCTCTTTTTTTTTACTTTTACTTTCTGCTTCCCTCTAGTCTGGATGTGAGCTCAATATGGCTTCAAAAACATTTACACCAGACAGAAACATTTAAAACCTTCACATTTAATACACTCACACTACTGCTAGCAGCAAGTCTTTACATTTCTGTGTGATGATCTATGGAGGGGCTTCTTGTGTATTTGTGTTTGGTTTTCTAAAAGAAATTAGTGTAGCTTTGTAGGCAGCTTTCTATTTTAACTCAGTGAGATGCTACCATTTCTAGACATTTAGCACTGATGGCTGCACAGTAAAAATATGTAGAACACAGATCTTGTGTTTATGACAAGATGAGGCGGTAATCATAATGATATTAAATGGTTCTGCACATGCACAGACTGGAGTCATGTAAACAAAGTGAAAACAAAAATATGGCTCATGTTACTTGAAATGAATCACCACAACAACTCTGCAGTTAGTTTACTGTAGTTTGTTTTCTAACGTTTTAGACAAAAGATGTGTGCCTTGATTTTGAATCCTGTGAGCTGTTAACTGGCACACTAACTCTAAGGTGTGTTCCACCACATTGTCACGATTAAGCTTAAGAAAATTTAAACATCAGTGTGTGGTGTGTTGAGATCAGCAAATGGGCTTTATGTTAGCTTGACAGGCCTGAAATGGCACAACAAAAAAAACATGTCACAGTACAACAAAGGCTCCTGTGGGACTGGAGAATGGAGATGGAGAGGGAAGCATGTGAGGAGGCTGGAGCTTCATAAACAGTCAATATTAGGAAAACAATGCTGCCTTATTACAATATATGAAAAAAAGGATACAAAGTAACAGTATCCAATATGCATGTAAGTGTATATGTAGAGGTCAGGACATCCTTTCACTGAATCAGTTGTGAAAGTCTAATCTACATATGCATTCGTTTTAGCAAACATGATTGACTGTAAATCTTCTGTTGTGTTTCATGTTGTGAGCATGTACCGGCACTCCTTTGATTATCTTGCAGGGGTGTGCCAACACATTTTATATAATCAACAGCAGTGTCTGTATATTTAGGAGAGAAGAGACTAGCTTTTCTGGAATGCAGGTTTCATCAGATATTTTTCTTTGGCATGGCTGTTAGCTGTGGGCAGTGGAACAACAGACCCTGAGGGGAAGCCCATTTCCACTCTCCCTTCTGTTCAGAACAGCCACTGCCGACCCGCAGACCACTGTCTAATAACTTCAACTTGCCAAGAGAGGCTGTTGAGCAGCAAAACTACAGCTTGTATCATTTCATTTGCTGGCTGCAGATAATGAACATTAAAGTGAGGTTAAGGGATTAAAGACGCACAGCTAAAATAATCTTCAAATAGACCATGTATCTGTGCTTCTGTCTAATAATTCTAATCAGTTTACAGCTGGCATCACTGTCACTGCAATCAGTTCTTATTAAAAATAATGTCAGCTAGTTAAAGTATAAAACCATCTTTAAATAGATGGAGTTAACTGGTGCATGTAAAATGATAATTGAATAAGTTTCCAGCAGCAAGCGTCTGAAATAAAATTAAATTTAAATATTCTCTTAACTAGCACAGCCCTGGTATTTGTGAGTGTGTCTATACTGTGTTTCTGTGTGTGTGGTGAATTGAGAGGGTGAGGAAGGGGGGAAGGACAGGCGGACTTAGGAACCTCTGTCTATACTTGCTTTCCTTACTTGAGCCCTCCGGAGGGGACAGTGTGGCACTTCTTGTGCTCCAGCAGCTGCTCGTGCGTCTTGAGGAACTTGTGGCAGACGTCACACTCGAACATTCGCGTGATGAGGTGGATCTGCAGGTGCCGCTCGTACATGCCGCGCGTCTTGCACACAAAATTGCAGAAGACGCACTCAAAACCTGGAGACAACAAAAAGAAAAGGGTGAGGATAGAATATGTTTTTAAGGAATATGATGATGTTATTGATCTACACCTGCCTCCAGTCTGAAGCAGAAATCTCAGTTAGTCCCCTCACTAACAGTTCAAATATAAGTTATGTTATAAATATAACATTTGTTTCTAGTGTCTAAGCCTAAACCAGGACAATTTAAAATGCTATCATCACAGTTTGTATTCTCAGACATTAGAAAGCACTTTCAGAACCACTTGCCTCTGTCACCCAATACTTAATGTATTTAGTAATAAATAAATCAGTATGTGATTTTTTTTACATCATGTACTGATGCAGTCTTTCTGTGTTCTCTTCAGTTTCATGTAATGTAACAGGATTCAGCAACAATTTTCACTAGAAGTTGGAGGTGGGTTGGTATAAATCATTTTTTGGCCACTCTCATTCCAATCTGACTGTGACATCCACAGTCTTATTGGACCAGATTTTAGGGGTTAACTATTAATAAATAGTACAGAAATGTTTTTATGATGATGAATCTGTACTGTGAGACAAAAAGACAAATATGTAAAAAGATTTGAAGCCAAGTTCTGGTTGCAACAGCTCCTTTGGTCCCTTGCCTTTGTCAGACTTGTCCTCAGTCCCTGATCCCGAGTGGCTTCCAGAGCTGGACTGGCTGCCTGCGGAGGAGGGTGGGGCCAGCAGGCTCTTGAGTTCTTCGTTACCGTGAGTGAGGTCTCCACCCTCGGAGCTGTTGAGTGAGTCGCTGAGGGCTGAGAGGGACGACGACGTGCTCTTGGTCTCACTGAGGGGGCTTCTTGAGTTCAGACCTGGACACAGTAAGACATTTATATAATATATCAAACAGAAGTAATAAGGAAAGGAGTTTGATCCTAAATTCTAAATAAAACATGAAAGATATCTAAAGTCTGCACAAATTATGCTTGTGTAGAAAATCATTTTCTGGATCCCCCCTCTTATGTACATTCATACACACACAGACAGAATAAAAGCAGGCAGCCTTGATAGTCCTGCACTCTAGCTGAGGCCCTGCTGCCAGTCCAATCAAGATGCAGTGTGCTTTTATTGATCCCTTTCTCTAAGTCCGCAATTCACCGGGAAGAGAGAGGGAATTAGAAGGGGAGGAGGCAGGAGGGAGGGGTGAGGAGCGTGGGTCATGGCCGAAGGAGCTAAGATGGCGGGAGCATCTCAGGGCACAGCTAAACAAAGGGCATTCACTCTGAAGGGAATGAAAGGAGGGGGAAAATGTTCCACCTATTCTATTATTACAGGCACACACACATATCGAAAACATACAGGAATGTACATATGCAGGGCATTTTTCATGTGAAGAATTATTCAGTATGGGGGGATGATTAATCAGTTTCAATCAAATCTAAAAATAAAAGTCTTAGCAGCTTTTTAAATTACTGATCAAACCGTTTACGGAAGCTCCTTGTTGCAAAAGCTAATGCCAAAAGAGATCATATAAATGTCAGTCTTTTACCAATTGGCTTTGTTTGTAACTGCCAGGCAAAATCATCATATAAGAGCAGATATACAGAAGTACACTCTCACCCCTCCCTACTGAGAAGGGCATGCAACCAACCTTCCCCCCCTGCAGAATCCAGGCGTTAGCCCTGAACTATGACACCTGCTGAGCTCTGCCATCTCTGAATATGTCCACATGAATGACCAGATAACCAGCCTTTTAGAACCTGTCAGGCTAGTCTACTCTCGAACCATCTGAAGATTTGACACTTTAACAAACAGGTTGAATCATGACAAATGATTAAAAATATTGACACAAAGATGGAAGGGTGTGTGTTTAAAGTGATTTTAAGCCACACTACTCATCACTGTGTGTTTGGTGGTAGTGTCCATCTTGTGTGAGACTGAGATAAATTCCAAGCCAGGCTGAGAGACTTAAAAGATGGCCACAGTGGCATCGTAAACCCAGCTCGTCTCCAAAGGACCTGAGGCCTATTGATTTTTTCCCCTCAGGCACGATAAGGGCCAACCTTCTCAGATAAACAAGGCCACTGTGGCCTGTGAAAGACCCCATAGCTGTCTGGACCGGACAATCCCACCCACCCACACATACATACACACAAGTGAGGAACAGTGGAAGAGAAAACGTCAGCAATAAACTGGACAAAGCTGTTTTAGACAAAAACACTCATATCGACCACCAGGGGTTCAGATGAGCAGCGTTAAAAGTCCAAAGAAGGTCGATAGGAAGGAGGCTTGTTTGCAAAAGCCAGTTCTGCTGCTCATCTATCCCAGTGTCCTCTGAACTGTGTGTTTTTACTTCTACTAGTCCATGCTGATAGAAATTATTAATTGGTTTATCTGGCTAGTAAGCTATTTGATTATAGATGATGAAATAATTATTATTTTCCATCCTAAATTAGAAGAGAAGAGCAGCAGCAGGAAGATGATCACATACACATCAAGTGAGCAGTGTGAGAACAGCGGGTCTATAATTTATACCTGTATAAAAACAGCTATGATTCCAAAAACCCTTTAACACAAAAGTCAGCTTTTTACCTTCACTCATTGTTTAAACTTAAACCCCATGTGTTGGAGTGCAGAGCCAAAACAATAGAATATGTGTCACTGTCCAAATACTGCACTGTTATTTCTATTCTGAGCTGTGAACAAGAGCCACAATGTGTAAGCTACCGCCCACTCTTACATATGAGAGTAATTTTCAAAATAACTTCATAAATCATTTTTTCCAGGGATTGAATCATGTACTTCGCTGCTATTCATAAGCAAAAAAATGCTATATCAGAGTTGAAGTGAGTGGACAAGTAGTAACATGTTGATTGAAGTAAAAAAATTAATTCCAGGCAAGAATTTTTATGTATTAATTATTTATTTTTTATCTCAGCTTCTCAGTTGTGTTTTGTTACTTGCCTTTTTTGTTATGTAACAATAAACTGTATGTTTTTGGACTGTAATATAAATATTTTGGTGATTTTATTTTTATTTTAGGGACAAAACAACAAATAGTTTGACTAAAACAATAACACATATTAGAAAGATATGTCCTACCATCGCTCCACTATCCAAAGCAGTTTTGGGGCATTTTTCATTCCTGGCACATTTGACTGTAGATAAGCCAAACATTTGTTGGATTTATGTAACGTGCCGCTGGTTAAGCGTTACAGATTTTTTTTGTTTTTAATAGTTTATTTTTGTCAGAGCATCGCAATTTTAAGCTTAGATTTGTTTACATATATTTTTTTAAAGGGAACTTTCAGGCTGTGATGAATGGTATAATTTTCACAGGGCATGAAATGTGAATGCACCGGTGGGTTTTGTGGATCAAAATGGTTAATGTGGTCACTCACAACCAGGCCAACTTCTTTACCTGCATGTCCAGTACTGATGTGGTTCTTCATGTCGTTCTCCTCCATGCAGACATAGTCACAGACGCTGCAGCAGAGTGAGAACATCCACTGCTCCTTGTCCACATGGAGCGACATGTGGCTGACAAACTGGGCATTCAGCTCCGTCTGGAAACCACACACATGGCAGCTGGACAGAGAACAGAGAGGGAAAAAGAAGGGAAGATGGTGAGAATGAGAGGGGGGAGACAGTCAGCTTTAGTGTTATATTTTGCCTGCATAAATTGGTGAAAGGCATGGTGTGGATACATTCTTTTTAATGTGATAGAGATTGTTGAATGTAACATATTTCTGCAGTTTAGAAATGGTGGGATTGACCTATTTAGTAAATGTAATATTTACAGAAATCTTTTTATTTGCTTTCTTGCCAAGAGTTAGATAAGAAGACTGTGAACTAACGACTGTACGCTAAAAGTATAAAGTATTAATATGAAAACCAGAAGCAGGAGGACACAATCTGGCCGTCAGTAGTGTAAAAACTGAAGTACTGACAGATCTAAATCTCACCGACAGATCTTGTCAGCAAAGACATTCAGACTTAGAAAATTACAAGACACTTTAGACACTTTAAGACATTGTACAAATGTGCCCAAATCCTTCACTACGAAGCACCTAAGTGAACCTGGATGGAGGGCAGAGGGCTTACAGTATTTGCAGTATTAATGGATATTTTTTTTTTTGTCAGAGAATCTTTTAAAACAGCCACTCTATCTGCAAAGGAGACAAAACTGCTGTTACACCAATTTAATTCTGAAAAAAAAGAGCCATTCTGTTTTGTGTATTTTCATGCCAAACGTGGCCCGGAACCCAAAATTGGACAGCTCATAGTACATGAATTTTAGAGTTGCTAGTTGCCACTTTTTCTCCTTTGGAGAGTGCTGGACTTGCAATTTCCTCCTGCTTTCCATCGTTATGCTAAGCTAACGGTCTACTGCATGTTGCCTTTTATGCAAAAGACAGACATTAAGGCATTATCTATCTTCTCATCTGACTTTTAACAAAAAGGAATAAGCCTAAAATCATGGGAGAAAATTGACAACAGACTTACAGAATGGGAGAGAAATTAATTCAAGAAATAAGTCAGGGTTTTGTTTGCTGTCAGGCAGCAGACATGTACCCTTCAAGAAAAGAGAGTCGAGGTGTTTGGTTTTCTTATCACTACCTGTAGTAGTAAGGGCAGTTCTTGCGCTCAGCAGAGTCGGCTGTAACAGCACTGACGATCTGTTCAGCATCTGTGTTGACCAGCTTGACAGAGTGGATGGTCAGGTGTTGATTGAGGTTAGCCCTGCACTTGGCTGCGTAAGGACACAGGTGACACTTGTACTTCCTCTCTTCTGCAACAGAACACACACAGACATGAGACCCCTTGTTACTGTAAACATTACCTCAGATGATATTTCGTTAAGGTGCACACAGCCTCTGAGCCATTAAAGCAAGCTTCAACCTAATTACTTGATGCCCACCCCTGCCTGACCTCAAATGTGAATCTGATCCTGAGATAAGGAAGAAAAAGGATCAGGTGATGTCTGACAAGATCGCCTTTTCTGCATATTTCAATAGTAATATGGTATAACCATGGGGCACACATGAACATCATTTCCACTTATAAAATCAACGCAAAACATGTTTCCCTTTATCCAGAAACAAATTAACATAACAACACTTCAAGTCCTTCTAGCTTCCCACACACCAACACACACACACACACACACACACACCATTTGCCCCAAGGACATGAAGCCAGGCAACCTTTATGTCGCCGGGGAAACCAAAAAGACCATCACACTGACATATGCCCCTGCTTCTGCTCTCTGTGGTGTGGCCAAGCTGCTCACAGCCAACACTCTCAGATGGTGTGTGTGCGTGTGGTGTAGTGTGTGCACGCAAAATGTGAGAGCATGTCCAATTGTGTGGGGGCATTTGTACACAAGTCTCCATTTGTGCACTCAGTGATTTGGTCTGCTATCCCAAGTAGGTTGCATTAATTTCTAATCCGAAGTTAATTAGCTCTAAATTAAATTGTATGGGCAGGATAATCATTAATTTTTTTAAAGAGTAGGATTGTGAGAGACAGTGATGGGGTAGAATGGATCAATGAGGTGCAAAGTGGGGCCAAGTTTGAGAATGCAGCGTAATCAGGACACAGGGGAGCATACAGCTTCAGTCTGTGGAAGTCTCCCATGTCTGTGAGTGTGAGAGAAAGAGGAAGGCAATCGTAGCAGCATCGGAATTACAGCTGTGTGAGTGTGTCTGTGTGTGTGAGCACGGAGACTGTGCGAGGCATCCTTCTAGCTGGGTAATTAGACGGGCAGTTTTCCCAGTGAGACTAATCATGGTAGTAATCTCTTTAAAGAAAGGGTAATCTAGTCTAGTCAACCTTATTTACTTACTGTGGGCAGCACAAACACAAGCATACATATGCAAGCATAGTACCTAACATTCATATGATAGCAAAAAAAAATGCAAATGTACAGATGTGCAGCAGCGATGTGCTAATAAGGTCAGAGTGTGTACAGGTGCATCTTCTTATTTACCTGTGTGTAGGGACAGGTGTCTAGATAGTGTCTGCTGGCGACCAAACACTTTGCCACAGACAGGACAGGGAAAGAGCTGTTCATTTAGTCTCCACTGGGCAATCCCATTCCCCGGCTCACCGTCATCCTTTTCTGAGTCTGAAACAC
The DNA here is from genome assembly GCF_900634625.1 of Parambassis ranga. NCBI lineage: Eukaryota > Metazoa > Chordata > Actinopteri > Ambassidae > Parambassis > Parambassis ranga. The sequence goes on along the minus strand of NC_041022.1, from coordinate 15,808,106 downwards.
ACACACACAGTAAACCATACTCATCATTCACTGCTGACATAAGCAGCCTCAAAAACACTTGCAGGTGGAGCTGAGGAAAGTCGTGCTGTTGTAACTCAAAGTTACACAACTTCCAGTCGATAACACACGGCTGTGATCACGTACAGACTGCTGTATTGTCTGAATTATTGGCTAACCTTATGAAATGAAATGTAAGGGGAACCAGGGTTCACAACCTTTTAACTATATGTAACCATGAGTCCACCAAGATGTCTCGGTGGCATCCATCCAGAGCACAAATAGTACTGTTTATTCTATAGTATGTCCAACACTAAGCTAACCTAGCACAAAGAGAGGACAGAAGCAGAAACAGCAACACTAGCAAGTCACTTCAACAACAAATTTTTAACATGTTAAAAATATATTTAGTTCTTTAACATGCCCTATAAAGAATGATGATACCTTCAAGTTTATGTAATAATAAATGTTCAATGATTTAGCTGATTTAAGTATCACTTAAACTTAAAAACTAGAATCATAGACTAATGTGTGAAATGTGCCACTGTTGTGTATTCCTAATTATTTACAACATTTTTTGGCACATGGAAAAGGAAAAGTAAAACTCCTTCAGCATTCAGTGAAACAGCAGAACAACTGACACACTGTGGGCTAATTGCAAACACACAGTAGTGAAACCTGTCTGCCACCATTTGACAGATGCTCCTTGTCTAGCCTGCGGGTGGGATGCAGTGAAAATGCATTCTTAATGTCAACGGCAAGCAGGAGTCCTTTTGCTCTGAAGCCTTCAGCATAACTGTACCACTGTAGATCCCTTTACTGTACAGCATGTCACCCCTCCTCTTGATCCTCCCATTAATAAAAGAAATAAAAAGACAAGACAAGAGTATTTTCAGATGGGTAGAACTTTCACAGGGAGAGGCAGAACTTCTATTTACTATCTCTATACTGTTTTAAGAGCAGGCTGCACAGGCTGGCCTTGGACAAAACTTCTGTATACAGAAGGCAAGGAAAAGGGGCAAGGATGCTTTAAATTACTCTTTTTAATGTAAAAAAAGCAACAGAAAATGCTGCTACCTCTAACTCCAACTTTGCTTACATGCAGATAGAACTCGGTGTACATAAAGATTACAGTACTGACTTTGATAGAGAACAAATGAGAATCTTGAAGCAACATGATTCACAGTTGAGGAGCAAATCTTGCTCAATGCTAAAGATTTATGATTGTATTGTTTTTAAAGTTGTTCTAAAAAACACAATCAGAGTGACTGATGATTTATCTGTGGTCTGAATACCACAATGAGGAAAAAGCAAAGAATCTTTTCTGGCATCTGGGGGCAGGTTTTGTGGCAAGTGGTAAAGAACAGATGGTGGTGTGAAAGGACATTTGCCTGCTGTACTGACTCATACAACCTGGAGCTTATTTATGTAAGTGTCTCACATATTTATTTGCCTCTGTCCTCTATATGCAAACTAGTACACTCATGTTGTGTGCATGTTTGTTTGCATTCTTTTTTACTTAACATTTTGGAAGACTCAAAGCGAGGTACAGGACATTCAGTTTGGTTCAAGTAAATACGCATCTAAGTTCATGATCCACACAGAGATTGAACTATAATGCATCATAGGAAACCACCATCTTTATGCCACCTTTTCTTGTTCATTAACAAATGGTTCAAAGCAAAGGTTTAGTGTTGGTGGCAGTGTGGCAGTGTGGCATTGTGTCGCTAGTAGCTCACACTTTCACACGGCAGTCATTTCATTGTTCGGTATCGCTGCTGCTAACTTAAAGATGTCACAACAATGCCAGCCATTTTGCCTTTCACCTTTCGCACAGCATTGCGAGGTTTAATAAACTCTGAATGAGCTGTGTGAGAGGTTTTAGATGTAATGCACATAGTTGGAACTGCATTTGATTTCACACATATTAAAACTCTATAGTGTATAATGCTTTCTAAGTGTCTAAGTTTGGGTAAAATCAGTGGGCCACAGATCATAAAAAAGCTGAGCTGCTTGCAACATTTTAACTGGAGCTAAAATAAAAAGTTAAGTGAACTAAAGAATGTTTTTGTGATTTATAATCCTGCTGAGGTGTAAAGATTGACTGTTTTCTTTGGGTTTTGGACATAAAACTCCAAAATATGGAAACATTTATGCAATTTTCTGATATTTTACAAAAAAAATAAAATAAGTGGTGCGTCCAGATCAAGTGATTTTTTTTCTGCTGCAGATGCTGTGTTGCTTTATCCCTCATGCATGTCTTTTCTGCTGCATGTCACATCACACCACTACAACAAGGGTGACTGAGGGCATGTATGTGATGCTAAAAGCATGCAAGTAGACTAGTGTAAAGTAACACCTGCCTGTAAACTTAGTAAGTAATGAGTGCACACAGAGTAAAGTCACAGAGGTGGTAAAGGTGTCATGAGACAAGACATGGAGAAACTTGAGGTAATGTGACCTGGATGATGTGCAGGTCATGAACCTTCTGACCTCTTGTGCTAGCTGGAATCTGGCTCTAATATCAGACTAGGACATTTCTCTGAACTCATTGTCACAGCCTGGCCTTTTCTATGACTCTTACACCATCATATGGGGTTTGTAGTTCAGGCTTAGAACATAAAAGTATTAACTTGTCCTGACTCACACAAGTGAGACTAGGGGGATGGCTCGGTCACACAGGGTGATGGGAAGCTGGACAGCAGGAGCTCAAGGCCACGACCCAGCAAACACACTGATGATTAAGCCAATTAGGGTGTAGTATGGGTCTTGAAGTGGTTAATAGTTTAATCGCTGCTATTAGAGCAGAAGAGAGGGACGCAAACAAGAAATGAAGGATTGAGCTAAACCCCAGACTGGAGGGAGGAGACAGCACACTCCTGAAGTCACACTGCTATCACACTCACTCCTACTCATTTATTCTTTCTCTCTGGCTTAAAGTGAGTTGCTCACACTTTTTCGACGGATCTCTGTGTGACAGTTGTCCTGCTCATGCTCCATTAGCAGCCATAATAAAGACTATTTTTGTAGTGTTACAGATAGATGTTACATCACCAGTTGTGTAGTTCATTTCTGATTTTACGTTCTATTAGTTGTAAATTCACTTGTATAAATGCAGGTACAGGTGATTTGACACTGGCAGATAATTGTGGCAGATTAAACCATGTACTGTTCATCATACACACTTCCATAGACAAATACCATCTCCAGTGCTCTTTGGTCTTTCTGCTGAAGTGGTTCTGGTGTTGGACAACCTATACACTTTTTTACCCAGCTGAAGGACATTGTTTTTTCAGGAGAGTGTGTCACTCGTAATTTGGCCTCAAAAGCTACTTGTGCGTTTCCCGGAACAGGATAAAGGCAGTGAGAATCCCTCACATGAGATTCTCCTATCAATCCTACCTTCATATGGGGGTGCTAATTGGATATATTTTGACCATTCAGAGCACAATAAGTATGCCATTTGCTATGCTCCAGTTTTGCTTCTAAATGATCTGATTCATGAGGGAAAATATTTATTTTTATCCCTTCATTTTACAACAACACTGCATTATGAAATAAAATATTTTGTGTAACCACAGGGTGATGACTGCCTAAGGTATACATTTGAGACCTAATGCAGGATAAAATGTGTAATGGCTTGTGTAGAATAGTGTTGAGAAGCGATAAGAAAATATTAACTGACCACTGACAATTGACACTCTCACACAGTCTATTTAAAGTTTGCCTTGCCACAGCTGCAGCTAGCAATGCTTACCTATGCTTGGATCGCGCAGGTGAGAAAAAAGGAAGAAGAATATGGAGACATGATAAAACAAGAGCAGACAGACACAAATGAATGAGAAGACTGTGAAAAAGGAGAAAGCAGCAGAGGCTGGCTGTACACCTTAAACACACAAGGGAAAGGGGAGAGTGGGCTGGGCGAATTAACTTTCAGGACACTCTTGACACCCAGAAGCCAATCAGATTTTCATTAACTGGCAGAGGGACAGGCGAAGCTGGCACAAGCTAATTAACCTCTGGATCTCTCACTGCCAAAGGAACATGAAGGGAAGTTCTGGGATGCCAGGGAAGAGGAAAAGAGAGGGAGAAGAGGGGATGCCCTGGGCAGAGCCTTCAGGTGGGGGGAGGTGTGTGAGAGTTCAGACAAGCCGGATGAAGCTCTGATTATGAAACAGAGAGAGGGGGTTAACCAGAGTGTGCGTGCACACAAAAAGACTATGCACAAATGTATACAGTATGTATGAACATAATGAGCAGCTCTGCATAATCAGTTCTTTCTCTGAGCTACGGTTTGAAAAACATGGAGATCTTGATGTTTGAAAGAAACTGTACTATGCATGATGCAGCCGTACTGACTGCAAGCAGTTAATTACATCCATGTTTTGTCCAACTCCAGATGACCTTTGTCTGTGCTTTTTTCTGCCTTTGTGTCAAACAATGGGGCAGTTGGTGATTACTAGTTTCTGCCCCAGTAATGACCATTTTCATTACTTATTTTAAGAACACTTGAAAATATTTATTTTCCTTTCAAATATCCTTTTTTTCTCTCCAGCTGGTTTCTTTTTCATACAGTTTAAAACCTTGACATATGAGAAACGCCATGCATGTACCTTTGCAAGGCAGGAATTAAAAAATAATAGCCGAAAAATCCCTCAATTGTCAAAATCAATAATTCAAATGGTTTAAGTGTCTAACTTTTTTGATCAAATCTTTACTATTTGTAAAGGCAAAATGTGACCAAGATAATGCCCATCTAACAACCTGCCTGCCAGCATCTCTTATTGATCTGTCCATGTTCAGTGTGTGTGTGTAACATGTGTCTCACCATGGAATGCTGCCCTGGTAGAGGAACTGGCCTCTGCGGGGGAAGTGCTCTTGGAGCGTGAGTTAAAGGGTGATTGTCTGAAGCACTCGTCCAGGAATGGACTGAAACAGAGAGACATGATAAATGATACCAACACATTACATAACCACTAAAACACCCAGATATTTATAACATAGTGGAAAAATCTAGTTTTATCCTGATCATGAACATTTTTAAGACTCACCTGTTTATTCCCACCATGTTGCTGTCTTTGTGGTTGTTGGCTTTGCTGACTTTTTCTGAAAACAGTCCACAACAAAAGTCCAATCAATATTATATAACTAATATATCTTATATAAATATACACAACATCCCTTTTTACATTTCATTGAATTCAAGTTGTCACTTGACCACAGCTCAATACCTGACATGATGACAACTAAACCATCTCCATCACAACAGAGCAACCCTTCTGCATTTATCTTACAACAGACATTTAAATATAATCACTGTCAGCCAAATTACATTTAAAACCTACAGTATATCAACATAGATGACACAATACATTGCTTGCATTTATGCAATTGATTGGTAACAAGAAGTAACCGATTACAGTCCAACACTCACTTTAAGTCTAATGTTAGTTGATACGGAAAGTTTCCTAAAACCACCTACAGATCACAGATCACTGCCTGACACAGACACCAAGATGATGCATGTGCCGGACTGCTGCATCCCTTTAAGTTTAAGCTGGGTTGGTATATTGAAGGTCTGCCATGCCAGCAGGGGTGCACTGGCCATCTGGAGCAGTGGGAGTCTCTCCAGTGGGTCTGCTGACCTGTGTGCTGCAATCTAGTCCAGCAACACTAATTTAAAGACATTTTAAAAAATATCTATGAGTTATTGCTGGCTAGTTCTAGATTAGAATTTCCAGATGGCATACGCTTGTTGTTGATGTATGGTCATACTCATGTATGCTAAATGAAGAAACAAATATGTGAGAAAAAACTTTCAACATCATGGAAACTGAGTGCAGCCTATGAGGTCAAATATACAATAATATATAAGATTAAAAATTTGACCAAACACAACTGTGTGTATTTGTCACCATCTGATCATAACCTCATTTTCCTTTTTTCGGCGTGGCACATAGAAAAAGTACTGCTCATGTTATTATAGTGAAGTGACCGTACCACATGATTGATCAATTAATCACCTGCTGAGCTGAATCAGACACTTACCAAAACCAACATTCACAATTACAATTAGGAAGGTGTGTCATATTTCAGGCAAGGTGGAGCACCTGCACAGTAAAATGCTGAAGAAAGTCCTGCAAATCAACGCTTATTATTTTAAAGCATTAATATAGTCTGCAGTGTTAATTCTTTCCTGAGATTTACAATAAATGCCAAGGCTTTTACGGTTCCTACAACTTTCAATCAATGTAAATAATTTTAAGGTGTTCCTAAGTGGTAGTGAAGCTATCAGCCACTACCTGGCCAGCTAATGTGAGCACAGATCATGGGTTTTCAGCATTCAGTAGTGAAGTGCACAATACAAAATGCCTGAGAATGGAGCCATACAATATGTGTGAGTTTCAAGGCGATATACTGAAGTGAATTTCAAAGCTGCAATCATCTCAGTGTTCAGAGCGACCTTGCTACTGATGTGTCTCTGAGGTCCTACTGCTCTGGGTAATTCATATTGATTGCTCATTGTGTGACAGCAGCCCACTATGTTCCAGTCCCCCTCACATTCAAACCCAGTTCTAAAAGGGGCGGTTGTCGCTGTTGCCAGGCTCAGCGATGGCCTGGCCTCCCTGGGTGGGCATGCTGTGTAGCCCCGCTGCCCTCTCTACCGTCCTTATCCTCTGCCCCCCCACACACACACATACACACCACAACCCACCCCCCCCCTCTACCCAAAACACCCCACTCTGTCACACTGCTCGCCAAGGACAGAGGTCTCTTTTCACGTTGCCATGGTGATGCCACACGGGAGAAATGTAAAGGGAGAAAGGGAGGGGAAGTGCAGGGGGAGAGCGTGTGCAGCCAAGTGTGCTTGAGCCGGCATGTCTGAAAACGAGTCAAGGGAGAGAGAGAGAGAATGAGAGAAAGGCAGAGAGGGAGGAGGGAAGAGGGGGCATTTGTGCAGACACCACTCCCCATGGGGCCATGTGTGAGTGTGTAAAGGTGTGCACGGAAGACTGTGTGGGAAAGAAAGATTGTCAATGTGTGAATTTGTGAATATGTGGGAGAGCAAGAAGAGGGGGAAAACGGATTTTACACAAGCTTGTTTCTCTATATGGCATTTAAGCGAAGCAATCAGAGGCTGGATAAAGCTGGGGTCACAGCCCAGGACTGCAAGCCTGACCTAACACACACACACACACACACCAGCCTTTCCTCTGGGGGCCAATGGATACACATCAAAGCTCTGTCTCAATCTAGCAATACAAACAGCTGTCTGCGGCTTCAATGTCACTTTCATGGCCATACAGGTAAAAAGCAGGATGTCATTACATGTCATATATCCTTGACTTTACTACAGAGCCACCAGAGGGTGGAAATGGAAACATGTAGGTTTTATAGTCAAGCATCACAAACTGTCCAAGGTTTACACTGCTGTGGTGCTATGCTCTCTCTCTCTCTCTCTCTCTGTGGATTTGCTGTTGCTCAGAAAACAGTGAGTGTACAAGTGTCTGCAAAGAACATACCTGACAATTTGAACAATAGTTCAGAGGCCATCTTGACCGATATGTCTTGGGAGAAGAGATCTTTCTGGGGGCAGGCCAATGTCTCAGGGAGGTTACTCATTGGCTCACTCTTCTCACTCGCCCCTAAAGTGCTGAAGGCCAGCAGGTGAGAGGCAGGTGGGGTGAGTTCTGCTGGGGGCGGGTCCACCTCCATGGGCTCTGCCTTTACTTTCACCTTCTGGAACTGGACATCTTTGTTGTTCTGTTCTGTTTTGTTCTGTTCTGCAGAAACAAAGGGCAATTACTGATTAGAGCTTCAACCAATAAACACTATTTAACATTAACAACACAGACAATTCTCTGTGCTTAGAAAAAGAAACCTGTAACATATTCAACTATAATGTAGGGATCTTCACTTTGACATAAGAGCTGAAACACAATACACAAGTTAAAATTAAAGTGATGATTTTAGTTAGGACACATTACTGAGTTTCATGTCTGGGATATGTTGTTGTAGCTGTTCCATCAAAACAATGTCCTCTCTCATCTTTTCAGATGCTTTTATTTGAATTTATTTATGAGGCCCAGAGAAGTAAAGCTCCACAATATTTTCCAAGAGGAACCAAGTCCCTACGTGATACAAGTTCATGCAAATTTCTTTGTTACTTCATCAGTTATCGCACTCTTGTCTCTCCCCTCAAATGTTATACTTATTGATACAACTATTCCTGCTTCACCTTAAAAGGATCACTCACTTCCAAGTGAAAGGTATGTAATAAAATACATTACTGCAGCACAAATCATAAACATTTAAACAAATCAAAAACAGGACGTGATGTCACTGGATTAAAATAACTCAATTTAACAAGATTTGTTATGTATTAACTGAACTTCACAGGAGTATGTTTTTCATGTCATGCCCACACAAAAATAAATGCAGGACAGGTCTCACTGTACTGAATTATATATCAATGCCTCATATTTTCTATGTCTGTTGTCATGTTTACCAAAACACAAATGATTGCCAACATATTCAATAAGTACATATATGTGCATTATGATGGCTAAATGGAGGGGGGTGAAATGTTGTAAGCACCGTCTCCCATATCAATATGACTTTACCAAGGATTAAACACACATAGGAGGGCTTAGTATGATGCGTTTTTCTCTCAAATTACCTGTCAGAAGTGCTTATTCTGTACATATTAAATCAGTTTTTTTAAATCCCACACTTGTCTCCAATAATACGGTAATTTACTTTAGGACATGATAATATATACCCTGACACACTAGACACATTAAATAAGACAACATATTTCTTTGCATTCCCAAATCTTTAAAACATGAGCATTAAAAATAATTAAGGCATACATTGTACATGCTTTTTAATGGAATTACGGCTACAATGGGGAAATCCCCATAACAGCCAAAACATGAGCTAAAGCCGAGCTGAGCCTGTTAGCATCTAGCCCTGTGATTATTAGGGCAAGAGGGCGCAGAGAGGTCACACTGAGGCTTGGGGAGGGCTCCAGCAGCTCATGTAGGTGCACAGAGGCAAACGGGAAGGACAGTAAAACGCTTCAAATTCATGTATGAATTTTTCATAATGAGAGAGGTAGGTATTTTTCCTTTTTCAGCACACTAACAGGTGAAAACAGATTCATTTCTATTACAAGTTAAAACAGTGAGCGAGCTAAAAATAGTGCAGGGAGATGGCTGCTGTTAGGGATGTCCCAAACCAATCTGACTCTTCTCTGTGTGGATATTAAATAAAAGACCATAGTCTGCCATAAAATATATTGGAACCTTTTAAAAGGGACTGTTATGTAAGATTTATTTTCATAATGCAAAGCTACTTCATTGTCAAAAATTGGTTCTCTAGATGGCTATATTTATCACCTTAAACGTAGGTCTGTGTTACTGTTCAAAAATTACAAACTAGATCTAAGGTACAATAACTGGGACATCCTTTAGCATCTGTATTTCCAAGTGAGCTGATCTTTGACCAGGCCGATGGCAGGAGGCAGTGTCTCAGTGTGATGACAAACAGAAGCAAGACAAAGCAGTGGGGTTGATACAGCGCTGCTGACATGGCGACTCAGCACAATTATGGGATATATGAATTTGGCAGGGCATCAGGAGCAGTGGGAGGGGTGGTGGGCTTGAAGAAAGAGGAGGGAGTGAGATAGAAGGCGGTAACCCCATGCTGACCCTGCCCCTCCCCTTACATTATGTACTTGTCTGCTCAAACAAGGCCACCATGAGGCAAAAAGGCTGGGCATACAGTAAAATATTTGCATGTATGTACTGAATCAGCTTGTTTGTGAATACAACTGCATTTATGTGGATGAATTTACATGCAACCGCTACCCCCCTTGCCTCCTCCCTGAGGTCCAGGTGTCGGGTTTATTGGTAGTAGCCAGCATGTGGGGGGACACTGACAACCATCAGCCCCACTAATCCCTTAATCAGGTGGCTAGAGTTGGCCAAGAGTAACCTAGGAGAGGCTGATGGAGAAGCAGCACAGAGGATGAGGAGGAGGAGGGAGGGAGGGAGGGAGGAAGAGAGAGAGAGAGAGAGAGAGAGAGAGAGAGGAGGGCGGAGGGGGTAGGGGGCACTGCACTGTACGGGTCAACCAAGGGACACACAAGCTTCCATCATTGGATCACCACCCTAACGACAGAGGCTGAGTGAACTGCTGTGCCACAAAAAAAAAAAAAAAAAAAACACAAAAACACATCCGTGTGGATCCCGTGTGCACTAGAGCTAGAGCTTCTGGTACTGCAATAAACATACTTACAACACAAAAAGATATTAAACAGAGAAAACATTTGTTCGTAAACACGCTAAGAACATCACATCATAGCAGATGAAAAGTCTACCTGTCACAAAATAAAAAATGAAAATATGGCTTTACTCCCACACTGATAATAGCTGTGGCTTTTTGTCTAGGGTCATGACCTAATGTTCTGAAGCCATAAAAAGCAGCCCTCAGTCTGCCTGAATCCAGCTTGTGTGTGTCTACGTGTCATACCCTCTAGTGCAGAAGCCTCCTCTGTGATACAGCAGCTGCCATTAGGCCACAGAATCAGGTCTGGAAAAATGTCTCAGCATACATGTGTACAATAGAGCTTGTGCCCTTTCTTAATAGATATCATAGCTTTCCTTTAACGTCAACATTGTTCCAATTTTCCTTAAATTTACTTAAAAATACGTAACTCTAGAAACAAAAATAACAATTGGTATTTCATGGTAAACACTATGCAAGAAACATCTCCAGGATGCACTCATCTGTAAGAACAATATTAAAAAGTGAAAACTGACTTCCAAAGTACTATTACATTACAAAAAATCTAATATCCATCCCGCAGCAAAAAGCAGAAGATTCACTACAGAGTTTGGCTGGCTTTTATCAACAACATCACATTTTATACTGGCAGGTTTAAAGGAGACGACAGCACAGTCTAATGTACAAACCTGTTGGGGCGAAGCTGGGGTGCTGTGTAATAAAAAGAAAACAAAATGAATGAACTGCAAATCATTTAAACCTTTTATGAAACTGAAAAAGCAACAACAAAGTGTATTACAATATATGTATATGGCTTTAGAGAAACACAGCTTCCATCCAAGAAACATCTGGGTTTATCTAATCTATCTGCACTCTAGAACCCTGAAAATATATTGAAAAATAGGAGGGCCAAACAATTGTGCAGCTAATGTCAAGCAGGTACGGAGAAATGTTTTATTTTTTTCACTTCTTCACTTCGTTCTTGTAAGTTACCCTCTCCTTGTTTTTTCCCCAGAGGTTATAAGAGTGATTTGCTTTACTTAACAGGTGTAACAAACACACTTCTTTACGTTTGTTTAAATAAACAGTAATCATATAGTGTTATTTGTGATTAGTCTCAGTACTTTATGTCCCTGCAATATTGATCTCTCTGGTCTAAGTAGATTAAAACTTTTGCTCAAAGAGAGAGAGACTGATCAACCACAGATGCAAATGAAAGCTCATATCAGCTCCATTAGGAAGGTAATCCATTGAGTGCCCTTTTATCATGTGCAACAATGTGATCTGTATGCCTTGTTACTATAAATGCACTAGACATATCGTGCTCGCTTACACAGCAATTTTTGAGCTGGACTGAAAGTGACTACAGTTTGTGTGATGTTCTGTTTTTAGTGATAAACTTTGACCTCAGGTGTCTACTTGAATCTGTGTGGACCTGACAGCCTGTTTTACTGAGAATATACAGTAGTAGGGTACACACCAAGCACAGAATTGTAATTACATTTAAAAAATAAAAACAACCTCTGACCATTAGTAGTTGAATGCACACAAAGTCAATCGTGCACCTCTTTGATGCATCGAAAGCAAGAAAAACTTGGACTGACAGACAGAAGAAGGGTGAAGTGAGAGAAAAAAATTGTCAAACAGTGCCAGGAAAAGAACACCCGAGGGTAAGAAGGGAAGAAGAAAGCGGAATGGGGAGAAGGAACTGGGGGAGGACAGAAGGATGAGGAATGGCTTGAGCCTAAATGACAACCTCTCCACCTCCCCCTCTTCCCCGTTATCCTAGTCTCTCCTATTCTCTGCTCTGTTATTCCACATCTCTCTATCCCTGCCCCCATCCCTCGCTCTCTCAATCTCTCTATTCTCCTGCTCTCTATCCGACCTGCTCAGACAGGGGTGAAGAGTTCAGGCGCTTCAAAGGCTGCAGTGTGGAGACTGCATGTCATGTGGGAGCCACAGCAGCCTTGCCTGCAGACTTCACAGACAGCTGCTGCTACAATTGATCCTCGACCAGCTAGTGCTCAGTAGTTCAGCTTTCTAACAGTAGCATAACTGCAGATACATCTGACTCTGGAGCTGTGTGTTTGATAAACAGCCCATCAGGAGCCATTTCTGGTTTCTGATGGGCTGTGATCCTAGACAAAAATATTTGGTACAAGCCTGTTAATCTAAGCCTGCGAAAGCATTATCATATAAAGGTTATGGCAAAGAGGTGGCAGGTAATTTCCTCTGTTATTCTTTGAGTCCCCTCTGCATAGAAAACTAAGTATTTAGGCAGTAAATGCATACAGCAAGGCGCAAATAAATCAACTCATTATTTCTGTGAATAGAACTATAGGAAGTGATGGGAGCCAGTTAGACAGAATATAGAGGTGGGGAGGGTAAGAGTAGCAGAGGTCAGCGAGCGGCCACACGGAGGGGGCATGGTGAGGACACACTGTAGAGCTTAATATAAGGTAATGCTGTACAGTAATGCCAGTGTTGCAATTTAGATTGGTAAAGTTGTCAGACAGCATGCTGTGATAAGCTAAAATGAGTAAACAGGAAATTCTTTTATGTGTGAGTAATAATTTATTTACTTTCTATTTGAAAGGAAAATGGCTACAAATGTTTCTAATAAAAAAAATGTATGTTGCATTTTAGGTTTTTCTTGAGGACAGGTGGTCACATCATTCTGTAGTCCAGACCAATCAAAGTACTACAGTATGGTCAACCACTGATGTCTGAAATTTGCGTCTGAGATGCAAAAGAGTAACCTAAATTACATGAATATTAATCACAACTACACAGATGCTAATCTGTTAATAAACCCAGATTGGAGTCCTAAAAATGTTAAGGGATTAAAAGCAGGCGTGCACGCAAGAAAAACCAGAAAAAGACATCTTTAATCTCTTAAGAGTGTTGCATGTAAGAGTTGTCAAATATTTCTGAACACCTACACATTATTTTTCAGGGGCATTTTAACTACCGGTAATGTATTTCACAGCAATATGGAGCATGACTGCAAAAAGCTTTCCATTTCAGGAACAAAATCTGTACCTTTCTACAGAAAAGTTTAAATGTGATGAAGATGAAACTGTCAGTACATCCCGTCAACAAAAACAATACTCAAGGTCCACTTTAAAAGCACATCGTACCGTGTCAGTCAGCTGGCTCACTACAGTTTGGACAATCTGTCAAATCTATTCCTGAGAAAAACAGGTGCTGTTAATTATCAGTCCCTCAGACTTGGTCACTGCTACAAGAACTGCCATTGTTGCTGGAAATTAACATCCACTTTCCAGCTTCTTGTCACATTTAGCTAATTGGATAGCTACACAAACAAAACCAAAACATTACACATTGATTTAAATAAAATCATGGGCATCCATTATCACCCCAGCTGATGAACCAAAGCAGGGATAAACACTGGTTATTAGTAAAACTACAATTAAATAATAACCAGATAAGGTTATCTGGTTATTATTTTAAGTAACACCGTTTCTGCTGAATAAGTGCATAGCACTGCTGTCAGTTTTTGCTGGTTAGTGGTCAAAAATGCTTAATGCAACTTTTATTGGAAAGGTAATGAGCACTGTAGAGTGGAGAGAGCCTGTAAAATGTCCGCAGAGAGGGAAGGCCTGTTCCTTAGGAATAAGAAATGAGTTAAGTGAGTACAAAGTGTGATTTCACACCTATGGTGAGGGTGGCTGGATAGTGAGTGGGTGGCACGGCTGTTACCCACACGATGCCAGTCTGCTAGGGCACCACCTAAGGGCCCTACAACCCCCCCACCACACCCCAGCTCACTCACCCCACCCCACACACACCCTCTCCCTTCCTGTGACGCCATGTTCCCCTTGCCCTGCAACACCAGTGCCCATCTGCTAGGACACGTTAGCCGCTGGCGCCAGGGACTATTTAGCCTGGCGTAATTAGCCCCCAGACACCAGCAGCCTGGTTTTAAACAGATGTGGGGGAGGTAGTGCTAGCAAGGCGACTCAACACAACCAACAAATGTTTGATAAAAAAAAAGAGAGGAGAGGGGGAGAGAGGAGAGAAGAAGAAGTGACCTAGTTAAAGGGATGATGCAAATCATGTTACAGCACAATGGACAGTAATGATGACGACCCCACTTGCTCTGACTGCCCGATGCCATGGTTGAGGAAGGATGAGCAGTAGAAATTTAATTAGGCTATGTCCATTTGCTGTATAGACAAATATGAATGAGGAAATAAACACTTCAACACACAGACAGGGGTGAATTGAAGAAGGAAAAATGCTTAGCCTGAACTCCTAATGTGTTTTCTATACTGGGTTATTGTGTTCTGTGGCTGACCTTTAACAGGGGACAGAGAGAGGTTATGGTGCAGATGCCCTTGAACCTCTTGACCATAATCACACGTGACTGTAACAGCAATGACCTTTCCCTGGTTCTCTCCTGTGCTGCTCACCGTCTTTTTTTTCCCTCCCTTCCCCCCTCCCCCTCCCAGGGTCATTTGAGGGTCCAGACTCTTGTCAAGGCTGTCACTCTAGACAGCCCTCTCCATCTACCGCCCCCACTGTTGCTATGGCAATGGATGGCACTGCGCTCTGAGGACTGTGTGAGGGGGCAGAGGGAGCCAGTGGACAGATGAACGCTGCAGCATCTTTCCCTAACCTAGGTCAACCTTGCAGAACTAGTGTAAGTAATGGGAGGGGATAAATGTTGGCCATGCTGCTTAAGGACCAAATAGACTGGCTGGGTAACATTAGTGCAGGGATTGGGAAAAAATATATATATATATATATAAAAAGAAGGAGGGAGAGCAATGATGAAACAAAGAACATAGGTACAGACAGTACAGTGAAGGAATGATTTGCTGCCCACATCCTTTTCTCTCCACTTACGTTACATTTTACAAGACAAAATCATGTCATCTCTGTCTTCCCCAAACACACACACACACATACGCTCACACAAGGCCACAGGCGCACACACAGGGAAACGTGACCTGGGGGCAGGCAGTGGAGCAGCACACGTGTAGTACCACAGAGCTCCCAGCCAGCATGAGTCACTCTGAACACCAGTCAACCCAGAGAGAACAATGGCAACCGGTGTGTGAGGTGTCTGTCAAGTGCGCACGCATTGGCACAGGATGAAGAGCAGCGTATGGAGGAACACCCCACTGCGCCACCATCAGACTGCCACTTGCTTTGGGCTTTTTTTCATGCTGTAAATGCATATTTGTAACAGTGTGTTATTATGTATATTTCAGGCTACATGGTTCCGAAATCCAAATCAGTAATTTTGCTGTAGCTCTAGGGGCCTGCAATAATATGTGTTAATTTGAAAGAATGTGCTGTATATAGTATGCACATTCTGTTTACCCCATAGACATTAAAGCTATGCAAGTTGGTGCATACTGATGCACACTTCAGCCTATTTCATTCTTGACTGCCTGAGAGAGACACACTCCAACAACCCACAGCGGACAAACACCTGTCCATAACACACTTGAACTACACTGGTGCTAAGTTAAAATAAGCACATGCTTTAAAACCCTTTTCAGCAGTGATACAAACTTTATAATAACAGTATGACAAAGTTTGAGTCTCTGGCCATCATTCCGTTTGCTGAGCACAAACAAGAAACTTTGACAAGCACAAGCTTCGATTTGACAAGTAACATCAGTGAATTACACAAAATAAAAACTTCACCTGCAGCTGTAAAAATAACCTAATGCAGAGATGAGCATGAAAAACAATTCCAGACAAGTAACACAAATATCGGAGGGTACAAAGGCTTTCCTTTCTGTCTATAGAAAAATACTATTTTACCGCATATGTTTTTTCCCCACACAGTTACATTTTGCTCACCTCTGAGAAGCCCTCAATTTTAGTTTGGTGAGGTGTGCTGTGGTAGAAAAACAACAGAACCTTTGAAGGTTGATCAGTGTCATAACCTTTGACCCACAGCTAACCTCCAGAGCTGATCTAAAACTCAAACAGCCAAGTGGTATAGCAAATATCTATTTCAGTGTGTGTGAACAGTTCTTTCCTAGTGATGACCGTTTCTATACATATTTAAGTACACAAACAGTATTTGCATCTACAATTTCGAGATTAAATATAGATTTGCATGTTTAGATACGTACACACCCCTACCTGAAAGCTTAATCAGCAGCTCAGAGGCCACTTTCACATTGATATCCTGGTTCAGCAAGCTGTTCTTAGCCATGGGGCTTCCTTCCCTTGGTTTCAGTGGCCCTGGGCGCTCTGAGGTTGTAGTAGCCCCCGTCGACACATCCTGGCTAAAGGTTGCAGGATAGGTTGACTGAACCTGGTTCTGGGACTGGGAAGATGGTCTGGGGCTTGGTGCCTCCTCCACTTTGGGCTCCTCCTTGAGGTGGAACGGAGACTTGAGTGTCTCCCTCTGATTGGCCGCTGTGGACATCAAAATGAGAGAAAAATTAAAACAGATGATAACCAAACATCTGAGACGTTCAACTATACATAGAGCATACACACACTGCACCAAGCAGCACACATGTGAATGGTAGTTAAATAACATTGGTCCATAGTCGATTTTAGCAGTCCTA
Organism: Parambassis ranga; assembly: GCF_900634625.1. NCBI lineage: Eukaryota > Metazoa > Chordata > Actinopteri > Ambassidae > Parambassis > Parambassis ranga. Next base: position 15,791,256 of record NC_041022.1, on the reverse strand, counting down.
TTGCAGCTACTGAGTCAATACAGACAATCCTACTTTCTCTTAAAAGTATCCAAAACAAATTCTCTATCCCTCTTGCTCCTTTGTTTGCCTTTCACACAAACCTCCCCCACCTCCACTCCTTTCTGGTCACTTTATTCTCTGTACTATTAAAGTTAAAGTCTAGTTTCCTACTCTGTTCTTGCTTCGGACATCGTCTGAGTCTTCTTTAGATGTAGGGACATGAAATAAATCCAGCAGTTCTCTAGTGCACTACAGCAATCAGCAGAAGCCTTATCTGCCATCTCTGCAGTGTGTGTAGCCTAGGTTAGGGAGTGAACTGTCACATGGATCCCTCTGCTCTAAAGTCATCTTCAAGAGAAACTGGGCCACATCTAATCCGCCTTAGATGAATAATTAATAATTAGACATGGAGCAACTTCCGATAGCCGCCAAGAAAAGAACAGCAGGGCAAGCGCCTCTCTTTGTGTGTCTCAGCACGTTCCTTTACTCTGTGTGCTAAAGTGAAGGTTTACACTTGCTCTAGTTTACACTATTGTTAAGATATAAAATGGCTTTAAAATAATGAGGAATATGGTGTAAAATGAGTTGTATTTGTCTGTACTCCACTTGGTATCGGTTTTATTCTGTGCTATGGGAAGAAAGGGTTAAACACTTTTGTCCACTAATGTAACCTCAATAACTACACCACGCTACTAGCTTGTAAAGATGAACATTTTGGTGTGGTTGTTAACACAATACGCGGCATTATGATTTAGAATAACATTTTTGAACTTATTAAGACTAATTATATGGTAATCACCTGCTGTAGGAGGAAGTGAGAATGACTGTGTGTGTTTTTAGAACCTCACGTTGCCTTGGTCTTGTTAAAACTCCAAATAGATTAGCCAACATGAATCCTACGGTATCTGCTACTGTGCTGTTTAATTTGGGACTAATTCAAATGTGAGTCAAGAAGCAGAGTCCTGTTGCCATGGTGAAGTTAAAAAGGCAGGCCATTGCATATAATACTGATAACCGAATATGTCAAAGGTTTCTTTCTGTACTTCTATATTTATCTTTGTTAATTGCAAAATAATATTCACACCTTAGTTTTTACCCTCAGAGCACAATACATGTGTAATATGTTGTCTTCTAAAAGTAGACTAAGTTTAAATAAATCCATTTGGTTGTGCATTACAACAGAAATCAGACTGAGGAAATGCAGGGGAACAGCGTAGATGATAAAAGAAGAGCTGACCAACAGATCAGCCAGTAACATTATTAGCCAAAATATTGCAGAAAAATGTAGGAATGTAAGGAATTAAGTTAAATTTACTATAATAACTGGATTGCAGCATCCCACTTATTTCGACTATTTCAATATTGTTACACAATATTCAAAACTACATCTATCAGACTTTAGCAGATTGGACTTGATTCCCCTCAAAAATAACAGCAGAAAGCCACAACTGACCAGACAGAATCGAGTATTAAAAACGGCTCTTTAATAAGTGTAAGTATGTATCGAATATCAGAAGATGTAATTATATTCTCACTAAAATTGGTATAGACCAAAAATCAAATCTAGCATCGGGCTTCTAATTACTAGTTCATCCCTTAAAATATTTATTAGTAGCAAGTGAAAAAAAAGAATTCATGATCTAAATGCTAATGTTTGACTATGGCACCAACAATCTACTGACACAACCCTTGACACTTGTACAGTTTGAAACACTCTAGCATGTCCACTCAATCTGCCTCACACACAGACACACACACACACAGGGCATGGATATAAGAGAGGCTATCACTCTTGGGCAGACTGCTGTCCAGTCTCCTCTGGCCCCAGCAGAGATCTGCTCCACTCCTCACCCTACCATCTCACCTAACATCTCAAACCGCCACGGGCCTGCCGCCCCCTGCCCACATCATCAATCTGTGCCGGCTCTGGCCCCTCTGATTAATGATGATCTATGCCGGAGGGATAGAGGGCTCAGGGACAGGGTATACAGGGCAGGAAAAGGGGACAGGTGTTGGTGTTCTGACCACCCGTGTGATGCCATGATGCCACAGTGCCACGCCATGGCAGGCTGGGGCTGCAGTTCAAGAGGGCGAGAAGGGAGAGGTTGAATGGTAGAGGAGATGATTGGGGGAGGGGAGTGACAGTGACCTTCAAGTTCAGGGCCAGTGGCGCAGGGTCGCACACGGCACCAGCTGGAAATGTCACACTGTCAGATGTCAGCGGGCAGGCTAAGTATAACCTGGTCAGCACCTGGAAGGACGTCCTCTAATTAGAAGCGTGTTGGGCCATGTTGGATCAGACAGCGACAGCACACTTGGTCACTGCCTTACAAACACACATAAAAGTACAGCATCGCATTTTGCCATGCAGACTTGCACATTTTTACATGTATGGTCACAGAGAAATCTTTACTCATGGCCACATCTAACAGTACACATTGTGTCATAGAGCACACACTTGCTGAGCTGCACATTAACCAGGGACAAATACATACTCAACATACACTTAGATTCTCTAATTCCTCTCCTCTGTGGCCTTGCAAGAACAAAAACAACTCCAGGATGTGCACTCACATACAAAGTCACACCACTCCGATGACCTTTTGGGTTGTCGCTATAAATAGAGCGTATTTCCACTCAGAATCTATGTTACAGAGTCCAATGAATTATTTAGTACCCTAATCCATTGGGCAAGTTTTTTTATTCCTCCATGCTGATGGCTTGAGAACAAAAAGACAGAGCACAGCACCAACAAGAACAATGCAGCCAACAACACCAAGCTTACACTTTGGCCTTTTGTCTGTCAAAAGTTTCACAATCACACCAGCAACATGAGCATGCAGTCTCTGGCAGATCATTTTGTGAAGTGAACACAGATCTGCAGAGGAGATGGGCATCTCTGGGTGACTGGGCTTCTCTTCTGCAAGCTTTCTGCCTTTCTGAGTATGTACCCGAGCCAGTGTCAGCTCCCTGTGCATCATACTGTTAAGGCTGGTTCTAGCTCAGGTTTGACGATGCTATCAGTTTGTCTCCATGTTATCACACCCTTCTGACACCTGCCACCAACGCTACTTCCATCGGCATTCTCTTGCCTGTGCCCCCACCCCACTCGCCACACTTCTCTCTTGCGCCTCATCCGTCTCACTGCCAGGCGCTTGTCCACTCCACCTCACCTCTCGCTCCGTGGCCAGGGCTGCCGTCAAATAACTTCATTAGCTTTCCACCTCTGTCACGCCGGCCTGCTCCCCCTCTGACAATTGGCTGCTGTTTTCTCCCGGAGAAAAAAAAGAAAGCACAGGGCTACGTGGGGCAGGTTGAGAACCCAACAATAGCTGACAGTGTGCTAGACACCGGACAGCGATACTGATGGCTGCAGTGGGGATGTATGGACCAGAGGTCACACACAAAAGGGCTGCCTGTATCTGCTTGTGCAGAGGAAAGCAAGGGACACATCAGATTAAATTTAGATGTTCACAAAACAGGCAAAACTAAAGACACGATATAGCAAAAAAAGGCTGTGTCAAAAAAGACCTCACAGTACTTTAACTATTAAACATTAAATAAAAAAACCCAGTGTTTGGATTAAATACAAAAATAATTTATACAAGTATGTCATAAAAGTGCTGGAAGAAAAGGGTTGATGTAAATACTTCCTGAATTTTCATCTATGGTGTTAAAATGCTGCCAATGCATCACGCTGTTGTGAAGAGTTGCATGCAAGATACTCTCCTAGGAAAAAGATAAATAAGACAACTGCAGAAGCATCATGACAGATGCAACACCTCCCACAACCCCCTGCATGCCAATTATTCACACCCAGCCAGGGTCAAGCTCGTTGTGCCTGTGTCACCGCAGCGGGGGGTGGGGAGTTGGTGTTTGGAGGATGTGCAGTGCCCACTGTCATTATTAAATCAGGGTCCACTGGGCACAGGGTAGGGGCTGTGCATTTCAAAGTGCCTCAGTGGCTTTCATCTCTGAATCAAAATGTGGATCACACTGGATAGCTAACGGTTGTGTCAGCGTGCAAGGATAAAAATCAAAGGGTATCAGTATAACACTCAATGGAAAGCAGGGCAGCCCAAAAAACTGATATGCTTATTATGTCAGAGGTCAGGAAGAGTTCACTGGCTTTTTATGCCTGGGGAACTCAATGCAACTCCCTCTTTGCCTCTTACTCCCTCTTCCTAACTTGCTGTCATTTTATCTGTCTCTTATTTTTTTTCCTTCCCTCTGCAGCTTTTTATATGTCTCCCCCCTTTCTCGTAGGCCTGGTGGGATTGAAGCACTGAGACAGCAGTGAAAAAGCAGGAGGGATGAGCTACTCGTGTACACACTCAATCTGGGTTGGCAGGGAGGTCAAAAGAAATAGAGTCTAGAGGTCCCAGGAGGAACTTCCTCACCTCTCCCTCCCTGGCTGCTCCGTGGCATGGGTAAGTCTCAGAAAGATCTGAGCCCGCTTCTTCTCAGTTTCATAACCTTCGTACTTTAACTCCACCCCCAACAAAGGGAGATCTTTGTGATCAAAGAAGTGGTATTCATTAAAACCCATCATCAGGCATTAAAGTTCAACATGCTCTCATCCTGTCTCTTTGTATCCTCCCTCAGTCACCTTGAATGATGCCCTGACAAAGATGTCCGCCACTTGACACTGCACTGACATTGCAAGGAGCCATCTTGGCTCCTCTGGGAGTTGCCTGGGCTTGATTGTGCAGTCTGGGAGCGAAGTGCGATTGGCACCCAGGGGGCATCCATGTGGAGCCGGGGCGTGCGAGATCGAGGGGGAGTTAACTAAGCCGGCCCAGTCCCTGTGCATCCTGGTGGGGTCACAGGATGGCGCTGAGGGCGCTAATCATTTCAAATTATGAATTCCTTTTTAATTATGAATTATGCATAAATTTTTAATTAATCTAATGTTCCCAGGGTTTTTTCCTCCCATCCTCGCTCAAGATCTCAATCTAATTACACAGCATTAAGTGGAAGAGTGGCAGTCATAGCCTCGACCCTGGCGCACAACCTCGGTCAACCTTTTTCCATCAATCTTGCCACTGTCTCCAAGCTCATCCTTCTGAAATTTTGCAACATGGTGAAATTATCTAAACAGCCTGGACCTCATAGACTTTAGAACAACATGTTTGTCACGTTTGTTTAGTTTGTTAAAAATTGCAGTATCATAAGGTTATAAAAAAAAATCTTGTCACCTTGCAACTTTCCTTGTCACCTTTCACACAAAATACTGTACGTGGATAGTAACTTGAGTTTCAGCAACATAAACAATAAAAGTGACTATAAGACAACTTCTGTCTAGGCCCAAATCATTTAGTCCCCAAGTATTTAGTTAATAATCAGGGGGCAGCACTATAGAGTGAAGGTGTACTACTGGGCAGCTATTAAAATATTTTGTTTTTACAAAATGTGTAAAAGAGGACAAAGTATGAGCATATACTCATCGAGTAAAACAATCAGAAAATGAATATCATTTGTGTACTGTGAAGACTCATTTAAGGGGAGAAAATCTAAAAATGAAGATTCATGTGAACATACTGTGAGTAGTCCGATTTTCCCTGATGGCAAACATTGTGGCTGAAAGCTGCAGCTGCTTAAACTGGAATGTAAGACTGGCATTTAAACAAAGTTAAGTTAGGCTTTCTATGTTAAAAAGGCCAGTTTTACAGCATTGTACAGGGGTGTAAGTAAGAGTACAAGTGCTTTGAGTGAAAGGTGGGTGCTACAGTAGCTCACACCAACCCCCAAGTTTTCCTAAATTATTGCACATTAGGAGTCTTAATGGATTAATGTACATGCCACTGTCAAACTCTAAAACTGTAAAACTGTAACTTTACTGCAGGTTTGCAATAACACCCAGGCACTTAAGGTTCCCATTGTTATAAAAACAATTAAAAACAACTCAGACATACTGTAGCCTTAACCTGAAATGATAAACATAATGTTTATACTTACGATTGTTATTTTTTGGTCACAATGAGGTATCAAAACAGAACTTAAGGCAAAGGGGAGACAAAATCTACCACAAATGTCTTCACATCCAAGTCTGGAAAAAATGAAATACTTCTAAAGAAAGCCCTACTGCAGTGAGTAGAGCTACACAGTCAAGCTGAGTCCCACCCTTACATTTCAGAATGTGTCAAACATTTACTGGTTTTAACTTTTACAAGTTTGTATTTTCTTATTTGTTTTTGCATCTTTGTCTTTTTTGCTTTGTTTTTATTTTTTAGATATAATTACTAGATTTGTGAAATGTTCCATTTGCCGGCAGCCAATTATTTAATATTTTGATTTAATGACATCACAAGCACAAACAATTAGATGGTACTGTTGACTGTGTATATTTTTTATTTTCTAAAGAACTATACTAACCTGAAAGCTTCATAAGCAGGTCAGTGGCTGTTTTGGTAGTGATGTCGGGGCCGAAGAGGGAGGCTGTGGTTGGAGCACTCGGACTGGATCTGACCCCTACTCCAACCCCAACTCCAGGCAGATCCAGTGAGTTGGCGCTACTGCTGGGACGGTCCCTGCAGATGCTGAAAGGGGAGAGCACAGACAGTTCTCTCTCCTGTGGCTCCTCCTTGATGTGGACGTGATTGGAGGAAGCCTCGGCTGGAGGGGATGTCTGGTGCTGGTTGTCTGAGTGCAGTGGGGACACCTCTGTCCCTTGAAGGTCTGTAGAACCACTGTCACCCATCAGTGAGCCCTCACCCTCTGTGTCAGTGGTGAGCTCCTCTTTAACCTTGACGTCTGTGCGGGGGAAGTGCTGGTGGCAGCGCATGTGAAGCTTTAAGCTGAAGTGTCGGGAAGAGGTAAAGGGACAGAGTTCGCACTGAAACGTCTCACCTCGGTCCTGGTGCTGATGTACCTGAAAAAAAAAAGGTGGGTGTCAAAACAGTATTGTTACCCAGATTTACCAACAAGGACCTTCAAAAACATGCACCTGTATCAACTCATAAACAGGATAAATGGATGCTCATCCTTTAATGTTAAGAATGATTAAAGATGACATGGCTGGTGGTGATGAAAGGTGCAGGATTACAAGATGATCTCACCTTCATGTGGGACTTGAGATTGTCTTTGCGAGCACATCGGAAGGGACACAGTGGACACTGATGGCTTTTCAAGCCTGTGTGGATCACCATGTGTCTCTTCCAGTAGCTCTTGCGTTTGATGACCAGTCCACACACAGGACACTGGAATGGTTTGCCACCATCCTCAGGGGAGCCTTCAGGCAACCAAAGCACATTATTACATTTTACACAAAACATTCAAAGTATCAGAATCTAGACTTCACTCTTCGCTGTGTGGATAAAGGTACTACAATAGCCTCTAAAGCAAATCCTCCTTTATATGAGGCCGTAATTGAGACTAAGCTCGGCTCTGTGAGAGACAACGTCTGCACACCTAATGATGAAAACTATCAAGGGAAATGCCAGCTGGAAGCAATGGAACAATGAAAGTAAAAACTCAAGCATGTTTTAGTATCTCGATTATTGTTGTTGGCTTCATATCCGGCATCCATTACTGTTTAATTGGTCTTATTAGAAAGAGGCATGATTGCATTACAAATTCTACAAGGGCCTGTCAGGATGGCTTCATAAGTATTCCAGTGCCGTTTCTTGAAAAACATCTGGTAATCAGTGTTTGGTGAAATTACTGTGCTCAGCCATTCATTGACCTGAGGTGTAAAACCTCGAGACTGCCTATTTGCAACAATAAACCGCCATCTGCGGCCCAACCTCTCCAAGCACAGCAGAGATCACAATGCAAAAAATGACTTCTGCTTACTCTTAGCTAAGGCAAATGAAGCAGAGATAAAAACAAGAGACAGGAAATATACGTGAGTTTGGTATCTTTGTTTTTTATATAATCACAATGATGTTACCTTTCCCTTAAATATGCAAAGTGCAGAGCAGACCCCTGTGGTATAGTTTTATAGTGGAACAGGGAAGAGACGACAATAAAACAAGACATGACAGTCAATAATCAAGGTCACATTTTTCAGTCTGGCGACCAAACAACTACCTGCATTTTACAGTGCTGCTCGACCTTGACGGCATGCCGGGTTACACCAGACCCCCCTTTTTAGCATGCAGATCACAGAATATTACATCGACTGCCTCATCCGTCTGAAGTCAATTTGATCCAGCCATTTTAGATTTGGCGGGGTTGTGACACAATCCCTCAAAAGTGCCCATCCATCTCCCTGAAAACATTCTGTTCTCTCTTAAGGCTACTTAGTTAGAGCCTGCACCATGAAGCTTTCTCTCTCCCTGTCCAAGAGTGAGATCTTTTTGTGCGCCCTTGTTTGGATTACGTGTCTACATCTGAGTACACTCTTACAGATTATACTGCATGGCCATTTGTGAGTAACAGAGAGAGTGAGAGAGAGTGTGTGTATAAGATGGGGAAAAGGAGAGAGAGAGTATGCACGCATCTGTATCCAGTCAGTGGAAAGTATGATGTGTTTGGCCTTAAGTCTGCTGTGCTGATCAGTGCAGAGGGCTCTGGTTAGTGGGGGCTGAAGCCAGGAGGAGGCAGCCGAGATGGATATGGACTCCAGCGCTCCCCGCTGTGCCGAGCACACACTGACGGCCCCCTTTTGGCAGCACGCACATCTGAGCACAAACGAGCTGGTCTGGGAAGGCAGTGAGGTCTCAGTCGGAACCCCCCCGTTGAGCCCACAGACCATTTCCCAGACTAGAAGGCCAGCCAGGGCTGTTTTCTCTCGGCTAGGCTCTCTGCTCGACTGACAGTTAAGCTGAAGCTACACTACTTGCTACTTCAGCGCCAGTGAGGTGAGAACAAAACCATTACAAAACTAGAGAAAACATGTCATGGAAGTTCAGGACTGTGCTTTTCTTTTGGGTATTTTGGAGACAAGGAAACCTGCTACTATCCCAAACAATGACAACAAAGACATCACTGCATTTTGGGGTCATGCTTACATTTCAATACAAGTATTATTTCATTACTTAACCATTGTAATTTGCCTTTCAATTAGTTATTTATAAAATACATATAATGACACAAATATAATGACAAGGGGAGGTTTTTGTTTTTGACCTTCATGGTGAAGAATAGGGAAGACATTACATAAAAAACCTTATTTTTATTATAACAAACCTGATTTTATTATTTTAAAAACAAAAATGCATCTTATGGAGGTTGAAAATACGCTTAAGAGTGAATATTATTTCCTTAGGGAACATTTTGATTACCTGCTTGGTTGTTGGGTTTGCCCCTGCCCTTTGGTGTAGAGGGCAACAGCAATTCTAAGGTGGGTGTAGAGGGCGTGGGTGCTTTCTGGTTCTTGTCCATCAGGGGCTTTACATCCTCTTGGAGGACTCCAGCTGTTGCCAAGGGGGAGCCCTCCTTCTTCTCAACCAGCAGATTCCCTGCTGCCCTGGCTGCTACCTCTTTGAGCAAGGCAGCAGAGGAGGTCATTGAGACAAGTGAGAGAAAGGAACTTGCTGAGGCTTGGTGGTCTGTAGCAGCACTGACTGTTGAAGAGGCTTGGTTACGCTCGCTGACTTTTTTTGAAAGTGCAGCGAGGGTGGAGCTAGCTGACTGTGGACTAAACGGAGAGTTGAAGGCATCAAAGCGCACATCATCTCCTCGACTTCCCCCTCCAAGTGTGGGCACTGCAGATGAGACAGAGGTGGAGGAGGAGGACGATGTTGTTGAGGAGGAGGCCACGGCATTCTTGTCTTGAAGCACAGCATTTGCAGCTGCTTTTAACTTCTGGATTGCAGAGTCCGGGGACAAGCTGGAGCCACAGGGTGTGGAGCAGCTGGCTGGTGGCCACTTATCTGCTACACCTGCCCACACAAAGCTACTGCCGTTGCTTGGGGTGACAGAGTTAAAGGGGTCAAGGGGCTCTTGCTTAATGTTGGTTACTGAGGGTGCCAAGGAGGCTGGGGAGGCTGAGCCACTGTTACTGTTATTGGCCAGTTTTCGGGCAAGAGCACTTAACTGCTGGGCATGGTGGGAAGACGGGGAGAGTGTCAAAGGTGGGGCAAGAGCTATTGGTGGGGACTCCCCACCAGCACCTCCTCTGGATGACCGACCCAGAAGCTCCCCAGAGTCAAGTTTCAGAGACCCAGCTTCTAAGAGGCGACGCAGGTTGCTGCTGAGAGGTTTCCCCAGGGCTCGAGACGCTGCCTCTCCATACAGTGATGATACTACAGAAGAGAGTGTGTCCTGGGCTGAGAATGCAACTCCGTCCAGTCCAAGAAGTTCCAAAGAGGCACGGTGGACGGGTGTGGGGCATCCAAGCGAGCTTTCGCCTCCACAGGTATCATGATCTGTGGACCCGGTGCTGATTCCAGGGCGATCATCGGGGGAGGAGCCCCTGGGCAGAAGGAGCTCATCCTGGGTGTCTCCATACGATGATGACTCTGAACGTGTGTCAGAGGCGTTCCCAAACCAGCCTTCCTCATCCATAGCACTGCCATCAGGCCCTCCTTCCTCATTGCTGTCCAAATCTGGAAATGGAGAAAAAACAAATGGGCAATGGGGAAAAGTACAATGTAAGTATGCACGTGTGTGTGTGTGTAAATGTATATGAGCAAGCTTAGGAGCAAACCAATGTTACCAACTTTACTAGGTGTGAAATTTTTTAAATTCATCACCCAACCCAGCAAAAAACAAAGTCAAATGGCTTTAAAAGCTGAAAAATACACTTTAGTGCACAGCAAGCAGACCACTAAAATAATTTCCACAGCAAATTCAACCTCTTTTTTTGTATAATGGCAGCTTTCCACAAGGCGCATCCAAGATGTTTGAGTAATTTAGATTTTTCTGTCCTTTTTAACCATATTTTTCCCACCCTTGGTCTGGAAGAGCCTAGTAAAGGGGTTACCATGACAACGGGTCCTTCTGGGAGGCTAGACAGCAAAGATTAGGGTAATGGAGGTTACAGAACTAGATTAATATTCATGAGCCTGCAGATACCACCAGGGAGCCAATAAGGATAGGGTTAAGGTCACCAAGGGTCATTAATATACACTTCATGTATCAATATTCATAAGCAAAACATTACAGCTTGCCAGACAAGGGCGAACAAAGAAAAGTGAATATTCCTGATACATATTAACAAACCTCCATAAGAATATGTCAAAAGCACCAAGACAGGGTGAAACAAAATGTCAAAACTGACATCTCCTCTTTGGGTTATTGTACACAACCTCACCAAATATCTGATATGTAGAAATTGGCTGAGTTTTATTTAAAAAAAAAGAAAAAAAAAGGGGAGTACTCATGCAAAATCCGTCTTCACCTTCACGACCCTGACTGAGGCCTAGTGGGTCTGCTCTCTGTTTATAGGCAAAGGCAAAATAGTTGCCAGGCAACCCAGACCAGCAACCTGTTGGGATCATTAGAGTTGGCTGACATCTGGCCAGCATGGCTCACTATGGTCCACAAAGGTGACCACAATCACAACCCTCTGAGACTGCTACTCTCCTGCTGCAACAGATATCAAACAAGGCTCACATACTTCCAGCTATCTACTCATCTTTTAACACATCCCTTATAGGAATACACAACTACATGCCAACAAAAAAAGATGTCTAAATCTAAAAACAGATTATGTTTTAATGTTAGTCTTAAGCCTTTCCAAAATGTCTATAAACACATAACTGGTCGACTTTACCTTGATGGGCAATGCAGGATGTACGAATGACCCTTCTCATTTCTTAAGACTGTTATTAGGTTGATGTGAACCCAATTTACTATGCTCCTTGAAGCCATTTTACCACCTGAGTAGGGTTAACAGGAAAAGGAGAGGGAGAGGGACTAAGAGGCAGTGAGTCATGCAGGGCAGGGCTTGACCCATTTCCATGTGACATGTGAAAAGCAGCAAGAGCCACTAATGGCTGTAATGTGGTTAGAGGGAAATCGCTAGATTGCTGACCCAAGGTCTCAGCTTTGAGGCTGAATTCTCTTGGTTTCTAGGTTCACTCTTAAACCTCGGGGTAAGGTGCGGCCGAACACAACACTATGCCACTGGGTTATTGCCCAAGTACTAAAGTTCACTGATGCACTCCACTACCAAGGGCTTTGTGTGTTACAGGTAAGCCACCCCTTTAGGCAGAATGACATTTCCCAAGGTCATGGCCTCAGCCTAAGCTCTAAGGGGGCTTCATTTGAGCTCTGTACTTGTAGCTGCTGCTATATGTCCATCACACACACACACACAGGGGAAAACATATTCATGTATCACACACATATGTGAACTACAAACACACACACAAACAAAAATGATTTAATGCAGATGTCTTCCCTCTGCTGCATTTCTCTGACACACATTCAACTGTTTTGCCTCTGCGACAGTGGCTGGCTTGGTGACAGTAACTGCGAGCAAAGTTCCCCCTACCCTCCGCAACCCCCCACTCTGCAAGTGATGGAGACATGGAGATACGGGCCGAGGCGGCAAACGTCTGCCACTGAAAGGGAACCATTTAGCGGTGTAATGGCGGGGATGACTTGCATGTTGAGACAAACAGCTGCGGGGTGCTCAGCAGTCTGGATCTGTTATCACTCACACACGAATGATTCACTGGTGCAGTGGTGGGGGAATTTCTCTCTAGGTCACAGGGATGTATGGAGCCACTAGATTATAGACAAAGGGAGACCTATAACAATCATGCAAGGGAAGGCCAAAAGGCTCCATAAATGGCCCGAATAAAGCTCTCTGAACTTGGCCAAAAATACACACAAAGTGGATAAAAATATTCCGATACAGCACCTCTGTAACTTAGAATGTTTGGAAATCTGCTGCGCTAACCTGTCTAATAAAAAAAAAAAAGTAAACGGCCTGTAACTACAGCTAAAAACAGTCGGACATTGCAGGTAGCAGAGTTGTTCATTGTTTTGCCATGCAGTGCTGTCAACGATCTCCATTTGTAAACTTGGCAGGATTATTTTGGCTGTGGCTTTTCTAGGTCAGAAGGGTTGCATGTACGTGTGTGTCTGTGTGAGAATGTGTGCATGTACTAATATAAAACCTCAGTAAAGAAGCCATTTCAGCTAACCTTACCACACAGACTTATCACCAGTAAAGGAAAGAGTTAGAGAAAGGAGAGAAGACCAACAGTAAAGGTAGGTCAAGGGGTCACCCACCACATGACTTGTGTGAGGCTGCTGACTAACATATTCCGTCTTTTTCCTCACACACACACAAAGCTACTCTGTTGCTTAGCCAGGCATGAAAATTGGCCTCACTGACCCTGGGTCTGAACAGGGTAGGGGGAGAGGAGACTGGAAAGCGAAGGAACGAGGGGACAGATAGAAGGATGGTTAAGGGAGGGGTTGATTTGGCTGGGCAGGCAAGAAGAAGAGGCCATTAGCCGATTAAGGTTGGACGGGGGTGCATCAATACTGCGTGGATGTCAAAAGGAGAGCCATGCCCATGAGCTAATATAAGAATGAGAGAGAGAGGGAACAAGAGATAGAGCTAGCGGTAGTGCAGGTCAGGGAATCGCTAAAATCGCAGAAATTGCTGACCGCAAAGCCCTACAATACATGAAACACTGCCACAACATACTGACTAGAGCCATCACAATTACATCACCAAAATGATTAGCCTCCCGAACCTGTTAAGGATTGGAAGGTGATGCTGTGTGTCGCTGGAGGCAGGTTAAGGAGGAAGGGCAGGGAGTAAGGACCTAGGAAGGAAGGCAGTGAGTAGGGAAACAGTGAAGAAGGAGCCGTACTGGTAATTAAGTGTCCGGCGGGGCCCTGGTGTGGGTTGCCACGGCCGCGGGCTATGCTAATGAGTACACCCGGTGGTCAGGGCTGCCTTATTAGTGCTTGCTGGACAATATGGTGGGAGAGATGCACCACTGCCACCATGTCTCCACAAATGACTTGCAATCTTCCCAAGGAGGAAGGTAATTCCATTAATTGGGACATACTGGATCAGGATCACCTTTACTTTTTGCATGATCACTCACTCGCTTGATCTCTCTCACACCGACCTGCTCCTTTTTTTCCCCCTCTTCTTCTTCTACTTTTCCCCATTCATCTCATTCTCCAATCTCCATCACTGGGAATGCAAATTTTAAAATACATGAATAAATAAACCTGAACGTGTTGCCGCTAGCAGATCTCCCCACCCCCATCCGGTCATGAAATTATGTCATCAATCTGTTAAATGCTGTTGTTCCTTTGCAGGAGCAACATGATCATTGCTCTAGAGTTTATTCATCATGTAATTGCCATTAAGAAGTTGATGAAACATGACAACCAGCAAGACAAGTGAGGCAAAATGTCACACAGCACAACAGAGAAGTTGTTTACTTTTGATGAACTTGTTGACGCTTAGGTGAGCACTACTCCTTTACATTTACCAAGTGGCTGTTGGATAGATAAACTTTGCTATATATTGTCATTTACATTGTAGTAGTCAAGGTCTTTACTTTCTTCTAACTCAAAAAGCTGACACCTTTTTATTCTATAGATTGTAGCTATTAATTATGTTGACACAACACCTTCACACTTGGGGAAAATCTTTCAGTATATTAATCAAGGTTCATGATCAGCATTCAAATATTCAGTTCAAACATGATGAAAACATAATCAACTCATCTCCTTCTACTTCAACAATCTTTGTTATTCCATCCGACTATTAGCTTGTAACAAAGACATAAAGAGCCCATCTTTTAGTTGGAATCTGAGGTGAGACGATACTCTCACTGAGGATCAGGGTTCAGGCAGCAGGGCTATATATAATGGTGGTTGAGTCGTATTGAAATGTAGTGCAAATTACCATCTGTGTATTTTCGGCCTTGGCCTCCGTGGTTTGTGGGTACTTTGGGCGGCATGCCAGAGGTGAAACAGGAAGGAGAAGTGTTCTTGGAAGAGAATGAGACGACTGAGAGCCTGAGACCTCTGAAATTCCTCAATGCAGATGAAGTGCACTTTACCCCCTGGTTTATTTTTCCCTTCCATTTTTAGCATCATGTGTTAAAAAAATACTTGCTCATAACCTCAGATGTGTCATCAAAGCTATGGGCCTAAACTGCTGGAGGGAGAGAACTGACATATCTATTGCATCTTTGCAGCAACAACTGAAACATTCCTAAGTTTATTATTAACAGAGAAAAATATAAAATGTCATTAAAGCAGTTTCGCATACAAAAATGTAAAAAAAACAAAGAACTCCAATCAGTGCACCACCCACTTGTTTCTGAATGTGCTTTGACAAGCCACTATTAGGGCCCTATAAAATACGTTTTATTTTTTCCCAAAATCCGTTGTTTTCTGTTAATTTTTGGGAATTCAGTTTTTTTTCCGTTTTAATTTTGGGTAAATCTGATTTTCACAGTGTAGTTTTTGGGAATCCCATTTTTGACCTTATTTTACTACCCAAAGCGTTGTGTTTTTAATGTAAATGACTAAATTGAATAGAAACTAACTTAAATTTATTGAGGTGACGTTTTCCTCAATATGGTAACATACAGTAGTGACTTAAAAACAAGCAGCAAGTGATGAAACTTTAGTTGACTTATTATAAAACAACCAAACATTTGAAACTTCTTCAACGGGAACGTAAACAAGTTATTTCAGCTGTAGTTAGTCCCTGTGAGCTCCCCCCTCTACAAGTTTCTCACCTACTCACCTCTTCTGTACAATATCTGTTAATATTTTTTTTATTTTGCCCTACTTTTAATTCTACTGTGTCTGTGCTGTTGCAGTAACATAATTTTCCCACTGTGGGACAAATCTTAATCTTAAATTATTTCCCCTCAGGGATAAAAAAAGTTATTCTGATTCTGACCATCACCATTGAAATACATGGTTGACAGCCTCTGTGTGCTGAGACAGTGAGTGTCTGTCTCTCGACTGTGAGGAGCTCCGCACTCAGGCCTCTCCAGTAGTTAGTATCTTTAAGTTTACAGTCGACGGAGTGTTGACAGAATCTATAAACTATAGAAAACCATGTGCAACATGTAGCTAGCCTTGATAAGAAACAAAATAATGTGCATTTCAATGACCAAAGCCTATTTTCCTAAGGAACCAATACCTTGTTAGTATGTGTTAATACATATTGGTGATATAGTCCAAACAATAGTGTATTATACATTGGGTAGACTGAATATATAGCATTCTGCAAAAAGGAACACATTTTTTTACTTTTCTCAAGAAAGTACATTTTTCAGATGGTTCAGGAGGTTTTGTGCTTTAGCATTGATATAGCCCATCATAATAAAACAGATGTTATGAGTGGCATGTCTTCTTTAAGAAACTGGGCAGTGAGTGTGTGTTTGTGTGCACGTACCTGGGAGGTTGTGAGCGTGCATAAGCCAGAGTGTGTGTGTGTGTGTGTAGGAGACCGAAAGAGAGGTTGTGTGCCCGTTAATGGAGAGTTGTTTGTCAACAGCAGGAATTAAATGTACGGTACGAAGAAAAACAATAAAGTTGCGGATCTGCAAGGAAGAATGAGTGCTCTGGGTCTTCACTGAACTTCTGCTGTTGTGTGACGGGGGTTAACCTTGAGCATCATCTTTGATGATACAGATGCTACTATTCGGTCTCATCGTAATGCGGCCTTATTTTACTGTTTATTTATACGTGGATGCGGCAGAATATTTTTCCGGGGGACGTAGTCAAAGCGGGAGGCGTTCGTTGTCAAGGCGGGCCGCCCTAACTGTAAAGTGCTGCGGGAAACACTGCATTCCTTGGCTACTTTTTGAGGGAACCTTAAAAATGAGGCAACCCTGTTAAAACATCAGTCTGGGATGCAGCAACATGGGTGTCAAACATCACTGTGTTTCAAAGTATTTGGATTTCTTTTCTGCATAGTAGATGCTTTTAGTTCATCTGCACTGACCCATTCCATAAACCTGCAGTTACAGCTAATATAGTACAACAAAAAAGACACATTTATTAAAACTTTTTTTTTACTTAAATATGATCCCTGTCATCTAATTGAACTACAGCCCAGGCTTGAACACAAACTGCATTACCCAGCTAATGACACTAATTGGGAAGTGAAAACAGGCCAGTGTTCACTGTCTGTCACAGTCCCAAAAACAGCATCAGAATATCTGAAACATCTATTACACATGAGACTGTCAAATCCCATTTCTGTATACTAATCTGAGTGAACAAAGGGCAGTCGTTTTCTAATCACTGTGGCAAACTATCAAACACTTTCAAGGTCATGTTAGTGTATTTAATATTTTTCTTTCTAAGAGGTCTACAAATAAATGCACTAGAAGAAATTAACCTGGCTGGAGTGGTGCCGAACAAGTGCCAAACTACGTACATGTGGCCTTCCAGATCGTGATTAAGTTCCTGATGAAGTGTCAGCTGAACTACAAAGGATCTCAAACAAGGATTTCAGAATGTTGCTGTTTGTATGAGTTGGGTGAATGTACCTCTATCTTAGAATTAAGGTGGATTTATTTGATTTATCATCTATCAGTGTTCTGGTGTGTTAATCCACACCTTAAATTGTCCTAATCTTTCATAACACTTTACATTACAATAACATTAACATTTACATTCAAAGAAAATGTGAAACTGGCTAAACCTAAGAACCATACTTGGAAGCTGACAATCCAATGTGAGGCAGTTATTAGCTGAGTATAGACAGATTAAACGTCTCACCGCCTTACTTTGACATGCTTTACCTTGCTGCCCCTAATTATAAGCACAAGAAAAGAAACATGATGTATTATCAAATGCTAATCATACTTTAGCTCCACAGATGTTCTCAATAATAAAAAAAAGAAACAAAAACATTGCATTTTATTATATGCTTTGGTCAGGGACCAGGGCTGATTAGAACTTCTAGAAAGCTGTCCATACAGCTTGCACCACGTATATCATCTTTTTCAGCCTTTGAAATCTTTCTTAAGCAGGTGCTTTCAGTTGTGCGAGTAAGATGAAAAATAGTGTTGCTTGCTGAACAGTGACTGAGGTGTCTTTAGTATACACAGGCATGCATCCCCTTTGTAACAGAGTTATCTTCTACCAGCACTAGAGATTGCCAGTGGCAAGTACACTGTGACACAGAAAACAGCAGATTTTGTACATATTAAGACTATATAAAGTGAAGTCTTTGAATACGTTTTCTCATATATTTCAGTTCAGACTTCACAACTTGTGAAGTACAACGTAAAACTGAAAT
Source organism: Parambassis ranga (assembly GCF_900634625.1). Taxonomy (NCBI): domain Eukaryota; kingdom Metazoa; phylum Chordata; class Actinopteri; family Ambassidae; genus Parambassis; species Parambassis ranga. Next base: position 15,773,108 of record NC_041022.1, on the reverse strand, counting down.
TGCTTTGTTGACACATATAAAGGTATTACATAGTCTTTGTTCAGCCTCAAGCAGTGTAAAAAACATGCCTGAATTTTATTAACCTATTTTTAGGATTTTACAGTAGCTGTCATTTATGTGCCTAGCTGTGTATGCTTATATCAAAGACATCCTTTTTTATAATAACAAAAAAACAATAATTTACCTACATCAACTTTTATCAAAGGAAATTAAAGGAAGTAAATTACATTTCACAGTACTCTAGACACAGTTTTCACTGGTGCTCACTTTTACACTAGAAGTTACAATCCTAAGTTTTGTTCACACAGCATTGCTTCCTCATCATACCACAACCACATTACACCATGTTGTGGTTAAAAGTATTACACAGCTCTCAGCTAGGTCTCACTCCACCTGCTCTTTTGTCATCAGTGGCATCTGAGTTGTAACCTCTTACTCTCTCCCTCCCACCTGCTTTCCTTCATTTTCTCCCATTCTTCCTTTAATAACTTGCAGACTAAAAAAACTGAGACTAAAGACTTTGACCAATCAAAGCACTTCACCTTAATAATGCAGGAATTACATCAATACTGCCAACAGCCGTGCTCAGATGTTTACAACAACACTTTTAAGACATTGTCACCCATTGTAGATCCCTACATAGCTAGCAGACAAGGTTTTTAAGTGAAAAATAACTTGAAGCCTTGAAAATGTACTTGTCCCACTTCCCTTAAAGTCATTTTCCACCATAGGAACTTTTTATAGGTTCAGAAACTTGCAAGCTGAGATTTCAGAGTAAAACATCACTTGTTGGTTGAGAACTCCAGCATTTTTTTCTGCTTATAACACACAAAGCATTTTTCGCGAAGCAATTTTGGGTTGTTGGGGAATTACACTTCTTGGAACATTTAGTGGAAAAAGACCTAAAGCTACTGAATCTCTAAACAACTGTAACATGGAATATGTTATGACTGGATAAATAAATACATCACATAAAGAAAGGTGCCCCAGTGTCACAGCTAAGAGTCTAGGGTTAACTGGCAAATTAAAAAGTGAAGAATTAAACCAGCATCCTCGCTCTGAACATTTAACAGGCCTGGGTCAACCTTCTAGTTGCCCTGGGCCACTGAATGATATGATATGTACTGTCAAATCGCGGGCCAAAATTTGAATTTAATATGAATGGTGTATTTTGCTTGCAGTGATTTTGGCAATGATGAATCATGCTTTTTTATTACTGAATCTGCTTTACAAGTGCTGGTAAATAATCTAAGCAGCCAAACAACATCTCAGGTCTAATGAGACTATACACTTCTTTCTAATCTATGTGAAGCTGAGAAGGTAAGTTTTTGTTTTTGGTTTGGTTTTATTTCTGATATAATTTTACAGGCTGTTTGCATATTGAAAAAATATTTGAAGAAAAAAAGGTTTCTATCCATGGAGTGTAAGAAAATAAGCCGAAAAATAGATCCACTGGCTAGTGTTAGCAAGAAGTAATTTTATTCCAGCATTAATCAAATGCTGACTAGCCAGCAACACAAAGAAGTATTTGCTCATAGACCTGACAAAGCCATGTTTAATTATATTTCTTTTTTTGTTATAGCATATTACTATTATCCAGAATTGTATGTGAAAAAGCAAATCTGTCAGGTGGTAGTCCTTATGGACTAACTGACATGACACTCTACAGTGTTAAGGTGTGAAAACAAATTAAATCGTCCTTCAGGGTGCGTAGTATACAGCATTGACCAATACTGCCAAACTACTATATTTTAAACTTTTAATCATGCGCTATCAGGCAATGTAATTAAACACAATGTAATTAAACACAACACTCTGCCACATAGCCACAAGTCAACCAAAACACTTTATTTTTTGTAAAAGCAGAGCAGTGAATTAAGAATAACTCACCAATGAGAAACAACACTAAGAGTGTCCCTGACTGGCATGAAAGTTCCCTCTCAGCATATATGCTAATATAGTCAATCACTCATATTTTCTTTGATATATGGGATGAGAATAGCGTCTAAATGCTATGAATCAGAGACCAATCTCTTGATTCAGTGAGAAAGAGCTGGTTATATTCATAAAGACTTCCGCCATTCTATCTCATAGGAATAGGCATATGTGGGTGGCATCCTTCTTTGTGAAACTGAATGCTGGCAACAACACTTTAAAGACCCCACACATGGTTTGAACAAACTCCAGTGTTTTTTACATTGTGCCGCTCACATGTTTATGCTCACAATGGCACACACTTTCCACATGATAATTTTTACAAACCCTTGTTCCATGGCTTGATGTGTACCTTGGAGTTTTACATGCTGACTGAAATAACCAGATCAATTTGCTGTGCTGCATTGATGGTTTTACCATCATTTATTGGTTTGCAGGTAGGCTTTTGTTTCAGTTTTATTTTCCTAATATAATTTTACATGCCATGCTTTCGAGTCACAAAACATGAGGCAAAATGATATGGTTAATTAAAAAAAAACACTTTTTTCCAAACATAAATTCTTATTAATGCAGCTCAGATTTCACATGTTTTTTAAACACTGCTTATTTAATGGAGCTTGACAACCTGGTCAGATCCTGCTGTATTTTTTTCCTATTTGACAAAGCAACCTAATTCACTCAAGACGTGGATGTCGCACTAACTAAAAAAAAAAAAAAAAAACGGGTACATTTTTTAGAACAAGTGTGAAATGAACAGGCCATCACCCTGCTGTGTAGCTTTCTGGCATACCGAAGCTCCTCACAGAGGTGATTGTGTGTCTGTAGAAGAGAAGTGAGAGAGAGAGTAGGAGGGTGGAAGGTGGGAGTGCGTACCGCGTCTATGTATTGTTTGTAAATCGCCCTAGTGGCAGAAGGGACATTTGGCTCTATAGCAGCCCATCCACACCGGGATACAAAGCAAGGTCCATTGGGAGGTGGGGGTAGAGCGAGAGGTAATTTTATATGTGCATGTATGTATGTGAGAGGACACTGTGTTAGGGCAATGCAGGCAGCGTCTATTAGAGACACTCAGAAAGGACGGCCAGGGAGAATAAGCAGAGGAGCGAGGACGAAAGTGGGAGGGAATCTTAAGAAGGGGGGGGCTGCCTTTTTTTCCATAGTGGTATTGGTTTGACGGCTGTTTGGCAGAGGCGCCCTAGGCAGTGCCTGCTTGGATTTTAGCCTGTCACTTAGGACAGGGACACTAATCAGGATTGGTCCCGGTCCCTACACCAGGAAAGGGGGAGCACTTTCAGGCCTTTATTAAAAAAAAGGAAAAAGGAGAGAGCAAGAAAGGGAGAAGAATTGCTGTGGCACAGCAGGAAATGCTAACCGCTAACCTCATTTACATGCAGGTCCAGGGAGAATGGGGGGAGAGCTTATTCCGTTTCCAATCTCCATGTTAAATGCTGGCCAGGGCAGCTGATGGGAATGAGAGGCATTGTTCGCCCCATGCTGCCCTTCCCCTCTCTGTTACACCAATACCTGCCTCACTTTCTACATGGAACAAAAAAAAAAGTCTGTGCAGAGACCTTGCCGGAATAATTACATCTCAACCTGAAATCTATATGGACCTGACGAGCTATGTATGCAGCTGTTTACTTTGTGCAGACTGTGTACTGCAACCAACCCTCATAGGTCTATCTGTTCTGTCATAACCAGGTTGTGACCTGAGGCTGCCGCATTCAAAGCAATCCTTCACCCACTGAGTCTGTTCTGTGGCATAATGATTGCTATGACAACCATCACTTAAAGCCACGGGTAGGTGGAGGAGAGATGTCAGCTTCTCGTCTACTCCTCTGATGATCTCATTTCTGGCTGGCAGGTACAACAAGGTCAAACCACTGAAACTCGAAAAGTGGCTGCTTGCTACATGCAAATGACAGAACCCAGTTTCCAAACAATTACACTGCCCTGGTCCAAATCGACATGGGGCTAAGCTGTTAGAACCACACAACATGGGGAATAAAAAAAAAAGGGGGGGGGGGTCAGACAGAGGGAATGAGATGTAGAGGGAGGGATGGCTGTCTTTGGCCAGCTATGAGCACAAAGTCTGGCTGTGCGTGCCAAATGAGGTTTTTAAACGTTTTTTCTGGGAGGATTTGTGCTAATCTAGAAAACCTTCTGGAGGAAGTGCAAATACATCTGCCGCTGACCACTCCCCTGTAGAGTACGAGGGATTAATGACATGGCAATCTGAACCAACATGGCCCCCATTCAAAACACTCGTGTGGTGTGGGAACATACGGGCAATTACAAGCCAAACCATCTTTCCATCATTCAGTGGCTTCCAACATCCATCCACTCATTGCATCACTCTTCAGCTTCATTTGTTTTTACTTATGATTGTGTTCTTGCAGGTACTATAAGTCTCAGGGCTCCCCACTCAAAAATATTCAGTCATTAGCTAATCTTATTAGCTTTGCAAGGGCAAAAACGAGTCATCAAATGCCCTTGGTAAACAATGACAGGATAACACCAGTCACATAATTGTTTTAATGCACAAGGAGATGTGACAACTACAACGTGCAACTTGACACTGAATTAGTCAAGTTGCTCACCTGCATCATAAATAACCCCACACTGCACTGACAATGGCTTTCTCAGAGATGACATCACATCAATGATTTTCACTTCTCTGGATTTCTGTCCCGCAGCCAAACACTTCCACTCTCCTTTTAGAGGTGATATATTGTTTCCCTTGAGAGCTGTCACTGTCTTATGGTCCGACTATCCTATGTCTATAACAGCTCTGCTCTCTCCTTCTCTGTACTTTAAATCTCCCAATAAAACTGATCCTATGCCCCAAAAAGCTGCAGTCACACAGCTGTTAGCCTGGCTAGTTGAAAGTATTAGCCTGCGTCTGGCTCCTGATTGCCCAAACGTGCAAAGTGGAAACACTTCCACACCAAGAGGAGAGAGGGGTTAGCCTTGCTGGTGCACTAAAGGCTAACTGGAGCCAGACTGTGCTTCAGAGTGAGAATGTGTGTGTGAGAGAGGCCTCCTGCCCTCTACTACCCACGCAGGAAGTGAGGTCATCTCATAGCACTGCACCGCATGGAGTGTATTCAGTGAGGGCGACAAAGATCAACATACTGGCCCACCCCCTTGCAACTATACATATCATATCACCATGTTTGAAATAGCCGCTTTATGAACAGTTAATGTGTAGTATTCTACGTTTCTGGCGACAAGGAAAAAAGGAATATCCAAAACAAAATCCATAACCATGAGAATGAGATGCCACTCCGTGCCAAAATCACCCCAAAATCCATGCACTGGTTAATGATACTACACGCTTGAAATTTATTAACAGCCCACAGGGAATGTTCTTTCTTTTAAAGACGATTGAGGAAGTTCTTTATCTCCCAACAATCAAATTTTAGTGTCTTTCCAGGAGTGAAACGTGAGACAGAGTCAAACAATAAATCACATCCCTGTTTAGAGCAAACGTCTGGCACGACTGGCCGGCTTCAGCTCCCCAGACCACCACCTCCTCCACTGCTACCGCCTCCTCCTCTCCTCTCATGCTCTCCATCCCTCATGCCTGTTAAAGGCTTGTCCTGCAGGGCCTGGATGCACTTGTGTGGTACAACAACAGAGAAACCGCCCAAAGCTCTTAACAGCTCTTCCTCTCCACTTCCTCCCTCACTCCATCTCCACTGCTACCACCACCAGCTCCTCTCTCCCTCTCCACTCTGCTCTGTCTTTCCCAGCTGCACCGGCGAGCTGTTCCGTATGAACTGCTGCCAGCTGAAAGCCTGCTACTCCTGTGAGATTGCTATTACTCAGTGCAAGCAGGGCTCTGCGTAGCCAAAGGGCTGCTCTCCGAGCTGTAGATCTCCATGTTGTGACTTGTCAACACGGGAAAAATCGTTACCAAGGCTGAGGCCCTTCCATTCCACACAGAGGGGGTTCTGATTGCGACAGGCAGGTACTGTACTGATGGAATTAGGCTGTCTACTGATTTTATGATGCAGAGGATTCTCTGCTTAGAAGACACTTTGAAATTGTTAGATAACAGACATCTCAAGGAAATAAATGCATTTCCAAATTAACTACTTCAGTTCAGACTTTTCTTTTCATGTTAGGTGAATTCAATTTTGATGTAGATTACAAGATTTTACATTGAAAGTTGCCAACAAATACATCACAGGTTGTGTTAGGTTTCTTTACCATCACTGGAGAATGCAGCTTGTTTCTGCTACTGGCACTGACAAAACCTCTGGTAGAAATACAGTTATAGCTAGCCTCTTATTTACACAAAATATACTTTGAACAGGTGTTAGTATTACAAATTTTCATACAAACTTAAGGGTTTAGCTCAATTACAATTCCATGGAATCATGATTGTTTATTATAGGCAGATAAGAACATCTTTAGTCTCATACTTAGTGTGATTTAGGTTTGACACGCTACTTTGACATTTGGTATTGCTGTGGATTTTCTATACCCCAGCCTCCGCCACATAAACATAGGCTCATATGGTAGGTTTTTCAAATGCCTGAAAAATAAATAAAAAGTTTGTTGATTGACTTCTTCCTTCTTAATAGCCGTCTATTTTTTCTGTGTCATGGTCAAAGTCACAGCCCTGGCAAATAAGGTTAGCTACATGTGATGGGCAATTCCATCACACAACAGCAGAAAGCAGCACTGAATGGCGATGGAGCCAGATGGAGATGTGAGAAGCTACTGACGAAGATGCACTTAAAAAAGATGAACACCTGATTATGACAGTCATCTGCTATAACCACATGTTAGTCTGCGCAGGTTCAGTCTGACTCACTACTTGTTTTCCTGAGATGCTATAACAAAACTATGAAACCACAGTGGTTCCAAAGAGCTGGCCAGCTCTGGCCATTTATTTAAAATGTTGTCCTGATATACAGTCATGTCTGTGATCCCTAAAGTTCAGCTAATAGCTAATGCTTCAGCCAATGTCAATATGTTTGGCTTTTTTTTCCATTAATGTAATGCATTATTATTACATTATTACGCCACATATCTTTACATCAGCCTCACCCCTGTATTATGTGTGACACTAATGCTTAAACAAACTGACATTAAAAAAATAATCTGAAGAGGCTTTCCCTGCTGGGAGGAGGTACACTGATCCTTTTCCTGCTATTTGTCGGTGCACATCTATCCGTCCATCTCCACACATTTCTGTCCATCCATTAAACAGACAATCAAGCAAAGATTGACTTAGTATTGATAGTAGTAATGCTCTTTGTGTCACTACAAGTTACGTTTTGATAGGCTGTTAAACATTAACTAATAGGCAGAAGTTTAAATAACAGCCATAAGCTGTACGCTTCTCCCAAGTCACAGACTGTATTTACAGAATTCAGTTCACACATCACATACATACATTATCACCATCAATTTACACAGTTGGGTGTCTTCAAATGTGTTGTCTACTAAATTTTCATTTTACTGAATCTGTGATTAGTGGAAACAATCAGGGGTTTGTGAGCCCAGTCACAGCTGATATAGAAGCATGTATGGAATAATACATAATTGAAGTATACTGTCGTGTTCATTAAAGAGGATTGTATAGTCCATACTAGGGGTGGGCGATATGGCAAAAATTTTATATTTTTAATGATAAAATCACGATCTCGATTTTATCACGATTTGTTTTTACATTGACACTAATTTGCATGTTTCTGTGTAAATGACGTCAGGTAGCCTTAAGGTAGTCACTTCTCAAAAACTGTCAGTAGATTTTAAAGGCAAACAACAACTCTGATAATGTGCACTCAGTATTAGTTTTCAATAAACATGAAAATTTAAATAATTTACAGAACAAAATTCAAATAGGTTAAAAAGAAGACTAAGTTCTAACTAAGTTCTGTAAAGTATTATTCAACAGTCATTTAAACAGACTAAAGTGTGCCTCCTAAAGTTAAACAGTAAATACAGTATTGTGACTTAAGTAACTCCTGAAGTTCAATGTGATTTAGAACAAATGATCAAACTTTAATGGGAATCATATCTAAGGACAAACGGAGCTGCTGCTGTCACCTCTGTCCACCGTTTACTAGAGTCCTCATATGGAGCCTCTTCATCAAATGCCTGCGTTATTGTTTTGGTGACGTCATTAGCTGTTGCCTCTGTCTGCATCTGATGTACACACGCACACACACACACGTAGAAGAGCTGCTGACGGCACAACAGCAGCGAACCTGAATATAACGAGCTGGTATTGTTCAGAGAGGTGGGCGCGTACGTGCTCGTAGCATTATAATACATTCGTTTACACGCGGCCCTTCCACTGCGACACACGTCGCGTGCAAACACACACAGACACAGGCTTAGAAGACGCGCTGCTGCTGCCGGCAGAAACAGTACCGAACATAAAGGTGGAGTTCGTTTTAGGGACCAGTTCCTCCGTTCTTTTTTAGTTTTCAGCCGTAGCTTCCTAACAGGGAGGCTGTCATTGGTTGGACGTGTTCACATTAAGCGTACTGAGAGTTGGCCGAGTGAAAAAAACTCATGCGTCTGCGCGAACATAGAACTGCAATTAATAGAACGTGCTCTTTGGACGATAAAACGATCTGTCCGTTCTGGTAGATCGCCGATACGTTCAAATCCTTCACGATCATTTATCGTCAAATCGCACAGCCCTAGTCCATACTGGTGTACATTTCAGTACAAGTGGCAATAGATGTGGGAGGTCTATTGAGAAACTCACCCAAAAGCCAAATAAAAGTTGACATTACACTCCAAACTTGCCAGCATACAGTGATCTGCACCAAGTTTCAGTCAATTAACAACTTTAGGCATTAGCCTTGTTCTGTGAAGACACTTGAATATGTTGTGTGTAAGAAATATCCATGCCAATTCAAATGATCAATCCAACACCATTTTTTGTTTTGAGTAAAATTCTTATTTCCCATTATTTTTGTGAAACACACAGACCCACATACAGTTTGGATTCTGAAGAATCATTTATTTTTAAGCTGTATAAAACCCTGCTGTCTGTGAGCGTAGCCAGTTGTCTGAAGTAGCAAATAAGGTTAACATTTGTGTATAAATATTGATCTGAGCCCTGAGGCATAGCTACTTCTTTGAAACCAGGCCCATTAAACCTGCACAACTAACTGTTTATTCACATCAGTCTCAGTGTTTTCTGTTACTATCAAGTAAAAAAACCAAAGGCAGATTGTAGTTTGACCACTGAATATGAATGTTCTCTAAAAGCAGCTTCCATGCCTTTTAAGAGTATACTGTTAGGGAGGTGTCAAACACCTTTTTCCTTTGCACTATAATTCATGTTAAGTTAAAGGCTGTGTATCATTATTCGCTTGAGCTCTTCTCACACGACACCGTTCGTGCACCCGAGCCCCATCAACTTGAGGTGGGGGACATGGCTGTGATGATGAGGTGGGGGTTTCTTGGCAGAAATTCCCTACAATTTTTATGCCAAGAGGGAAATGGAAACCTCCCCTCATTTTCCTTTCCCCTTAATCCAATGTTTTCAAGCCCCAGCCCTACCAAGGTCATTATAATCATAGCAAGTGGAAGGTAGCCAGTGACCTGCCATTACAGTAAGGTAGAGAGCCACCCAGTCAGTCAGCTATTGCCTGACAAAGATGAGCAGGATGCTGTCGAACAATGTCAGGGGAGGAGATTTTTGAAATTGGGCTATTCTGACTAGTCATGCTGTCATTTGGGAAATCACACAGATTAAATATTATAAGCTGCACGCATTTTAACCAAACCTTACTTTTAAGAGTGAGCAATAAGGCAGGAAAATTCACAAACAACAACACACTACAAGGTCATAAAGAATGGCAGTTCTCATTGTGGCACCAAAGGTCATGTTTACTTGTCAGAGTGAAGGCGCCATACTGTACTGTGACCTCCATAGCCAGCTTATGTACCCACACACATACACAAAGAGGTTTGTGTGTTCACTTTCACATGTGCGTGCCATGCACACACATTTAAAGAACAGTCTCTTCCTACAAGCTGTGCCACAGACAATAGGACAGTGCACGCTGGTCTGCACAGCCCATATATCTGGGTCTGCACTAAGATAAAGCACCTCCAGCATTAAAGCCAGTGTATTAGCTTGCCCTTTTTCACCACAGATGAAGAGATTTGAAGCTCGATATTGTGTTTGTTGGCTGGCACACCACCAGGGTGTTGTTGGCTGAATAGTGAAAACACACAGACTGACAGCGAATGGCATGAGGTGACACTTCCATTCTAGAGTGGGAAGATCCAAAACAAAGCGCAAAAAGCTTCCGACAAATTCATACTTTTCAGTGACAGTTTGTTGACTGAGGAGGGAAACAGCTCCTAAATCGGAAAAAGGCTTTCATTTAAGCCCAGGAACACAGGCGCAGCAGCGCTCCAGCACAGCACCTACACAGGAGAACATGCTTTCGGATGCGTGGGTGACGAGGAGTATTTTTATTGCAGACCAATTACGAAGCAGCTTAATTGAAAGGTTGACAAGGGTTTACTTTTGTTTTTATGCCCAAAAGACAGAAAACATTGAACTTCATATTTGACTGATCCAGACAACATATAAATGACGCTGTGCCAAATGCAGCTTTCATCACTAAACTGTGAACTTCTGAAACACCACTAGTCCAAAATCAGGAAACTCCTCCACACTCATGTAGCGGAGTTCTCCACAACTGATTATTCAAATGCTTCCTTTACATTTCAAATTACCTGTCTGCCCTTAAACTTTTCTAGGTGTTTTAGATCTGTTGGGATATTTCATGGGTATAACTATAAGGACAACTAGGAGCCACAAAATATGTTTCTGGTCTCCATAAAACTTACACAACTTTGCTAAATTTTGAGACATACTGACTCATACCACAAATTATTCTAAAACCATACACGCAAACACACACACGTGTCCCTGTTAACAATGTGACATGTCATAAAATCCCACACAGTGAGTCACTCCAGTCGACCAAAAACTGCACAGATTTTCTTATTGAGGGGAAAATGGTAACTGGTGAACTTTTAAATAGTTATACCAGTATAACAAAGGCCTCAGATGCTGCCTATCAGTAACAACAAATAAACCACTCACCATTCCAATACCCCATTTTTGCCACTGTAATAGCTGCAGAATTGCAGACATTTTTACTACAATAGCTGGTACTAACGATTCTTCTTGCCAACTCTAACGTAGTAGTTGCCAGGGAAGCACAGCGCAACTTGTTGCGCATTACAGTTGTAAAGCAATAAAGAAGAATTTCTGTTTAGAGTTTTGCACATTTCACACTGAACCATCCAAACAGTAATTTTAGCCTGTATTTTGAAAGTGTTGCCGATTTCAACACCATATTTAAGACATCCAAGGATGCATCATGAGAAAACAGCACAACAAGCTCATTGAGGCAAAAGAGTGGAAAAACTGTTGAACACTGCAGTGTTTAACAACAACAAAAAAAATGTATATCTCTTTATTATGTTTTATCTTATTCAATTGTGACTGCACTAATACAGTTTTTAAAATGTGTGTTCCCCTGTCTATGTTTATTTTTGTGTCATTTATTAGTAATGATTCATTCTGTTGGTTTTTAAACATACAGCAATGACAGCAATCATATGACACCCATACTTAAAAATATACAGCTAGTAAAATAGATATATTTTGTTTTAAATGCACTGGTATATGACATGCACTCTATTCTGGCTGATGCTCAAATTTGGGGTATTAGAATTGTGAAGGAGCATCTCACAAATATATTCAATACATAATAAAGATAATAATAATTAAATTGTGAAAAAAAACATATTCTGTGGAAAAGTCCTGCTCAAAAAAAAACTCCATGTATAGTGACAGAAAAAGCAGGTTATTTTCATTTATATACCCTGACCCTACTCTGTGCAGGCCATCCATGTGAATTACACACTCCTTATGCAGCACATCAGTGAAGACTCAATGTCTGTCAGTCACACACACACAGGCACAGTCACTGCACCCACTGTCACCTAGTCTCCACCTCTATGCCTCCCAGCCAACCGCTGCAATTTCGCAAGTTCAACCCTAGGTCAAACACCTGAGCAGCAGATCAGAGGCTATTAACAGTAAAAACTGTGGTTTTGCTGAACAGCTGGCACCATGTGACATTTAAGAAATGAAGAAGACAGAGAGTCATAAGATAAAATCCATCAAGCCAATGTTGACTTAAACGTGAATCACTCAATTATTCATTGCATTTGCATGCTAATATGACTAACTGGGCTGCCTGCTTGTGCATGTGTTCAGCAGAAATTATTTAAAAAAAATGTCACTCTTGGATGATTTCTGTGATCATCATTGTCAGTGCCCACTAACATCTAAAGCAATCCTCTAGTGGCAGGAGCGTGTTACTGCAGCTTTTCCATTATCTGGACTGATAAAGGCACAATACGAACATCCAAGATACGGAGGGTCAAATGTTCGAAAGTAAACCAGCCTCCTACGAAAATCAACTACCCTGGGATTATAATAGCTTTCTGCTGCAACACGGCGTTATTTTAAGCAGCGTAGTGGAGCAGAACTGTCGTTTCCTTTTTCTAACCGCGTTATTGATCGTAGTCTGTCTGCAATGAATGGCTGCAAAGGGAAGGGGGAAAAACCCTGAACTTCAGGTGACCGACCATGGCTCTGACACAGCCTGCATGCAGACTGGGAGGGGTAGAAAAAAATACACTGGCTTGGGGAAAGAAAAAAAAATCTCTCCTCACTTTTAAAAGTCGACGACAAACAAGCGCGAACGAATTCGGTTCCGCGATTTGGAGCAGCAAAACTATGAGGCGAAAGTTAGACCTTTATCGCCGAGGAAATGAAGTTTACCGAGCATTGCTAGATAGCAGTACTGCTAACTAGGAACAGTAGGGAACGGGTAGCCAGAGTCTGGCTTGTCTGATCCGACTGACCCTTCATTTTATTGCGGCCAGACTCCCAGATCCTCCCCTTTCTACCCGAAAAGCGACCAAGCAGAGGCGAACACATTACCGAAAACGCTCGGCCGTAATACCTCATACACAACCGACACATACGCCAACTGACCGCAACCTTTAGCGGAACTGGACCTTTATCGATTATACTCTTATTAAAGCCACGTATCATTTATCTACTGACTGCCTAAGCTAACGTTACCCATCGCCAACAACATGGCTGCCTCGCTCGGACCTAAAAAAAGAGAAATAACCTACGCCGAGTCTTTTGTCTGTTTCACCTCTTTAACCCTAAACTACTGCGCAAAACACACGGAGAGCCCTTAAAATTGCACAAATCGAGTCAACGACTTACGTGAAGGCAGGCGCTTGGGTTGCTCCTGCTTCCTCCTTGGCATTTTCCCCCGTTTTTAATCACATTCTCGTCCTTGTTTAGGGATAAGAAGAAAAAAGGTTTTTCCCATTGAGACTGGAGGCGCCAGTGATGGCAGGGACTTGGTCGTGCACCTGGCTTTGCTCGGTTTAAAGTGTATTGTTGGGGAATGGGAACACAGGCGGAGGAGGTGCCGCTGTTGTTGTTGCCGTGTCTTGACTATGGCTGCTCTCGGTGCAAGTGTGTCTCCGAGCCCCTAACTAACACTAATGCAGGGATCAAAGGGCAGCAACAGCAGAGCAGACACACGCGCGTACGTACGTACGCACGCACACACACACACACACACTCACACTCACTCCTTCACACACGTTCACACGCGCCCTCTCTCTCTCTCTCTCTCTCTCTCTCTCTCACTCACACACACACATACTCACACACACACACACACACACACGATTATGCGCGCACGCACACATTTGAGGAGCTCGCCCCCGAGAGCGGCGTACGGACAAGGTGCCCCCAAGCTTTCAGGGTGTATTGCTGAAAAGAAAATATATTTGAAAGAGACATAATTCAGCAGAGACACCATATTGATGGAGTCGAATTACATTAAGCAGAGACGGCGGCGATTTTATTCAGAAATCATACTCAGAAAAACCATAATAATTTATGCGAATGATGCAAACGTGCATCTCAGCTTTGACCGATGTGAAACACAAAGCAGTGACATGTTACACAATTTGTCACTACGACCAAATTTAAATGTTTATTAGGAACAAACTATCCTTCTTGCAGAATAGTGAGATTAAAATGCTAGAAATATTTGTTATTAGGCTGGGGGACCAAGTTTACACAGGATGTAGCATATATATATATATATATAAAGCTATATATATATTATATCCATGTTGCTATATACATAACGTTGTTTAATACACTTGCATAAACAATGTAACAACAAGAGGGTATTTTATATTTTGGATTATTTCTCTCTTTCAATCTCACACACATAGAGAGAGATATATTTGGCACTATAGGGTATTGTTTAACCATGATTTACAAACTATATAAAAGTTGCCTTAACTAAAATCAAACTAGGCTTCGTTCATAATATTAATTACTTCTCCTACCTCTCCCTGCTCCCCCATTTCTCACACACAGGTTTTCTGCATGTCAGACTGTTAATTTAAAAATGGCCTGCTGAGTTATTCCTAGAATTAGTCTATAATAAGAACAGTTAGATTGTGTGGGAATCTGTATTAAATCAGGTGGGGGAAAATAACAGGTGTCACTGTCAGAAAAATGTCCAACAATTATCCAACCCAATGTAGTCATCTCCTCATCAAAGTTGAGAGACCAAAACTGGCCAGAGCTGAGTCCTCCCTCCCTCTCAGCTGGGTGTTGGGGCTTTTTCACAGCGCAGGCTGTCCCCCACTCCCTGCTGTTGGACTCCTCCAGGCTGCGTTCTGTTGGCCTGCCGCGTTCTTTCACACCTCGGCCGTGTGTGAGGAGAGCTGTGTCTTCATCCCTCCATCCTTCCATCCTCCAGTCCTCCTCCTGCCATGCCTTCCACCCACCCCCAGCGGAGGCGCAGGAGGCTCGTTACCGTGGCAATTAGCGAAAAGCCCAAATTAGCCCTCTTGGCTGTCCACAGGTGACAAAGACACTTTGCATTTCTGCTAATTAGGAAACAGAACAACATGATTAAATGGGGCCTATCAGGAGGAGAGTGGACAAACATGTTCCACAAATAGCAAAGAGCGATTTATTATTGCATCTCCTGCATGAAGTGATTAAGACACCCCATTAGGTTTTTCAGTTGTGGAGAGGATAATGTTAGGTTGTGATACAGAAAATTACAATGACTTACAATACAATTTTAATAGACTTGTTTCAATATCTGTTGTGCTTCTCACCTGCACCTGTAACTGACTAATAACTAATCTGTACAGCACAAATATAAGTTTTTAACCCATGAAAGGCATCTTTTTAGGAATTCTGTTTATGTATAAAGATATGAAACTAGTTATGGAAGGATGACTTTATGACTACCGCAAATAGCTTCCATGACTATGCGTATGAGTGTTTTGTGTATTTTGTGTAATGTGGCAGCTCTGTTTGGCACTTTTTGATGACATTTGTGCCCTTGTATTTGTTGGAGAAATGCTTACACATATGCAATTAACAGGCCCTGTGCATGTAAAGTTGTCCTGCAAGCTGTTGCATGCTGGATGGCTTAATCAGTGCTAAATCCTGCACTGCATGTCCACCCTTCAGCTTATTGCACTACATCAGTGACAATTAATATATGAATAATATGAATTACAGCAAACTCCATGTAATATCAAACTTAATTTACCAGGCGAATTTATTCCAGAAACTTTTTCTCTCTCCATCATGGCTTCCACTCAACATATACTGTAGAAGCCACTGTAGGACACTGGTGTTTGTCTTGATGGTGTTTTTGTTCCCTATTGAGTTCAGTCACTATGGGGGAGGTCACAGCCTGTTCTCTGACCCTGACAATGCCAGGCAGCTGAGGTAATGCTAGCAACAGAGCAGTCTGCTGATAGTAGCCATGGCAACAATGACACGACCTCACTCAGGGTTGAACCTAAAGGTCGTTACTCATTGCTCCAGGGATGAGTGCACCAGCTATACTGGCAGTGAGTGCTCTCTGATTTCCCTTCTGGAACACATATAGCATGGTAATTGATAAGCCTGTGGACTGAAGTAGAAGGGAATAAGTTATAAGTTCTGCACTTTAGTAACTCGTTGTGTTTCTGTTTTGAGTGACCAGCACTATTCTGAGACTAGTACTTCTTCAGCAAGATGAAGAATGAGCTCAGTGGTCATCAAGATGATAGTGATGATGATGAAGACCCAGGACACTAGACACAGAAGGAGATCGGTATACTCATGACGTTAGTACTGGATTCTAAAATTATTATAAACTTATCAATCACTATTTGCCTTAACATAGTGTAGAAGCACCTATCTTGAATACGCCTCATTCAATGAGGGCTTTATATTTGTGTGTGCTTTGTTATATACATATTGTATATTCAAGGTCAATTAGAATTGTTTCACTTCTCAATAACTGCTTCGCTGCTTTGATAACAGCTCATATTGTCAGTTGGCATTATTACTACTTATTAAAATGTTCCCTATAATGGCACAACTGTTTAGTGGGGGGGCTAAATGTGAGTTTCAGGTGCTTCAGTGGAGGATGGAACAGAGTGGAGAGAAATGAGCTAACTTACTTTTGTGCCTTGGGGGCAAACTGAACATCCTCCAGCCTTTTCTCTGTCTCCGTTTTCTCCTTCTGTTCAGTCCTCTCAGGCCTTGTCCTGTGCAGGCTAGGCTGCTTCGGCTAACGTTAGGCTCGGCCAGTCAGATGTTGCCCTGGGGTAAACAGAAACATCTGTCCCCTGCCTAGCCGTGACTGTCGCTGAGTGATAAATCCTGGGGTGGCTTGTGCCAGCGCTGTCCGGCGTGCCACCTGTCCCCCTCCTACGCAATATCCACAACCCAGCCCTATACACATACACACACACACACACACTTCACCCTATTTGCACTCATCCGCCTTCATCCTGACAGTGTGACAGAAGCAGGTGGTTCACTCCCTTTTTGCCCTCTGGCCTTCTATGCTCTCGTCCTCGGTTGGCACATTTATGCTGGGTGCGAGCAGGGTTGTCGCCTCTAGCAAATACCAATGGAGAGATCCCTGTACCAGGTTTTTTAGCCGTGGTCTCAGAGAGCATGAAAGCCTATAGCGGTTGTTTCCCTTGATCAAACATAAAGTCTGCAGATCAGATAAACATGATGAAGGCCAATAAAATCTTCAGTGAACTTCTGAAGGTGCTACAGATTTTAGGGGATGTGACTTAAATGACAATAGTATTTGCTTATTTAAGCATTTTTTGCCACACTCATCTGACCTTGTTGTAAATTCAACTGTTGGACAAAACAAAACAACACACACACACGCCGTACACACACACACACTCACTATATTTACTTCTACTTTCTCTCTGTCATGTCTGCTGCCACTGCTTCCTCTCTCTGCTCAACTACTTTTACTAGTGTGGCAGAGGCAGGTGGCCAACTTCCTGCCCTTTGACCTTCAATGGTTTCCCAGCAGTAAGGAGACAGTGCAAACACACACACACACACACACACACACACACACACACAGAGGAGGAGCCTAGGTTGCCCTGGGTGAACTGGGGCAGAGGTCTTGCAAAAGGCCCTAGAGGAAAGCAAAGGTCTTTTGACTCAACTTTGAGACAAGTTATTTTAGTGGCAAACCTGACAGGCTGGACAGAAAGCTGTATAGAAAATACACTAAAAACATAAAGGAAGCATCAAGCTGATCGGGGACACACCCCTTTACAAGCACAGCTCTAAAGCTATGTCCTCTTTTATCATTTTAAGCATATTGAATTGAAGTAAGTCACAAAGCACGAGGACGGTAACACTAGCTGCCACCTGCCTTTAAATCACTTTTTTATTCCTGAAGCTGGCTGAGCAAAAATAATTACAAAAAGCATTATGAACTGCTTTTCATTCTCTCTGCTCTTGGCTGCTTGACTATCTTTTTACTTTACAATGTCTGAATTTATCGACTGAAAGGCCAATGATATTTTTTTACCATTTAAAATAATATCAAAAGCTCTTTTCAGCCCTCAGATGTGTACTCATCAGAACTGTACTTTAGTCTTGTGCACATGTCAGTGTATGCTTTGTATGTTTGTTTTATGCCAATATGTATGTGTAAGAGGACCTCCGCTGATTAATGTCACTTCATTTTGTAATAGAGCGTGCTAAACATGTTCAGATATCTGTAATGTGTTACCAGTCTTAGCTTGATTTTATTGCCATGGTCTACTAGGATATTACTACTATCAGAATTTGGATTAACTTCCATATCACTGCTGTTAAACCAGCGGGGGTTTGTATGTACACGCACACAAACGATAGAGAAGAGGGGAATGTCTATCAGGGTGGGCTGCTCTGCTCGATTAATTTCACATTCAGCACCTTCTTCATAATGGGTCTCTTCTGTTTGTCACCACTGTAGTTTTCATTATAATCAGTTACGGCTGCTGTTTTTTTTTCTGTCACTGATGCTGTGTTGAGGAGGAATCATTTTCTGAACCTTTTAACTGCCTGAATTTGCTATGAGAGGATACAGTTCCACCAATTATTTTCATTTTTCGATAAGTCTTACAAGGTGGACTTGACACTGATACACACCGATAAAACACACAGACATACGCACAGGTATAATGAACCCCAGTGAGGAGGTCTGGCATGCTTTTGTACGAGCATTTTTTAGTCAGCAGGGAGCAGGAGACTATATGCAGAGGAGGCTGCCCTTGCTCTGTGAGTCCTTTGTCTCCCCACATCCCCAAGCTCCACCTCTCTTTCAGTCAGCCCTCCAATGAGAGAGCCTTCAGGTGTTGACCTTATCGGGTGGAGGTCAGAGCCAGGTCAGGGATCTGTTGCTAGGCTACCATCAGATAAGTGGCTGGGGTAGGCAACAGCGGGTAGCTCTGTCATTCAGGGCTTGTCATGTAATCTTGTTCATTTGCAGACAATTGTCTGGACGTCAGAAAGGCTATCTGGCCCATAACGTTGTAATGAAACACATTAAAATATTAAAACCAGCCATGCTGAGCATTGGCAGCTCCACTTGGCACATGCCTTTTTTTTACAGTCATGCCAACTGTCATGCAGTAACATGAACCCCCTTAAATACGCTTGTGTGGTTGGCTGTGTTGAAATTTCAGAGCTGGGGAGGATAGAGTGGTTATTCATAGGGCTTTTTTTTATTTTGTCTTGTATCATTTAATACTATCTGCCTTACAAAATAAAGATCTTTTTACCTGCCCACACTACAATGATTTGATTTGGCAGCACTGTAATGCAGACAAGGATAATATTATCTGCACATATGGCAAAAATTATACCACAATAAATCTTTCCATACTGTCCTGTTGTTGTATACAGCATCATTAATAAATATCAACATTTTGATAAAGCTTTACTGATAAAAGAACTACATTTGTATATCTAAATTCATATTTCCAGCAAACTACATAAATAAATCGACAAATTCATGACTCATTTAGGGGTACAGGTGGGAAGGCATCTTGTTGTTTGCTAACCTACAACCTTTAAATAGAATAGAGTACAAAGAGTGCTACAGCAGTCTATTTAAGCAGGGAGAGGGAGCGGGGAGGGAGGGAGCGGGGAGGGAGGGAGGGAATGAGAGAGAAAGAAAAAGAGAGAGATAGTTGTTGCATCTTCACACAAACATAGTCTGTTCTCCCACTCTGCCATTCCGCCACCTGGACCGAGCTATGTGGGAGACTGAGCCACACAGTGATGAACGACACCAAACAGAGCAATTTCTGTTCACACTGCAGGTCATATGGAGTAAGACGGTTTGACACGGCATCTGTGTCACATCACAGGTTCCTCTTTGGCGACACCTGCATTTTGTCAATGTCAGCCCGCTCAGCCGACTAGGTTCACTGTCAGGTCTGAGAGGAAGTGGCCTTCGGAGGCCTCGCGAAGAGCAAGACTCAGACAGTCAGACATAAAGAGACATAGATAAGGCACGTGGCAATTTATCCACGCCAGTCCTTGTACTGTAGCTCCAACATGGGATCTCGTCTGTTAGATTGGCGCATTGTGAAAAGAGGTTCTCAGTGTCTGGGCACTTGCCAGCTGACATTCCACAGAGACAAATTGAGAGAGAGGCTCCGGCAGATTTATCGGGCCATTGGCTCGCCTCAGGAATTCTCTTGTAACATGGCACTCCTGTGAAAGGGATAAAGAAATTAGTGTAAAACAGGCCCCCTCCCCTCCACACACACACACACACCCTCTCTACCACAGCACCCGTTTAGATATAGCTACTTGTAAAACACACACACATACAAATAAATAAACGTAGAAAGGATACATGATGGATGGGTCTGAGCTTCAGTCTTCATATTTCTATGAATATTCAAGAGGGTGGGCAAAAGAACATTGCTGTATTCTGGCTGTTGAGTCACAGGTCCTCGGTGGCAGGAAGCACTGCTGGTCAAATGACAGAGAGAGAGAGAGTGAGAGAGAGACATGGAGGAGGGAGAGAGAGAGAGAGATGCGTGTGTGTGGGATTTGAAAGGAACTGCTTCTGGCTGTCTTGGATATTTATTCCTTTCTAAAGCAATGAGGTGTTTGGAGAAACAGGCCAGCTATGTTCTTAATGCAACAGTGAGAACAGGGAGCATTCTTCTGCACTTGCCTTACTATGGTCTTCTAACCTGCTGTAGATCAATGGAGACATTTTTTTTTCAAACTATGTCTGCAAGTGTAACATTCTTTTTAAAATATTCACTATACATCACACCATTAAAATAAATACATGAATAAATAAACACGCATCATTAATTACTTGCATAACATTGCTGTTAGAAAAGCACCTCCTGTTTTTGCATACAATAGAGCCCTAATGCCATCCCCCCTATCATTTGTCAGCATCTAGAGGTTATCTGCCAAGTTGATGAACAGAGAGATTGGCTATGAAACACAAGGTGTGACAGTATGGCAATATGTTATAGTATGCAGGCAGAGCTCATCAGGAAAGAGAGGACGAGCGGCTTTGTTCCAAATGTCACGATGCATATTTATGGGCGCACTGGAGTGGCTCCTTGTATAAGCACCATTCACCATCTATCAAGCAAAACCACTACAGTGTCCCTTTGACAACTTGGTAGAATAGCACTGAGTGATCAAACTGTGCAATCTGCACATGACTTGAGTCAAATTTGTTTGTGAAATTGACAGCCATTTATAAAACAAAGCACATTTACAAAGTAAAAGTGTAATTATTAGTTATTGTATATATTTGTTCATGACAGGATACTTCTGTCTTTTGAACGTATACACATAAAAATAAGTTTTTGTATTGTTGAGTTGATTCAGCCAAACAAAAAGATCAGCGCTTGCACAGCTTCTAAAAGCTTGCGCCTTGCCTCAGATTGAGATATTTAAGGGAAGCAGGAGAGGATAAGGTGGCATGGGAGAGTGTCAGAAAGAAAGACAGACACCCAGATACAAGCAAGAGCCCACAGCATAAGCTCCACTGAGCTCTCGTTCCTCTAAGGAGGATCTCAGGAGAGTTGTGTGCTGGCTGGCTGCGCCTGGGCCACACAGCACAGGATGGGCCGTCTCACTGTCTGGCTGCAGTGCCACTCCTTGGGGAAAGAACATGGCTCCAGGGCTGTAGCTGATTTGAGATGGTCTCAGGACTAACCCCTGGGGGACACCAACCAGGCAGAATTGGTTCTCTGAACCTCTCTTGTCAGACTTTTGCAAGCAGCAGGGCTCTGTGGCTGAGGAGAGAAGTAACAAGCGGTGGGCTTTCATCTTGACTGTGAGCAGCTCAGTGGATTTCCTCCAAATTACAGGGAGTGATTACATCCCACCAAGTCTGCCTCACGCCACCCCCAACTCTCAGTATGGAGGCCCCCAGGCCAGTCAGCCATCGTCAACTGTCAGTGCTCAAAGCTGAGTCATTAAGTGGAAGTTGAGCCACATGTCACTGGCATGGAAATAATAAGGAGCAAACCCCACAGTACAGGGACACCTGTGGCATTCATGCCTTTGAGGGCCTTTTACCGCTGCATAGACATGTTCACTCTACTACAGTTACCTACTATGATGACTTCACAGTGGGAGGGATCTCTCCACGTTTTAGGTTGAGCACCCTTTCTGTGAAAGAGGGTAAGAATGGAAGAAGACTCAAGAGTCATCTGTTTAAAACAATCTTTTGTGCCTCAGAAGCACCAGATACATGAATTAAGTCACACCGTGTAGGTTTTCTAGCTGCTTTTTGATAGAGGGAAGGTTTCCCATCACTTCCAAGCTATTACCTCCATACAGTTAGGGATTACACAGAAGCAAGAACAGGGATACACTGTCTACCAATCTGTTTTTTTTATTTGAAAACTCCCCCAAGCTTTTCCATTATCTTCTCCATATCAAGCTTGACCTGGAGAAAAACCTGGCTTCAGAAGGGTCAATGCAGTCTAGACTTTTCCTCATCCTGCACCGCCAACCCCCACACTTCCCCTCACCCTGCATATTGCTTTAGGATACAAGAGGGATGTGCCCCCTCCTCCTTACTCCCACTCACCTCAAGCCCCTGCCTGCTTTGGTCCAGTCCCCCATTTCCCACCTACAATAGCATCTCCCCTCACCATAATCTTTCTATTTCACTAGACCGTCCCCCGGGGTTAAGAGGTCTGGAGATAGAGACAGGATTTGTCTGTCAATTGACAGCACTGCTGTTATGCTTTTTGGCTTTCTGACCACTGTTATACTGGATGGTGCCAGCATTTGTGGATGATCCTACAAATGTTTTTTTTTTTAGAAATGAGAAAAAACAAGCACCTATACAATCAATAATCAATAAAATGTTAATACTTACATTACATGTAGGCCTACTGCATGCATAACCCTTGGGCTTTCTTTTAGGTCCAAGTGAGGCTGAGCCATAAGGGGTCCGGGTCAGTTTACCTATAATAACTGCCACTGCCAGAGGGGGAGACAAAGGTTTTTCCCCTTTACCTTGAAGACAGAAAAAACCCCAATGCAAAACAAAAAAAAAATAAATGTCTGCAAAAGCGTAAGAATTAGACAAGATTAATACATCGATATAAAAGACAAATAATAAATATATTCTACATTGCTAATATAATTACATTGCTTTTTAATGCTTCCTGTCAATCAGTCAAGCAAAAACAGTCGCTTATCTATTTATCTGGTATTACTGTAACAAATGGCTTGGCATTTTAAATGTGTACTCCCACACACATTCACTTTAAATAATATATAGGCAGTATAATGTGTGGTCATAGTTGGCATGCAATCTGCTTTACAATGGGGTCCATTGTTAACTATGAATTTTAGACCACAGTGTCAGTGTTTACACTCAGCAGACTTATTATCTAACATTGGGAGATTCTCTCCTGGTGACAGAGGGTCCATGAAAGCCATGATTTGTCATTTTAAACATATCTACTTATCCTAGTTACAAAGGTGCATATTCAAACATTTGCATCCAATAGTGCAGACACAGACTTGGTTTAAGGTTTATTTTATATGCACACTTTATGACCTGGATAAAAAAAAAATTATAACATTATTATTACATCATTGGTTTTATTGTGTTAAGCAATCAAATTATAGGTAGTTACGACTGGTGCACTCAGGGACGGGAGTGCATAATGAGAGTGCCACATTTCAAATAACAAAAGCCACTTTCTATTCCAACTGAGGCCATGTTTTATGATAACAAGGGCCACGTAAATGCAAGTGCACAGAGGTCATTTTTGAAGGCCACAAAGGTATACTGTGTTTTTTTCTTTACCAAAAATTTCTTCAAAGCAAGCAACGACAAAGGGAACAGGGGACAAGGGGAAAAAAATCTTCATTGAATATTCATTAACCGGTGCCTAGGTGTATACATGGCTCTTAACCACTCTTGTTTATGACTTAAGGACTTGTAGTACTGACCTTAGTTTAACACAGCAGCAGATACCAAATTAACCTCTAGCCTCCACAGGGCTAGCCATGCCCTGCTAACAAGCAACCTGTCTAGACACACAAGAAGTACTTTATGATTCCACCTCTCACAATCCCCCTCTCTCTCCCTCTCTTCTCTCTCTCTCTCAACCCCTCTGTCTCTGCTAACATGCACTGGCACATCCTTCTGCCCTCTATCCTCTTCTATCTCTCACCTCACCATTTCATCCCTATTTCCCCCCTACACCATTTTTCATGTACCTCCCAAGCTGTGCAGTGTTTGGGTCATGCACCCAACAACCAGAGTTTTATCAGATGGTAGACTTTCTCTTATCCTTCACAACACAGCCCAACAGCATGATATAAATATAGAAAAGAAAACAAAAAAATATTTTAATTCCTCTACAAACATAATGACAGCATTAAAAGCTATGATACATTTACATTTTACATGTGCAGATAAACCTCTGTAAGACAATAGTTAGATTTAAAAAATATATTTAGAATAAAGTAAAACTCAGTTTCAAGGCCCCGTATCACTCAGACTGACAATATTATAAGGATATATGCAATATTAAATGTTTAGCCTTTAAGGAATTTCCAAAGTCCAGGATTAGTTGTGGAAGTATTGGTGTAGATTTTGGTATATTATGCATGACCTTTTTTATTCTGGCTTGACTGAGAATAAGTTTTGCCAAAAAATATCATTATATAATGCTAGTTATAATTCCCTGACCTTAAGGTGATGTAGTGTTTCACACAAACCACATAAAAACCTGAACATATATTCAGTAAGTGTATAAAATTAAATGGAGGACTATCAATTATCAAAACCGCTGCCAGGTAATTTCATGTTGCTTACAGTTATAGTGAGATGTTTTTCTTCCATTATGGCCTCAACCCATTCTGTACATCTGCTCACCAGCTCATCTGTCCAGCAGAAGGCATTTTCTAAAAATAGACGGTGAAAGTTGGAAAAGGATCCATTAAAGCTTAACTGGAAAAACATACTGGAATATACAGAAATCACGTTAAAATTCTACAGCAGTGAAAGATTGTGATGACAAATATGTATAGAAAGAGCATAATGTAAATGCTGCCCCCCCCAAATAAATAAATACATATATATGTATATTATATATAACAATGAAAGAGTATTTATTATCGATATTATTAGCAGTAAGATTTAGCCGGAGGGCTACATGTATAGATGCAATTGCAAATTCAATGTATTTATAGCTGTAATTGCTCAAACTTGCTACTGTGTGTTAATAATACAAATAATAAGGAATCAGCTGTGGCCATGATCTGTATATGTGGAATTATATGAATATAAAATACAGAATATTCATGTACAAATGAGCAGTCACAAAGTGGAAACTTGTAAATATCTGTCCCATTTTGAGCTGTTATAAGTGTAGGCTGTTTCTCCGCGCTTTCCTTACTGTTGTCCTCCCTCGGCTTCCGTACAGTGCACGCCTGTGATTGGCGGATCCGCTGTCCATGCTAAACACAATCGTTCAGAGAACGTACATCAGGTAAGTGAAACGCGAACACATCTGCTACAAGTGAAATTAAACAGCTTTTATGTGTACTGTACAGTAGGGTCCTGCTGCACAAAACATAATGAACGTACTGACAATGATAGCGACTGTTTCACGTTGTTTAGTGCAAGCAGATTCACCGAAGAACCCACTGCTAGCGGGTTAGCTACACATAGCTAGCAGCTAATGCTACTTGTCCACCGATGATGCTAAAGTAATATTGTTACTGACCACTTAAGCGTTTACTGAAGTTAGAAATATTACGATATGCCGCCACGCATGTTGCTCATTCTTAAAATAAACACCACTGTTTGAACTTACAAAAACGCGGCCGAGCAGTTAGCTGTAATTATGCTAATGTAGCTAATGCAACATACTATGTCTGTAACGTCCACTGTTTATGTTTAGATCACAAACAGGATGAGTCTAAGAAAGCAGACCCCGAGTGACTTCCTGAAGCAGATTATCGGGAGACCTGTAGTCGTCAAACTGAACTCTGGTGTCGATTACAGAGGTAATGCAGCCGGCAAGTCACAGTCTGTCCACTTTTCATTAGGAGCTGATTGCTAACAGTGTGTATGTCGGTTTGTGCAGGTGTCTTGGCCTGTCTAGATGGATACATGAACATCGCCATAGAGCAGACGGAGGAGTATGTGAACGGGCAGCTCAAGAATAAGTATGGAGACGCCTTCATAAGAGGAAACAATGGTAAGATCCCCACATGTACATACATTTTGGCAGTTAAAGCCCAAACAAGACCAAATCAAACCCTGCGTCTCTGTTCAGGAAGTACTTTGTTTTGTGTGTTCTTAAATGTGTTAGCAAAATAACACCTTTTTCTGTTGCCACCTGCCATCATATAAGGAGCTTTTCACCTTTTTAAAAGTATTGCCATTTCTATAATATATATATATATATAAAAATACTAGATATTAGATTAAATATATATTAAATATGATATTTAAATATGTTCTCTATTTGTTAGAATAGTTAGAATTAATAATTGTTTTGTCTTTGATCCATATCCTCATCTTTCTTGCTACATTTCCAGACACCAGCTGTGTACTGATGGTACTGTATGATTCAATCTTGATATGACTCATGCACATCAGTGGAGTTTGAGTGTGATGAAAGAGCTTATGGTCCCTAGATGGTGCTATTTTAGTCAAAATAGAACAGGTTGATGAATGTAGATTTGAGGAAATGTAACCATCAGTAATAACAATTTACCTGTCGGGTTTTTCAACACACGCTGCAAACACACATCTGCCTGGTACAAGAAGCCGCCACAATTTATCCTTGACACAGTGGTAGGAGTGTGCTATAACGGGTCACTGTTTGCAACAGAGAATGTGTTTGTAGTCAGCCATGAGAAGTGGAAGGTATCTTCAAAAAGCAGCAGTGCATCAGTTTTGTTAAATATTTTGTGGACTACCCAAATAAATGTTTGGTCTGCATGAATTTTGACTGAGATGCTGTTGTTTTTCATAACCTATTGTTGTTAATTAATGACAACAACATAATTGTGTCATGGAAGCTATATTATCTTTGAAATATTGAGACATTTTTATTTGATGCATTGTCCCACCAAATATCATGTATAACTACAAACCTACATGTTTTCTTCTCTTCCTCACAGTTTTATACATCAGCACCCAGAAGAGGAAAGTGTAGTGAAGATTATTTTGAGTTTCCTTTTTATTTTTTTGTGATGTTTCACAGGACATTTTTTTTTGGTTCTGTACAGACTGAAGTCCTGAAAAATGTTTGTTTTGTACAAAATTAATAAAATCTGAGTTTTGATCTGTCTGGTGAACATGCTGTTTGGTGTTTGATAACAGGAAAACTCTTGTTGATAGGAAAAACTGTTAAATTGTTAATGTGACGTGTAAACCAGAGAGCACACAGCATTTCAGGAATAATCTGAAAAAATATTGAAATAGATCTTTAAGTTGGCCTGCTGCTGGGTGTGTAGAAATAGAATAAAGATGTTTTTTTTTATATTAATCACTCGCTCACAGTTTATCCCTGAAGCAATCAAAGACATACAAATCTACCACTGTTTTCCCACAAGGCTTCAAAAGGATTAGAACATAATATTGTAATTTGTCAGTGCTAACGTGCTAATTTTGTAATTGATCTTGATGCGACTGGCCTGCAGAAACCCATTACTGAATGGCACATTATGCACAATGGTGCTCATCATCACATGTTAATCTGACAATCAGTTGTTTTATAATTAAAAATTTAACAGCTCTATTAGTGCTAAACATATAAAAATCAAATACTGTATGAATGTGATCACGTGATTGGTTTCAAACACATTAATAGGGTTTAAAGTATCAATGACTGCTAACTGCATCTCTAGTTTGTATTTACTACATGATGCCACACAAAAAGTGACGTGTTGCTCATTTTAATGTTACTGACAGATTCAATATCTTCCTTGGAAGATTTTTTTCAGTTGGTGGCTGTACAAATTTGTGTAACTGAATAACAAAGAGTGTGACTGCAGGACTAATCTATAAATGGTGCTACCTGCAGGCTATGTCAGGCCGCATTAACATGTAAACAGATCTGTCAGATCAACTCCCACTGCCCTCTGCAGCAGTCTTCCATTTTTTAGTGTCTCCACACAGCCTACCTTTTTGTTGTCTGTGACTGTTACAGTGATGTTCAGACAGGCTTGGATTGGCTCTGCTGTCCTGTGAAATCAATGCAGCATATACAAGGAATGGGAAGTTTATTCCATTTTAGTGTGGCCTGTGGTAATTTAGTAAATGAGTTCAGAAGTGGCATCACCTCATTACGCTAAGATAAGAATGCTATAAATACATGATTCATTAGGTTCTTAATGAGAATGCTGTGGTGTGGAAGCAGCGAGGGGAATTCTTTTTCATTCCAAGGGTGGATTTTTGAGAGCCTTGTTTTCCAACCTGTACATGCGCACTCTGGCCCCTGGAAGGAGACAAAAGGCTGCCAAGGTCAGCCCTGACTTGAGAATGAAGGACACGTTATTGATCAAACTCTGCCGAGCTGTAGCTGTAGAGAGGGAATGTTGAGCCGCAACACAGACACACACAAACACACAGGCAGACATAGGCACTGAGTGATATGTACACAGAAACTGCACTGTACACAGTGCAACACACAAAGAATCATTATGGCACCTAGTGAGGGTTAGTACAGGCAAATATTTACCCACTGGAATCATAACTGAGCCGCTGGCTGTGTGGCCTCACAGGGAACCCAATTAATACCTTTCACACAAATGACCTAGTGGCAGACATCATGCTATTGAACCATCATTTTTTTTCAAAGACACTTGAATTGATGCAGTCACTTTTTCATCGTACATGTCTACATGTGTGCCAATATCTGTGTATTGATTTTAGCCTCATAAACCCTTTTTTCCAAACCCACATTTTTCCCAGTGAAATCAGGTGTCTAGTTCCCTTTTTATTTTTCATAGTTTTATTGCTGGATGCCTTTTGCCCTTGTCCGACTCAGTTAGTGTAGGGCTGTGGTCCCCACTCACCCCATCATAACGGGCTCAGCCGAGGATGCTGCAGTGGCTTAGTGTTGACGTACGGAGGTGAGTGATGGAGGGGAGAGGACAAAGGAGGATAGAATAGGTGACAGCCTTGTTATGTAGAAAGAAAACGGCAAGGCGGGAGACCCAAGTCTTACAGCACCACCAGCTGCCAGCACGACCAAACTACACTGGAGTGGGAAAGATGTAGGAGGGAGGGAGGGAAAGTGGAGTATGACTTTGACCCTGACTGATCACTGCAGCATGACTGTCTAGCCTTTTCACAAGGGATCAAAGGATGACAAGGACAACCTGAAAATGTGTTTTTTTAATGTTTGGCTGCACTAAGTTCTCATTTGGACAAGGACACATTTCTGTTTTTTTTTCTATGCAAATCTATTCAGCGTGGATCTTTTCATATGAAAGGTTTAGTCAGGGCTAATGGAGAGCAAGCAATACATCAGGAAGTCATTTTTGTCTCCCTCTTTTTTTATCTAGTTATTCATGTTCAGGAATGCTGATGTGTACCACCACTTACTAAATTAAGTTATATGGTGGACTTGTGAAAACATACAACAAAAAGCACTGCATTGTTTTGCAGCAGTATAAAAACTTAATTAGAATGAGGAAATAAATGCAAAGAGTACAGTATATATTATGATGGTATTCACTGTCTGCATGCATACATATAAGTAATTATTTGCTTGTGTAAAGAGGCAGCCCTCTCTGCGCTGTATTAGGATGTGAACTTGACCAGCTTTAACCTCTGCCTGACAGCCTGTCATGTGTTTAGGATGTAAATGATGGCGGTGACCTCCCACTCTGTGGCTCTGCTCTCACATTCCACAGGCTGGGTCAGAGGTCCTGTTTGGTTAGTGCAGAATAAACAAACACCTTGGAAACAGCATAACAATAGCCGACAAATACGAAAACAACTGCGTCTGATTAATAAACCCGAGCCCCGCTGATTAATCCATTAGCACTATTGGAAGGGTTACTTCCCGCAGAACACACTTAAATGTAACTCATAATCTAGTCTGAGTAATATATTTAAAATACTTTGGATTACTTGTTGTTTTACTCTGTAAATAACATTCAACAATACTGCTCCCTGAAGCAGACCTAACCCTGACCAAGTCCAGCTGCCCTGTGTCAAGCTCCTAAATTTTTAACCTGTAAGCTAATTGTAATGTTATGATATTATTTTACATGTATTTCCTCACTTCCCAACACTAATGCATGTTAAATGAATTAAGTCTTTTGAGCTGATGCTTCCTCCATTCTGTGCATCTCAGGATTGTGTGGCTAAATTTTCTTGCTCCACTTTCCCGTCTTTCAGGATCTTACATCCAAGTTCAAGTTTGATGTCTGTTTTGATCCTAATTGACTGTGAAGGCCTGTGCTAGCCTGTGTTGCTCTGCAACCCCTAGGCTCTTTATTTAGCCCTGAGGACAGTCGACCTTGGCCAGAAATGTGACCCTTGACCTTTTTATCTGAAAAGAAATTCTATTCTCAGCTTGGACGGGGGCTTCTGTGATTTATCTTGGCTCCAAAATGGCAGCACGATGCAGACTGTAAGGCTAAAGGGAGAGTAAGTAGGTAATCTTGAGGAGGAAAGACAGCAATGCTGTTGCACACACATGAAAATCACTACATGGGTCCAATGCTATGAAGACTCACAGCCTTATTAAGGCAGGGAAAGTCTTGAATGATGCAGTAACATGGTCCACGTGAGTCCTTGAACCTTGGCCCCAAAAGACTTTGCAGCTGTCCCACAACAGTAGGGTCTATTTTGGAAACACACTCGCTTACTGGCTACATGTTAACCTTATTGCATTATTGACCATGACCTGACCCACTTACAGGACACCACAACAAGTTTCACATGTGTGAATACAAAGCACATCATCACTACTCTTCTTGACAGGGCAATAAGTTGCTTTGTGAACGTGTAAATGTTTTTAATGACGTTATATCGGAACTTCAGCAAAGACAGGTGAAGACTGGTATTAAAATGTGACATCCTGCACACAGATTATGGAGAGTTATAATATTATTTCATTTGGCTGCTATGACAGACATGAATGAGTGACACAGAACTATAGACTTGTCAGACCAAAGTTGATCTGTGCCTTCACTTGCAGATGTTATTATTGGAAACTAAAAGGTGCCTTCTAAATAGATCAGAAGAAGTGGCACTGATCTGGTTCCAAGGTGAAAATGAACTTGAATTTTTAGTGAACACGAAGGGAAAGAAATGAGTGAAAGCATCATACAGATCAAATATGTCATTGGTCCTGTGCACTGAGAGGACTACATTAACAAAACTCACAACAACACAGAGCAAAATCCTCAAATACCACATCAGCGAATCAATAGTGAATATTCAGAGGTTCAGAAAATTTGCTTTACAACCTTTCAGACTCGACTTGGTTTTGCTTCAAAGGGCTCAGAAGACAGCACTGCTCTGTTATCACTGATACTGTAGTAAGTATTTAAAGGTAGGTCCCAAAGATTAACATGAAATCTTTATTTATCCATGACTGGATGGATGAATAAAGACTGGTACAGATGGTGAGTCACTGTGTTAACAGATACAGATGTAAACTGTGAACTGTGAGGCGGTGATACTTGTTTTGTTTGTACACTGTCAAAAGTTATTTTTAGTTTTTTTCCAGGGTAATTCCCAAATACATTTGAAACTAAACAGTCTTCTGTTTTTGGCAGAATGTAATATTAGGCTGTAGGAAAGTCATTGTATTAACGTTTGTCTGGAGACCTCATGCCACAAATTTAAGGATGAGCTCATCACTGCTTGTGAGCAACAATTAGTGAACAGCCTGTGTCAAAGAGCCATTTTCAATTACATTTTGCTTCAGAATGGCGATTGCTTGTCCTGTTTGTCAGCCAAGTCTCACTACTATGCACATGAGATTTGCATGAAACACAAACTAACCCTGCACTCAGGCAATTAGCCTCCATTACACTAGTGTTCCGATTGCCAATTTGTCTGCCATGCAAGGTAATCTGGAGTGTCGCTGGCAAGCACCCAAAATTGTAATAATGGTAATGCAAGAGTCTTTTGTTGTTGTTTCCTGTCAGGGTAACGGCCACAGGCGGCTGGATTGTCACTGGATGAAATGTTGAGGAAGTGGAAATGTCTGCACAGAAGTGAGGAGTCCAGACATGAACCTTTGGCCTCAAATACTACAGGCCAGAGGCTGTGGTCGCACTGGGTTATAAAGGGTTAGTATCCTTGTTATTATTAGGAAAACTAAGCTTCGGAAAGATTGATTTTAAATTTTATTTTTTATCAATAATCAATCAAATGCAATAAAGCACTGCCGCAAATCTTGCAATAATTATCACCATCATTATTAAGCACGTCCCCCCAGGCCTCATTAAGAGTTTGTTGTTTTGGGTTTTAAAGCTTGCAGCGTTACAGATCAATCTCATTTTTGTCATCATATTTGTTTCTAGTAACAGCTGTGTTTTTAGGGGAAATGTAGCAACCACTGTAATCTATCTTTCCAGCAGAGTTAGTGACTACTACATGTGAACATGTAGAGCACTGAGCTGCTGAAAAGCCTGGTATCAGGAGCCACTGTGGGTTAAAGCAAATATAGAAGTGGCAGGACGGTAAAGTATTGATTTGGATTCAGAGTCTGCATTAGTGACACTGTTCACATGTCACATTTAATATGACACTGTTTGCTAGATCTATTTTTCAAAATATTCTCTATACTGACATCTTTGACCTCCTGTGCTGACTGTAGTTTTGCTCATAACACCCCTGTAATATTAAAAGTTATCACTAGCATTTCTAGGGCATTTAAAGTCTTGGCATGATGTAACATTTTTATATCACCTTTGTATCACCTGTTACTACACACTGATGTGTCTTTGTCAGCTTAGAATGAGCCCATAGGAGTGAGAGTGGCTTCTTTTCTACAGGGCCCAACATGTTGCATCACTATGTGTCCATAGAAGCCCAGGACAGACAAACCAAACGCCATGTTTGGATGGAATAGTGCACTGTGCACTTATGGAGCAAATGACAGAAGTGGTTCACATGTTTGTATCAATCAAGACACATTGATTGATGACTCCGCATGTGAAGGTTGAAGCTAAAATTAGGCTTTTATGTTCAAGACAAGTTTTTCTTTTAATGCAAAAACGTGGCTTGTTGCTGCAACGTCTTGCCAGGACTGAACTGGGTGAAAGGGCTTTTGTCTACATTGCACCTTTTGCATAGAATATGTTTGCAATTCTTGGAGTCTATCCCACAACATGCACTTTTTTTCATTATCTGAAACTATATATATTTTTTCCATCTGTCCTTTTAACTGTATGATTTTGTAAGTGTTTCGTGCTTGCTGTTGCCTATCTTGGCCAGGACTCCCTTGACAGTGTATGATGAAGAGGTTGTTATTACTTAGCAGCATAGCATGAAAGTACCATTTATAGCATCCATGTTGTTTCCACATTCTGACTTAAATGCACACAAGTTAGAAAAACGACCCCCCCCAACTAGGAACGAGGCCATGCACTATGAGACCCCAGGTGTTCTGGACTGTTGAGCTAACTGGTTTCAACCTCCTGCAGGCGTTTCACAGCCAACAGCTTCCTTCTGTTTTAGATGCAGCGTACTGTGTGCTGCTTTGACGGTCAGAATCTTTGACTGCCATCCTGTGTGCGTGTGCGTGAAGTGTTCAGTTTGTGTGTCCACCGTTATGGAGGGAAGCTCTGTGGTTTGACTTGCTGCTCTCAGACTGCCTGTGATATTGCTCAAGGGTAAAGCCCGACAGAAGAGTTATGACTTCAGCCCATCTCTGGCCATCAGGGAGGTCATAAGGAGGCTACAGTCACACACTTGACCGCGCACACACACTCACACACATTTACCTAACACATGAGAACACATATTAAGCTGCCTAATCTATCATAAACACGCATGCACGAACACACACTTGCTCACTGGACTATGGCCAACATCAGAGTCAGGGCACTGTCGTAAACACAATTACAGCCTTTCAGTCTTGAGCTTGAGTTAGGTCTTTCTTTTGTGTGTGTGTGTGTGTGTGTGTGAAAGAAAGAGAGAGACAGATGTGAACATTTGCGTCACAACATATTAAGAGGCAGACGAGGGAGAGCACCTTTCACATCAAGATATGATTTCCTGTACAGCACACAAGCACAGGAACAAGAGGCCATTAAATCCAATGTGACACTCCTCAGGTTAGCCACTGATGCTTTTTATGTGGGCGTGTCACTTTGAGAGTTTTTAACAACCATCGTGGAAGGTGAAGAGGGATGCTGTTTAGTGTGCACACACACACACACACACAAACACACACACCTCCAGCAGAAGGCTCCTGCAGCATTGGAGGGGCAGCTTTTACAGGCAGCACACATATATAAAGGTAAAACCTGAACGAGGGGACATCTGACAGACTTTTATGAAGGGATGGTGCTTTTAACTAGGCGCACAAATTGCAAACTTGAAACATATTCTTACATCATGTTTTTCTGTTTATTGTAACAGTCCTGTTGAAAAGCTTTTACAACCTTCGAGTAAAACATGTAAGGTGACGGTTATCTGCATGTTATCTGGGCCGCCACCAGTCCCTGGGCTGGTGTACTGTATTGCTGTAAGAGTTTTTTTAAGACATATCTAAGCCCCTTGTGCCCTCTTGTGGCAGATACCGGTGCTGACTTCACTCCAAGCCAGCCGCTCACTCAGCCCCTCTTGTTCCTTATTTTAATTGACCTGGATTTGTTCCTTTGCTTTGCTGTAATGAAAAAGCGAGAGGTGCCTCGAGACTGAAAATCCTGTCAGCTTCGCCCTGCAGCAATTCCCACACCCCAAAACTGGGTCCCCTTTACAAGATCTACTGTTTGAAGCTGAGCAGAAATAAAAAATTTACAAGACCTCGGTGCTTCAATGCCTTGCAATGAATAATTAAGAAATATGCATTTTCAGATAATGGAGAAGGGAATTTTAATACATTTGGATGTAAATCTATTGAAGAAACACTATATTTGTGTGGGGCCTGCACATGAGTTTGTCTTTGTATCCTGATTTCTCTGTGTGTAAAGATTCAGTTAAATATTCACCCAGCATTTCACGCTGACTTCATGTTAAACATAAACATGACTTTTTGCTAAAACAGAAACCTGTACAAATGGGACATGTGCTCATTGGGGCCCTGCACTAAAAAGAATGAGTACTGCCAACACTCTGATATATTAATGCTGCCTGTCAGCTTCTCAACGTGCTGCTCAGAGGTTCACATTATCAATACAAGGCAATCGATACAATCTACATCCTGAACAAGGTCATTCGATCAAAATGTGAAGGATTAAAAATGAAGAGGAGATCAAAATTCTCCATTAAAGTATTATTAAATGATTTAGTAGAGGCACTATATAATATATGCTACACACAGCGTGTGGTTAAATAGTAAAAGATCATAAAGATTCCCTTTTTATATTGCTAAATAAAGTCTAGTTAGCTTGTAAAAAAACTGAATCTCATAAAGTCACAACAATTTAGTCAGTCATACCTGTCACACCTTTGTCTGACAGTGTTATACCAGGCCACATAAAAAGCATATTTGAGGATGAATCCTCCCTTGATGGTGTTTTTTTTTCACCCTTTCGTCATTACAGGAACTAGCTCACAACTCCCCACACAGTTATGAATCATAGACCACCAGCCTGTTTGATTTTAATCCTGATGACTCATCAGAGGTTTAACTCTTCACATTAAAGCCTGGTGACAATTTTATGGTCTCCATACAGGAGGATGAAGAGTGAATGTGTTGTGGCGTGCAACAACAGAAAGCCGTCTCTGTCTCCATAACTCATCTCCTGTGAAGGCAGCACAGGATTGAATCATCTTTGCTCTAAAGGCTGGCAGCAGAAAACCTGGCAAGGCTGGGGCTTAGGTGTGTGTGTGCATGGTATTTGTTGTGTGTGTGTTTGAATGGATGCTCGTCCTAATTAAGCATCAGCAGCTCCTTGGACCAGGAGGTGGGGTTGAGGTGGTGGTGGTGGTGGTGGTGGGGGAGAGGCAAGACTTCACAGCCATTAAATCAGGACAATGCTTTTTGTGTCACTGGTGCTGGCGTAAGTTGCCCTGCTTCCCCTCCCTCTCCTCGCATCTCTTCACCCTCCTTACCCTCCCACCTCCTCACCCTCTGCCAGTCTCACAGCACAGCCACGCAGCCTAGGGCTCCAAAAATAAATGATGGCTTCCCAAGTGCATGGTCAAGGCCAGGCAAGTTGGCAGTGCTGGGTCTCCTCTGAGAGCCGAGGCAATGACTTCTCACTATAGTTTGCCCTCTAGTGGCGGACTGCATTAGCTACAGTTACATAGCAGGAGGTGATGCCCATAACATTTCATTTGAATAACTTTGCTTGCATGTGATTTATGTGTGAGTGAATGCAGTTTGATTCACTTCCATGTAATACACATTTACATTTACTTACTATGATTTGCACACAGGCTGTTCAACTTTATTATGACTTTTCTGTGTATTGCTTTGCTGTATAGCACATTCTGGTTATGATTTATTCCACACAGGTGTTAGAGAGTATCACTATGTCACTCCATTGTACAGGTGTTCATACTTTTTACTCTGTAAACTAACTCTATTACACCTCAAACCTTTTCTAGCAAGTGGAATATTCATACACATATTGACTCAATTTACTGTTCACACACTGGGTCTAAGCTCGCAGCACACACTAAGGTGATACCTGCTCTAAGTCTGAAACACTAAGGACTTAATGATGACCAATGACAGGCAGGGGTGAAAAGATGGAGCCTATCTGTTCTCATCTTGAGTCTCACTGAGCAAAGTCAAAGTGGGTCATTGGAGAGCATTCAAGTCTCAAGACTGGTGTGATTAAGTGATTAAGAAAGTCACAGAAAAACTCTTTTTTTCTTTGTGATTATTTGCAAGCAGACACACTACGCATGTATTAAATAGAGCGTCAGTCACTTTAAGTAAAGTTTCAGGATTCCGGGTTTTTTCTGTCATTCAGGAACTGCTGGTTGAACAAAGATGTTTTCTACTAACAAACTAATCTAAATTAAAGTTCAGCTTTAGACACTGCAGCTTTTTCACATGTAGAAAGCAGCGTGTTCAGTCAGTTAACCCTGTAATTACTGGGTATAGTGGAGGTGTAAAAAGGTATACAGTCACTGTTAGTTTAAGTTTGCAATTTTGGTAAAATAAAATGCACATAATACATGACTTCTATTTTATTGCATGACATTATGATCTTCTAGTGTTCATATTATTCCGTCCACATATCGAATGGACAGGCTGTAGATTACTGTGGCTCATACAAGAGAGCAATAATAAAAGAAGTGTCATTCTAGCACCAGAATAAGAATACAATGAAGAATAGTGGGCTTACGCACACACACACACACAGAAACACACTCACACACACAGAAACACACTCACACACACAGAAATGCGGCCTCATCAGCACAGAGGAGCAGCTCAGTGCTGTGGAGTGAATGAAGTGGCTTAGAGGCAAGTCCTTTAGTCTGCTATTAATTTTACATACTCTAAGGAGGCCATATATATCTTTTATCCATTTAATTAGTTCTGCTGTCTCTGAGTTGGTCAGATCTATTTTACTCTCTGCGTTATAGGCTGGTCCAGTCAGTCATGGAATTCATCAAATATACGCACCACATCTCTGAGGGCTGTTCAGACGTTAATACATATTCAGTGTCTGATTTATTGTTGTCAAAGGCAGACGGGCTGAACTGCAGTTGAGAGAATTGAGAGCGATTTAAACTCGCATTTCCGTGCAGCCTGTTACTGACTTCGGCATCAAACATTATGAATAATGGCTTAAATACAAATAAATGCTCAGACACCGACCAATGCTGACGGCCTGAGGCGTTTTGGCTGCAATACTTTCTGCGAAAAACAATTCAGGACATGTGTTGTTTGTGAAATCCAATCAAAACATTGAAAGATGATTTATTTATTTTAACAAAACTTATACAAGTTTTATAGCTGTTTCCCTTAAACTGTGTTTTTTTGTGTGTACATTGAAGAGAAGAGTGCAACCAGTGGGTGGACTAGACGTCCACTAGGGGTCAGACTGACACCAAACATGCATTCAGTGTGTGCTGGATGTGTGCACGCTGAGATGTCTGGACAATGTCACAGAAAATCAACCACACTGATGATTAAAAGAAAAGTGTGATTTCCTTTTAAAATACACACCTTTTGTGTTATAGTAAAATACAACTGTAAATACCACACAATGATAAACACATCCTGGATTTAAATACAAATTAGTGTTACATTTAAACACATATTTAATGTAAAATAAAAGACTGAATGCATTAATTTTTACTTTATACTGGGCTTGTAAGCAGATCACACTTTAAATACAGCCTGTGCATTCACATCAGGTCCTGTCTCATTATCAGACTTCAGAATGTATTTTATATCGTGTTATTCATGCTGTCTTCATGACATCCCTCTTGGCTATAACAATCACGTATTAATTAATGCAGCAAAAATTAAGCATTAGTACAAATGTATTTCAAAATATGTCAGTCAGGCTTTCTGGTAAGAGATGTGTTTGAAAAGTGAAGCTTGAGAGGTGAGGGTAGATAAAGGTGAAAGTGAAACACACTCAACTGAATACCAACAGGATAATTGCACAATTTACACTTTTTGACAAAACTGCAGTATTCAAATCACTGTATTAATATAAATTCTATGAATGGAAATGTAATGTTACTTATCTCTGTTGTTATTGTGCCAATATTTAAAAGTGTTTCCCTTAAAATGTTAATGTAGCTTTAAGTATTTACAAAAGACAGTAATAGCTCAACAGGATTTAAAAAGTGTGTTTTTGCTCCATATTAAACATATATTGTAAATTTGAGCAGAAAAGTTTTTTTTTTTGCAGTATTGATCGTATCCTGGGTATTATTTACGCATGGTGGAGTCATTTAGTATTTACAGCACCACAATTCAAAACATTCAACAATCCGTTATAAGCTGGTCTTACATTTTAACAAGCAAACAAATCAGAAACCACATGAATGTGCTGTTCACATGGTGAGAGTGACAGCATCATGTTTTTAGTAAAGAAAGTCTTGTTATACTTCCTGCTTTATACACTCACCTGTTAACAAACAAGACTATGTGTGAGTGTGTGTTTAAAAATGTGTAGTGTACTGCAAGGTGCTAATACACAGCCCGGCAGACAACTCGGTGAAGTCTTTAACAAGCTGTCAGGGGCCATAACATTGTTCTCCTGCAACAGTTAACACAGCACAGCAGGCAGCTCCAGGTAGTGACACCCACAGAGCACTCAGGAGCACCTCTGTGGTCCAAACACACAAACACACACACACACAAACTATGTCTGTGTGTACTCGCATTCTCACTTCTGGGCCCCATACACACCAAAGCAGCTAATAGGCAGCAGTGTTAGCTAGCTTAATGGAAGTGCAGAGAGAGTTCTGCTGTTGGGGTAGATAGGGCCCTCTGGGCAAAAACACATTAACCTATTTGGAGGGCGTGAATTCTAGATGGTGTTATTAGCAGAGAGTCTGAGCACCTTGAGCTGAGCTGCTCTAATACTCAGTGTGAGTTTGTGTTTTGCCATAGAGAGAGGAAGGAGGTGGGAGGAAGACAGAAAAAAACTCTGTTATACTTGACTGTCTTAGACCGAAGTGAGGCCTTTGTTCGACCTGTGTGAATCAGCAAGTTGGGTTTATTAGCCTTCAAGCAGCAGAAGGAGCGCAACAAGTCAATACTTTAAAGTGAGTAAAAGCTGTCAAATGAAAAAAAGCGTATATTGACAACAGGTTATGTTATAAAAAAACATTTAAAGAACAATGAAATGACGTCATAGTCATTGTCAGAGCTCAATATTGTGCTAAATGCTTAGAAAAAAAGGGGGTAATTACACTTATGCCATCCACCAATTCTATCCAATTAGCCAATTAAGGCTAATTACAGTTTTAGCTTTGGCACAAGGGTTTTCATAATTACCCATTTATCAATCCTCCACCCTCTGTCTCGCCAGAAGACACCCAGGCAGCAGAGCAGAGGAGGCGCTCGCTCCTTGCAGCCTCTACACTCCCTGCAGTCTGCACCTTTCCCACAGGAACTGAGCCACAGCCCCCTGATTAGATTATTAAGGCTGTAAATACATTTTTATTTGACCTTTCTTTAGCAGGACAAGTTAATTGTAAATGTATGACTCTACACTGCGTGGTATCAATTCAGCGAGGTGACCACAGGGTCAGCAGATCCCTCAGCCTGTCCTGTTCCTCTCTGACACACACAACACTCCAAGCCCCTATTGTACCCACTGCATTATCCACTTTTAGTTATTCTCTGGTTTCACAGTGTAAGTGAATTTCATCAAGTTGTACATTATTAAAGGGCAGAAATTATTTATCTAATATTCATTATTTATATTTATACAAGGAGCTTGTCCGCAGGGAGCAGGTCTCATTTTCAGCCTCATATTTTGTAAACAGGCAGTCACAGAAGTGACAGTTCCTCTGATTTAAAGAGACAGGCCTGCTTATGGAGAGTGATGCCTACCTTGACTTCAAATGGAAAGGCGATCAATTTTTAATATTTTTTTTTCATGCAGCATTTGCATTGACTCACTAACTCTCAGATTCTGCTGCAGATGGACAATAGGGGCACGCAGGTGAGTTTGATTTAAAAACTGGGTGGTCAGGAGGACTCTGCTGCTGCATCCTCTTAAAAAAATCAGCAACTCAGATAGAAAAAAAAGGATTTATTCAGTTTGCACCTTGCTGACCCTGTTGCCACTTGAAATAACATATTGTTGAGAAATCAAGTGAATTCATCAGTATAGCAAACAGAATTATTTTTTTTAAGATTCAACTGACTTTTCTAAGATGCCCCCCCCTCCCCAAAAAATCATCCGTATCATCCACAAACTCAAATTCTGGTAAGAGTGAACTTCCTAACTGAGCACAGTGGAGGTTTGCACATTAAAAAAACAACGTTCAGTTGGTCAGGGTTGTAACATTCAGTATGCATCCTTCAATGTTAACAACACAGAGCAGACAGGCAGATGGGCTGGCAAAGCCAGACAACCATGTGTGCATGTTTGTGTTAGCCCGAGTGTGTGTGCCCGCACCTCCACGGCCTCCTCGCCTGAGTAGCTGTAAGTATGAACAAAATCGCTTTTCAAGGGGAATAATGTAAAACAACATCATGTCAACTTTGGGATATATTTATATATTTCTTTTGGGCAGGCATTAATTTTAAAGCAGCAGCATTTTAAAGTTGAGGAAGAAGGGAATGCATGCGCCTTAGACCGAGTTACGCAGTTATGCAAATGAACGAAGTAAATGTCAAAATTGCAGTGAAGAATTGATGAGGACAGAGAGCGCTTGTCTTGGTTGTGAGGCAAGGGGATGACTGAGAGGACAAGTGACGTTCATTTTCAAAGGAAAGTTTCGCGCCGCTACCATGGCAGCCATTGTGACTTGTAGATAAATTTTAATGCCCCACTCTGACGATTCTGTGTCACTCTTCCTCTTCCCTTCTCTTTCTTTCTTTCTTTCTTTTTTTTTCTAAGCACCCATTGCTATCTCCTCTCTCTATCTGCGATGACATCCGAACAGACACATGCGCATGTGGCGCGCCAGGACCCAGAAAGCCTGTGCACATGGAAAAGAAAGATGGGGAAAAAGTCTTTATAAAAGATTCATCACAAATGTCTCTAATCCACTACTGCATTGTCAAGGAGATGTTATAAAGCACACATTGTAAATGGATTCTTCCCTCACTGACTAAAGTCATTTCTGCAGAAGGATGGGGGAGTGGAGCCGCGGCGACAGGGGGCATCCTTGTGTGGCACCAGACAAGTACATAGTGTGAGCAGATGAGCAGCACTCTCTGGGACTGCATTACTACCTGTCCCCAGTGCTGCGCTGCCTGTGAGCCTGACTCTAATGTACAAGCCGGCCACATTCCCCTTGTCAAGGCCTTGACGTGCACGTCAAAAATTACCCAACCTAAAGTGACAGCCCCCTTTCTTCCCATCTCTTCCCTCACTGCAGCCCGGCCTCCTCTCCAACCTGCTAGAAGAGTGCTTTGAAAGCCAAGACTGCCAAAGCCACTGTACAGCAGCAGGCAGGAAGACTCTTTATTTATTCCTCACCGCAGGCAACGTGAGGTAAAACAATATGGATGGTACTGTGGAAGCTCATAATATTAGCTTTAGCTGTGGGCACTCAGCCATAAATATCGCACTGCCTCATGAAGAATATGATTGGAGCCACTTGAAGTATCAAGATTTTGAGCAAAGGTCTGGAAGAAAAAAAATGGTGGACGGGGTGTCACTACCTTTCCTTTCATCTCTTATCAAATCACCCTTCAGCTCCTCCATCCTCCCAGTGCAAAGTGACACAAGTCTCTCATGCTTTTAGTGGCACTTTGAAAAATAAGACCTCAGTGAAGCAAAAATAATCACTCTCTTCATCACTTCACTTCATCAGGCGACGCTCTTCACCCCTCCATTTCAGAGCCCCTTCGATCACACATGATGATATTGGGTATTTGGGTATTACTTATTTATTTTCAGATGGAGAGGCACAGAGGTTCAAATATAAAAGGAGCAAGTGACATGAAGTCAAAAAGACCCCCCCCCCCTCTTCAATGCCACAAACACACACATCTGACACATTTTGTTCAACCTTGATCTCTACCACAGTCTGATTTTTTTTTACATTAGGAAAAAAACGTGATTTCTACCATTTCTCTTGAGGACAGCGGATGTTTTTGATTTATAAAATGACTGCTATGTGTATTGACATATATTTTAAGTCACACACGTACCTGCAGCTCAACTTCCTCTGAGACGTCTTCATCAAGACAGGAACAGCTTGGATCAAGTACACGGGTGTGGACACCTCAGTCTGATCTGGAACAAAAACATTCTGCTGTTTCTCCGATCAATAATCTTTTGTTGTTTAGATCTGCTCTGAACATCTCCTGCATGACTGACAAGATTCACCTAATTGTTTTTTTCCGGGCATGGCAGCAAAATTGAATTCCTTTAAATAGAATTACAATGTTTTATGCTTTTATTTCAGTTTAGTCATTTCTTCATTAGATGACTTGATTTATTTTAGGTTTTTTGTTAATTAAAGGTTAAGTTTTCCTCAATGCTTTGAAATAAACTGAAAAAAAATGACAGGTAGAAGTGTTTATAAACTTTAAACTGCAAAGCATCATGTGTTTGTATGGGACACTTTCAAAGTAAGGGGAAAACAGAATCAGCATCAGCCCTCACTTCCTCTCTGTTCCCTTGTATCCACATCAGCGCACAGACAGCACTCACAGCTGAGCCGGGTCACTTAGGACCTGTGCCTCATCACTTTAACTAAGTTACACAGTCATCTGCTCTGCTGTCTTTTAATCCCCACTTCCCCTCCTCTCATCTCACCCTCCTCCTGCCCTTGCATCTGTGTACATCTGTGTCCCCGACTGCTGTGCAATTAAAGAGAGATGAGCAGGGCTGTTAGTTTATAAAAAAAGGAGTGAAAAAACATAATGTAGTTTGTGTGTCACCATCAATTTACTGCATGCTGAAACTTTAAAAGAGACGATGAATTATTCGAGAGGAGTGCAAAGGGGAAGAAGGGCGATGGTGGCAGCCGTGGGTAGGAGTGGTAAGGAAATAGACAGAACATGGAATAGAGGTAAACGGTGCGGTGGGGGTTGGAGCAGAAGGTAGAGAAAATGACATTGTTATTCATCCGACCCTTTGTCACATGTTGAGACTGAAAGATGCAAAACTTCAAGCACACAGTCTCCCGTGGGTGAGATATGGCAGTTCAAACAAAGTAAACAACTGTTTTACTAGTCTTGCTGGAGGCTAAGTTGAGTTCCTGCTGCAGCTGGTATTGTGGCACACTTTGCCGGCAGGGGAGAGCATTAAAAAAAAAAAAAAAATGTTGCAGAGATCTCACAGTTTTCTAAGCAAGTGTGGAACACAGGGGACCCAGCCGTGTTGTGTTTTACATAGGTTGTTCTTTTATGAGAAAAATGAGCTGCATGAGTAGAAAAGGTGAGCATAGTTACTCCACATCATTCAAGGGGATGAGGAAGGATTTACCTTGATAGGTTCAAACTAATTGCGGAGCTGAAAATTATTATGTTTTTAAGGAGAAGATTAAAGATTCAAGTGGTCTAAAGATGGCCGAATTTTGCTTTATATCTTACATTTCTATGTATTTGGTATTTGTGAACACGTCTGGTTTCCTCTATGTAAAACACAAACACAACAATCTTGTGGAAAAACAAACAAACAAACATTGGTGCAGAAAAAAAATTAAAGAAAAATTGCCTAAGGTGAGTTGCAGATGTTTAGTGAAATGATTCTTCTTTTAAGACTTCAATGTCTTACCTGGTCCAGGAGAGAATCTCCCACAAGGACAAAAATCAAAGCTACAGTTATAAAAGCATTAGATTTCTCAGAGAACATGTGAGAGTTTGTGAAAGTTGTTTATCTGAATATCATCAAGTCTGGAGGCCTAACCAGCATTTATCCCTCTCTCAAATGTGAAATTGGAGCTTTACTTAAAAAAAAAAAGAAGAAAGAAGAAAATACGCCTTCGGCCTTTCTACTGTAGCAATTTAACTTCTAACGAACACAGGTTGGGTGTGTGATGATCCATGTAGAGCAGAAAGGTAAACAAGCTGGTGTAGTTTGTAGACACTTGCTATAGTAGGTACAAGATTAAACAGATGGATGTGGTGGTGGAACAGAAAGAGAACCAGGAGGATGAGGAAGAGAAACAAACACAGACACACAGCTTTGAGCTCATT
This sequence comes from Parambassis ranga, assembly GCF_900634625.1. Taxonomy (NCBI): domain Eukaryota; kingdom Metazoa; phylum Chordata; class Actinopteri; family Ambassidae; genus Parambassis; species Parambassis ranga. The sequence goes on along the minus strand of NC_041022.1, from coordinate 15,728,285 downwards.
AAAGGTGAGCTGACTTTAAGAACCCAATGTATAAAGCACTTTGAAAAAGTTTGCAGAGTTTTGAAGTTCAGGTTACTATTCATTGCACAACACCATTAGAAAGGGATCCTATCTGTATGACACCATAAAGACCAGACTTCAGCCTTAAGAACCCCCCCAAAACAACACCTATAGGCCTGATGAACTGCACTACAATGGAAACACAAATGCTGAGTGGGCAGATTAGCAGGGACTGTTCCTGTAGGCCTCTGATGTCATAAACAGACAGATGTAATTTGAACTGTCTGGTCTAAGAGACTGTGTGCAAGTGAACCTGACATGAAACCTAAAGGACCAGTGTGAAGGAGTTTGTGTCAACTAGCAGGAAGGTTGGAGATTGTCCACTGCTCTAAATGCCAAAAGTGTCCCTTGCTACTGTAGAAACACAACAAGGCAGCACAACATGGCATATGTATGTGTTGTGCTGCCTTGTTGTGGTGTTCCATATGCTCATTCTAACCTAACCATTCATGCCCGTTGTTTTGTAATACACAATGATGGCTTGAGCTAAACACATACACATGGAAGGAGTTTAACATTACAGCGTGAGTAGTTTATCATAGTAGACTATGCTGCGTGACTGAATTTATTTTGTATCTTTAATTTTAAAAATGTTATTTACATACCAGTATGTATAGTAATCTGCATTAATACATAAAAATATGTTAAATAATGTTATGTAGCCTAGGTTGTGTTCAGATGACAGACTGCATGCATCAGTTGATTTTTTTCAGACATGTAATAGCAGCATGTGTACAGTACCCAATTAAAATAAAACTCCCTGCAAACAGACAAATGTTACCACACACAACAAACTGGTGCATTGCTTTCTGTTCAAATGTACATACTAAATAAGATATGGGGGAAAATGAACCCATTTCCCCTCTTGTTACTTTCAAATGCAAATTGGGTCCTTCATTAAAATGTGTGGCTAAACTTCATTAGCAGCAGATATTGATTTTCAGGCTGCGACGATCTGATAGGCCCTATAGGCAAGTGAAGGTACAAAGGTTTGTCTAAATGCTAACTGCTAGTACGTGGCTTGGGGCTAGTTGGCGTTCTGGCTCTGAGAGCTATAGAACATCTGGAGAGGTAACATTTACATAAGCTTCTCTTTGTACATGGGAACCTTCATTAACATCACGCTGCTTTGAACTTAGGATGAGATGGTAATACAGACGAAACTGAAGCCACGATTAGAGGCACTGTATTGGATTGTTGCAGCCATGTGCATGTTTCCTTTTTTTCCCCCTGTTTCTAGAAATCTGATTTTAGTTTCACGACTGTAAACATCATGTGGGTAGTGGAAAACCACTGAAGTGTATAACTGCAGTGGATTGACTCAAGTCTGTGGAGCAAAGTTCTCTTATTCTGCAGGCTTGTGTGACACAAAAACTTGCTTAATATTCAGGGAATGGAATAACTTCTTAGAAGACATGTTTCTATAAAACCCCTTTCACCTTAAAAAATAAAGGAGATGCTGGCACTCACTCATGTATCTGCAGACAGCACAAACACAACTGCTATGTGCATATATATTGTACAGGATTGTAAAGTCCATGCTGACACATTTAAGACAAATTATACAAATGGAGGCAGCAACCACTTTCATGCAGCCTTTTTCTACAGACATTTAGTGACAAAACAGTTGTTTGTCTCAGTCTCTGAGCTATAATATAACTTTGCTGACAAACTTTTATTACTATACAATATACTAACAGTTTTGCTTACATATTATATTGTTAACTTGAAATGTACATTTTGATATTTTTTGTTTCAGAAGGCATGATGACAAATTCAGAAATTCTCCTTTTCCTGCTTTCACACAGGTCCTCAGACCAGTTTACTCACAGTCCAATCTTTGCTGCTTAACCCTTTCATCTTAACCCCTCCCCAAACTCCTCTCCTTCTTTTCCTTTAGACTCTTGTCTCCAACATGGACTCTCTTAATTCAATCTCATTATTTTTCCAAACATAGCCGTACTGTGCAGCTCCCCCTCAATCAGCAGCCGGCCTAACCCTCTGATCTCCAGCAAATGGGGACCCGGTTGTGTGCTACTCCTCTCACCGTACGGAGCACACAAAAGGCCATGACCCAAATTGCGGGGGATTTAGACCCTAATCTGTCTTTACTCTGCAGAAAAATGGATGGCTTGGATAGAGACCAGAGGGAAAGGAGGAGCAGAAGGGAGGGGAAGGAGGGGAGGATGGTTTTATAGGATGGGGGGGGGTATAGAAGTATTAGGAGCATACCCCCAGTTGGGAAAACATCTGCTCTTCATCCTCTGGGTGCTCGCCTGGTCCAAAGCCATGTTATGCTTGTATGTTTGTGTGTTTGTGTGTGTGTATGTGTATGTTTGCAGGTTGTGGTCGGTAGGCAGGGTCTAACATGGCCTGCTTTACATTTTTAAAAAGCAACACATGAGGCTTCTACTGCAATCACACAGAGTGTAAATTATTGAAATTATCCCCAGTGTCAGTGGTCTAACACAGCACAACATGATACACAGAGACATGTGCGCGGATCTACCTGCCAGGCCCCCCAACACACTTGTAAACAACTGTAATTCTCTGCAAAGCAAGCTCAAGTACAGTGTGTGTAATTTATTTATTTATCTGCCTCCCAACAGGCGGTTGGGGGGGTGAGAGATACTCTGTGTTTACCCCTCCGTGAACATACACACCCAGGGCATATGTGTACACACACACACACACACACACACACACACACTGGATCTTATTTAAGTGAGTTATGAGTTCTGGTCATTTTTACAATGACCAGTCATTTTTGAGATTCAGATGACAAAGTCTATGAATCAATGAGATGGTCAGACAGCGTGTGAATGTGATGAGCAGTTGATCCACATTATGTAGTTGTGTACACACCTAAAATAACCTGTAACCCATCCAACATCCAGGACAAATGTGTGTGTACGTACAACAAAAGTAAGTACAGGAGGTCAGGTATCAGCCATGTTGTTCAGCAAACAGCTATAATTTGATTAGTTTGATCCACATTGTAAAGACTTACTTTGTTTTCCTTTACAAATCTGTTTTAGTTAAATGTGCTGTCACAAATGCATTACTTTAAACTGTGTAACCTTTTAGATTCTTTGATAAAAATGCCTTAAGCTACTGGAACTCCACAACATTTTTGGTGTCAAAATACTACAAAGCACAAGTGGATTATAGATTTAAACTTCAGACTCTTACCCAAGAGCATTACTTTATGTGTTTTCAGTGACTGTTTGGTTAACTTTAATTACCATATAAGTACTTGGTTAGTTCTATGAAAAGACATTTTTTATAAAAATGTAAAATTTTAACTTCTTCTATCTGCAACAAGCATCTCCAACCAGGCATTACATGCACTAAAGACAGGCTGAAAAAAAATTCATATATTCAATTGGCCTGTCTGCCTGGTCTCCATCTGCTCAAGACAGCTAAAGTTAAGCTAAAAATGAAGAGTATGTGTAAGTGTCAAAAAAGTGAAAACAAAAAACAATGTGGACCAGTTAAGTTTTAGATAAAGCTGGCAGATACTGTGTGTTTTTTCTGTAAAGCTGCAGATCGGATGCTACGCTGTCCTGCCCGAGCAGGAGAGTCGCTCTTTAACCAGCCCCAGAGAGCTGGATTATGAAGAACAACCATCTGATTTCTTCTTCCTTCTTCGACCCGCTGCTTGTCCCCAAAACCTCCTATCTCATCACCGCCTCTCGCTCACCCCAGCCTCCTCTCGCTCATATGATTAAGGGTCAAGCGTGCCACCTCGTCTCCAGGCCATCATTAAAAGGGTGACAGAAAAGAGACCGAGAGTGAGGGAGAAAGACACCCTGGCACACAGGGCTAATGAAAGCCATGAATCACAGTGTGGTCTTTAAAGAACATATTAGTGGCATCATTAACTCTGCACAAAGGCCAGAGCCGGGGTGAACAGACAGGTCGCTCCACCAGCCTGCTGCCCCACCCCCTGCCACCCCCCTGCCTTTCATATCCCCTAGAGCCGCCTCTCATTAGGGAGGCACCCATACTACCACATACGGCTCTCAGTGCTTGACTCTATTGACTTTTAAGAGAGGTCCGAGATGTAGTATGACATAACTGATAGAACCAGGCATTAACAACCAGCTTGCTGTGTTTAAATATTCCCAAACTGCAACAAAGAACGTAAAATATCCCAGACAAACTCCACAACAAAAGCTCATACCTTCTGTAGACACAGACATATTTTAATGGGCATGCTCCTCTTAACCTGCCACTTCCTGTTTGAACAAAAACAACTCTCCCTCCAGACGCCCTGCAGCAGAGGCCTCTGGGTACTCCTCATGGGCAGTGACCTTTTCACACAGCCTCGGGACAAAGTGAGTCCCCTAGCTCACCCTGGAGCAACACCAACCCACCACTTCCCTCCATGTGTCCCCCTTCTTGCCCCTCCAGATATCCAGGACCGAACGGTGTTGGCTCTTAGAGGCTGCAGCCCCCTCAATACCCTCTATCAGAGGTGTGTCTGGAGCCCTTGTGCTTAGGGAGTCAGCCCAGGCCTCATTAGGAGCTCCATGATGAAATGAGCTGAAAGGCCCCAGCCTCAGCCAACACCAGGCAGCAATCACAGCAGCCTGAACTGGAAAGGCTCATCTCATGGCCCCATAGGCGTTAAATCATGGATAACCTTCTTGTTTCTCTCACTATCTAACTATCTGCACCCCCTTACTTGCTCTGTCTCACTCAAACTATGTATGGCTCATCTCTTCTCTCTCTTACTTCTACAATGCACACACCCCCACCCCCACCTCCACCACATCTCTTCCTCTCTGTCTGCCTGGATAGGTCCTCACTCTATCACTGCTACTCACAGACCACACTGTACTGTACTTTAGAGCTTCACTCACAAGAGGCATCAAAGTTTAACACCTACAACTACAGCTCTCAGTCACATCTCATCTCTCGCTTTCCATGTTTCTCTCCCGGATTGTTTCTTCGAGCTTTTCATCATGCGTTGTAATTGCAATTCTTTCTTCTTTTTACTCCTCTACACTCCACTCCCGTCCTTCTTTGACCGCTGCCTTTGACTCACTTCTCCTACAGCTTCTTTACCACTTAATTGGTTAAAGACATATTCAAATATTTTATCATAGTAAAGTGAAAGTAGTAATTACTCAACTCCAACTTTTTAGGATGTTGTGCTGTTTTGTTAACGTGGCTGGCTCTCATCAAACATTAATAACACCGCCAATGTTTACGTAGCGATGTGCCCTCTTGTGGTCTTGTGTAAAAACCTGGTCAGGGCACTTCCTCTGTTTTTAGGCTTTACACACATAACCCAAGCTTCAGCTGACCTGTCATTTATGCATAAAGACATGATGATAACATGTAGGTGGTATTGGTGCATTTGCCTGCTGTTAATTTAAATCTGTGTAGCATCATGTTTTATAGGTTTTGAGTCTGCAAAGTAACTTGAAGAACTATAAAGAATGCAAAGTTAAAGTATAATACTTGAGCAATTATCTATCTATGAAAAACGCATATCTATAATTTCAATTATTCAGGTGTTCTGCTGCAAGTAAAAGCATACTGTAAAATGTAGTAAAAAATGAAGTATATGGTGTCCTGACTTTGTTATATTACAGATTATTTAAGTGTATTATGATTACTGATGCCATGTTATAAGTAGCTGATGTGCGGATCATTTTTATTCCATGGTTTTTAATATATACCACCACAATACATTACATTCTATCTGCCTATCTATCCGGCCTTGACACTGATGATAAGATCCTGTTCCTGCTTTGAAATTATAATCATAATTCCCTCAGATGAACTGCACTGGTGACATGCAGGTGCCTGCAGGTATGCTGGTTTGAAGCATAGTCTGCTCTGCATGCACCGCTGAAAGAATCAAAGTAACTGCTTTAGTGCTTAGTGAGTACCTATCAGAGTAAAGGATTTGAGAGGACAGTGAGGACATATTAGAGCCTCATATGTCTGTCCACAGGAAAAAAAATATCGAAACATTTCTGAGCAGTGAGGTATCGCTTGGAATGCAGAACATAAGAGAAGAAATACCAGGTGCGGATGATAGTGAGCATTATGCAGCCTTTCTTGAATATATGTTTGAATAATTAAATGCCACTTAGTCCCATTTGAATGGTTGAGTGTTGTAGATCAACTACACCTATGGATGCAACGGGTCAGTGTGGCTAGCAGGGACAGGCATTTAAGCTACCTCTTATAATATACTGGATATATGAAATGTGAGCATATGAATTCTTCTCAAGCCCTCACGTATGGTGTGTCACAACACACAAAGAGAACTGAGGAATAATTAAGGATTGTCGCAATGCTTTATTTCTGCAGGCAAAACATCCCTCCCCTGCCCTCCACTCCACACCTTGTATTAAAAGCATAATTCTATGATAAAGCTAGTTTAGGGAAACCTAATGTTATATTAAAGTGGAGCTAATCTATGCAAGGGGAGCCTTCTTACCATACATTATTATGCGCTACAGAATGCTTTAATGTGCAAAAAAAAGGCCCTTTTTTGGCCAAGAGTAGACATTATATTACTACAGGTTAATAAAACTTTGGCTTTCTTAATTTTTCATAGTGGTTAGTGCATATGTAAATATTTAATGAAGTCTTTATGCTCCAGATATTCCAACAAAAAGGTTAATAAGCTCTAAGATGGAAGATAGGGTATATAATCTCTCCTACAGAGAAAGGAGGAGTGGTGGAGATGCAATAAGAAAGGAGAGAAGGAAGGAGACACTTTAACTGCTTTATGCAGGAAGAAATATATAGAAATAATATAGAAATTGTAGCTCCTAAAATCTTTTATAAAAGTGTTCTTGTCTGTGCAGAGCTGCACATATTGAAAAGTAGCCCAATCCCCTTTCTGTGCATTCAAAAATCCTGGAAACATGTCGGCCAAATACAGAAAAACGTAAGGAAAAATCTTGAGTTGCTCTTTATGTTTGGATGCTTTTAATTGCAGTAGCAAGTGACTGGACACTGTCTGTGTAAGACTGCCATTTTATTTTCACTTACACTAATATACATGCTCCTTTTAAAATTAAATCTACATATTGACATCAGCCTACAGCTGGGAAACTCAAATGCCACTTCAACTTCTTCTACCATTATGGGACACTGAAAGCTCCTGTCCCATCTAAAGCATATAGCTCTTTCCCTTAATTAACACACACACACACTGTGGTGTGTTGCAATATCAAATGAATATTTCAGTGCCTGCTTCGTTTTTATGCCATTTGAATAGGCCTTAATAGAGTGACAAGACATTCCCAGCGACCACTGTCCCATGAAAAATGCACAAGCCACTTAAAACCAATGGCCAGTCACAAGAAGACACTTGGCCCCTCAAGACAAACCATGACTTCTTTCTTGATGAGGGGAAAGCAGGCATATTTTCAGCCCCCACTGTGGAAAGTCATGCCCTCCCCTGCACACACATCTGTTATGAAGATTGGATGAAATAGTTTGATAGTGAAACATTAGCTCCTTTAAATCTCACGCCTGGTGAGCATTCTTCAAATGTAACGCACAGTTAATAATTAAAGTGCCCCATTCGCCACAGTATTAATCGTCAGGGCCATCTGATAGTCGTCTCGCCAAAAGACTCAAAGGTGGCTTTTTTGAACAGAACATCTGGCTGCAGATGAACTTGTGATACATGGAAACACAACACAGAGGAGACAAGGCTAAGATGATGTAGACTGAGAGTGTTTTTATGTGGACGTTAGAAGCTTAAAATAATCAATAGATGTGCAAGAATGCAGGGTTAGAAGGTCAGAAGATTTCATCTGGGGTGACTGAAGGTCACTTTATTCACTTACTAATGTATTTTGAATGCTGTTGACCTCATTTAAGTCTCACACTAAGCCCTTTATCTTTTAAAACCCCCCAAGACATTCATGCAGGCAGCATTTACAGTAGAAAACATTTTTCAGACTTTGCACCTTTACCCCTTGCACATCTTTGCGAATATCTGAAGCGATTCTGTGTTTTGATTATACAAATGTTACCCCAGTGTCATTATGAGACGTCAGTATATGCAGCTGTGTTTAAAGGGACATAACATTATTAAAGCGTGCAGTGAATCCAGCCCCTCTAACTGTGCAAACTGTTAAAATATTAAAGCCAATAAGAGTCAAATAACATCTGGGGAGGTCTGGAAAGAAAGACACACACACACACACACACACAGTGCTGGAATAACAAAACACCTGTAGGCATTCTAGGTTTTCATTGGTACATTGATCCAAAAATGCAACAAAATATGAAAAAAAAATGTAACTGATTTTTTATTAGCATCAAAGAATGATCACATACTGACATGTGCAGGCATTAATATCACAGATAGTACACAACCTGAGATTCAAACTGTCTACACACCTACTTACTCACACTATAGGAGCACATATAGCTGCCCTCAATATGACCAGCCCGTCATCACCAGCAATATGTTTGAAGATAATCTGCAGTGCGATTCTGGTGATGCATGAATGGCAAAAGGCTAAGACATGACATTGTTCCAATTAAATATTTCATCTAATGTCATAAAAGTTTATGAAATGTGTCCTGCTGGAAATTTTTTTTTTTTTTTGTCATGGAAAAGCAAACATCTAACCGTGTATCTTGCATCCAGTCTATCAGCAGCAGCACTCACATCAGACTGGAGCCTGTTCTTGTTCTGTTAAGCTACAGAAATGTGTATTTAAACTCGAATTTGAATTTCCAAAATCAACTCCAAAAACAAAACAAAAGTGTAAGAAAAAAGACAAAGCAATTAAATAAAATTGAATTTAAACTATCAGTATTTGAAAAGCGTAGCACTAGCTGACTCAATGCAGGTTGAGTATTAAATATGTATATTGTAATGAATTAATCTATACAGATTTTAGCTCAACACGATTTAATTGAAACACCCCTTTTTGTTTTTTTTTTTTACATGTTTCCATTAAAAAGAATAAAATCCATTAGAAATGTGTCATTTAAATTTGGACTTTCCATCCACACAGAGCATCACTTAAGATCTGTGTCGGTACGCTGTTAAAACCAGGAAAAGTGCAGCAGATTGATGATATGAGGAAAAGATTAAGTGAGAAATGTTTCTCTGAGAATAGCTGATGATGATTGAAGGGTTGTGGGAGGAACAGAGGATGAGATGAAAGGAATTTGGGATGACAGGACGAGACAGGAGAAGAACAGGACCCCACACGATGGGGGGCCTGAGAGGCCGTCTGCAGCTCTGCCTGATTGACACACAATTGCAGCGCTGCTGCCAGGGCCCCTCCCAGAGTTTGGAGAAACAGAGCACAACGTGCACCCACTGTGAGCAGACAAATACACCTGTTCATACGCAAAAAATGACAGGTAGAGATACGTGGAGAGACATAAACACACAGGCATATGGTGAGGAAGAAAAGTAAGGGTTTTTATGGCTGTCATGTGAGAGCTATTTCGGAATCAAAGCCAGGTGAGGTGTGTGTCTATCGATCTGCAGCAGGAAAGGAGGAGCAGAAAGGGAGACGGCTTTACAGCATGAAGGAATAAATAACCTTCTGAGGGACAAGATTAACATAGATGCTGGTTTATAATTAGCCGGCTGGCCCACAGCAAGGAACCACTAGTACATCTTTGCCACTGGTGATAGAGTGTGTGTGTCACTGGGTTGACCGGGGAAAGGATTGAGCAACCTGTCAGCCATAACTCACACATAAACTGCAGAGTGAAGATGGGTGCAGACACACACACACACATACAGAGTGTACAATTCAACAGGTTGCATCTTATACATTAAAACATAAAAGGTGGCGGAAAACATGCCACAAAACAGTGACTGAAACTCACTGTCACACGCCAGCGACCACCCCTTCTTTTACAACTGTCAAGGGAGTCAAGTCTATATAATGTGAAAATGGAATCATCTTCTATTCCAGACCTGATTATGAGCATAACCTCTGTCTTTTCATTCACATCAGGTCAGCTCTGCATTCACACTCTCATGCACACAGTCCCCCATTAAGGTTCCCAAAGGTCTACACGGCGACTCCTTTGTCTCTAATGGAGGAGTCGACAAACAATCTGTGAGTTCAGAAAATGCTGATGGAAATGCAAGAAAGCGACGAGAGTGAAGAGGCAGAGAGAGAGAGAGAGAGGGGGAGAGAGAGAGAGGGAGGGAGACAGAAAGACAACAACTGACATCTCAGGGAATTTCACAGGGATGGCTAATCCAATGTGATCAGCGGAAGATTTTAATATTTAAATAGCCAGCAACGCACCAGAAGTTTCTAATTAAATTATAACTCATGCTTGAAAAGCAAAAGTGCATGTGTTGTGGGAGCTTAAATAATTCAGCCCGCCCTATATCTCGTCTTTCTGTTAACCCGGAGACAAATGGCACTTGCTAGGGCTTTTAGACAGGGGGCTGGCACTGTCAGAAACATGAACAACATCAGCTTGTAAAGGGCCTCACCCATCAGGGCCCAAATCCAAACTGACTGGCCTCACTACAGAACAACGTCTCTAACCTACGAATTAATTTGGTTAATTAATTCATTATTAATTACCTTAAAGGCCACACAACATTGGCACATTGTAAAAAGATGACAGGAAAAAAGCCTCTTCCTAATGAACTGAGGATGTTAATGAGGCACCAGACAACTATGTTCTGGCTCTGCTCACTACATCATCCTACCTGCTTGCTCTTATTAGAAGTTTCCAGCTAAAAAAAAAAAAATCAGAAAAGGGTTTATTAATTAATACACTCTTGAAGGATATATGAGATGCTCACAATATCCATGAGAAGCGTAAAATATTTAGGGTGGTAACATTCATATTAATGGCAAAATTACACATACATCTCAGAAATTAAATTAGAATTCGACCCAACATTGATGGCGGAGTCATGTCAAGCATATAAATGTACTTATGGCTCGAGGTCAGAATATCTCTTTTCATTCATTATATTTTTTTTTCTCACCACCAGGTATCTTAGCTTTTGGCTACTCTGCCCTTGCGGCGTAATTCCAGAAAAGAATTACATTTTTGATGGGAACTAATTAGACAGGCCTTTTACCTGAAATTCTTCCAGACTGTTGCGTGTTCCCGAGATGGGATGATGGTGCTATAACTTATTGAGGGGCACCAACTGTTCTAACTTCTGCTCAGGAACAGAGAGAGCTCAGAGGTCTGGTTCACAGAGATTGTACTTTGCAGAACAGAACAGAAGAGACTGTGAAAAACAAACTCCAAAGAGACAGAAAGTCAATCAATCCTACAAGGCCTCTCACAAAAAAAACACACTAAACCCCGGTGTCGGCTGCTGTGCCCTCAGATGGAAAGCTGGTGCTCACGTGTCCAGACACTGTCGATGAATTACAACACAGATACTGGATAAAATTTCTGACAGTCCCTGCTGTGATTACTGGATTTGACGCCGAGTACACCTCAGACATTTTGCTCAGCACCCCCCCCTTTTTTTTTTCTTTACCTGTTTCCTTTTTCCCCTCTCTATTTCCATGTCAGTGCACACAACTGGCAGAGGGTGGTAAAGCGGTAAAGAGACTGTAGGAAAGTATCATGATCTGAGATGATGAAATAAAACAGTCTGGCTGCTCCCATCTCTTCACTTGCTGGCAGCTGTGGAAAAGCCACGAAGGATTTCAGGTAGGAGGCAGACGCCGACATGAGATATGTGTCAGCTCCAATACACTTCAGCTCAAAGGAGACCAAACAATGCAAAGTACCAACACAAAGTTGCGTCTTGTCCTCAACGGCAGTAAGACAAGCAGTGGAGAGCTGAATCTGGACTCGGCTGTGTGATGGAGGGGTGAGCTAAACTTGGGAATGTTTATTTTACAACTTGGTGAGCACTTTTTGAGTTCACGGAACAAAGACTTGCGGTTCTGTTCTCTTGTGCTCGTAGTTCTCACAGCCTTTGGCCTCAGACTTCTCAAGTCCCCAGTCATGACTGATGTGAGCCAGTCAAGACGTATAATTCAGACAGCAACTACAAGAAGCCAGTCCACCCCAGGGGTCTCTCTATTTCTCTCTCTGTGTTTGACATATACTGTATATATGAGCGCATGACTTTGTGAGCAGCCCTTCATGATTGCTGCTAAGTTTCTAATTGTTCTGATCATAAAGAAATACCTTTCAAGAAGCTTCTGTTTCAGACCCGGAGCCTGATTAAAGAATGCATGATACTTCAGTGACAAGACTGTATTATTAATTCATTGCAAACAGTGGAATTTGGGTGTGTTTCTTTGAAAAATGTTCAAAACTGGCGGCCTGTAATAAAAGCACTGAGAGAAATTCCAACTCATTAACATTTAATCACAAAATTCTCTTTCGTATGAAATACCCAATATAGGCTGTCAGAATCAATCAGGTGTCCAGAACAAGGGAGATGACATGCCAAAAGGATGGGGAATATGTCAATTGTGGCACTTGCTGTTTCTTCTGGCTGTCATATTTCCAGCGCTGCCTTTAAGCCAATGCTGTTAGGAAGCATTGGCTTGGGGAGATACCAGAGGAAAAAAAATGGCTTCTGTTGCAGAACCTTTGCCTGACAGGAGTCAGTGAGGAGGCTGTGTCATCTTTTGGTGTAGGAGAGGTGTTCAAAGCCAAGGCTGCTGGGTAATGGGGTTTCTTTGGGGTAATAAGGGATCTAGAGGAACTCTTCCTTCATAATTTTATTAATCGGACTGCTGTCCTGGGGATCCACGCCAGTACTCTTGTGTACACCTTCAACTGAACTCTTTGAAAGCCTGAGGTTGGCCCTCATGTAAAGACTGAGTGTAAAGACGCAGAACAAGGATCAGTGAGTAGGAAGACAGGGATTTCCCATGATGCTTCAGGAGCAGGGACAATGGCAGAAAGCTAAATTTAAAGTGTAGGAAACCAAGTTCAATCATGATAGTTATGAAATGTTAATAAAAATATCACCACATAAAGGACGGACACGCTCTCAAATATTTTCTGACCTACTATTGAAAAACTGCACTGGGACGTCACTGAAACTCAGAAATCTGTGACTTTGGTTCAAAAACTCCACCCAAACTTCAAACTTTAGAAAAATCAACCTCCAGTTTCTCAGCAGAGAAAGCTGTGGTAACTGTGGATACCGTTCATCCAGGCATACACACAGTACTGTCTAGATTCTAATAGCAAAATAAACAAAAACTTTTTTGCAATATTTCCTTTATCTCAAATTGTAACTTTTCTTATTTGTGGCCATAGCCGTTAAACTGTTGTTTGAACATTTACTGCAAGGCTCATTGACCTCTGTTAGCATCTACAATATGCCAACAGTGATTTTGAAACAGTCATTTTTTTGTGTGAAATTTCTGCAAACATTCATAAAGTTACTTATGTTGTATTCTTTCTTTTGCAGAACACAGAAAAAGAGCTGCATTGTGACTTTTTTTTCTCCTCAGCCAGAAATCTGGAATACAAGTTAATTAATCCAGGCCCAGTAGCTTCAACATGAGAAATACAGTGTGTATGCTCAGCAGCATTTCTGCTTGTGTCATTGCTTTTTCAAACCATCTTGGAAACACTGTGGCATGTTGGCCCAGATAATATTCTGAGAGACAGTAGCACATGTTTTTTGTATGTTTCTCCACACAGACAGGAGACAAACAGTTAAAATCTGTTAATTACACCCATGGATACAGTAAATGACATGAGTAACACCGCCAAAGGATCATACATAGAATGATCATACTATTGACAATTTTTTCCAACTTTAACCTTACAGCCAGTGTGATGACTGATAATGAGAAACTGCATGTGCTGCCTTCTGTACCCGAGTGCGGCACCACCTCCTGCCAGTTTTTGTGTTGACTTCATTGCCTTCGTGTCAATCTGACAGAAACGTCACAGCCTCTGGAGGGCACAGTAAGTACTCTGTCTGTGATGCTATCAAAATGGAAAAGTGAGATTCAGAGTGGAGGGTCTAGAGGGACTGAGGGGGAAATTTATTTTCCTCCATGTCTGGTAGCAGTTTACGTCTTTATGTCCTATTGCAGATGTGTTTTAGTCGAAAATCTCATTCTGTCATTCTGACTCCCAGTCTTGTGTCAATCCAGTGTGATTATACTATATTTGTCTCATTGTGCAGCACTGAGCGTCTGCATGAAGAATCAGGATGTGTCTAAATACTGTAGAGACATGTATAAATATTCAAAATTGGTCTTTTTGAATACAGCTGTCATCCCCACCTCTGGTGTCTCAACTATTACCTTTAAAAACAAGATTTTAAATGCATAACTGATTTTTATAGTTGCTAATTATGAAGTTAGAAGTTGGCTGATTAAAAGCTTTTTTGTTGTTGAAACATTACAGCAGAAAAAAAACAGGTTAACAAAATTATGCAGCGATGTTGATTAAAACTTTTAAAACGTTATCCTCAGAATTAAGGTGCAAAAAAGTGCAGACTCAGTTGACTAAGGGACTCAATGGGGTGGAATTCCTCCCATCTGGTCCAGGCAACACAATGTAATGTAATTAATTAACAAGATAGAAACTATTGTGCAGGTGACCACACACTTTGAACTCCATTTGAAAGAATAAACTATTTCCAAAAGGGGATCAATAAAGCATCCCATTATCATTATTATTTAACAACAGCAACATGAAAAGGGGTGTAACACTGACTGTAGTCCTGCACCTCAGCCTCTTACCTACTTGACCTCAGTGAGAACTTCAGCTGCAGGATCATACAGCACACAGAGAGGCTGTAGGTTAGTAGACCCTAGAGCTATGTGAGGGTGCTATTACAACTGTATGGGCTGTTGATCTCTAATGGCTGTGTGCTGGGCTGTAATGGCGCTTGGAGAGAGTGGAAAAGAGAAAATAAGAAGAAGTAATCTCAGAAAATGCTGACCTCTGAGCCACAAAAAGTAGGTGAGAAGTGTTAACGGCTTCTTGGCACTATTTCAGGTTTTTTTTATATAACCTTTGGCCCTCTTCTCTCTGTAGAATCCAGAGAGCAGACCTCGTC
Source organism: Parambassis ranga (assembly GCF_900634625.1). Classification (NCBI taxonomy): domain Eukaryota; kingdom Metazoa; phylum Chordata; class Actinopteri; family Ambassidae; genus Parambassis; species Parambassis ranga. The sequence goes on along the minus strand of NC_041022.1, from coordinate 15,713,221 downwards.
TTATCTGCCTGCTGTAGTTCCTGCTGCCTTTTCACTGGCCTCTTTTCATAGTCAAACAAAACCAAAGATACATCTTTCTTCAGATGTGCTCAGTTTTCCTCCTACCAGCAGCTTAATTATCATTGTGGTAATTGAACATGTGCATATAACATTTAGCCTGGAGAATGTACTGAAATTTGAGTTTAATGTAAAAACATTAAACACATAAAGCAGCATTTAGTTTAAAACAGGCCAGATTTTCCGCCATTGGGTCTTCTGTCTGCACACACCAAAGGACCAACAGTTAACTGTCTGATACACTAAGTTTAGAGTCCACATTTTATTTTCTATTACAAACATTAATCCTTATACATGCAGCACAACACATTGTCTAACGCTTGATTTACATTTCAGCATCCAATCTGCTCTGGTTCTTGATACCATAGCCTGATATCCTCCTCCACATACAAGTCACAGCAATCCAGAGCACAACAACACTGGCAGAGACCCAGGCGAGAAACAGTTGAAAGTGTTTTATTAATGTCTTTCCTGGGAGGCAGTGCATATCAACAGTCCTTTTATTACAGGCTAACTTTGGGAATTTTTTGGTTTCAGTCGCCATTGTCATTGGTAAACTAAAGCCCCTTTCATGCAGCCTGTTAGATGCAGACCTGTGGCACCTTATCTTGTTGTTCTAGCACGGAAGGGAGGGAGGTGGAATGCCACAGCAATTTGTTGCAACCAAAAAGACCAACGTGTGAAAAAGCAAGGGGCCACAGTGGAAAGCCTCCACAGGAAACAACTGACACAGAGATGAACACCTCTGGTTGCACAAAGCATATCCTTTGAAAGCATGCATTGAGGCAGAATTACTTTATGTTGTTAAAAAAAGGAGGAAGGTGGTTCCTCAAGGCGACATTACAACAATATCTGTATGAAAGGGCTAAAAGAGAAACTCAACATACTGTAGCTGCATAGGAACCCCACTGATAAGTAGCGTTTTGTGGTTTTATGAGCAAGAATAATGGATTTAAGGACTTTTTAGATGGATACCACTAATGACAAAGACATGGTGGTTGAGTAAAGTAAATATTGAGGCACTCATCATGTTCATGCACACTGCAGTAAATATGAACAACCATGTAAAACACCACCAAAACTAAAAAAAGCTCTAAATAAAGGACAAAAAAGTGTCAGTGTTCCGGTTGTCTGAAGGGGACAAAGGACACACTGTAATGGCAGCGCAAAAGTTGGTGTTACCTTGTCACCAATATGTCGTGACCTATTCCCACCCCTTTATGCCTCCATCACACCCCTTCAGCCATTAACACAGTTAGGGGGCAGCCAGGGGAATAAGCCTGCATTAGTAGAGAGCAGCGTGCTCATGTGGATGGTTGTCACTGCCACTGCTTGTTTGGGCTGTGACAGGAGAGTCACACAGGAGTCTTGTCAGAGCGGTGGGAGCCCCGGTATTAACAACAGTGAAGCAAGGACAAAATGAAGATATCCTCATGCACAATACAAAATCAATCAAGACCACACACACACACGCACACAGATCTCATGATTAAGACTGACTCAGTGCCTGCACACCTCATCAACCCTCAGCAACACCTCCCCAGAGAAAACAGGCCTCATTATGCCAGAACAAAAACAATGACACCCAGCGTTAGCCGTGACTCTTTTGCTAATGGACGAGCCGAGCTGGGGAGAAGGAGGCAGATCGGGATCTATGAGTAAAAAAAAAGCTCGTACCAGGAGCACATGAGCATGAAACCTGATGTGATAGCGTGCCTCGTGGGCAAGTATTATTCCAACTGTATATCATTAGCAGGGTGCATTTTCTAATTAGCAATAGGGCAGAATAATGAATACAGCTCCATTAATCAAAAGGTAATATATGTAAAAGTACTGTTTTATGGCCTCAGGGAGGAGTGTGAAAGGTGTGAGAGAAAACACAAAAATGAGATGAAATGTGAAAAGTGTTACAGTTGGCTCGCTGAAAAGAGCATTGGTCTTCATATTCGTTTACACACATTCTTACATGCAATTTATTGAGCTTGCTCTTTGGAGCACAAATAGTGTGGATTCAAAGAAAGGAGAGTCAAATGAGAAGGCAGCAGAAGCCCATTGTCTTCTTCTTCTCCTCTGCAAATTACAGCATATATTGTTGCATGACATTATAATTCAGGAGGATTGTAATGACTGCTTAATTTACAGGTACAGTAAGCTCTGTGTCTTTGTCAGTTTTAGGAGTCACTAAACTGAAAGAGAGGAGGAAAAAAAAGGAATTGATGGAGCTGGGATGTAATGGGCTGTCAGTTTGGTCGGTGTTAGGGCTCACTGCTTTAACAGTCACAAAAAGGGGAAACGAGGTCAGAGATTTTTCTGTATCTGACATCAGACTCAGCTGCATGTCTTACATGTTGAGGCTGGCGTTTAAAATGTCAACATATTATGAAAAAAGTCAACAAAGCATCAGTTTGTCTTTGAAAACATCATTACCACACTTCAATGACGATTTCTACTAGGAACAAGGTGTTATAATTAATGCAGTCCAATATTAAACACCACATCTAAACACTGAACTAGTCATTGAGAGCCGCATTAACAGTATGTTAGACCTGCAAACTGAAGCCAGATCGTACTATTTACTCAACACCTCTCTGCATCAAATTCAGCAAAAATTACACAGCATTTATCACAGGACTGTTGTATGTGACTGAATCAAATCTAGATAGTAATTATAATAATTTAAAAGAGAGCATTTGTTTTGATTTAACATAGCTTCACAGAGGATTGGAACTGATGTTGTTTAGCAGAGATGAGTATCCATGAGCCGGTGAGAATGGCAGCATCAGGACAGTGTGTGTGGGTGTTTTAACACAAATGTTACAAAGCTATTATGAAAATATTCCAGAATTTTACTAAAAAATAATATTTTAAGAATTATCAAGTATAATGTAGTCAATGAGATACCACAGTGTGCCATAGCATGGTTGTATGACCTGTTTTCAATAGTTTCTGGACAACAATGATGGTCTGTGTCACAGATGAATAACCTATCAGGAGGTAAGGGTTCAAAATGAGAGAAAATAAAAGAAAGAAAAACACTCCAATGCTGTGTTCTTATTACACTAGTATTCTTTTTTGTATGTGTCTCAGAGAGCAGAGGGAAAACGTGCTCATCTTTATGGTTGCACTGTAGGTGAGGTGTCATAATTTCTCTCTGTCTCTGCAAGAGAGAAAGAAAGAAAAAGAGAGAGAGGAAATGGAAATTGGTAGACAGATAAGAGAGAAGAAAAATAGATCAGAATAGTCAAAAGATGATCTTCAAGAAATGTTTGAGAAAGCATTTAAGTGATCTGATATTTCTGCTGCCACAACACTCCCGGCTACTTTGCGCTGAATCTCCAGCTCAAGCCTTTTTTCATACATTTGCACCTCGCAATCCAAAGTGAGCAAAAACCATCTCCTAGTGACAGCAGCCTGAGCTTTTAAATGCATCCAGAGATATAAATACACTTTGCTGAGCTAAAGCTGCAAATGCATTTATCCACCCCACAAAAAATAAAATATAAGGATGAACCCTGAAGTCTTTCTGAGCGGTGGAAATAGAAATGTCATTAAAGTCCTCTGAAATATAGATCACTTTTCACAGGGAGAGGCACGTGGCACGCTAGAAGTTTATTCATCTGAACGCTGTGCTGAAATAATTGGTTAACTTTTAAATTTGGATGCTTCTGGTTGCTTTTTTTTATTTTTTACACCTCATTAAAATAAAATAAAAGTAGCATATATAATGGACAATTTACATATTGCATATGTTTCAGTGTATGTTTGTCTCACAGGTAAAAGTAGCCTTGAAGGCATGCTAGTAAATAGTTAAATGACAATAATGTTGCTGTAAAATGATCAAACTTTGCAGCATTTGTTAGCTTCTACGGAAGGAGAATGAGTTCAGATGTTAGAAGGTAAAACAGAGACCTTCTTTCTGACATGCATGAGATTCTCTGTGATTTGACATGTTGTCTCAACCATGATTTGTTGCCACTCCCCGGAGAGAGGAGTTAAAAGACTCGGAGTGACTTGAGGAAGACATACACTTTAATCACGTTAGCGAAGTTTCATGAAAATTTCAGATCAAGATGCCAACATCTGCTTTCCATTATTAATCACTGTTGTCACCACAAAGAAGATCCTGGCAACATGATACACTTGACTTCTGAAGTTACTTACTTTCGACTGTAACACAGGTATTACTGTCTCACACACACACACACACACACACACAGTCACAAATTGCACATGTACACACACACACCTTCTTACACACACAAAGAGGCTTGATTGACAAAGAAAAAAAACACACAACCAATTAAAACTTGTCTTAAAAATTACTTTTAAATAATCATTTGTATTAAATAAGTAAACTGGACTGAGAGCGACTGAAGTGTTAGTGAGAACGACAGGATAAAAGAGAATAAAATAAACTGGCTTTTTGCATTCTTCTCTTCACTTAACACCCTGCTCCTCCCTGCAACTTAAAAGCAGGCCTTCCATGTCTATTTTCTCATTCTATCTTATCAGTGGCATTAACGAGGGTAATGATACCAGTAATATCAAAGTAGCACTTTTGTCATGTTGCATTAGGGTCCCTCCCCCTCTACCTGCTTACACACCTCTGATCAGCAATTGTTTGCCAGGATACAGAGTGAAAGACAACTATTTATGTATAAAAGAGAGCGCAGCCTGTCGTCTCTCTGGCAGTTGATCATCCTTTAAGTAGCTCACCAGCTCCTAAGAACCTGCATCACTTTTCATTCTGCATTTTTTTTCTTCTTTCATCCTTTTATTTTATTTTATTTTTTTTAACTTTGTTCATTCTGTCTTTCACTCCTCTCTTCATGCGGACTGGGTTATCCGATCAGACTGTGAAACAAGCCAGCGAAGGGATGCCTGACAGCGCCAATTAGAGCGGACAGAACAGGGAGCCCTTTCTACATGCATTACTCTAAATAAGTCTTTTGTGTACACAGAATTGCAGTGAAAAGCGTGGACTGGCTACTTTGCAAACAAATGAACCTCTGTGCATGTTGTGATGCCAAAACATGGCAGGTTCACTTTGCTCATTTAATGGATTTTAAAGATAATTCAGATGTAATCAGTGGCGCACTCAGTTACAAATTACAGGTACAAAACATGTGAATTGACCAATAAATAACTGAAGAACAATAGGATGAATAATCTTCTGGGTCTTGTGCAGCAGCACGTCAGCTGTTTGTTTGTTTTTTTGCCTAATGTAACACTTTAGTTAAAGTATATGCAACAAGCCACTCCAGTAAAAATTGTATTTACTGTTCTCTTAAATAACCCTTAAAAATTTCTTATGGAAATCAAGGCATGTTAAAAATTGGTAAAGAACAAATTATATAAATAATATATATATAATTTATTATTAGTTACTTTTAGAGCCTTTTGGTGTGAACTTCTTTACTACCTGCCTGCAGTTATATTTTCATCTGGTGATAAGACGCTGATAACAGTGCTGATGGATACTCGTTTTAGCACAAAACACATTGTCACATGTCCACCAGATGGCGCTTTAGCCCTTTAGATCCTTCTTACTTTCACATGCAAAGACACACACACACACACACACAGAGCAGAGCCTGTATGAATGAACAGATTAGGCCCCATGTAAACAGGCTACATCTAGACTAACATTAGATTTCTATGAGAAAAACTGGCATGATGCTACCGGACTTCCATTTCATTTATTTATAGGGACGCCTGCAGTAACTAATGAATGCATAGTAAATGTATTCAAATTCTGTCAAATATTTAGCATTATACTTTATTTATTGCATTTGCTGAATACTTCTCTGCACAGTTATGTTTTTGTGTAAAACTAAAAACAGTTTAATGTTGTCAGTGCAGCAGCTTTAACAAATTAAATTCTTAGTTGAAATCAACATTTACATTGTTCCTTGTTTATAAATATTCAATTAGGGGCTTTATTCTAAAATTATTTAGCATAATTATAAATAGAAAAATGGTAGACGATTCTTCCTGTTGTGTTAATGTGTAAAGGTAAATTTAATATCTGTGTGAGTGCACACATACATAAACACACTAAGGAACACCTCACTTATAGCTTTTCTTGACAGCACATTATACTACAGCGAACTGAGATGCAGTGCAGTGAGAGCACAAAGCACGCTGAGGCAGTTGGGTTCAAGGAAACAATATAGGATCGATATGCACGCGCCTCTCTGCCTCTCCGAGGTGTGCGGGGCCTGAATGCCCAGCGGTGCTGCTCTTCTAACACAGGCTTCATTACCACACTGCATCACGGGGTCTCTTATCAGATACAATAAGAGAGGGAATGAAGTGAGACAACAAGGAGAAACACTGGGGAAGGCCACTGAAAGGCAAGAGCCTCCACACACACACACACACAGGATGTTTTATCTTAATCAAAATTATATCAGAGCAGCAGGGCTCACATGGAGCAAAAAAAGAAGCTACCACACACAGATAACTAATTAAAACAAAGCAGACCTTAATGAGAAAATGATAAGGACTGAATCAGAAAGAGCTGATTTTTATATAAGAGGCTGTCTGATTACAGTGTGTGCATCAGCATTGCAACACTGACTGACTGAAGGACTGATATTCTGTGGGAAAGACCTGCCTTAGCCCTTCACGCTCCCCTGCTCATCGCTCAGCCACCCAGGGAGCCGTGTCCTTCATGGGACCTCCACCTCGCACTGCCCTGATAGTGCCTCTCTACCTTTCTGCCTCTACATGCTTCCACCTTGCATCTGCACAGGGAGACGGACCAACCGTGCTAATTGGTGATCAGGGGATGGGTGCCGCACCAGGGGGTAGCCTCTTCATGATTGGGGGGGGGGGGGGGGTTGGAATTAAATGTGAGGGGCATGGGCAGCTGCTGAAAGGTTAGAATGAGGAGTTCAGACCCAACACTTGCTGCACAACACACTCATGCATGATTACACAGGCGTGTAGAAGCCTTCAGATGGGTGCAGACTTTAAATGATACTGACTCATTTAAATGGTTAGTTAATGTTTTTATAGGCCCGATCATGACATTGATTGATGTACACTGGCTAATTCCTGCAGTCTTGTGGAATAACTGAACATTCCATCTGACACCCATGTGCTTTTTGGGCATTTCATTTGCTGTTGTCGATACTACAGGTAGAATAAACATTTGCATAGTGTAGGACAGCAGAGAAATGAAAAGCCTTCTGTGTCCACGCTTCAAATGAACAAACAGCTGTGTTGCTGCTGGAGCTGAACAGAGGCATTGAGTCGTGTGGCCAGCCCCCTGCCCTTTCCCTGTTGCCTTAGCTGGCTGTAAACAGACTGAGAGGCAGGGAGGTCGAGGCACGCTGTTTGGGAGCCCGGGCTCCACCGAGGCATGCTAATTACAACAATAATGGAGCCTGATCGCAGGTCCTAACAGGCCACGTCTCCCAGTGAACTACCTCTATGTTTGCTAGCTACCGATGCTGCATTTTCCTGTTGTTTGAAATTAGCACGTAGTTGTTCTCTGTACCCCACTAGAGGGATGCCTGGGCTGGTTAGAGCATGTTAAAAAGCCCCCCAGCTCTGGCTCAGGCTCTGGCTCAGGCAGCAGGCCCTGGCCTAGCATAGTTAGGCCTAATGAGCAGGCGTTATCGTAAACACACGTTAATGCTGTGGGGAAACAGGCAGGGTCGGGTCAGGGGAGTGATGTTACCAGTAGGGTGGCTAGCACACCAGAGCTGGGGTCCTGATTAGTGCTCATAAATAATGCAGCGAGCGGACCTGGTTGGAGAACGGGATTGGCTGCAGTGAGGTGAAGCTGCATAATGATGACAGCAGACCTGTGTGAGGTCGCTGTGAGTCAGGCACTGCTGGTAAAGCTTATGGCTGAACCAAAACCAGTCCTAATTTACTCTGTGTTATCACTGAGCATGCACTCCGGATGGCATTAACGGCACATGAGTCTGTTCACTTAGACGACAAACGCCACCGCAGAGCTGATCATTAACCCTTGTGTGGCAGGTACGTGGCTGCAGGCTACAGCCAGTAAAGCATCACACTCGGCTATGTGTCAGTTTGAGAGGCAGTGGAGGACATAGTTCAAAGGTCAAATCCATTACGGAGGATTGAGAGGGAGTTTCTGTTTGAGGGTGACATGTCATATGTTGCTATGGGAACGTGGGGTATGAACTCTGCCCTCTGTGAACTTCAGCTGAGACCAGAGGAGAGAGTGAGACTCAGAGGTTACTGCACAAGTCCATTAAACCACTGAATCAATCCAGATGCAAGAAGGAGTGACAGCCTTGTTCAAATAAAGGAAGTGAGTCACTGCTTAACTGCAGGCCTGAAATGAAGCAATCAAACTGACTAAAATCTATAAAAAATTCTTTCTAATATGGTTATGACATTCACATTTTCTTTGAAAGATGTGGTCATTTTAGAGCTCATAACCTCATGAAATCTTTGGGGTTTTAAGTTAAAAAATACAAAACAAATAGTAGTATAGTAGTATAAATATGTCAATGCCACTTATGGTAAAGTGTGTAATAAGTAAAGTATGAATTACTGAATAGTGATGGGATTGTAATGAATGTGGACAGACAGCTTAGTAGAATTTCCTCACAAACGCTTGGCAAGGGCAAAGAAAGCAGAGGGATGGTGTAACAGTGTAAGTGGTGTAACTGTTTGCTCTCACATGTCCATGTGTGAATAGTTCACCCGACAAAACAATGATGCATCAAATGAGACTAAGTGTATCCATAACCAGCAAATATAACCAAAATATGACACACATACAATAAGCCTTCATTTATTGTCACCAATTACTCTGAGCAGCCTGACTTACTCTCTGATAAATAATAGACGGACTCCTACCTTCATCTTACCTATTACATGCTGTATAATATAACACTCTGCAAGTAGTAGAAGTCATATTATACACAAGGCCAAACAAGTCACCAGGGATTTTACAAAAACAAGATGTTGTCAAATGAACCTTCACTGATATCGGGAAAGCAGTAAAGTGAGACCAAACAAACACCCCAGGACTTGGATACCTGATCAATTAGTCCCCAGGAATCCACAAAGGTAGCAGCTAACCCACTGTGCTTCTGTTTGTCTCAAACGTTCAAAACCAAAAAGTGTCAAACAATAAAACAACTGGGGAAAAAAATCAGAGAAACAGCATGAAAAATATAAATTATCCATCAACATATACGAGCCAAATGTGAGCCTGAAAATATGTGGTCGCTCTGTTGCATTTTTGGCTGTACCAATCGTATGACACACACAAATATTCATATGCAGACACACAGACTCTCACATACACACATATGCCATTCCCTCCACACACAATGATGGCTCAGAGTCAAGTCCAGACGAGGGCATGCATCTGAAACCAAGAGTGAATCCATATTACATGTGTAGTGTGCTGTCTGTCTGGGTCCGGGTCATCAATTATGAATAGAAATATACAGCCTCCACAGCCCCGGCCCTGGTGTCTCACCACTTGTAAAGGATTTCTTAAAAGGGGGACAGACACACAGGTTTGTCATTCAGATGCATGCCCAGGACTTGAGAGACCAACACGGAGAAGGTTTCCTGTTCTCTTACACTTCTTCCCGCCTGGGGAACTTTCTTCTGCTTTCATTTAATCCAGTCCCTGTTGTGCTGAACTTAAGTGAGGCATCAGAAACTCGTACTGTAAAATATTGAGAGTTAAGCCGCAACAATGTCATGAAACACAGATCTCAGTCCCGTCTGGCGATCCTATCACACAATGAGCATCTTCTCTGTGCAGTATGTCATGTCAATCTAGAGTGAAACATAAATACCTGTTACTCATATTCGTGATGATCTGTAGCTGTTCACAGGAAACAACAACAAAACAACACAAGGGTACATCAGATCTAGTATCTGTGTAATGCTTCTCCCACAGAGAAGCCATTAATCATAACTAAACATCCCAAAACTTCAAAGAATTAAACAAAACATCCCACCTTTGAGCGTGTTTATGTAAAATCTAACACACTTTGCAGTAAGCATGAAATTACAGAGCACATGTAGCTGGCAAAACAAATTTGCAATTCTCCTTGTCTATTCTGAAAACCCCAAGTGTATGGCACATGCCCTCTAGAGACAGAACAAACAGCGGTTAAGATGTTTAAAAGGCTCTGCTTTCTTAGATACCTGTGCAGCTGAATACCAATAGACTGCTCTTGCATTAAGCAAGGGGGGGTAGAAGGAGTGGTTGGGTGGGTGGGGGGATTCTGGTGACAAGGTACTACATTCCGAGCTAGCGGGGAAATGCTAACTCCTCTGATTTCCTCAAGGGCAAAAAAAAATGTGCCTAATGCCTTTGCGTGATGTTGTGTGAAGCTATGTCTTCTGCATGTGTGGCTTTATTCTGTCAGCCTGTGCAGGCTATGAGCTGAGGCCCCACAAGTGTGCTGTACTGTGCTCTGGAGTCATTTCAACTAGTGGGACATATCCCACTGATTTCTAAAAGGTCACTGTCATTATTGTTGCTTAGCAACCTTGTATGTGGAGCCATAGGTGTGCACTGTACAGTGACTGGTGGAAGTGTGTGCATAGCTGCAGCACATTGTGAGAACATAGAGAGCATGTGAGGATTTATCAGCTTTATTATTCATGATAAACATGTGTCGCTGAGTATAATATGTATAAATATGTCTCCACCTGTTGTTATGGACAGACTGAGACATGTATAAGAAAGAAGCTGCAGACATGTTTTAGTTGTAGAATGCTGCAGAACGTCCTTCTATGAAGAATTTCCTTTGAATGTGGATGTTTTTGCATCTTGTTAGTTGATGTGTTATGGAGTTGCTCAGTCTTATAATGCAATGTTAAAGCCAGTGTAAGGTATGTACAGAGGCCTGTACAGCGGCAGAGTGATCTCTGAGTCATGTCCCATTTGTGGAGGTTGATGGATTTCCCCTTGCTCTGCTCCCTCAGCTCAGTGGGGAGAAGGCAGGGTTGATAAGGTGATTTATCTGCACCTTTCCACCTCCTGTAATGGATGGCACATCCACCTTTCTCTGAAACTTCATCATCTCACAGCTGCACCCCCTCATGCACGAAGAGGTGTGAGAGAGAAATGAAACAGACATGCTACACAAGAAAAAAAAATGAAAACAGACTAACCAGATAGTGAGTTCTTTTCTACAGTTTCTCATTAAGGTTAGGAGAGTGTAGGAACATGACACTTAGCACCGTGAAGCCACTAAATCACCCTCCAATGTCAAGCAGAGGCACAATATTGGACACATCTCAGCTTTAGCTCATTGCTAGCAGGGCTTTGATTGATTCTTCAATTCCTTCATCTGGCCTCACTCCTTTGGGGTCCTACTCTGTTTCCATTGCACTGCTATAAAGGCTGGACACAATGATGGGAGCATCTAACAACACTTGGATATTAAAGAGCAAGTTGTCGCCACAGGATTATTTTTTACACAGGATTCCTGATGTTTTTGCTGACGTGTGGTGTTTTCTGACCAATCACAAAATTTAAATTTAATCTCATCAATGTCATTCTCTGAAGGCAATAAGCATAAATAATTAGCCTTAGTTTCTATAGATGCAAACAGTGTTGGAAGTGTGATGTTATCTGTCAGCTGATAGGTAGAGCTGGACCTGGCCTGTTTGGACTCAGTCTTAATTCAAGGGGTTCATACTTTACCAATGAGCTACCAGGGCATCCTGTCCACTGACACTTGTGGAAAAACAGGCTACCATTGTGTGTTTGTGCTGTTGTTGTTGGAACTGAGCATTTTATAATATATAGCCATTGTGGATGCTTCTGTTTTGCAGCCTGTTGGCTTGCTGCCTGTGCTACATGAATTTTACCACTTCATGTGTACTCTGTGTTTTTTGACTGTTGACATTCTGCTGATTGGCATACCAGTAATGATTTGTAAGCTTCTTCTTAATTTTCATTCATTCATGTGCATTGCTCCACATTCTATATTATAATATAATACTGTAATGTGTATTGATTACAGTGCAGTTTATGTATCTGAAGCTGTATCTGTATTCACCTCTGTAAACAGCTCCTCAGCTCTCCTTAAACATAATTAGAATTTTTACACCACAGAGAGGATATCAATTAACCCCAGTGGTCAGCATCAGAAAAACAGCAGCGCGCCTGCTGGTTTCTGCTTCGGTGCCTCGGGCCGCTGGCTGACTCACCTATGTTTTAACAGCAGTGAGGAAAGAGGGCGGAGGGATACGGAGAAGGAGGGAGACAATCAATAGCAGATCAAAGTGTTTTAGCTTACCTTGGGCTGTAGAGAGAGAGGCGTTATAATCAGCAAAGACACTGTTTACTCGCCACGTCTTCTCAAGGTGGAGGGGAGGACTCCAGGCGCAGGGCAGGAGAGCTGCAATATTTTCAACAACCTATCTGAAATTATAGAGGGAAATAAGAGAGAATGATGTAGAACAATGAGATGTTTGAAGTCACTGCTTTTTACAGAACAGCACATTTTACAGCACATTTTTCTCCCTAAATAATGTACATTTTATGCTTCATATAAACACATTGCTGCTTCCTGAAACAGACCTGTGATATACTAAAATTCATACTTCGTTCACATGAGTAGTTTCGAGAAAGATGCTACATGTGTGAGTCTTATTATGAATATTATTATTTGTGGTCAATAACGGTGAAACCAGAATATAAGGAAGAATCAGAAACTGGGAGGTCTCTTCTCAGTGATCCTGGCTGAGTGACATTGACCCATGACACCAGCCTCCAAGCTGTAAAAAGCATGTCCGCATCCAGAAGGGTGGGGGCAGAGAGGGAGTGAAATGGGACGGAGGAGGAGGAAGGGGAGGAGGAGGAGGAGGAGGGGTGTTATGCTGAGTGTCCATAGAGGAAAGACTAAAGTGCTAAGATTTGTGAATGAATTAAGGCACCCATTCCTCTGATGGATAGTTTCATCATCAAAGAGGTGAAAACTTGTTTTTATACACCTTTATTTTTTACCTTCATTGTGACTTCTGTCTCCTTCTGGTCACCATGGTTGCACCTGACCTGCTGCCTTTTCTCTCCAAGCTGAAGTGACCACACACCACATGTGTCACAGGCCTACCAGACAGGGGGGAAACCAGCAGTGATTTAGCAAACAAGCGCTCAATCAATGGTGCAGTGAAGCATGTAACACATGCCAGTCAAAACCTATTACGTTCAAACAGCCCTCTTCAACTTCCACTCCACTGGTCTGACCCTTGAGCTACTAGTCAAAGAGACTGGCCAGAGGACAGCCACAGAGCTAGTCTTACTCTTATATAAATATAATTCCTACAATGTTATTATCAACAGTTACTATCACTGGCATAATTATTCTAAAATAAAAGCTGATCATCATGAATTATTAATATTATGTCACAATTATAACCACTGTGGCTCTATAATTTTTCACTTATAAAAACATAATCACAACCTTTAGTTGAGTTAGTGATCAACATTTTTACTAAAGTCCAAAAGTGGTTCCTTGATAGGACACTTGATGGACGGTTCTAAAGGGCAAGATTTAAGGTGTAGACCAACATGTTAAAATGTCTGAGCAAGATACTTCAGACAAGTCTTAGTCTATTTCTTGTTGATGGCTGTATCACTTGTTTCAATTATATTAAGGCCTAAAGTTATGGATAAAGTTATGGATGCTCTGATTGACATGTGGATGCACAGCAGTGGATCCAGGCCTGGACAGGATAGTAATATCAGAAACACCACAGTAACAGTCTGGTTCCCACTTTACGGGCTTGAGATTCCCTCTGCGAGTCCTATGCTGGGAATCTGCTCTGTACAGATGAAGTTGAGCAAACACAGTACATGGACACTAATGGATTCTTAAAATGGGATAATATTAATTGAGAAACAAGCTGACTGCATTTCTTTGTTTTTTTTGGTGATAATAGTACTAAAAAATATGCACTGATGGATGCAGTGCTCTGGTTTCTTTCCTGTACCTGTCAGTGCTGCTTTATGGCCGTCTGTGCAATAGTGAGAATCCTGGCATCACCTTTTGATTTACACACATGCATGTGCATGTGCACTTGTGCACAAACCACACACATACACGCCCACACACAGACACAAGCACAAGAAGAATCTAAAGCACACACACACATCCAGACACACACACACATGAGGCAGGCTGCGAGCAAGCCGGGTTTTTGTGTAGCACCACATGCGAATGAGGCTAAAAGAAGTGAAATGAACCCTTTGAGTCAAAGAGGAGCTTGGGGCGTGCTGCAGGCAGAGAGCTCAGTCAGAGAGGGAGCTTGGCAGGCAAATGCGCCTTCTGTTGACAGCTTCCACTGAACATCTAATGGCAAGAGATGGGGGCCCACAACCGCTCTCCGCCATGCCATTGGTTTCCCATTTTATCACATTTAGTAGGGCGCCTCTCAGCGCATTTGTAAATATGTCAAGTCACCATTCATATTTTACAGTTATTAGCATTGTCTCTCAGTTTTTTTTTTCTTGAGCAATGTTGTTTTTCTTCTTTTTCTTTCTAAGGAAAGTTCTTTGTTTCAGCTCTTTTTGTTCAGAGTTACAGAACAGGGCTAGGCACTGATGCCTTGGAGACTGGGTAGGTTTTTTTTGGAGAAGGGGTTTATGTATTCTTTATGATGTGATATACAGCCTGGGAGAGGGAACATTGGGTAAGAACATACCAATGCCAGGCTACCTTCTCAGCATGATATGAGGATGAAAATGATATGAGAATATCTGAGCACTTGCTCTCTTTCTGTCAATACCTGAGGCTGCTATTGTAACTCAATGGCCCGTTATGGTTTAAAGGTGCTCATGCACAATTTCTAAATTGGCTTATGTAGGAAAGAGATGAGCAAACAGAAACGGCTACAACAGAAATGGTAAACATGTTTCAGGGTCAGTTGATGTGTTGTATAATATAAACGTTAGCCAGAAGGTTTTTTTCACCTGCAGCCTATTGGTCAAAATGTTCAAAGACCAATCATGGTTCAAAGTATCTATAAAAAATATGACAAAAATGATGCCAATTTATCTTTAAAGTGACACTAACGTATGTTAAATGACTTAAGGTAATGTCATCAAATCTGGCTGTCTTTCAGCTGTTTTGATTTAAGGGTCCACAGCGTTATTGTTCTGATTCAGTCGCACTTGTTTATGTCAGCCTAGTTTGTGATCTCAGCAGGCACCAAAAACAAACAAACAAACACACAACAACAACAACAACAAAAGACAAAACTAGCCCAGCAGCCCTCAGCAGGCAGCTGGTTTCAGAAAAAAAAGCACAGGAGTCCAGCTCCAAAAAGACAAATTTATCAACTATAGCTGCTAAATTCTAGCAGTATGAACAACCGTTTACTGTCTTTGGGAGGAGATTAAAACATCAAAAAGAATGCCTAAGATTTTCAGTGTCTGCTGGATTAGCTAAACTTTTTAAACTTTTACACAACAAACACACTTTAGCTAAAGGTTGGCAGAATATAGAAAAAGAACATGACACATTGTTTGCATATTTGGGCAAATGACCCTTTATCATCACCTTTGGGTGCTTAGATTGTCTGTTGCATAACAGAAAGAAGTTCATAATATCTCATTTTCAGTCAGTTTCTCTGATTGTACAGTAAAGAATAACATCATCACTTGGAGCTAACACCTTACCCCCATCTCTTGTCCTCTGTCTAACAACCTTTAGAAGAAAGCCCACATCTCCAGCTATATAACAATTAATATTTCCCCCTCTGCGCCGCATATGCATACATCAACTTGATGTGGCCACTGCTTTGGAAGCACTGAAGAGAACGAAGCAAGAAAGTACTTTTCCTAATGCTTGAAAATGATAAACATGTTGTTCCTTGGCTATCTAATTTGCTGTGATGGCATTAATCAGTGTTGCACGGCGGGCGATGGCATAGCGGAAAGGACAAAATGAAACAGAACATTAGTCAATGAGAAGAATGATGCATTACCTGTTAACTCATAAAGTCATTGAGTGGGGAAATTAGAGAGGGAACTTACAGTAGACTCCCTGCATTAGTATTAAATTGCAGTATACAAAAGAGTTGCAAAATTCTTTGAATTAAGGTTTTTAGGTGTAAAAAAATAAGCTTTCATTTCTTTAATATTATCTGTTTCTATCTGTTTCCATATAAATCGATATGAATGTTACCTAAACACTACAAAACACTAACACATTATAGTAAGAAATACGCATCCATCTCATGTTTACATCTCTGCTGATCAATATGAATGTTTTTTGTGCCGTATCAAACTGCTGTCCAGAAGTTCCTTTTTAAATCTAGTAATGAATGCCTAAATTTTCACATGTTGTATAAGCATCCCCAGAGCATATTGAGAGATCACACAGTTAATTATAGAGAAAGTTCCAGTCATTCAGATGTAGACAAAGGAGGAAGAAGAGCAGACACGCAGGAAGTCAAGGAGTAAACAGAGAAAGGGATACTGTACAGACTGGTGGATGGACAGAATAGTTGGGGGAGGAGTAAGGAGGTTCCTGAGAGAAGAGGAGAGAGAGGGGAGAGTGGGGGGGGCAGAGCCAGACCTCTAACAAGTGATTATACCAAAGCCCCCACTTTCTCCTCCTCTCCCCTCCTTTCCCCCTCAGGGCATGGGGACAAGAGAGCAGCAGGCTGGCAGTGTCTGCATGTGTGCGTGCATGCATGTGTATGTGTGTGTGTGTGTTTATGTGTATATGTATGTGTGTGTTTGCACCCTGCCTGTTTCAGCATATTGTGCCCTCAAACACAAAAAGATGATTAGTGGGATTTTCTGTTGGCTGAACAGCATGCCTTTAAGACTGAGACAGCTGGTAAAGGATGTTCAAGATGAAATGGTCCTGGGGTCTCCTCGCAGCCATCCCACTCCAAGAAAAGACAGAAAATAAGAACTGATTCTGGCCAGCATACGGTGCATAACTCTATTGAAATAAATAAATAAAATAAATGCAGTGATGGACAGCTGGAGATAAGTGTAAACGAACAGAATCTCCATTTCCCCTCTTGTTTTCCTTTAAATGCACATTCAAGCACACACACACACACACACATATATGCTAAAGTGTCCCTTTACCCAAAGGTTAAACAAATATATTGACTTTAATCAAACTAAACACTTACAGTGTGTCTCATATTAAAACAAGGGGCGAATCTCTGCATTCCCTCAAAGCTCATATAAATCCAACCAACAATATCTATTTATTCCTTTATGCAATATGCCTTTAATAAACATAGTGTCAGAGGGAAACCAAATCATCCACGGCTGAGAGCATGTAAGAAAATCAATTAAAATGAAGTCACAGAGCTGGCTGCCCAATTGTCTGTGGCAGTTATTTGATATAATATGGTTAATACTACTGCCTGGGTAAATTAACACAATTTTACCATAGTGTACTGTGTGTATGTGTGCAGAAGAGAGAGAGAGAGAGAGTGAGGGTAAGGGGGAGGTTTGGCGGAGGGCACTTGGTTCCCAGGGGAACTCTGGGAGTCAGAGTAATACAACACTTGAAGTAAACAATAGCAATGGCTGACCAGAGAGGACCTCAGATGCTCAGAGAATCTACAAGGTTGTAATTAAAGCTCTGACTATTTTCACCTGTTCTGCATGTGCACAAACAGCTGATTTAATGGTAACTTCCAATCAACAGTGTTTGTTAGCTAGCAACCTATATAATTCATAGGTCCCTTTACATTTAATGTTTAGACAAACATTGCATCTTATGTTTTGCTTGTAGTGTATGTGAGACATGACAACATGACAAACACAAAAAAATGGTTTGATCAGCGCTCACTCCCAGGTCAAATGACTCTGCACTAGTTATGAAGGGTCTTTAAAGGCTCGAGCAGACATGACAGCCAGGTGGACATTCTCATTTTGACCCTTTTTGTGGTATACCTCCACTGGTAAATTTAGCAGCCATCTGCCAGCTCATTGCCATCCATACAGCATTTATACAGCACATCTTCATCATTGATTGATGCACAAGTTATGGAATAGGCACTGACCTTCAAGCCGTTTTTGACTGCTTACCAACATTGGTTAGGTTTTCGGAGGTGTGTTCATGAAAATATACACACAAGAAAATCATCAGAATTAACCACATTAATAAGCCTGTATATGTGTATGTGTAAGTCACATAAACAATACTGTGTTCATAGGTGTGTTTTTCTGCCACATTCCAACTTCAATTTTCTATTTACCTATAATAAAGCTCCATCTTATTCCATCCTATTCCAGCTCCTTCTGTCTTAATGCTGAACCATGCAGCCGGTCATTGTTGGTGGTGCACTGTGATGCATGGACTTTAGTGGATCGTTTGTATGGTGTCGCAGAGCGATTGATTCTGGTGGTGGTGGTGGTGGAGGGGGTTGAGGAGGCGGGAAGAGGGGCGGTGGCCCGGCCCCCCACGGCCTGCTGGGAGAAGGAGTTGAAGCCAGGCGCTGAGCTGGAGGGCGGTACTGAGGGTCACAACACATTGTTCTCCCTTCTCAACCCGTCTGGAACCTGTCACACACTTGTAATGGATGTGAAAGAAAGACTGAGGAGAGAAAGGAAGGGGGAGGATAAGGGGAAAAAAGAACAGTTAGAGGTAGTCTTGGAGTTTTGTTTGATTGTAACAAATGCAGGATCAATCAGGCAATCAGATATCAGAAAAATATTTATTTAGAGTTATGCAACAGTGTGCTGCTAAAATAGTGTTACTAAACACTGTGTCCTTTATGTGTATATTTAGGCACTGTTTGTACTGATACCTAGAACCATTTTTAGATTTTATGTATTTATTTCATTTTCAATATTTCAGTATTTTTTACTATATAAAAACATCTCCACTTTCAGGGTGGGACCCTTTACTATAGTAGCCCAGAAAAAGGCAGAGAAGCTTGTTGCAGAAAATGTCATGTTATCGTGTGTAAATGATGGGAAAAGGTGTGTTTTAACCTAAGTGTTTCTAGTTTCTAGTAAAACATTGACTCCAAAAAAGTAAGTAAACTGAAAAGTTTCATACAGGATACGTTAACAACATTGTTGGTCTTTAATTTATATACATGTAAACTGTAAACTACATATACATGTATACTAGACTTCATATGTGTGCATTTAACACAACAGCGGTTCAACTTTTTCTCTGGATCAAATGCTTACAAAGGCTGAACGACAGATCTGTAGGTCCTAAGAGTATAAAATGTCTCATCGGCATCCCCAGAATAAAGACATGGAACAGGACACTGGATGACAGGGCCTCCCCTGGTATGTGTCTGTGTGTTGGGTAATATTGGCACACTGGACCTTGCACGTGTGGCACGTTGCAGTGCCAGTGTTCCATGTCAACATCAAGGAGCCATGGGTGTATTCAATATGCAAATGGCTGATCTGTGAGGCCAATCGCTGTGAGAACAAAAATTAAATCCCTACATAATTTCATAGAATGACATTACATGTCAGAGAGTGTGACAGAACTCACAGAGATACATCACATGGGTCAGTGTTTACATATTAAGCACAGCTCTGACTTCCTCTCTACTCACTCAACATTTGTTTTTTGCCTGGCAGTATTCTTTGGGCGTTTCTGGGGTCCATTTTAACAGGGGGATATAACACAAAGGCAATGAGGCTTAATTAAGACACTTTAGCAAGTGATCACAGTGGGCAGATGGCTTTCTGTAGTAGATCCAAGCTCAACCACGGGACACTGAGAAGTTGAAAAGAACTGCCAAAGGGGGCACTGCAAGTGGGCTTCCCTTCTCACCAGCCAGACGGGTGGAGGGTCAGGGGATGGATGTGTGGCGGGGGTGAGGTATGAAAAGGAGACCTCCCTGCTTTCTTTTATTAAATGAAACCGTATCCTGTAATAAAACGACTTATGGATTGATTACAGTTATTAAAGAGACTGGATTTGGAGGAGGACAGGTTTTCTCCCAGTCTCTGACCAGGGACCCTTATGATGCTTTGGGATTTTTTTGTTTAGAACAGACATCCATGTAGACAGTGTTACCACTCAGAATGGCTGTCGTCACTGCTCTCCCTCAGCCCTGTAAGACAGCGTGGCGTGTCTCATTTCTAGCTCAGTGTGTTTGTCAATCCTCAGCTGGCCCTGCTCCAGCAACAGACAGATCAGAGGATTATGTAAGCTGGAGGGGCCTTGAGCTAAGTGTGCTGAGAGTTACTCAGAGGTGTGATTTGACAATATACGTGCCAAACCATCGCCCAGCCCTCAATACATGCAATAGATGTTAGTGATCACATATCCAGAGGGGTAGAGCGAGTAGAAAAAGAGCAAACCAATATTTTTGTTCTGTTTACTCTCAGCACTCTTTTTCTTCTTCTTCTCCTGCGTTGCTGTTTCATTTATGTGAGTTGAGGTGAGGTGGGTTGAAAAGAGGATAGAAACAGGTAAAAAGCAGCAATTCATCTTAAAGGAAACAGTTTTTGTGTGGCATGGATTAAATGCAAATGGTCAATGGCAATTCAAAAACAAGTTATAAATGAATTAATAAATAGCCTCATCAGAAATAGTGCATTAATACTTACTACTATGTAGTAAATAATATAAGCAAATACAACAAATCATTTAAATCATATTTACCTATAATGGCCTAAAGTGACTATATCAGTGTGGCATTATAAATAATTATCAGGTTCTCCACTGCTTAATGGTCAATAACTAGCCAGTAATATATATGCATACATGTACATGGGTGCATTGTTTGTTGATGCAGGTGACTGTCGAAACTCTCGTTTGAAGTTTGTTCCGTGACAAGCCCACGAGCTGCGGATGAATGGATGAACATGGGCATCGGCAGCCCTGCCAGCATGGTGCCCATTCCTTTGAAACAACCAAGGTAAACGTATGCAGCATGCTATTTTCATCCCTCCGTGCCTGTCAACCTAAATCTGCCTCTCCGACTGGTCATTTTTATCACTTGCCAAAACTGCCAACTGGTGATAAACTTTTAAGTCAGTTTTTAAATTTCATTTCCCCAGAGTCAAACCGAGCAGGAGTCAGCCAGAATTTGCAATGAATTGCCCAGGGGCAAAAATGTTTTGTTTTTTCCCCCCCGCACCCACTCGCACGGAAAAGAAACAAATAAACTGGAAAAAAAAGGAGTGGAGGAAGAATCGCACACAGACAGCAAGGCGAGCATGCAGACAAGTAAGCACACAAACAGCAACAAACAGTCCAGGCTGGTCTTTCTCTGTTATGAAAAAAAAGAAGACTACATATCTATGTATCTATCTATGCAAGAGGAGTCAGGGAGTCATAACAGCAAGGCAGCACTTGTTAGAGAGGTAATATCAGGGTATAAATAAATCCTCTGTATCACAGATGGGGGAAAGAAAGAGAGTGAGCATAAAGAGAGCCATCCATCAGTCTCCCGGGGGAGCGGGACAAATTAAAGCCCATAAAAGGGCCTCATTACTGGGGGCAGCTCTCCTGTCTCAGCCTCCCTCATCCTTCCACATCACCAATCTCACTCTCTCTTTCTCCCTCTCTCTCTCTTTTTCTTGCAGACACACATACACACACACAAAACACCATAACTACCACCACCACTATCAGGGGGAAATTATACACATAAAACACTAAGGAATCCAGTGCTGCTGCTAATATGTCCATATGACAATGTCCACAGGCACTCGCTGATTCATGCCACACCATTGTGTTGAGCACATACACACACATGCACGTTCTTTGCATATTGTATTTTAATTGATTGTTATAGCAGGTGATGAAACCACTTTATGACTGTTTTTGTGCTTGGTTAGAGTACCTTTTGATCACTTGGACTTACGAGGGCTTACACATTTGCATTTTAATTATTTTTACTTAGTGTTGTGGGAAGGTGCAAAATACAAAGCACTCCAACCTTTATACCTACAGGAAGACTTAATGAAGGGGTAATTTTCACATATTAGACACTTGTATAACATCTTAGTCTGGACTGAGGCCAGCTGATGAGGAGATAACATTACTGTTGCTACATGAAGGATTACACCTAAGTAAAAAACATTCATTGCGGTGGTTTAATCTACCCATGACCCTGTACTACATACAACATATACATCAAGCAGCTGCAAAGTGCTGCAGAGAGACATTATCATTGATCTGGAGTTATTTCTCTGACCATCTGACAAACAGAACAAATTTGGGCTCAACCAGCATTAGAATGGAAACATCAGCTGTTTAATGCTGCTAGCTAAAGCTAAACACACGGAACTCATCTGTTCACAAAACCTTTTGTCAGAGTTGGCAGTTTTGTTGGGTTTCTGTTGCATGTGGTGCCCTTGAAGGAGGTGGCACAACAGATTGGTTGGGGCTTGTACATTGACACAGGCTTACATTCACCCTCTGATCAAGGAAGTTACACAGAACCTCACATACATGCAAACAATCAGCTTTGTAAGTTTGGGGGGGTCATTGGCAATTAATGTGTTATTTGTGTGTGAGGACGTGTCTGACACAAATGGAGGCCAGCTCAAAAAAGAAAAAGAAATTCAAAACGTACATAGCTATTTTAAAGCAGAATTTGTAGGAGACAAAGTTTCTGAAATATATGTACACATAGAAAAGAGAAATTCTGCCCCAGTGCTTTGAGAGACTGGTTCTTTCCCACATCAGAAAGATCCCCCCCCACCCCCGACATAGACAAGCACCAGTTTGCCTACTGGGCCAACCGTTCCAGAGAGGATGCCATCTCCACAGTGCTCCTCATGGCACTCACCCACCTGGAGAAACCAGACAGCTATGTGAGGATTCTGTTTGCAGATTTCATCTCTGCATTTAAAAAAAGTCATCCCTCCCAAGCTTGTGAGTAAGGTGACCGCCCTGGGCTTCAACTCCATCCTGAGCGCATGGATCATAGACTTTCTCACAGGTAGACCACAGCAAGTTAGAGAAGGAAAGCACACCTCTACTTTCATCTTAAACACAGGGACACCACCTGACTGCATGTCGAGCGCTCTTCACACTACTCACACATGGCTGCAAGCCCCATCCACAACTCTAACTTCATAGTTAAATAAGTAGATGACACCACAGTCATCGGGCTGATCTTCAACAGAGATGAAGCCGCTACAGACTAGAAGTAGACCATCTACTTCAATTGTGCAAGGACAGTGACCTGGTCATCTGACCAAAAGAGATGGTTGTTGATTTCAGGCACTCCAACAACAGAGGACTACACCCTCTACTCAACATATACATGGAGCTTCAGTGGAGAATGTGGAGACCTGAAGCTCAGTGGAATCACCATCTCTAACCACCAGACATGGTCTGCCAACACAGCAGGCGGCTAAAACAGGCTACACTCCCTCCTCCTTTGTTGGTATCGAGCTTCCACAACTGGACTCTATCTACACATGAGACTTAGAAGCAGACAGGATCAGCCCTGACCACTCACACCCTGAACACTCTCTGTTTGAACCGCTACCATCAGGAAAACAGTTCAGAGCAATAAAATCAAGGACAAACACCATCTCTCACTGCAGCTCCTCAACCCCAGTGACAGGTGACAATAACTCACCCAAAAAAACTGAAAAAAACTGAAATTCTGACTGCACATTTTCACAAATGGAAAGTTTTATTATTTTTGCTGCTATAAGACTGCTAGGGTCATTTATTATTTGTACAGTATCTTTAGTAAAGATATAATCTCAAATTCAAGCTGTTTTAAGCTTGCATCTTCAAACTTTTTCCCTTTCTTGCAATGTATTTTAACTGTGTTAATCTTTAACTTTAAGAGAGACCATAAAGATCATTCATTCATCCATTCATTGCAAACCTAAAGTGCCAGTCACAAACACAGAGAAGAGGACAGGGGTGAAGAAGAAAAGCACAACATTTAATGAGAGTGAAAGGCACAGAGGCTCAGGAAAGCAGCTCTGGGACCCTTAGTACAACCAAAGCCCCACCGGCTTCACAACACCACCGCCAATCCTGTTTTCTTTCTCAGAAATTAGCCTACAGACTAAGTACAGAGTTATGTGAGCCTTCTTATTTCATCATAGGCCCCGTGTAAATAAAAGAAATTCGCCATCAATACTGGCGAAAGTATCAGCTGAATCCCATGAAATCCCTGACATGAATTATTGACAGTCTAATGGGAATGGAGAGAATGATGCTGGAGTTGAAGCCTGACAGCAATCATGGTGAGGAGAAGCTTTATTATAATATCTGTGAAACAACCCCAACCTCCAAACAACCTCTACAAAACCACTAACTAGCCAGCATCACCTCTTAATGCCCAATCATACTCGCACAGTTAATCCAGTGTGCATCCTGACCATAAACATTAATCACCTCAGGTCAAGTTAACAGCTGGCCAGGGGACTTTGAGAGCACAATTAAGACACGGAGTGAAACTCGGTGCTTGTTTACTTTGTCAAATTACAATTTGACATCTTAGATTACGGCAGTGTGAAATGAGAGCAGCTGATAAGACCTAAATCAGAGAAAGCTAGATGAGATAGTACAGCTCTTGAGGGGATTCATTCCAGCATTCGCCCCGCGGAGACGCTGGAAAGAGGCCTGTGTAACATCTCACTTTATTTTCCTCAACGCAATGTGAGGCCCCACTTTCTACTTTTGTCTTTCAGCTCAAATTCACACACAAACTGCATACTCAATGATTATTTGCATTAAATTATTAATATGCCAATGGTAACTGTGCTGGGGCTTTGGAGTCGGTGCAACCAGCGCACATTCTTTCAAGATGAACATGGCAAGAAGGAACTTCAGAGATGGTAGCCCTCATTTAAATCAAGTAAGAAAAAGAAGACACTATTGATTCCATGCTCTATCTCGCACATTGATATGGCTTGCCTTCCAAAACATTATTTTCTTGTGAGTAGGAGGGGTCCCTATAGAGCTCAAAACAAAGAGGACAGGCTTGTTTGAGGGTAATACTCTTGTGCACAGCGTGAGACACGCACTAACAAGAAGGAGCAGAACAAAAAAAGATGTTCCAAACTTCAACCATAGTTGTGAAGCTTCTACCTATGTGGCCACACAATCAGGGACAAAATACAAACAATACAAAAGATGCCAGGACAACCATATCTCAAAATATTCAATACACAGAAGTCTCACTAAGAGTGTCCCAATTGCCAAAAGTATGGCAAAAGACTTCAGGTAAAAAAAAAGAAAGAAAGAAAAAAAAAATCTGGCAAAATTTCCATCAACATGGCAGCATATGTAATTTAACCCCTTCAGGATTCACCACTTTACAAAAACAACCTGCATTCATTTCTCCATCATCTTCACACTAATGCCAAGAGTGAGTTTGAAGGTACGGCACAAGACAAAGCCGAGTCGCTCCGCTCACGATCAAGAGAACGGAAAAAGACACAAACACTGGAGTCTAATTGATGGTGCTGCTGTGACTGCTGCCCTTCAGAGAACAAGAGCTTATTATTCGCCTGTTGATGACTTGACATAGTTTGATCTACACATACCCAATTGTAGGGCTTCTGCATCAGGGTTTGTTTACGGATTGATTGATCAAAGAGCCCCTGCGTGTCTATGTTTGTTTCATGTATGCGTGCTGAGGGACAGTTTGGCTTTTGTTACTTTAGTGTGGAAAAAAAATGAGTCCATTTGGTAAACAGTAAATAGATTTATAACACGCAGCACACATCCATGGTGAGTGGCTCGACCTTGACTTACTGCACTATACAGTGTTTTCACATACACTGTAATCTAAGAAATCACACACACTGCAGATCAAATGTGTTAATCCATTCATTTTAAAAATAAGAAAGAAAAAAGCAGCATGAAAGACAGATTAATAAAAACGGTAGTACAACACTCACCAAGGTGTGTGTTGTTTTTATAAGTTATGTTTATGCCAGTTTATTTGGGGGCAACAGTGGCGCAGTGGGATAGCAGGGTTGTCCAATAACTGGAAGGTTGGTGGTTCGAACTCCTCCCTAGTCACTGTTGTGTGTTCTTGGGCAAGACACTTCACCCTAGCCTGTGGCACGCCTTGCTAGTCATTGTATGACACTGCTTGTGCAGCAGCCGTAACGAATTTCCCTCTGGGGATTAATACAGTATCTAAAATAATCATGTGTATCACATGCTAACTTCAACCAAGCAGATAAGTAAGCTACATCAAAACTGACCTCACTTCTCAGTGTTTGACTGATATCTGTAATTCCTTACAGGACATTGATTGGTTTGATTAACTATATACGTAGTTTGGCCAGATGTGCAGCCACAGACTGGCAATGACTCCAACTGCCTAGAAATGCAAGATTAGCGAACATGAAGGAGAAAATGAAAGTATTAGTAAGCATAAGAAATCCTATTTTTTCCCCAGTAGTGAGTTACAGTATAATTGTCACATTGCAAAAATGAAACAAAATAAGATTTTAGTTACAGTACATCAAACTAATCCTTTATGATCACAAGAGAAGTATTACAGTAAGACAACTATTACACACAAACACACATGACTCTACTGTCATTTTCTGCTTGTCATTTTGTGCATGCTGCACATACACAATCTTTAAGAAGACAGTTGTACTGGCACACCATTAATACTGCATGTACAGTATGTTAAAAACACACAGTTTACAGAGGATCACAACCTACAGCTGCTTCCTGCTGGCAGGGCTTGGGGGAACGGCTGTGGCATGATTTGTACAAGTGGCACTTCATAAAGCATTTACCAGCCAACATTTGTGTGAGCTGTGCATTCACAGGGAGAGAGCAACTGACAGACAGGGAGAAGGGTTAGGAGCAGAGGGCAAATCATTCTGCCTCAGCGTCTATTTGAAGGTACTGTGTGTGCATTTATTCGTGCATACTGTGTGTACTGTGAGGGTTACAGGCCGCTGTGTGTGTATGTGCGTGTGTGTGTGTTCTGGTCCAGGTCATTAGAGGCAGCTTGCTGTGCCCTGATTTGTGCATTCACAGTATGTGAACACAGCAAGACATCGATTAGTACTTTGTGTGGCATTTCACACAGGTCTCATCTCTCTGCCTTCATTTCCTTCTGCCACTGGATCAACTGGATCAAATGTACAATATATGGTGTGTGTGTGTGTATGTGTGTGTGTGGGCGGGTGGTGCAAAGAGAAGCAGTGACCTTTTCTCTGTTAGAGCAGTGCTAAAAACCAGTTGAGAAGCCATGTAAGCCAGGTAAGTGGGTAAAGCGATGGTGTGTTATTCTGTCAAAAATCGTTTTTGTCAACAACACACAAAATTTTTAAGAAATAACAAAGACATTCTGATCGATTACTGTAATAATTTAAACAAATTATGAATACAATCAATTCACAAACTGTAATTTATTCCTCTTGGACCAAATTTCTGACAACAAAATGTACTAAGATAGATAAAGTTATCTATGGAGGAATGTTGCAGGAGATGTTGATAAAAAAAGGCATTTATGCTTCCACACTGTTTACACGTACACACAAGTGGTAAGTACACAATAGGTTTTATACTTGCAAAGGGTTTATCTGCTAACTACATCCAATAATTTAAAACACTACTAACCCTCATGCCTGAACAATAAAATCTTTGTTAGTGTTCAAATATGACATGAGATTCAGGGAAAAAAGTCATTGTCATATCAAATGACATGTCAAATGAAAATGCATCTGGCTGGACAGTAGCAATCCAGTCCAGCCAGTAACCTTTGTGGAGAAAACGAGAATGTTTACACACCTTAAACATAAAAAAACTCCAATAAATGGTCCAGACCGTATGAAGTCTCTATGTTTCCATGTGATCCACCAGACAGTTATTACATCACTTTAGTTTTTCTAAAGTCAGAAATAAAGCCTTTCATGGTGTGTAGCTTTTGGTAGGTTTGGCAGCTCTCTCAAAAAAACACAATTTTCATAAAAAAAAAATTACTACTCCACAATGCACCATTCCTACATTTCACCCCTTATTCTTCTCGATTACTAGCTTCAAAAGTCGATCAAAAGTTCAATATTTCATGGGAGCATGATTCTGTATTATTATCATTCTTCATTAGAATGCTTAAGAAAGCTTAAGAAAACATCATATAGGTATATGATCTTTAAAAAAAGTTAACATTTTCATCACCAGGTCACCAGCCCTGCTCCGGAAAATACTTAGCCAAAAAGAATGTCCTAAACCTGTTTCATAAATGTATTTGTCTGGGAGTGTTCCATAATGCTTAATGATTGGTCAGCTGTGCAAAAGTGAAACAAGAAATTTCAACTTCTTTTAATAACCTTTCAGATCTTTTTCTGTTGCCTTTCACATACAACTTTTGATTAAATGTTTATTGCCATAAATAATTTCCAGGACATACAAATGTTAACTGTTATTTCCATCACTAATAATATCACATCTCATTCTCCCTCTTTTAATTGTTCAGCTTTGCTGAATAGCCTCCTTAAAGAAGGCTATTCAGCTAATGACACTTAACTTAACTGCACATTCAAAGCTCTGGTTTAACCTGATTTTTAGGGAGTTTCCAGTGCAAACACTCACCAAACGAAACCTGCTTCTGCAAACTTTAGTAAAAAGTTACCACATGGAGCTTTTCTGTCTTATTTCTTACATTACATATGTAAAGCTGGATGACTGTGTAACAAATGACAATAGCTTCTGGTCCCATCAATGTGGGTATTTAAAGAGGTTAGAAACAAACGGAAATCAAGTGTGTCTGCACTATTAACATTCACTGGTCTATTTGCATACACGCGTCCAAAGTAAGTGGCCCTTAACACGGTGAGGTGCTCATGAGGCTACGGGAAGCACTGAGGGTGGAAAGCTGAAATCAGCACCACATGCACAAAAAGAAAATCTGGCTGAAACTACACAAGAAACAGAACATGTCTTTTAATGAAGCAACCGTGGTCCTCGGTCATAATTTTCAAAGAAGCAGCCAAGATTAAAGTCAAAGGAGTCTCCCAATGGCTTCAAGTCTGCACTGCTTTGAAAAATACCCCCAGTGTACAAAGCACCCCCTCTTCCCACCACCACCACCTCCCTTTTTCACCCACCCCATCCTTCTCGCTTTCTCTTCTTCTTGCTCTATGTTTCTCTTTCTTTTCTCCTTTTTTTTTCAAATAACTGGAGCTGCACTTTAGCCACCAATTCTCGCCCCTGATCCCATCATTAAAAAGGCTCAGGCAGAACAAGGGCTTTTTACGTTTTATGTGTGTGTGTCTACGATGGAGAGAGAGAGAGAGGCAGGCTGACAGACCTGGGCCTGCCAAGCGACGTGGCGCTCACTCTTTAAGTGCAACAGACACCTCCTCTCCAACTACAGAACTAACACTATGCCACGCGCACGCACAATAGGATGAATAATTGATCGGCCTGGGGCTTCACGTGTTAAGAACAGAGGAGGTGTGCCAGTAGCGTTTTCACTTCAAATTTGTATTGTCTTTAGTCTCCGCCAGCCATCTACATTTCTAACACCTGCCTCAGTCAGATGTGCGCTGGTGCACTAGCCCCGGAACTATCTTTCATCTCGCACACACTTTTACTGGAAGAAGAGGAAAAAACACACACTTTCAAGAGATCATTATCTAGTAGGGAAACCAGGACAGAGGTTCGATAGCTTCCCTTCTTTCCTCCCGCCTCCACCGGCAGTAACCTTTGTTAGATCATTCAACACCTGCAACAGAAAAGAAGCCTCGCACATGCAAAGGTTTTTTGAATCTTGAGAGTAAAAAGAACACAAAGTATATTTCAAATCTAAACACAATGTACGACTATAAGCAAAAACAACCTTTTAAAGAAAATAAACCCGCATCAAAAACTGTCAGTGCATGTGCACTTTTGAAAGTTAAGTCAGTCAGTTGAGCAGATAATATTGGGAGTCGACACAAAAAGTTACCTTTAAGAAAACAGCATGATCTTTTTTAAATGAATGGACCAGGACTGAGTCATTGGCACAAAAAAGGTTTTGTGTTACCTTTTTTTTACCCTGCCTGATTACTTGAGTTTTTATAATGATTTGTGAAGCAAGTAAACAACGCATTTCCTCAATGTAAGTCCTACAAGAGTGAGAGCAAATGAGCATCCCTGTGTTTAACATGTGAACACATTGACATGTTTACTACCTTGGTTCAGAGCCAAGGGAAGTGAGTTTAACAAGTGGGAAAACACAAGCATTTGACTTTAATGTTTCCCCTCCACATTTTTACTCTTCTTTCTTTACTCACTTTTATAAAAATCAGTAAAAAAAATGGGTAAACACTAAGTCAGAATCTTCAGTCCATTTAGTGTGTGAGGAAGTTTCTTCTTATCTCTTGAATAACCAGACTGACTGACTGCATTTCACAGATGCACAGAACTTTTTGAAGGACCCATGAGTAGCATATAGTAGTGATAAGGTTTCCGACTGCAACCTATCGAAGACCCCTCTCTGGTCTGATGGTTTAGAAAAAATGCAGAGAATCCCTCTCCTTAGCCACTCTTTGCTTTGTCCAGTCTTGGCTACCATGGAGACATATCAGGCATTACACTCCTTACATAGTTATTGAGGGCTCCTCTAAGTTAATGAAAACACTGACACGATTCATTCGTTCTGCGTCTTAGTAAATTAGTAAATTAATTTTATAATAGATCCACTGAAAGCCAAATCTACACTAGACGTTGAAAGACCAAACTTCTTTGCTGCTTTCTCTGCAATATATGGGACACACTAACGGTTTCCTACAATGAACAACTCCAACTCAAAATATAGAGAACCTTACATTAAACTTGTTCTTTTTTCATTTGAGACACAAATAAGAGTAACGTAGCTTATACCATGAATATTGAAAACACAGGTAGCACCTCTAAATCTTATACATATATATATACTTTCAAAGTTTAAATAAGTTGAGGTGTGGGTCCGTTTCGTATCCTAGCTGAACCTCCTTGTCTTGCCAGATATGAAGTGGTGTGCCTCTTCTCATCTAACTCTCAGCAAGAAAGTGAATAAGTATTTTCCCTGAAATGTTGAATTACGCCTTTAAGCTTAAGGTATGTTAAAGAACATGAAGTTCTTTTTGAAAGTGGATAACAAGTTTCATCACTACTTTGAGTTGCCTGCCAAGCTGTTCATAACTATGTAATGCCCTCATGCATTATAAAGACCTGGCCACGATTGAAAACAGCGCCGTCAAAAACAACAAGTGATCAAAGATCCTGAAGTTGACTGAAGAGGAACTGAGATGGCTTGACCTTAAACATACTCAGGGTCCCCGGTGGACACAAGAACCAACTCCCTTCTTGGTAAACAGTTCTGTAATATTCAACACAGAAGACGTCAGAAGGCCTCTCTAATGTTTGCTCCTCTCTGCTGTGGATTGGGATGTTTTGCCCAGGGTCGGTGTCCCATCATTATGACATCACTCAGGACCCGAGCAGGAGATTATCAAAGGCACTGCGGTGGCGTATCGTATTCATCAATTGAAAATATTCATATGCATAGACACCCTTGCAACCCTGGAAGAGAAGCATTTCCTTTTTAACCGCACCAATCCACTGGCAACACATGAAAAGTTTCACAACATCAAATAAGGCGCTGGGAAAAGAAAATTAAAAATACAAAACGCTGGAGTGAAAGGGAAGACGTGGTAAAAGAAGAAGAAATTCTTTAAAAGAGTAATGATTGAACAGTGCCTGATTAATCAGCAGAGGCTTTCTTGAGTAACTGTCCAACATTACTTTTGATTTAGCGTGCTGGGCGATCAATAGAAAGAGCTCGGGGTGGTGTTTCTAATTAAGGTAATTCATAGTGGGGCTGATATGGGTAAATTACAAATTGCTTTGCACATGTAGATACACATTATGTGCAACTCAAGTCGAGTAAGATGAATTTGTCGGTTTTACGCTTCCTGTATATAGAACTAATCTCCATTTGGGTAGTATGTTTACGTTGTTAATAGACAAAGGGATGACTAATAAAGTTACCCGACTTGATTAAGAATAAACAGAGTGCTAATTATCGGTGTCTGTGCTGGACAGAACCAGTATTTACTCCTAAGCTAAGCTAACCAGTCGAAGCTTTACTTTCAATGTAAATCTTTTTGTCAGATCAAATACACACAGAGAGAAGAGCATGTCAGGGTGTTAAGGTTCCCGACCTGCAGGTCTGAGACATTGTTCTTGAAAAGCCTGTCTTTATTGGCAGCTCTTCCGAAGGCAAGGTTTAATGGAAACCGCAAATGCTGAACCTAGTGAGGATCAAAGAGGCTTGACAGCTGGTTGATCAGTCTTCACCAGAGAAACAAAATCTCATGACTCTATCGGTCAGACTGTGTGTGTGTGTCTGTGTGCGTGTGTGTGTGTGTGGGGGGGGGGGGGGGGGGGGGGGGGTTGTTTGTGTTTTCTGTAACACTTGAAGTTTGATGACATTGGAACATACATTTCCTAATCATTTCTGTGTCAGTGGACATGAAATCAGACTGCATTTAGAAGCTAAAACTTATTTTTTGTCTTCAGTACAGAATGAGTTACATATTTCAAATAAAGCTTCAGCTGAGTCTGCTCTTGTGATGAAATGTAGATGAGTTAAGGCTGAGGAGCATGTGATGACGCATGTTTTTTATTGTTACAGCTGTGCTTAACATTTGTAAGATAAGGCAGTAAACACGGCAGCAAAAACTCACTAATTCAAAGCAGCTCTGTTTGTCCACTGCCACTCCACAACAGAAAAGATGTTGCTGTTTAGTGTATAATCAGGAGGTGTTGTGTTACCACAGGCCTCCGAGCCACTATTAAACCTGGAGACTTTACTGTGATAGGGCCGGGATGCAGTGCATCAAAAAACTAAGGAGCCACGTTCTCAAACACAGAGGCAGGTTAAGTGGCGAAGAACGGCAGTTAAAAAGAACGACATTTGAGGAACACTGCTGCTGTGCTGCATGCTTATGCCAGCAGAAACAGCTTAAATACACCCCCATGAATATGTGATATCTGCATGAAGAGCCTGACAACAAAGGGCCCATCACATTGTTTTTGACGAGGCTAGATTGTGTGTGTTTGTGTGTACGGATGTGTGTGTCTCCCCCATTCTGTCCTACTTCTGATGACGTCCAATTATTAAAGTGGAGAAAAATAAAGGCCGTTTCAAACAGCTGATTTATTTTGTTTACACGTCCGGAATTTGGAGTCAGAAAAATGTGTCCCTGCATAATAAGGGAATAATTTGTAATCAATTTGTACCTGTTATTTTAATAATCCCCATCTGTGATTCATGTTTAACCATATATGTATATGGATGTTATCTATACAGCTATGAACACTATCACACTTTAGTGCCCTAACTGTTGATTTTATTTGTAGTTTAAAACAAAATCAATATTATACTAGTTTAATTAGAAGCCATTAATTAAACCATTTACTGACAGCCTGTGGCAGGTGTTCATCTCTTTGTGCTGCAGAGCATCTAACCCACACACTTGTTTGTAGCAGCTTGTTTAAAAATGGGAAACTCCTCACTTTTTACTAATGACTGTTACAAACAGGCACTTATTGACAGATTATTTTTTTACTGCACACCATTAAACCATTCGTTTAACCAACAGTTTAAACGCAATAGGAGCAATATTCAAAATTAAATGTATGTCATTGTGTTTGCTTCTGCTGTCATTCATTTTATTTTTTTAATCAGAAAGTCCATCCATTGTCCTATACAGGGTCAGAGGGGACTGGAGTGTGTCCCAGGTGTCAATGGTGAAAGGCAGGGTACACTCTGTCACCAGTCTGTCTCAAATTAGGCCTTTAATCAGAACGTTAATGTTTAAAACTGTAATTCGTTCAGTCTTTGAGTACAATTTCATTTGTGTTTGTCCTTTTGTCCTTTTATTTTAAAACAGTGGAAAGAACCGATGAGTGATGACGTGTTGGTAAACCGTGACCGATGTGGTTAATGTGACTAAAGCAGTGACATGATGAGGGATGAGGGTGACCCATGAGAATTAACCCTACTGGAATACCACTATAATGTGCTGTGAAAAAAAAATGTTTTAAGATCACATTTTAATTTATTATGCAGACAATGTTCACTTCTTGAGAAAAAAAGAACATTTATATAAACTTTTGCAATTTGCAAAAAAAGGTTGTGCCAGGTTTCATAAAGTTGATGGATAATATAATCCTTTAGTATAATTTTCAAAAAAACTCCTAATTATTCCACAAAATCTCCCTGTGCTTCTCGTTGAACTTTATTTCTCCATTCATACTCCCATTTTACTTTAATTTTACAGTTCACTTCTTCTCCAAAGCCTGGGTAAAATAGCTCTCCTTATGACTTAAGCAGAATTGACAATTAGCCTGCTAGCTGGAGCAGAGGTCTCTGCAGCGGGTCCCTGATGGTACTGTACGGCAGATGAAGAGATTGAACTACCACCATCAATGGTTGCCTGGCTGAGATTGGCTGCTGTAATTGGTACCCACTCTGTAAGACTCACATTCCATCACACTTTATTAACGCCCGTCATCCAGTCAAAAGCTAATCTTTTATTCTGTTTTCCAATTATTGTAAAGTGGCGGGCTTTAAATGAGGAGGAGGAGATAATGAAATTAACTTCCTAACTTAGAGCAATTCTCTATGGCACAATGATCAGATATTCTCTTGGTCTGGGAAATGTATGCTAATTTTATGCATCTATCATTAGTTATTACCATTGCAGCAACATAAAACACAGTTTTCTTGAACAATTAGACTTAAAATGGTGCATTTTAATCAGTCAGGGGAGGCTTGCGTGCATATTAAAACAGCTATAATTGAAAAGTCTGAACTTTTGACACTTCTTGAAGCGAGTGTTTGACAGCAGTGACAGTTTGTTTACATCCTGCTGTGCTTGTGTTCAGTTTCAAAGATTCTTTCGTAATACCTGAGAACAACCATGGGGAATACTACAGGACTTTTTTTCTCCCTACTGCTTGTCTATTACTGGTACATCACCATTATTTTGTCATATCACACATTTGAAGTATTAGGTTTGTTTGTTTCCCTTGTTTTTAGAGGAAGAAAATGATTAGGTAGCTTTTGTTAATAGACAACATCTCATATCAAGCTAGGAATCATATATACAGCCACACACCAATGACAATTAATTTTTTGACTAGTCAATAAAACATATAATGTATATTAATATTTGAACCCTTGCTCACTTGTCTATTTTGTACCTTACATAGATGCTCAAATTATTTACAAAGTAGCAGGACACAGGTTTTCCTTCCAAAGCAGGAGCAGGAGATGTCCTGTCACACAAATAAATTCATTTGTCTTTGCTTAACTAATGAATCTAACACTCAATAAGCACCCCCTTCTCTCTTTCTCTCTTCTTTACTACAGGCCCAGAGCTTCAAGGCCCCCAGACGAACTCCCATCCCCACCCGCTGCCTCATCAGTCACCCTGGGCAGTCTCTCCCCAGACGGGACCCCCTGATGCCCAGTAATGGCTGTTTGATGACCCTCATAAAAGGAGTCAATGTATTGACGGAGCCCTTTGAGGACAGGCCTAATTCATATGAGGATCAATTCAGGCAATTCATAAGAAAAGAACTAGTGGACAGAGAGGAGGTGTGTGTGTCTGTGTGTGTAGCAGGGATCAAGATATCCAAACATCACATTACACCTGTGACCTCACAGCTCTGCATGCTTGCGTTGACACACACAATTTGTTATAATGATAGTCTGTCGTGTTGTTATTAAATAATTGAATCCCTCTCAGATCAGATTACCATGTAAAGGACTGCACATTATATTATGCATGTCACGGCTGTCCGTCACGTGTCGTGCTTTGTGTCATCAATTTTTATGAGTGGCTGCATATGTGGGTGATCTGTTTAAGACATTATGAAGAAAATACTCTGAATTCAAATAAATACAGCATTAGCAGATAATTTCATCAAACTAGCAGAACAATCCTTTCATGCGTTCAGTGGCAAATAAATGAAAGAGGAAGGCCTCACCAGACAGAAGCTGGGATTCAAGAGTGACTATAAGGGGAAAAGAAGAGGGGAAATTGTTCTTTCATGCTTTAGAAATAAATTAAATCTTACCAAAAAAAGGACTAAATGGGTGAAATTTTATATCTAAATGAAGTGAATTAAGAACTGAAAACTCAATCCCACACAACAGACAAGATTAATTCATTCCAGTCAAAAAGGGCAGTGAACTATAAGAGGCAGAAGCTCTAATCAGGTGTGTAGCTGAGGTGATTCTCCAGATAATGCTCTCAGAATAATCAGTGTCTGGGTGAAGCCCTGTTGCCCTGGCCTCTGCTTACCTAATGAGACCCCATGCCCATGATTTCTCAGCGTGCTCCAGCTCACCAGCCCACTTCTGCTCCACCCAGGGAAAAGTAGAAGATGGAGAAGAGGAGCAGAAGGGAGGGGTGGGGGGTGGGTAATCCAAAGCCTCGCTCCCTCCCTTCTCTCCTTCTCATATCATTTGCATGTGCAGAATCAGGAATGATATCCACAGAGAGGAAGTCAGGAGGGAGAGCTGCAGAACAAAAAAAAAGAAAAAGAAGAAAAAGAGGTGTGTTCTCTGACCATGTGCACCTCCGGAGTCGGGTCAGATTTTTCTCGCTTCATCTTCTGGAAAAGTGAAAGAAATAATAAATGAAATTAGCCACCATAGAATTCCCGTCTTCCAAAAAAGCAACAAAAGTGGGGGTAGCAGGTGACGTAAGAGTAAAGACACAGAAAAAAAACAGGAAAGCAAAAGAGGAAAAGCTGAGAGGTAGGGGCGGAGGGAATAAGGGAAGATGGGAGTTTTTTTTGAATGAAATCCAATGGCAGGTCCTGATGGTGAGCAGAGGAGAGAGTGGAGAGCCCCAGTGTCTGCAGCTCCAAAAGAGGATGTGATGAGACTGCATGGCTAATGAAGCAGCGCTCCTCTCTGACTCCACAGAGAACCCAGCCTTTTCTTATTCCCATTCATCATTAATTCAACAACGTTGATAATTTCATTAGTTTTTTTTTCCTCACGCATTTTCCAGGGCCTTTATCAATAAATGATGGGCAATGGACCAGGGGCTGCCCCTGCTTAGCTAAACACACGCTCCTCTCTCTCTCTCTCATTTCTTTTTTCCTCTTCCTTCACTTTCATGCCAGCAAATGTGTATTAGTATAGTAAAAATAGTATGGACAAAAAAAGCGGGACCTTGCCCAATATCAGGAAAAGCTCCAAGCTGTCTGTCTGCATTAAAGAATTAGTCATTTCACTTCTCAGAAAACATATTTGACACACCGCTGCTGAAAATGCACAGATGTAAATACTTCAGTTCAAGACCAGTTTGGCATTGTAAACATGAAAAAGAAACAAGGCTAAATTTTCAATACTGTGAAAACAGCCACCATGAAAGTAAGTTGTCCTATTACAAACCAGTTTCAGCAGAAACTAATTTCCATAATGTTTTTACAATATATTAAATTATATTCAGAATGTTATTCTACTCGGTCACATGATGATTCTTCTTTCAAAAAAAGCCAGCTAAGCCCAGTCAATACTTGTTTTTTATGAGTGCAGATAAAATTTCCATATTTTAAGTATGTTTTTTTTTTCAACATAAACATGATAGAAATGTCATAATAACTTTCAAATCTCAGAAACGGCCATTTTTTTTTTTGCTGTTCATGTAGCTATGAGTTCTGTTGTAATGTGTGTTTAACAGTACAGATGGGTCTACTTAAACACAAACCATTATATTTTACTAAACCTGACTAAGATGTTTTGGTGTCCATTCAAACTGTGAGTAAATGAGGGTAATGTTTAAGCCATGAATCAAAATCAGGATGCTATAATCTGCCCCACCACCTCTATTTTCAGATATTCAGATTAGTGTGTGTGTTACTGGGGATCATCACCCTATAATACTTAAGTGTTAAGGTGTGTTTCTATAAAATAAAATAATACTTAGCTACTAGTAAATCGAACCATTCAGAATGACCGTTCTTATTACTAAGCCTTTAAATAATTTGCCTAATGCACATATAGTGTGTGACTGAACATTGAAAATATGGGTGTATTCTGGGACCAATCATCCTGGGATCTAACATATGGCACATGCAGTGACATGGGGGCCATCTCAGGTAAATAAACCAGTATCTGGCACTCTACAGCAGAGTCTGCCTTGGCACAGTGGTAGTGACATAGGGAGCTTGGCCGGGGTATGCATGTATGCAGACACACACACAAACCACACACACACAGCTACATTGGGGGCTCTGAGGGGCTGGAACCAGGGATTACTTGAATCACATTTATTTATTAACTCTCAATTAAGTATGGGTGTCCCAGGGCTTAGAGTGGCTTAGTGAGCAAGTGGGACCTCAAGCACGTTTTGATGACAGTCAGGGCCCCTGATCACAGTTCACTCCATTTTGCTGATTAAATATAAGCTTTTCATCTGTGGATACAATGCTATTAATTAAATCATTAGATGAGTGATTCACTTATGAGCAGAGGGAGCAGTGAAAAGAGAGACTCACACGAGAAGCTCACTGCAATAACTACTGAAATATTCATTAATAAAAAAAGATTGCCTAAATTCATTGACAAGGATTACATGTGTAGAGACTGTGTCTCTTCCTTCTTTGGGCCAGCCCCCTTCAGCATGGGCACATAGTCCCTTTTTGATCACCAGATAAAGGCACTGAAACAAATGCAGGAATCACACACACTGGTATAATGGGCGGGCACAGCCACACACGCACATACAAGAGCATGCACAGAGACACACATTCATGCATACACACACACAAAGTTACAATGAGCCTATTAAGAATGTTGCATTTTAAACAGTTCTTTAATGAAATATGACCACAGAGTTGTAATAGCTTGCTCGGGGGGGAGTAGGATCACTGTAAATGAAGTGGGTAAAAACAGAGCTGTTTTCTGTTTCCCTGCTGAATTACAAACCAAACATGATGCAAAATGTCCGTATCTGCAGTGTATCCCTGGCTGATTAAGAGTCCATTATAACAAATGTATTACTTTGAAAAAATGCATCCAAGTTCTCTATATGAACTGAATTTCAATAGAAAAATGTGACTGAATTTGTGACCTCCAATTTTATTTATTTAGTTTATTGGCTCTATACAGAGGTATAAACAGGTCTTGACAAACTAGTGTGTCTGTGTCTCTGTGTCTGTGTCTCTGTGTAGCCCCTGCAAAAAAGGGGTGGATCTATTGCAACCAGGAAAGGGAGTCTTTGCCCAAAATATCCAAATATTCATTGTGTGCTGGTGGTTTCCTGAGAATACTGGACATGTTGAAAACCATGCAAGCAAGAATCAAAATTGTAAATATTAGTATGAATCACAGCTGTAAATGTTGCTAGGAGACACAACAGATGTGTCGTGATAGTAGGTGACGCAAAAAAGATTTAACTAGGGTTTGGGATTCATCACCAAAGTTGAGTTGGTAATATGTCAATAAATTTCCCTAATCTGTGTTTTCTGTGCCTGTGAAGATCTAGTTTTGTGTGCTGTGTTGCATTTTTCTGAATAGAGGGTAAAGAAAAGAAAGAGATTTGTAGCAGGCAGCAGTAGAGGATGATAGTCACAGACAGTGAGGCGTGATATAAAACAAAGCTGCAGGTTCTCCTTTACTGTAAGACACCACTTTCACCTCTTGCTGACATGAGACTGCAGGAGCTGGGAGAGGAGTTGCCTGTGATAGATGGACAGGCAGAGTGGAACAGATACAGGGAGGCAATGGAAAAATTGGGAGTAAAAAAGAGATAAATTAAAGAGAATGGGGAGGAAGGCTGGCTTGTCTTTCAGGAGCTGATGTTCGGGGAGGCCTGTCGGAGGACGTGAGAGCTGTCGAGCAGGTAGAGGCAGATGAGCGAGCAGGTGGAGTACAGCGAGACAGAACAGGTCAAAGATTCAATGCTGCCACCCAGAAAGCTAAAGGCCAAACAATCAGCATGGCAGGGACCACAGCTGTGTGATGCTATAAAAGCTGTGCTACTGAAAAGATACTGACAATGCACTGCATTGCAATGTGCTGCAAGAAACAGTTACTAAGAGATGGAAGCTCTTACAAGCCTACAGGTGTACATCATAAAATGATGGTAAGGATCATCGTTGTGTCAACACATTGATGATGATTCAAAATAAATCTCTGCAATTTGAGAAACAGTCAAATTATTCAATTATTATACCAAGCAATTTTTCATGCTCACTGCAAACTTCAGAGTTTTCTCTTTATTGTGCTGACCTACACTGACAAAGATTAACAGCACTTGTCCTCCTGACTACATTTGTCTGGATTTGGATTGGGAAGTACATTTGTAAGGTCCTCAAAAAAGGTGAAGCATCTGAATGTGGCAGTCCTTAAACTGCAGGTTACATTGGAAATTAAGTGCAGTATTAGGCAAGTGTATTCATCTATAGGTCCTGCTGCCAGATGCATGCCAAAGTTCCATCCTATAATACAAACCTACAAACGACAAGACTGTTGGAACTAATGTCTGGTTCATGGCTGCAAGGAAAACCAATGGCAGGGGTACAAAAGCAGATGAGAAGGATGCTCCTCCTGCCTAGATAGAGTTGTGCGGTTTGAGCATCTGCCAGTTCACCACCCATAGGGGAGTGTCAGTGGGCTCTTCAAACACCCTGCGTGGGTCCTCCTCCTTTTGAAGCTCCTGGAGAGGGAGAGGACAGGGGGAACAGGAGACACTCCTCCACACACGCTGCTGAGCCCTACTGGACCAGGTGGGGGGGAAATTTGGGAAATAAAGAGGTACACTGAAAAAATATAGGGATTTTTTTTAGAATCATCTGGTTAATTTCAAGTAGGTTTAGTGAAAATCGATTTTTTTTAATAGATCAAGAAACAACATAGATATTTTTGTAGTATTTGTTTTAACATCCTCACCATTATGTCACACGTACTGAACATGGGATGCAACCACTGTTCTCATTATTGAATAATGTATCAATGGTTTTGTCTGTGAAGCTTCCAAATAGATTTTTGGGGGTTTTCCAAGCAAAAACTGAAAGGCTTTTATAACTTTAAGTTTTCTCGGTATTTAAGGGCTGCTGAAAACAGACTCAGCAGTTTTACATCTTGACTGTATCTTTCGGATAGGTGTAAGGCACTGACTGTGTGTGTTTGTATGTATGTGAGGATGCTGTTAATCTCTGGCTTTCCTCAGAGCCTTAACAAACAATGCACAATCCTGCCTGGATGAGTAGAAGATGAAAGTTTACTGAAATAAATGATAGGTTGATTGAAAAGAAATGTGGGAACCATAAATAAGTGAGTACATGAGGTTTTTGTGTGGTTTCTGGTGAGCATCTGGTATCAAACATACTCGCACCTTGTGGATAAAAGTCATGACAGAAAAATTACAGCAACAATCAGTTAAACCCTGTACAAGAGGAAAAGCTGTTTCTTACCTGTCTCCAATGGCTACTGTTTGACTGACAGGCGTAGGTGAGAGGTAAACTACAGAGACCAGCAGTCAAATGGACAATGGAAGTCTCACTCTGACGCTGACGAACAGATAAAAACATCTTACACTGTCTGATCTTCAAAGACAGGAGACTGAGAAGCAGTCATGTTGAAATGGTTCAAAAATGTTGCTAAATTATTGAAGAGCTCTGGGTCTTTGGATGATGTGATAACTAACCAATGGGCTCAATAATCAGGTGAGGGAAAATTCATCTTGTTTAGAAGAGAATTTAAAACTATAAGAGTCTCCTCGTGATCGGGGACAGTTTATGACAATTACTTAAAATGACTCTACCCATGAGGCACTACAAAAAAAAGCTATCTGTCCATATAAAACACAAGATAACACATGATGATATAATAACAACACCAGCAGGATCAGTGCTGAACCAACCCAGCTGACTGGAGCTACACCTCCATCTGAGCTAAAGGCATTGTGAGGGATAGATACTGGGAGGCAGACATGAATCATGTGTCTGGGAATTACGTCCACAACATTTAATATAGTGGGAGTGTAGTTCTGTTCAGTGCCATGTGGTCTCAGCAAGGCCTAGATGGGGGAAAACAAATCTGTAATGGGTACACAATTGAATCAGGTGTCTGGTCCTCTTAAGGAAATTAAGTTGTCGCCGGAGCGGGGCCACTTAATGAGAGGCAGTCTTGCGGACAGTGACGAATGGAGGGTGACACTGGCAAGAGTGTGAGGCCGCCACAATATCTGCATTTGGACTGGTGATGATTTTTCATCCATGAACCCCCACCACCACCACCACCAGTTCCATTTTGCTTCTTTCTCTCATGCAGCCTCATCCTCCTTTCCACCCTCCCATTTCCAGGAGGGCTTCATCAGGGGACACATTTGCTCCCTGTGTGATACTAGCCATTTATTTGCACATATATTCATAGGAAAGACGACAGCTAATAAAGAGAGGAATCTTCTTTCCATGTGTTTTTACTTCATGGTCCATTTTGATGGTGGCCATTATACAATTTTGATAGATGTCTTCCATAGCCACTCTCACAGAATTCACACAGCATGGCCTCCAGTGTGAATAGAGAGATATAGAACATTATTTAGCTGCAAGGAAACCCCATTTTCATAGAGGTACTCTAATGTTTATTGTCATTACATGGCGTGATTTGATCCATTATCGTGCATTTGTATGTGAATGTAGCGGGGTGATCTAATCTAGTCAACCTTTATGCATGAAATATTCATGTACAATTATGAGTCAGTAATAATAATACATTTTTAAACTGCAGTAACATTTTTATTTTTTTAAATTATACTCCAACCAAACTCTACGCTTTGATGCATCAAACACAATAAACATACTACAGAGCAAAGAGAAACTTCACAAACCACGGTTGTTTTCTTCCAGCTCATACCAAAACACAGCTCAATATAAGTGTTGTGTTTGAAAAGAGCAAAGAGATGATCTATGAAAAGCTAACTTTAACCAATCAGTCATCACCAGAGACTTAACAGTACGTTTCTTACAGGATGCTGATTGGTCCAGACCAACTTAATTGGCTGGCAAAATGGATTGCCATGTGATCTCATGATCAGAATCCACCAGCTTCAAGACACACAGTCTATTGGTGAACAGAAACTCAAAACACAGAAGTCCGTGCAAAATGACACTTTAAAACAAACTTTGACTGACAGACTTTATTCTGGGGAATAAAGAAATATTGGGGGCCATTACTTATTCACATAGCTTTTGACTTTTTATTAATGCTTTGTTCATTACTTTTTTATCTTTAATTGTTTTGTTTCAGGCATAAAACTAGTTTTGGTCAAGTTTATGGGGAAAAAAATCATGGTTTGGGTTATGTACGCTGAATAGCTACACAAACACCAGTGATTTAAATTGCCTTTAAATTTGAAATGATTG
This sequence comes from Parambassis ranga, assembly GCF_900634625.1. Classification (NCBI taxonomy): domain Eukaryota; kingdom Metazoa; phylum Chordata; class Actinopteri; family Ambassidae; genus Parambassis; species Parambassis ranga. The sequence continues at coordinate 15,669,848 of NC_041022.1, read as the reverse complement.
ACATGCACAGTTCACATGATGGCTTCAGGCAAATGCGGAAGGTCTAGGCACTGTGGAAGTAGCATGCAAATATTACCTATAAGTACAAATTTCAAAATATGCATGTGAACGTTGTAATACTTTTACTTTTTGTAAACACTACAGTTTAGCACTCTTTTAAAAAACATACATACCCTAACTTGGCTCTTCATTTCATAAGACACGGGGTATAGAGGATTTGTAAAAACTAGATTTGTGCTTCCCTTGCTTCTGCTTGTGAACTATTAAAATGCAGAAAGATATGCAACTTGTGAGTGAAAAGCTCAGCAATATGTCACCTAAATGGATTATCCTGACATCAGAGATATTGCCACTAAACATGGAGACATGGAAATTCCTGCCCAGGCAACATGGCCTTGAAGGAGGGACTCATTCTCATTCCCATGAGTTGCCCCATCAATGTCTTCAGTCCTGTCTTAAACGGATGTGAAGGGGAGCATCTAGCTAGATTTCATCCTTCCTTTGCTGTGCTGCCAGTGATCAAGGGGTCATTTGTTTGTGACATAAACAACTGTTGTTACAGATGTTTAGTATAATGGTGTATTTCATATTGCATTTTCAGCAGCACCTATAGAAGCACCTACAATGCTAATTCAGTAACACAATCCCTACAAACTGAAAATCAGCAGCACCAGTATGCGACACTGAGGCTCCCCAATGTTGAGTAATTCTCTTTGATAAGTGACCTGACATGGACTACTGTATGCATAATGGCCATAGTTGGAAACAGCTGTAGTGTGTTGACGATCAATGTCTGTCCTTTCAACACAGTAATTGTGAGGCCAGAGAATGGTTGAGTAGCCAAGGCTGCTGCTGGATGCTCACTGGAGTGAGTGGCCACTCATGTATGCCTTTTAAAGTTACACTCCATCCATCCAGACAAGACTTGGACTTAGATTTAGTTGTGTGGATGGAGGCAGCACTGCAACAAAAATCATTGCAGAGTGTGGTAGAATTGTTGGATTCGATGAGGTTTCAACACCCCTCCTCTCTCACTCCATCTCTCCCAGCTGACTGGGTATGAATAATTGACCCCATAGTCTGGGCCCCTGCTCATTACTGGGGGAAGTGTCGGCCTGGTTTGTGATGCTATGAGGGAAGGTGCGAGCGCCCACCGTCCGGCTTGGTTTTCCCCTCTACCTCTGACCACACACCAGTCCTTCATCTTTAATGGCCTGTGCCGTGATCGGACATCCAGCCTCTCCAACCTTCCAGCCTTGCCCACTTCATCAAGAAGGTGAACGGTTGAGCAGTAACACATCTACTGGCAGAGAGGAGTTTTTCAAGAATTCTTAAAAATTCTCTTGTGAATTTAAGGAGTTTTGGGCAGGATTATCAAAGGGTGCTGGGGGTAGATGGGGGAGTGAACACTGACATCCAGGAAAGTTCTGTTGGAAAGTTTTCAGGTACACACTCAAACTAGAAGAAAACTATTCATGGTCTTAAGGTGAGTACTCTACTTGCACAGAGTCAGGACTATTCTGAAATGGAAGTTGGGAAAGTCATCTAAAGAAAAGTTGCACCGAGCAAAGTAATGCAGTGGCTAAAAAAAAACACAAATAGTAAATGAATTCATAATTCACAATAAAACATTGTCATGCCAGGCAAAAGTAAAAGTTTACTGCAATTCTAGGTTACAGCAAATCTTAGGTCACTCTGTCTCCCTGCAGTGCTGTGAATCTGACACATCTGCATCCACACAGGAGGGACAGACAGTGGAGTGAAACCACCAAACGCAGCCGAGGAAAACAATAGCTGACGAGACGCCCCCTAATACATCAATCAGACAAGTCTGTCAGCGCAGCTCCCTGCAGAGAGATCCATGGGAAGCAAAAGAGGGACCACACAAAACACAGAGCCTGCAAATGAGGAAGCCACAGTATGGATTGCAGCATGATGAGCAGTCAAAGTAGATAGAGACAAGAGACAGATGAGGAACATGTGTGGGTCATATACAACAAGGGTAGTGTTGGAAAGTATAGGCTGTATTTAAAATGGTGAAGAATGGTAGAGATCCATAAACTTACATTTTGAAAGCAATTATGCAACCTTTATTAAGCATATAATTTTTGTAAATGTTAGGCGATATAATGACACTATATAATGTTTCATTTCAGTGTATTTTTTAAACATCATCAGTCAGTGCCAGAGTATTATACACTCTGCTGTAAATTCTTGCCATTCATTCTTTGTGTCGTGCTCTCATAATGCCACTGCTTTATAGTACCACTTCGTGACCTGCCACACCTCCCTGCCCCCTACATAATTACAGGTTCCAGTGTATATTCTGTTTCAGTTCCCTTCCATGACCTCTTTCAGAGCTGTCTTTAGAGAAGAAGAAGAAGAAAAAAATACGTTCTTTGGGCTAGAAACTTCTCAGTGGACCATAAAAAAAGTAACTTGGCTTGGCTGTAATCGATTAAACTCAACATCGCAGTTCCCTTCTGGTTAAACTTAAAGCTAAACAGAACACAACATAGTGCATTTTTTCAAAGCAAGCCAGCACAAGCAGGACAATGAACAATAGAACAGGAGGAAGAGTTGAAAAAGTGAGAAATGGATTGATGCGGCAGGCTTCGATGGCTTTTTACTCTGCAGAACGAGTCAAGAGAAACTGATTTATTATGTCACCTTGCAAGCCAGGTGGCTCTTATACTGCAATGGAAATGCAAACAGAGAACAAACTGATTAGAGAGTTGTTTCTGTAAGTGATCCTGGCAACTAGTGCCTCCCCCGAGTTAGAAAAATCCTTTTGACCACAAGCAACAACTGCTACTGTGAAGCAATAAGGCAATAACGAAAAGTGTACCAATTTACCAGTTGTCAGTTTTTGTCAGTTTTTTAAATTATGTGAAAAAAATGGCACAGCAGATGTTTATGTGCCAGGACAAACAAACTCTAAAGAGGCACAGAGGACAGTGTGATGAATGTGTACGTTTTTAACCTTGGGGATATGTGATTGCACTTATAGTTGCTATAATGTATGTAATGAATTATTTTAATTCTTTTACAGTACAGTTATGTGTATGAACTTGATGCTGCTAAAATGTCTGATGCCGCTTTGTTGTGGGACTGCAGATGGAAATTTGCTGAATGTGAGCTAGAATCTGATGCAAGCATCTCTGCTCCTCTGAGCTTAATGCAACTTTGTTCACTGTCCCGATGAATAAACTAAAAAAAAAAAAAAAAATTTGAAAAGACCATCCCCCAGTTTTTATCTGTTAAATATGTTTATATTAATGAGTTATTCAGGTTTTACAACACCTTATTTAAGTCGATGACTCCATCCTGGCTGGTTCAGTGCTGTGCTTTGTTGGGCCTGTTAACGCAATACTAAATATGTGGACAAACATGGAAGCATACAAAGAAACACACCACCACCCCATAACTCAAAAATGACTGAATTCATTTCCAAGCATCACACCCAAATTCAGAACACGTTCAGTACAAAATATGTGAGTGGCACAAGTTTCAGTCCACAGAAACAAAGAAGAGAGAGGTGTCTCACCCACAATGTGGATGAAAGAGATTATCAGAGCTGTTCCTGGTTGTTTCATTGGTCGCAGGCAGCCAAGAATTCTGGAGGAGAATATCGCAGAGCTGTCATTGTGTTTTCAGGGAGGGAGAGAGGAGGGAGAGATATTGTTTGAACTGGGAGTAAACGCTGTGAAAATGGTGGAGCTGGCATATTTACACCCAGGGTCTGCACAGGGGGATTACATGCAGCGTTTTTTATGTCACCTATTTGACAGCATCATCTAATGGAGGTTTTGAAGGCTCCCTCTCATTAGCTAGGTTGGGGCTGCATTTAACACAGCTTTGAGATTATAAAGACAGTGGCAGCCAAACCTCAAGGCCTTCAGAAGACAACAAAGGAGAGGGTAACAATCAAAGTGCCCATGTTCTATTTTGCCAAACTTGAGTGAAAAATCACCAGCTAATAAAAAAAAACACAGCGGGTCGTAAAGCTGGGAATAATCTGATTGTTCAAATCTAGGCTCAGTAGTCAAGTATCCAGAATAAAGGAATGCCACAGTTCAAATCCAACATAAACAACCTATAAATTTATAGCTCATTTTGCATTCAATTCCTCTAAAGGTTTCTGTATTTCTACTATTAAAATGGACTTAATGCTCACTGAAAGTTTATCACTGCCAGACAATAGTGAAAACAACAACAATAATAGCATGTTATGGCCACACACATTGACACGTCTGTTGAGAAAGACTACCAGAGGTGACTGAAGACTTTGTGCAGTTACATTTGAAGCATTTCTGTTTCAGGTAATTGAAAATTGCAGGTCCGCACAGTCAGATCCAATATTACAGATATGAACTCCAACACAACCGCATTTACCTGATTAGGCACCATCACAACTACGTCAGAGTGAAAAGAGAGCCTACTGGTTGCCATTTTGACAGCGATGATGATGTCATCAATGGTGTGGACCAACAAGAAAGTGAAGATTGTTTATATGAATTCTAATGTAATGATTTGAATCCTGGGGTTGATTCAGTAAAACTATTCAATAAATGGTTTAAATGAGAAAATGGTAAATATATAATTTGTAAATCAAAAATAATTTTCATCCTTACTGAAATTACAATAGGTTTTTGAAGTAAATGCATCAAATCCTTGCATTTAAGAAGATAACCTATGACTTAAATCTGATTTATCGTTTATCTTAAGTCTGAATTATCAAAGAGCAACATGTAAAAATATATCATCAAATTAACCAAATGTTTCAGTTCAGTTCAGTTAAGTGGATATAGCTTGCTATAGCTCTCTAAACAATGGTGACCCTTCTCAAAATCAATCAATCAATAAATAAAATATTTGTCTGATGATTATCTTCAAGCTAGATAAAACCCCAGCTCTAAAGGCCTCTTGTGTTTCATTTACTTTCTCCTCAAAAGCAGCACAACAACCTGCTTGTGTTACAACCTCTCTTGCTCTGACATTTAGTCACAGCAAAGTATTTACCCTCCAATTACTCACAGATCCCCTTCCTATCCTTACAGCTGGAGTCTCATAAAAGAGAGGAAAAAACAATAACAACAGTGAAGGCTCCTCAGCAAAAAGAGACAAATTATAATCCGGGCAGACATGGGAAAGAGAGGTGTGTAAAGAGCGTGCACTGATGGAGACGAAATTGAACCTGATTAAAAAGCAAACAAAACAAACCCCCTACAAAACACAAACACTCCACACACTTTGTGAATGGGTCTGCACAAAGCTAATATGCAACTGTACCCGAACGCTCCTGAGGAAGTGAGATGAAAAAGACAACTGTTTAAAAGGAGAGATCTTCTTCTGTTTGGCTGACATATTTACACAATTATGTGCGGGATCCAAAACAGTGCAACCGGCATCTCTCCCTCTCGACAAGTCACAATAAGTTTATTTTTTCCCCTTGCTACCTTCTTTACTTTTTGTCAAGTTGATTAAATGAGAGTGTGTGACATTGAACTGCAGAGTAATGCCAGGTGACAAAAGAGTGTCATCATGTATCTTGATTACAGTTACATTTAATTACAGTGTGTCTCCAACAGATAATTTACACAGACACAGGTAGCCTAAAATTGACTGAATGTTGTCACTGACAGCGCTTCAAATTTGAGCTCATCTAATTTCTTTACATTATAAACTACAATAACTTCTTTTATTTTGATATTGATTCCTACAGGATGATTAAAAGCATCATACCTAAGCTTGTTCAAACGTCATATTTACAGGTGGATGTGTTGCTAGCTCATAATGAAAGAGTCCATGCAATAAAAGCACAATAAAATACATGGCACGGGATTTAATGCTATGGGCAATTAAATCCAATTGCACAAAAAAGGACCACACAGCCCTTATACATATTCACTCCCCCACTGAAATCCAAAGGAATTGCTAAGTCATCTTCATGTCTCTAAGGCATTAACTTACAATGGCACTTTTTTTATCATATGCTTATCAGCGGTGGCCCCTCTCTTATACGGCTCGATCTTTTGGCCCCTCAATCACGGAGCATATTACTCCTCTGTCAGAGCAAAGCACTTCCTAACGACAGGAAGGCCAGCTGGGACTGAGCAGAGGGCAGGAGGCACATGCATTAACATAATAATCCAACCACACTCCCACAGGCCCCAGGGCCAGACAGCATATTAGGTAGGCCCCTGTCGTGAAGGTCCTTGCCGAGAAATAAAGCTGCTTTATGGTGAGCCTGTCAACCTGTGGTAAAGGTGAGGATTTACCTGTGCTAATTGTTGACTGGAAGTAAATTATGAGGCACTGCTAGCTGCATATGCGTACACAGCGATCTTGTTACAAAAAGGCTAAGTGCCGGGTAATGTGAGGTGTAACTTAACCTAGTTCTGAATAACTCACAACGGATTAAAGAGAATAAGTAAAGCTGTTTCTTTCTCTCCCTCTCTCTGCGCACACTTGCTTTGTTGCCTTCTACATCACACTGCAACACAACATAACCCAGTAGCCTGACATATATTTCTGAGTATAGGAAGCATCTCCTCGCCTCCTCATATTTACTGAAGTGAAATGCAGGGAGACATGGGCTTTGAGGACATGAGAGACCGACAGGGGAGAGAATAAGGGGGTTGGGTTTTTGGTTCCGCAGCCTTCCCTGTGGCATAAACTGGGGAGTGTTAGCAGCATGCACTGAGGCCTGTGATCCTTTGCACTGGGGTCCCATGATACCTTGTGTGGCCTGCACATCTCTAACCACATGAGACACTTGCTGTCATTGAGTCTAAGCCGTTATAATAAAGCCAGCTATATTGCTCTGCTTATGCCTGGAGACACAACAACAAAAAGCCAACACACCAGTAACAAGAGAAAGTGTGGGGAAAAAAGATTCAAGTTCAGCTATTCGAAACTTCTGCCAAACCCAATTCAGAGTCACATCCAATGGTAGAAAAAAAAAGTTCATATAGAGAAAAGAGCCAGTGAGTAATGTATTAGGAAACCTGCCGCAAAGAGCAGTGTGGAGCATTTTCATTGGGAGGCCTGTCTTGACTGTCAGAACACCTCTAATGTGAATGTCCCACTGACTGCTACTGTAAGGCTGTCAGTCGCCAGTTGGGGTCCTTGACTGAAGACTCTCACTAACAGTTCACACACAGTAGCACCTCAGTGGCAACACAGAGGCAGCCAAGGAAGGAAAAGAGAAGTGAGGAGAAAAAGGAAATCCACAAATCATTCTGATCAAGAGACAAGGTAGGAGTGAGGTAGACCTCCCCCAGCCCCCGCCCCATGAAATGACAACTCTCTAATTGGTGGAAAGGGCAGCCTGTCCGTGGCCGTGTGCGCTCTTAGATCTCTCCCAGGACAGCCAAGGCAACGTGCCAATTACTGCCAATTGTTGGCCTGTGGTTGAGATGTGGACAGTTGTCCACATGGAATAAGAGTGAAGGCCTGGCAAACGCTGCTGCTGATGCTAATATTGTATAACAGCGCTATAATATGGTATTGTTATTGTTACAAAGATCTTTTTGATTTTGCATGTATTATTAAATACAATCCACTTCTCAACACCTGAAGCCACGTGGGGTGCAAGCAGCTCCTTCAAGTCCGGCGTCATCACCTCCTCCTAACTGAGCCTGTAGTTTTTAACAGCCCAAATATAGCTTATGTTTAGCAGGGGCCAGCGGACAATTATGGGGGTCTTCTCCGCGGAACTGGAACATATAGTTGCTTCATCCATTATCCATTAGCCGCCCATCGTGGTATAGGTCAGAGATAGAGCACAACCTCTTCTAGCAGTCAGACAGAAGCAGAGAACAGCAGATCTTTTTACAACTCTGTTCACCCGCAGCTCATAACAAGGAAGCCAGAAAAACGCAGCAGCAGAGAGGAGGGAAAACAGTCATAATTCTTGTTCAACTAAAAATCACTATAATGCTCTTTAATTGTGTAGGCAAAAATCTTTTCAAAAGAGCATGGTAATTTTACCCTGTTAAATTATTCAGTGCACATTAATAACGGCTGGGGCTGGGGTGGACGAGAGCGGCTGTTTTAGGAGTGATGAGCTGCCGGAGCTGGGAGACAGGATCTCACTGAGGCAGTTTTAAGCCTCATTTTAAAGTTACATTTTCAAGTAAACGACATTAAAAAAAACGACCCAGAATAACCCTGAATGCTGGGGCAGGACTTTACATACATACATAAAAGACATCTTTCTGGGAATTAACTTCACCGTGAGAGCAGAAGTCGGTAAATTAATGACAAACAATAATCAGTCAACTTCAATGAATCTTTAGCTTCCATGTTGCGTGAGTTGAAATATAATGTAAGTAAATACCTAAGACAGAAAAGAATGACATTGTATCTCACACAGTGAGGAGTGATGGTAGAATAACTGAATAAGAAGGTCATAATGAAGATCTGATGAAGGGCACTGTTCATAATATGGTATAAAGGATACGATCCAGCAGATACAACATTCAAGAGAGGGGCACAAACGAGAATTTGCATGAACCATGCACCAGGAAAGGTAATATACATAATTGGTGGTGGTGGTGGGTGAAATACAGACATGAAGCAACACTTTCTATACTTAATAATTAATATAATATCGTGCACACCCATACATTGCACGGGATACATATGATCCATCCATTGAACAATGACTTTTAAGTGCACCAGAACATAGTGAACCTGACAAAAATATGCACAAATGTGTGTGAGATGAAATACGGCCCCTCCCATCTTTCCCCCATAAAGATGAAAAAACATGCCTTCCCTAAGCTTAACTATTCTTCTGACTTCAAAGTCAGGGCTTTACTCTAAATATTTGTGTAATAAACATAACACATAAGATGGCATAAATGGAGGACTCTAAAAGAAGTGCAGGGCCTGCAGGAGAAAACAACACAGAACTACAATGCTTCTTAATGTCAGTTCGACTAGCACAAACAACCGTGGTGAAAAACAAGCCATGGCTTCAGATGCTGCTGTTCAGAAATATACTGGTGTAACTGGCCTGGTCTAAACTGTTACTGCCACGCTTTTAGGACAAAATGTGAGAAAAAAAATAATTAAGCAAGCTTTTACAGTGACATTCACCCCGCAGTTGAATCAGTTTGATGTCAGTACCTGCAGCTTTCGAGGTATGCATCCAGCATGATTAATTCTAAATAAGCTGACTCTTACACAGTTTGTTTGTTTATTGAGGCAAGTCAGGGGGTGTTCTGAGCCTCAGAACCGTATTTAAAGCTGATCTGGCTCCTCCAGACAGAGCTGCATCCGACTTCCTGTTGTTGACTCGCAATTGCCACAGAAAAATTGCTGCTGCAGCCTAAGACAACCTACAGCACTTTGTATGCCGAAAGAAAAGAGTTAATTAGAAATACAAATTCTCCCAGATTGTTATTAATGGGAACTGTAGAGTAAGCAACACATATTTTGTGCCCATAAGTAATTCTCAGGTATCTTTGATCTGTGGCCCACAGCGGATGCTGCTGCGTGCCGCTGTCTGGCTTCTGGGATTCTGCCAGCGCCAGACATCTGGCTACTTTGTTATCATTGGCTGATCTGCTCCCAGGAGGCCACTCTTGTGACACCAGGCAGAGAGTGTCCTGGCAAGGAAAATTATCAGCACATTTTGAGTGGATTAGAGTTCCAAAGTGGTCTTCAAATCTCTACAGGGGTCTAGTGAGCCATGCTCTACTGGGGGTTCCTCAGGGCTCTGTTTTGACACCACTGTTGATATGAAAGGCAGCAAGGGTATGGCTCCCACTGTTGCATCACAGATTTCAGGCAGCATCTTAGGAAGCGCAAAAAAAGGCCCCAATTATGATCTGTCAGCTGTAGAAGGAGGAAGATCCACCGAAGACTTCCCTTGATTAGCGCAGAGATTCTGCATAGCAGCAAATGTTTTTCCTACAGTGGTGTATGTCGTTTATACTTCAGTGTCATGTCTGGCAAAAACGTATTAAACCTGCATTCCTTTTTACTGACTAATGCAGTTTTGTTGTTCTTCAAATTCTGCAGCTATGAAATTTTCACGTTCATAAAACCTTTGCCTTGAGCTTTTTCAACTCTGAGGGAGTTAAACACGACTCTGTTTCAGGTTGTGTCTGACAATCCGTCATACAAAACACATAGAGGTCAAAGAAAAGAATGCTGCCTAAGCACTGGCTTAGTGGAGGGGGAAAAAGCCATGATGTGACAATCTGAACCTTATTCACAGAATTGATTGAGGTATCGTGTCTTCTCCCTTTTTTCTCTTGGCGTTTCCATTTGTGAATACAAAGCTGCGGTGACCCATAAATATTACATGGTGTGGAGATGCAAAGCAGGAATTAATGACTGGGGTGTGTGTGTGAGAGAGAGGGAGCGTGCGTAAGGCAGGTCCCTATGGGATTCTGCTTAGACAGGCGGGCATGGTGAGGGTGTGGTCTCTCCATCTCTGTCTCTCCTACACACAATGTAGACTGCATTTTTTTCCCCTCCACGTATCCACTGGGATGCAGGATTTGTGGCCAGTGTGCTAAGCTACTTGTCAGTAGCTCTGTGATTGCATTGCTCTGTATGTTGACTCATTTGCCACTCATTCTGCACAGAAACAGGGCTGGAACTGTGTGTTGTATTAGTTCAGCTAAAATATTTGATTATTAAATCATGCAGATAAATCTGATAACCACTTACTCAAGTGTCAAGGTCAGTCAACAGGATAACAAATTGGTGTCACCTTGTTCCTGGGATATAATAAGACAGACATAGTTACAGATTAGTTCAGAAGTCTGATGCGTGTCTCTGCTGCTACTTTTCAGAACGTAGGAATTTAAATAGTAGATCAACAGATGATAAAGTAGCAATACTTTTAATAAATGATTAATTTATTTTCAAGCAGAAATATGTATTAAATATTTACTGGTTTGGTTTGTATGGATAAGAAGTTGCACCACAGCCCAGCAGACAATGATATTATTCATTAAATACTTTCTGTTACGCACAGACTTTGTTGAAATTTGTGCTCTACATAAAAAATTAACTGTTAGATCAAGCCCTGACTGCATTGTAAACACTGTAATAAAACACAGCTAACATGTCATTTGGCCGCTCTAAGGCAATGACAAAGTAGTTATATGAGGATACAAGAAAGAGACAGACAAGCATAAAAATACAAAAGCAGAGAGGGAGAGAGATCAGCTTTTCCTCTCTGCTTAGCATGATGAATCGTTTGAGGAGGGGCCACTTGACACCTGTCACCTAACCAGCCAGGCACAATTACCTCCAGGGGGAGGACGGGGGACTTGCTAGGGAGTTGCACATAGCTCCCAGTGAAATAGACGAGCGTTTGAAGATCATTAGTGTTACAGGCCCTGTCTTCGTGGCCCTGTCCAACCTCCTGAATGGCTCGCTTTGATCACAGTGCTGCGTTTTTGTCAATAGTATGGGTACACCGCATAAATTATAAAGTTATACACACAAAGTCAGCAGGTAAAATGCCACACTCAATTTCTGTTTCGGACACAGATGGGGCAGCTGATTGCAGGTAATGAGCGTCATCATCAGCCCGCAGCCAATAATGTGCAGTGGCCGAGCTCTCATGTTGCTATCATGTTCAGGCCAATAGCTTTCCAGAGCGGCACTCACATGTTTCATCCACCACAAAGGGAAATCGATGAAGATGCTCAAAATAGATCATAGTCTTGACTAACTGTGAATCAAAATTTCTCCTCTCACGTCATCAAGAAATTTATATTTAAGACTTTGTTTTTCTGACTAGTGTAACACAGTTAAATGTGGCACAATGATGGCGTCAAAGAACAGATTACACTAGTAATGTTTTCAACACTCTAAATAAATGATAATCTACTGCAAATGTGGATTATGGATAAATAATACATGCTACATATTTTTAAAATATACATAAATACGCACATTACATAAAATTTCAAATTATTGAAAAACTAAAACTTCACTTAAACATACAGTATAGGCTGAAGGACAGTTCAAGATTAAACAGAAGATTTCACAGATGACAGATATTCAGATATGTCACACGCCACGCAACTGCTACAGCAGCAGCAGCAGCATCAGCAGCATGCCCCTTAAGTATTGTGTTTTGTGGTATGGTGCGGTGGTTTCAGAGAAGAAAAATGATCATTATAGCTGATGAGGCGAGGGCCTCGAATGATGACAGCGTGACAGCAGAGAGCTTTTTAATTTGTCGGATCAGATTGTGACACCCTCCATCACAGGATGGAGGAAATCTTTTCATTTGTGCAGAAGAAGGGGGGAAAGGAGGTCAATTAGCATCAACCATTAGACAACCCAGTGACAAGCAATATATTACAGCGTGGGACAGTCGAACTAATGAGAGAGGCAGCAGAAGTGTTCGTTCAGGTCGGACAGAATTCTACAATCATCTTGCTACATTAATCACTTGTACAGCACTTGACATTCCTTATAGTCACATGCTCCAAGGCGGCGCTCCTCGTACACGCTGCCTTCCTCACACAAGCCATTTGTTGTCATACTAGGTCAGTTTTACTCAAAGGAACACCTGTCATGTCAAATGTTATCCTACAGAATCTGAGCATCAAAGATACATCAACTGTACTGTACAGTACATGCTTTACTAGATAGAGAAATGCAACGTTTTTGCTGTTACTGTCCTTTTATTAGAGGTTGATCAGGTAAATCTGGTAGCATATTTACCAGACGTGAGGATGAGCACGTCATTTTAAAGATCACAAAGGCTTCCGCCAATATCTTTTGCCAAAAGCAGCAGGAGAGAAAGGATCTCATTTTTATCAGAAGAGACAATCTCAAAGCGAGTATTTTTTCCCCCCTTTGCCAGGCAGGCTTTATTTGACTGGCTGTCAGGTATAGCGTGCCTCTCTCGATATTGATCTGAAGTACCTAAAGGTATGTGACATCATTATGAGGCTTGACCTTATCATCTGCTGCCCTGCAGCCTATAGGCAAGGGCTGGGCCAGAATCTAATGCATCTCCCCTAAAGGTTGGTACCCAGTGTGTAATAGGGAAATTGGTGGTGGTGTTATTTGTTTTCCTGACCTCTTGACTTGAGTTTGACTTCCCTACAAAGACCAGGTTAGCTGGTTTTACTGTCAGCTACTATTTGGTATGGTAAAATACTTACGACAATTGACCCTAAACTGCCCTTATAATTTTCTGTAGTTTTAGTTTTTCTGCTCAACTTACTACTGGCAACTTACTGTTACAGGGTTCACTTTCAGCAACATCTAAGCCACAGAAAGCAGCTGTTTTTAATTTAATACTTTGGATAAATCCACTGTACCCTAACAGCAAAGGATCAAACAATAGAGAGACAAGGCTTTCAACTAAAGCCTGTAGACCAGTTTTGGTCAAATACACACTCCTGTTTCTGTGAAAACAACAATCTTTTCAGTGGCGTCAGTGTTGGACTGTGAGGACGCACTACAGGACTGTCCCGTATGAGCATGTTAAATTCTGCTGGTCAGAAATACTTTACCACAGATGTGCAAAGAAGAAGGTTTCAAAGACATAACAGAGGTGCTATTTGTTTTCACCTACTTCACCTATTCTTGTAAAAAACAGGAAGGCCATCCATCTTCTGCAAATCAGTTCAGTCAGCTCCAAAAGCACCACCCACCAAGCTACATCAGCTCTGCTAGTGGAGGAGACAAGCAGAGGGAGGGACGGACATAAAAAATTTAAGAAAGCATTTAATGAAATACTTGACAAAAATATAAACTGTGACATAGCTCAGCACATTTTCGTAAATCTGTTAACCTGTCTTTGTGTGAGATTCTCAGACATTTCAATTCACAAATTAGCTGTTCTATAACAACGCAGGAAAAAGTACTATCAATTTCCTGAGAACTGTTCACAGTTCAATGCTCATATTAACTTCCATAAAAAGATCAAACAGGAAGGCATCACACATTGTATAGCAGTTGAGCTGCAATTCAAGTGCAGTTTTTTGAAACCTCTTTTATTATCTCGAGTGGTGAGCCACTTGTTCCGACTGAGAGCTGCAGTACATTGTGTGACATTTAGGAAATCCTGGAGGCTTCTACCTTTTGTTGTATGCATTTAAACAACACATTAAAGCCAGAATGTTCCTTGTGGAACCTGTCACATTCCCAGGTAAAGCAGATGAATAAATAAAGCAGTGCTGTTAGTGGCTGAAACACCCCCTCCTTTCTTTGTGTGATTTGCTGTTGCCTTGAGTTAGATCCTGATCTCTTTGTAGACCCTCTCCCAACAAGCATTGACCTTCTGCTCCAACATGTAAAGAGCTCCACGAGATCAGAAAAGGGAGGGGGGGGGGAGCTGTGAATAAAGGCATCACCACTGCGAGCAGCCAAGAGACTTCATCCACTTCACTCCAACACTTCTCTCCCTCTCCTCTCAGTCTAGCTTTATCTCTGTGCTCAGTCTAGGAAGCGGAGATACCTTGTTGGCGGCACAAAGGAGCGGCTCTGTAATAAAAACAGCTGTCTCTGGTGGTCTTGGTGTAATTGGGATTGTTAACGTGGAGAGCTCCTGAGGGAGGCTGAGAAGAGTATGTCTTTGTGTAAAGCACACAGACACCTCTGCAGCACTCCTTGATTCGGATGTAAGTAAGAGAGTGAGGAAGGGAGAAAAAAAGCAAACAAGTCACCTGAGTTATATCAAGCCCTGCTGCGTGTGCTCCCTCTATTTTACTTTTGCTTTACTTTTATTTTTAGACAGAGCACATTTATTTATATGTAGTAAAGATCCTTGAAGTGCTAGAAATGTTTTCTTGCACAATTCCACTGTGGCTCTATGCTTTTTTTTTTTTTTTTTTTTTTTAAAGCAAGGTATTAATGCACCTTCCAGCATGGAGACAAGCCTTTTGTTATGTTACCAACATTCCTTCCAATTACTGTATTAGTGGGCGAGGAAAAAAAACATGAAATAGTGGAACAATTTAATAACATTTTTAACATTTGAAACAACAAAACAAGCACAAAGGCGTTATTATTTCTCACTGAGTGTCCAAAATGTCTTATTGTTTTTAATCAATAAACACTTTTATTAGATTTTATTAGATTTCTTATTGCAAATAATATATATTAAATATAAATACATTGAAAAATAAAAATACACTGGTACATTCTATGTTGGAAAAAAGATTCCTATATAAAATATGGGACTCGCTGCTTAATTGTGTTTCTCTCTGCCATGACAGACCCTTCAAAGGTAATTCTGTTAAACAGTCTGACACTGTGTCCTCCCTCAAACGTGAGAACTCTGTTGGCAGAGGAAGCAGGAGCCTTAGGTATGTGAACACACAAAAAAAGTGCTGAAAGTGTACTTCAAAGTCAATTGCCTGGTAGAAGCTGGGGTTGATTTATTTGACTTAAGATATACTTTTTTGTGTGTTTCATTGTGGATGAAAATTTCATACGCCGATTTAGAGGTGGTGAAATATAAATGATTTCTTTAAAGTTTCATCATAAATCAGTCTGTCGGTATAAGTGAGCAGACACTGATTGCTCCTTGATGTCTCCTGAGCCTGATCTCTGTCTCTGGATGTCTGGAGGTGGCTCCAGCAGCGCCTGTTGTCCCGCTGGGGAAACAAAAATATTCCTGCAGCTGGATGGCTTTTGGTGTTAAAACTGCTGTGCAGCAAACACCAACAGGCTTGTTGTCGCAGCCACGGGGACACATTAAACGCATGTGCATCAAAAAAGAAAAAGATACGGGACCTGACATGTAGTCGGCTCACAAAGAGCCGCACTATCCAAGAGAGCGCGCCGCGTTAACGTTGCTGTAACATCTGTAGCCTCCGTTTAAATGCTGACTTTCTTTGGAGCTATTGTCTCACAGCAGAGCGGCAAAGAGCAGAATATAATTAGGATAACATTACACTTAATCTCCTGAAAATGGGTGGGGGACTCTTAACATTTTTTTTATTAGTAACACATTTATGGAGATTAAGGGATAATTCCAAAGACATTAATCACCGCCTCACACCTGTTACAATACCTGTCACATTTCTGCGCGCATGTATGTATATATATATATATATATATATATATATATATATATATATATATATATATATATATACAGAAGGTGTGTTTAAAAAAACAGAGCCGTACATTTTCAATAAAATATCCCTAAGCTCACTCATCATAACAATTATCTCATCCTGTACAGACGTGGCCACATTAAACAAACTAGACATCCCTTGTTAATTACAACGTGATTAAAGGTTTTAATTGCTTTAGCTACGATGTGGCTTAATTAGTGAAGAGATAAGATAACAGCCTGTTATGACAAGTGTATAGATATGCAATTAAACAGTGTCCATAAAAAAAAGAATTCAATCATAAGCGACCCTATTTACATACAACACTATATAAATATTGTTCAAAATAGGCAGATTTTCTGTTGTCATCTTTTCTCTGGTATTAACAAAAAATGACATGGGGGGGGGGGTTAACTACAATTTTGACTAACATAAATTTCAGCATAAAAAAAACAACATTTTTCCCCCTGATAAATAAAATTAACAGCGACATATTTTCTCTTGTGACCTAATATTTCAAGTGGAGCTGTCCATGGTGTTAATTTCTGCTCCTTCAGGGAACTGTAGAAAAATGAAAAGAATTCAACAAAATAGAAAAACAGGTACAGTAAAACGGAATTGAAAACTCTCTGAGCTTCATTAGACGTGGTGTTGGTAACGAGCTGTTGGTGATGAAGTAGAGTCATTTGAAATAAATGCCTTGTTGCAGACTGCCCATGCGCAGAGTCCCCAGCGGCAGCGGCGGCGGCGGAGGTGGTGGTGGTGAGGTGGCTAATGAAGAATAATAAATCATGAAAGGGTTTTTCAGGTGCAGCTGAAAAGAGTGTATGTGAGAGGGTGAGAGAGCTGTGCAGAGAGAGAGAGAGAGAGAGAGGGAGCAAGGGAAGGGGAGTGTGTGTGTGTGTGTGTGTGAAAGAGAGAGAGTGTGAGTGAGAGAGAGAGAGAGAGAGGCGGAGAGAGACTCAGTCTGCCCTTCGCCTCAGAGCAGAGGCAGTTCGGGTCCCCGCAGCATTCAACGTAGTCGAAGAAGTACAGTACAGAGACTGTCACCACCATTGCTTCTCACTTACGGTCAATTCAAGACGGAAACTTTTGCCAAAAACACAAACAGGTCAACGAAAGCAGCAACAGTTTCAAACTTGAAGTATTTTGGAAATCCTAAGAGACGGAGAAAAACTTTTTTTTTTTCTAATGTTTTTTTTTTCTCTGGCGTCGTCTAAGAGGAGCTCTGCCAAAAAAATCCGAGGCAACAAATATATCTATATAATACAAGGTGGCGGCAGTTGAAGGAGAGAAAAAGTATTTTTGAACAGTCGCGCCACAAGTCCACAAAGGAAGAGGTATCTGCTGCGCTCAGCTGCATGGCTTGTCGGTTTCTGTGATATCTCATTTGCCAAAAAAGACGCGCACCTGCTTACCTCCGCGTGCAATAATAAATAGATGTGATTCAGTGTTGGACGACCGTCTTCAGTTTACACTTTATTCGACAGTGACTAGAGATTCCTGCGAAGCAATTGGGCTTCAACTCCCGACCGAGGAGGCGGAGTCTTAACTTATTAAAAGGAACTTGCCGAGGCTTGGACGCTTGCAAATATGATGATGATGTCTCTGAACAGCAAGCAGCCTTTTGCTATGGCCCACACCAGCTTGCCCGAACCCAAGTACTCGTTGCATTCCTCTTCATCCTCTACTTTGACTTCCAATGCACCTTCATCGTCCTGCTCATCCTCCCGACACAGCAGCACCATCATCAGCAGCAGCGGCGGCAGCAGCAGCAGCTCGGAGGCGATGCGCAGAGCCTGTCTCCCAACCCCACCGGTACGTATTCTGCATAATCACAGCTTAAAGGCACATTTTGACAGCCCACTTTTTTGCTTGATGTTTTTTTCATGTCTGCACAGCAAATCACCCAACACCTCCATATTTTTTTTCTCCTCTGCTCAACTTATGTATTCAGTCGGCTTTGCCTTTGGTATTAATTTTTATGACCTGGGATGTTGCATGTGTCTTGTTTTGTGTGCTCCTTTTTTAGGATTTCTTTTTTTCACATTCTGGAAATGTTTTAAACCGAGGAGTGGAGGGAGAATTCCCTGCTGACAGTTATGTGTGCATTCTATTTGCAATTGCAGAGCAATATATTCGGAGGCTTGGATGAGAGTTTGTTGGCCCGGGCTGAAGCTCTAGCGGCGGTGGATATAGTCTCACAGACCAAGAGCCACCACCACCCTCCACATCACAGTCCCTTCAAGCCGGACGCGACCTACCACACCATGAACACTCTCCCCTGCACGTCGTCTTCCTCTTCCTCCTCCTCGGTGCCTATTTCTCATCCGTCCGCATTGGCTGGCCACCATCATCACCACCACCACCACCACCACCACCAGCCCCACCAGGCACTGGAGGGGGACCTGCTGGATCACATCACCCCGGGACTGGCACTGGGTGCCATGGCTGGGCCGGATGGCTCGGTGGTTTCCACGCCTGCGCACCCTGCCCACATGGCGGGCATGAACCACATGCACCAGGCGGCCATCAACATGGCTCATGCCCACGGGCTACCACCGCACATGGGCATGAACGACGTGGACGCCGATCCAAGGGACTTGGAAGCCTTCGCAGAGAGGTTTAAGCAGAGACGGATCAAACTCGGGGTTACCCAGGCGGATGTAGGGGCAGCTTTAGCCAGCCTGAAGATTCCTGGGGTGGGCTCCCTCAGCCAAAGCACCATCTGCCGATTCGAGTCCCTCACGCTCTCTCACAACAACATGATTGCTTTGAAGCCCATCCTGCAAGCGTGGCTAGAAGAAGCCGAGAAAACACACAGGGAGAAACTTAATAAACCCGAGTTGTTCAACGGCGCGGAGAAAAAGAGGAAGCGCACGTCGATAGCCGCGCCAGAGAAGAGATCACTGGAGGCCTATTTTGCCATTCAGCCGCGTCCCTCCTCAGAGAAAATCGCAGCAATCGCAGAAAAGCTGGACCTGAAAAAGAACGTGGTGCGGGTCTGGTTTTGCAACCAGCGACAGAAACAGAAACGAATGAAATACTCTGCATGCGTCTAAGAATCGCTTTTGAACCACCACCTCCCGAAAAAGACTTGGAACTGTTTAGAGATGATTTGTATTATATTTCCTATCTCACACCCTTTTTTCAATCATCGATGACTTTGTGCTTTGAATTTCGAAAAATTCCTAAAAAATTGAACAATGACTGAAAAACTCGTGAAAAAAAAATCCCCAGTCACGTCTTTTACTCGCTGAGAGGGAGATGTGGAGTCGAGTAAAGCATCGTTTGACAGAGCAAGTAAGACCACTGTTTCCACACTTACTATGCTTCACATTTTTAATGCCAACGCAGTATGACTTACAGGACTATATGCTTTAAATTTTATTTATAATTCATTTTAAATGGTCACTATAGTTTTGCTTTACACCCTAATGAAAAATAGCATTTTTATTTACAAACACACACACACACACGGGGCCATTTAACTCGAAGCACTTGGTTGGTGACTATTGGTGTTTATATTTTCTGGCTTATAGAATAAGCTACATTTTTAATTTTCCCCCTATTGACAATGCAGTCTGACATTTTATTCAGGGTCCATGGAGGGGGATTAAGAGGGACAACACACTGACTACTTGGTCTTGAAAGCTAATATTATATTACTGCCAAATAACCGTCTGTAAATTAATAATTTACTTGTCACACACTTCATTTTGTGTCTAAATGTGTAATTATTAATTCCACTTATTTTATTACCATGATGTGTAGATCAGGGATCTATTTTCGAGATACCAGGATAAGGTTTATTATTAGGCCTCAGTATTATGTGGAATTATCCCAATTCACAGATTATCGCAGATTAAAACACAGATGTTTTTTTCTCGCCGGCTACAATAAGTTTACAATCCAGCGTGGGCCGGCATCTTATGAACTATTTATTGAGTGAGGTCATGTTTACTTCATTATATATTTATTGGGATTCCCCCCTCCTCGTTTTGCTTGAGAAAATCAAATTCTGACAGCAAGTTAAGCGTGTTGTTCTGGTTTTAAAAGGGAAACGACTGTGAAACGCACACAGTCACAAATTTTAACGTTTGAGATGGTACAATCGAGATATATATGAAATAGTATTCTCTTTTTTAAATTATTTTATGTATGTTTTCTGCTGTTTATTTGTATAAATATACGCGCATCATTATGAAGTCCTTGCTTGTTAAAAAAAATCACCTTGTTTAAGTGATGTTTTTTTCTTGAAGAGAAAAAGAAACAGCTTCATTGAAGTATACGTGTACAATGTAAATATTTCATTGGAATCAGTCGATGCACATAAATATATCCGTACAGGTTTTTGCTGTATTGCTGTTTAGCTGAGGTAACTTATTTCTGTAATGTACGTTGATTTGATTTTTTTGGTTCCCTGGTTAAATAATCCTATTAATTTATTACATCCATGTAAATTTAATTTATTTAATTATTGAACTGCAATATGTGTTTCATTAAAGAACAAACTTTAACATTTAATCGGACGTTTTCCATGACTACACTTGTTTCAAGTGGCTCATCCAGACATATGAATATTATTTTATTTATTCATCTGTTTATTTATTGATGAGGAGGAGGGAAACGCTTTAGCTGTGGGCTAAGCAGACTCTGTGGATTCTTTAGGCGAATTTGACTACAAATATTTCATCTTCTTATTTTTTTACATCAAGGTATCATGAACAAAATTAAAGATGTCCGCGGTTACGCATGCAGCATGAGGCCTGCCATAGTGCCATTGAGCAAGACATCACTAACAACAGCAACAGCAACACCCCCACAGCCTTTTAACCAATCTGTTCTCTGACTGTCTGGGTGATACAAGAGGGTCAGATTTTTCTGATTTCCTCCTCAGGGCCTCGTCATGAAGGAGGCCTTACAGGAACCACTTTTCCATCAATGTTAAAGACACACGTGGCTTCTCCACTGACTTGCTGCCAGCTTATGCAGCTCACTGTTGCCTTACCTGAGAGCAAATGCTAATATTCTATTAGAGTCTAATCAGGGGGTCTATGGAGAGCTAGATGGGTCCCTGGAGCGCAGACTTGCCAGATGTCAGCCCGCCAGAAAAACAGCTCGCCTGCCAACGTGCCCGTCTCTATTTAAATACACACTCAAACATGCTTCGTTCGTGCATGCGGGCAGGCAGGCAGGCAGGCTTTGAAGCAAAAAAAACCTTTGGTTAGAAGTGATGGTTAGATATAAGGAGGAGGAGGGTAAAAAAGAGAGAGAGGAGTATTTTGAATGCCATGTCCTAAGCAGAGTTGCTGTTTTTGGGGGGCTTTGGGGCTTTGACTGACTGATTGACTGACTGGCTGGCTGGCTGGTTGTCTGGCAGGCTGGCTGGCTGGTTTGTTGAGCGCTGAGCAAGCGTTTCAGCACCATGGACAGATACCTGAGAGGCTGCAGGAGCCTAACATTAGCATTTGTGAAATCTGTCCTCCACCCTTAACACTGATTATTTACAGCACCTGGAATACATTTGCATGGAATTAATTTTTGGATAAAATCAAATTGGTTGCAGCAGTAAAATTCACGCCAGCAGAGGAGAACCTTTCTTTATTAAAATATATATATTTAAAAAGTCTTCAAAACTTCAATTCAACACACACTTATTAACTTATTAATATCTTAATTTAAATCTAACACTATATTCCTCCCTATACCTCATTAAAATGTCTCCTATCTCCAAAACAACGCCTCATCCGTAAACCTCAACATGTTCACCCGCCATCCTCGTGACAAATTAAGAGTATCAAAACGACCCTTAATAATGAGACAGCCATGATGGTTCATCAATTAAAAGATGCTCCTGGTGAGTGCTTCTAATTTCCCCCTAAACGAGCCATTCACTTAATACGTTAATAAGAGCGAATTATTAAATTACACATCGACTTATGAAAACCAGATAATTATGAAGAGCGAGTTAAGTAGTCATTAGCTATCCCTGTTAATTACCGCTGGTCAGGGAGGGCTGCCGAGTGAGTGTCTCATCGGGAATTGAAATTAACTTTATTCAGTGAGCCTCGCTGCTGCTGCTGCTGCTGCTGCTGCTTGACAAGCCGGAGCTCTGCACAGAAACACACACACAGCTTCTCAGATAAGCCTGCTTCACATATTGGAAGAAAATCGATCAGGATTCTTTGATAGCGAATCAATATAAGCACAGCATCAAATATAAACACACACACAGGCTATAGAGCGAAGAGGCCACAATAGAGTAAATTGAAGGTTGTTTTTAAAAATATATCATAAATATGTGGGCCAAACATTTTACCTTGTGATCATTGTGCATTGGCTCCATACATTGAACCATGCACACAGAAAGACACAGTGGGAGCTCTCTACAAAACGAAAAGGGCAGTGCTGTTTCCTTTTGTTATAATTACGCCCTCTGTTTTATTTTTCTCTTTCCCCTGAACATTTCCCCCCTTTCACAGGGATACTGATGAAAATTTAATGAAGCCAGGGACTGTCGGAGCTCCGCCCGGGGACCTGAGAGTAGAATATTTTAACTGTACATTTACGCCAAGTGTCTGCCTTCAAAGACGCGACTGCTCTCGAATTAGACGAACTGTAAGCCATAAATTGAACGCGCTACCCACTGCATAGCCCAACGATTTATATTTATCATCTGTTGGCTCTTTTTGCACGGCCAAAATATTGTGCTGAAAAAAAAGAACCAGTCAGATGGCTGCTTGACTGTGAGGCGGCAATTGCCATTTGATATTGTCGCCAATCAGTTGTTGTTGATGCAATATTAATCAGCCATCAATAGTCATTAGTTTGTTAAGTGTTTTCCAGAATCTAATCGATGGTAGAAGGAGGTGGTGGGATACTTTTTGATCTAGGATGGCATGCAAAGGAGGGAAAGCAACACAGTAGCACACGCACATGCACGCACACGCACGTAATACCACCACTTGGCCATGGGCACACTCAGCTGATGCCAGAGCAGGCACTTGTTTTCTATAGGCTACTGTAACTTCAAATTGACAAATAAATACGTTTTATGATTTTTTATGATAAATATGGGACTAACTGGTGAATTGACCCGGATGCAAACCCATTTCTTACTCGTTACACTGCTTAAAGTTAAAGTATCAATCGGCAAAAGCTTTACCCTTAACTGAAAAAATAAAAGTTGTCAAATCCCCTGTAAACACTGGGACCCTAAAAATATTGACTTGACCATAGACAAGGTTTAATTTATTTATTTATTTTCTGCAATTAAACAAGTAAAAACCAAAATGCATTTTTTGGTCAGAAGAGGTGCTCACACAAGCGATCTATGTCTATAACTAAAATACGTTTGTGATTTTAAGAAAAAGGCCTTTATTTTGAAATCTAGACAGAAACGAAGATGTGCTGTCCAGACATGCGCAGACACGACTTCGATCTACATTAAAAATTAATGCTACCGATGTGTTTAAGCACAACATACTTTTCATTTTAAGTCAATGATAATTTTGTGTGAATAAATAAAATAAATAAAATGTTATGCTTATTTTTATGCTGATGACTGTGTTATGAAATACCCCAAAAATGTTTCTTTCATTTTAATGTTTTATTAAACATAAAAAAATAAACAAAAAAATGTGATAAAAGTCCCTGTTAATTTCATGTGCTTGGAAACGTTCATAGCCTTCATAACTAAATTAGCTCAGGGGCATGATTAGAGGTTGGCCACTGAGAAGCCACAGTCACCCCTGACATGTGGCCAAAATAATGATTTGGATGCAAAACCAATGTCTTGCCTTTTTACCACACAATGCGTTAATCTCTTTTAAATGTTTGTTATTATTGGAAAGTTCTGTTGAAAGTCCCATCTTTAGACTGTCCTTTATTGTTCGTACACTTGATACTATTTTGAGAATGTTATTTTCCAACATGAAACTAAATGAATATTTAAATATTTTTGCTTGAGGGGGATTTCTGTCTACACACCGGCTGGTTAGATTGTGGCAATACAGTCATCTCTAGCATGGTGAGCCTCTTAGACTTTATCAAGGACAGATTATATGTATACAGCCACTTGGATGACAGCAGGGTTTATAAGAGTAAATAATTTAAGTCTTCCCATTGTGCTACCAATTGAGGTTTAGCTTTATGCTATTATTGCTGTAGATAGTGACAAAATTGGCTGATCTTCATCCTCAGTCCCAACAGAATAAACCCTTTGCAATTCACTGTCTTACAGCTAGGGGAGAACCTCATGTTTACACTGGTGTCAGCATAGGCAAAGAAGAAGCGAAGCAAAGAATTCAATCTTCTGCTCATGTGATGTAAAGAAATTTAAATCTAAAATCAGAGTTTTGATGTTTGAGATATAGGTCAGGTTAGGTTTCAAGAAACTGTAAACATTATTAAAATTATGTATGTATCAGTTTTGTGCTATGATTGATGTAATTTAATGAACCTTTTAAACAAGCACCTGCATGTTAGAACACGGATGGTACAGTGTGAGAATTCTACCTCAAAGTTATCGTCTCAAAATAACGATGTTATCACAATATTGGTAGAAAATACACACACAATAAAAAAAATTATGGTCCCAAATTCAAAAAACACACACAACCCGCGATACCATACCAAAATAGACACAAAAGTCCTGCTTCATAACAGAGAGATGAGACCTCTGACCTCATCATGGCAGATATCAATCAGTGGATTCATCATAATATGTTCACTAAACGATTAACTGAATGAGTTCATCATCTAATTCACGTCAAGTCTTCATGTGTTCTCAGTTATTTATTATGACCTAATGTATAAATTGATGCCTCCAGCTATCAAATATTTAACAGCATTAGATGGGTAAAGGTGTTTATGAACAACCAGGTCTCATCCTTTCACCTGATCTTTCCTTTTCAACAACCCCGGAGTTCTCCATCTCAGAGGCTGTTTTGGTGTTCCAAATGAGTAAGCTGTAGCCCGTGCAGAGATTGGACCTTAATGAGAAGGTGGTAGAGCTGTCTAGTGGATGTGTGTTCATTGGGCTTTGACAGCCGTGCTCTGTTGCAGATCTATTAATCATACCCACAAGGAGTGTTAGTCTCTCTCCCCCTTTCTCCATCTCTCTCTCCCTCACTCATTCACTCACTCTCAGTTTTCAGTTTATACAGAACAGAATCATTTACATAAAGTCCTTAAGGCAAATAACTGTTGGGGGCTCTAATTTATATCTGATCGAAAATTAGCCGTCATTATGCGCACCATTAGCTGCGTCTTTAATGTGCTTCTAAGCACCATTTGTCAAGCAGCTTGTTAATATCCTTCAAGTCTTTAAAGTTGAGAGCTCATTAAAGACTGCTGTGCCTGCTCTTGATGCTATTTCATAAAATTTGGTGGGGAGGGACAGAGCATTTAAACTTTTTTTTTTTTTTTACATTGTCCCAAAATTGTGCACCTTGCTTGCTTTATTAGGACTAGAAATTATAAAATGAAAGACACAGGTAAAACTATAAAAGGGCATTTGCTCACAATCCAATCCCACCACACAAAAAACATCCATAAATGGCTGTGGAAGACTAGTCTAAACAAATTATTTTGAAATCTACACACCAGAGAAGCAAATCTTTCCTTGCATAATGCTATATGCTGAGAAGACGGTCCACAGTTATCTTGCCCACAGCCCATAAAATAAGAGTCCTCACAGGTCCAATCTTTGCCTATGGGTAATGGAAGTTATGCTGCTTTATTATTGGTTAAAACTCCAGTGTCCTTAGTCTTTTTTTCTCTCCAGTATAACAGATTCCTCCAGGCTAAAGCAATAAAGAGAGTAATTAGAATGCTAAAGACAGATGTAAATAAAGGGAATGAGACAGTGTTGAGGGATGAGGCGTCTAGGTCACACACTCTCATCAAAAACCCAGTTGGTAGCAAATGACACAACATTCAGTGCCAGAGGCCCGAGGCTACGACTGCAAACCAGGGGACATAATGGACTAAATTATGGCCTCAATGGCTATGCATCTCAAAGCACCAATAAGGACACACACACACACAATCTCAAATCCTAAACACAGATCTGCTATACTGTACATTCCAAGAATGTCTGACTGAAGCATTATGTAATGCATCCACATTGTGCAGCATAACATAATCAAAACAATATGCTATTATTAAGCTGCATGGTCATTATCATACCCCCAAAGAAACAGTGCTGACTGGCTACCTTTTGATAGCTTAATACCTATATTATTAAGCTATCAAAAGGTAGCCAGTCAAGACAAGACATTATTGGTTGTTCAGATAACAAAAATTAGCAAAAAAGTAATTAGATTTATATTACATAAATAAGAATGTTTTTTGGTAGAAGCAGGCTCAAGCAATCATCAACTAAAACACTACTCACATGATATCACATGCATGAGGTGGCAAATGCCATTAAAAAACATTTGCATTATGAAAAACCCATCAAATACTTAAATGGCATGGTATGAAATGATTTCTTTTATACATTGAGTGGAAATTGTGTGCACCACATGTAAATGGAACAAAAGTTTACTACTGTATTAGGACACTTTTTTCCTGTTGTGTCATCTGTTATGTCAAATGAAACTTCTGCAAAGATACCTCAAGGTTGAAGAAAAAGCAGCAACCCAAGACAAAAAACATTACATGCACAGTTTTCCACCATTTTACACACTTTATATCATCACTCTGTTAATGAAACCCTAAAGTTTGCTGCCCCACACACACATAAAAGGCTTTATGTGGGTTGTCATCCTTTATTTAGTTTGTGTAAGTCAAGTAGAACTATACTACATTCTGCAAACTGTAAATGATGGGATGTTGACACCAATGTATTTTAATTTGTTGAAACGTAACAAATGTCTTTTCTTACTTCCTACATCCTGGCTACAAACTGTTACCTGCCAATCGTGCTGTAAATGAACCATCAGACAATTTTCAGCCAGACATTCCTGCTATGGAAAAAAAGGTCTCTGGGAATTTTTAGTGGCATGATTATGCACAAGAAGCTCAAATGAGCTATGTCAGAAAAGCGCAACACATTTGTACTTGACCATCAAGCCCATCATTCTGACAGTATATCAATTATTGTAATGGAAATAAGAGGTAGGCTATATAGCATTTTTATTGCTAAAAAGTTACATCATCATGCCATGCAAATACTCTATTGAAAGTAATGTCTCAGCAATGCAAGTTGATGCCACCTACTATATTAGATTACACTATGCTGTGGAAATGTGTGCTTCTGAGGTGCCTTTGTAAAAGGTTGATTACTCTGGATATATTTCACTTGCCGCTCTGGGCTATTATTGCTTGAGATACAGACTATAGTCAGAGCCCTGATGGAGCGTTCCTGAATGGGCAACGTCCCTGGTAAAACCATATAAAGTGATTCAATGCGAGCATAAAGAAATGTTAACGATCGTCAAAGACCTTTGTGTTGGATGGCTTTCCTTCCACTTGCTCTCTCTTTCCCACTCTCTGCTGTCCTTTTTATTTCCCTCACACTTTCTGAGAGCATCAAAAAGTGTGAGCATGTGCGGATTGCATTTTATTTTTTTTTCCAGGAGAGCATTCTGTGGGGATATAATAAATCTGATATCGGCTGACTGAAACATCCTCCAAAAATAACCATTTTTGCTGAAAAAACAAAAACATATATTTAATTTATATGCTATTCAAAAACGTCTAATATTGACAGTGAGCTGTGCCTATAGGAGATGCCTGTATATCTCAGCGATGGTGCTGTGAAATGTGGCAGGCAGACACAGTTTCTGACCTCTATATAGCAGCGTGGAAGGACCTCAACAGCTGTAAACAACACTGCAATCAGTGTCCCATCTGCTCCCATGTCCCACTTGTGTGGATGCCTTTTTGCCATTTCTTTCACCCTCTGCCAAGTGGCTGCCTCAGGACATCTAACCCAGAGAAAAGAGCTCATTTACCCAAGGAGGAAAGAAGCAAACCAGATTTCTGAGTGTGTTTGCTGACAGGGAGTCTTGGTTGTGGCAGCGTTACAACCAAGCCATAGATGGGTTATCATATGCAAAATCTTCACAAGTTATCAAAAGCTGTGCTGTGACATGATCTGTGATTAACAGTAAATAACAACACGAATAACAAATAACACAAAATTCTCCAGCTAACCGGTTATCCACAAAGCTGTTAAATGATGATTTAACCGCCATTAACCCCTATTCAACTAATGATGCTTCACAGAGATTATCTAAAGTGGACGCTTCAGCCCCATACACTCAAAAGGTAAGTGGTGTGACTCTTCACTTTGTAGGAGCCCACCCACACACTTATCAGTTTGTTAAAGAACACTCATTATGATGCTGATAACAGCTTTACATATATCTGCATTAAGATGCAGTTGCAAAACTAAAACTGGCCTTTAAACCTTGTGGAGTTTTAGGCCTTTTATTAGCTCTAAGGAGCAATGTTTTTGCAAACGGGGTGCTGTTTTGTTTGCATCATGCACAGGGATGAGGACGTGGGCGGTGACACACATTCCTGTTAGGGCCTTGCAGACACAGACATCAGCGGACACCATGAATCCATAGTACGTCTGATCTGAGGAGGTGTTGCACGCATATCTGTTTTCACAGTTTGGAAAATCTTCCTACAAATTTTCTTGTTTTTATATCGTTTAAATAGTGAGATAAAACTCCACACATGGATTCTGTTAAAATTCGGCAGCTATATTAGAGTTACAGCACTAATACCGTTGTCGCTACACAGACAAGTTTACAGTCACCTTCATGTCCACAAATCAGTTGTGTCCATGAGATGACAACTTCATAAGAGACAACAGCCTTGTATACATGTGAAGAAAAACTTTAGATTACATGGAGTCTAAGGCTATACTCGGAGAACACAGAAAGTACCTGCCTAATGGTTTCACACTATTCTACTGATTTAATTTGAGGAAACAATAACCCAAGACAAAGACACTGCAATGCATGTTCATCAAAAGAGATTTACATGTGAGGAAGCGAGTGAGTAACTTGCACTGTAAATAATCTACTTTTTACACATTAAACATACATACATACATACATACATACAACAGAGCACACTTATAAGATTGAGCAAAGGAGAAGAAAGATTGATGTGTCCCAGAAATCAACAAGTAGCCTAGATAACAACAAATTGTTAAAGCAAAAAATAAGGATAAAGGATTATAAATAATTTGTTTGCATCTGGCGATATGTTTGATATGAACTTTAATCTACATTATTGTGCTTGTAATGTTGACATAGTTGACATTTTTTACATCATGATGTGTAGCTTAAAAAGACTGTGGCTATTTCAGTCCTTTCAGTCCTGTGTTTTATTTTCCAAACAATAATGTAGATGAAGATGATGAAGAATGCATGTTCATCATGTCAGCTCAATGCAAAGAGGTGATCATACCACAATGAGTCCTTGTCTCTCTATCCTCTTAATAATTGCCATATATCAAAGTATAACATCTTTACAAGCTCCTCATTCAGGGGTGGGCTAAGGCAAACTTTGTATTCTGCATGCATAATCCATGTACAAATATGCCTCCCACCAGAGCTCTGTGTGTTATGTGATTTGAGTGGGGGGTCAGAGCCACTTGTATTCCTCTGGGTGGGATTGTGGAATTGCAAGAGATTTGATTGGAGCATTATCCCTACATGGGGGCCCTCCAGAACTCCTATCTGTTGTTCCCCCTACTCATTTACTTTATCAGTGCACCGCTGTAATATACATAATTCAGACAACCGGGGAATGTCTTTGGGCTCCGAACCACCTGCTGGCTTTTATTAGCTAATTAATGGTGATTTATCAGAGCTGCTAATTTGAGTGGGGCTGCTTGCCTTCAGGAGTCTCAGAACACTACATGAATTCTGATGGTAATTATGCTTATTTGATGGGCAGTTTGCTAAAACAAAAAGTTCTGTCTTTTCTGCCCCAAAGGGATGAAATTTCTGTTCTTACGAAAGATGACCTTGTGTGATTTTTTTTTTCTGTCTCATTAAGGTCTCCCACACAGTTCATTTTAATACTTAAATTCAAAACAGCTTTTTTACTTTTTTACCTGTAAATGTGTGTCCTTGATGTCCTTATGTTTCAAGTATATTAACTGTTCAAGGACTACAAATTCAGTAGAGGTCACTCAAGATTTAAGGCTGGTCAGTTAGGCAGCCTTCAAGGAGAATATCAATATCACTAATTCCATTTTATTGACAATGTCTGAATACCGGTTTACGTAAATTACTATGGTCCTCAAATAAAATCTGAAATATTTTTGCCAATGATTTGTCCATGACACATGCAGCTAAGAAGACACAGAGTTTATTATTATTATTATTATTATTATGTTCCCCCTAAATTAAAGACAGTCCTTTGGGATGACTAATATAAAATAATTTTTTAAAGTAATGGGTAATGCAGCGCTGAACAGGTAATTATCAGGCATGCTGTTTAAACACACAGACCACACAGAGAACCCCATTAAGAGTGTTCTGGCAGTTTCATTTTATATAAGTGTTATATTAACAATTTTTATTTTTCAATCTGTAAATTTTCATCCCAAGCTTGCGTGAAAATCACACAAATAAAGTTTTTTTTAATCAGTATGTGATCCCTATAAAATGTATTTTAATCAAAATAAATACATTTACTTCTGTGTTATGACCCGATATTCTGTTCTTCTAGTCTACTTAGCTCCTCCCTATACTCCAATTAAACTACAACTAAATCCCAAACCATCTCTGAAAATATAAATGATTACAACTAAGAAGCATCAGATGTAAGAGCATTTTAAGGGTCTTGCCCTGCTATTGTTGTAAAAAAAAGTCAATGCAATTTGTTGCTCCAGGTGAGTGTCAACATGGCATTGTTGGAAAAGTTCACTTTGTAGCATATGTATGTTTAAATATGTGAAGGCAAAATGTTTTACCTAAAACCAAAAACAACTGACAGGGTGAAAGCCTGTACTTAGGTTACCCAGCAGCATGCACCCCACATGCAGGAAAATTAGTTGCTAGAATATTATAGTCTGGGCCAAAGTGGCAGACCACCCTACCAGTCTCACCAACTCTTGAGCTATGAATCAATGTCCTGTCCAGTGTTGAACATCTGTGCTTATGTTGGCAAATTTTATTCCAAATGTTTAAGCCCCCGGGAATCAATGGGGTATTTCTGATTCTGAAGTTAATTTTAGTTTAGGACCTTTTCTTCTTATTGCATCTTTAAACACTAACACACAGCTAAAACATTTGATCCATGTACTGCACCAATTCACCTCAGATGCGAAAAGGTTGACAGCACTTCATCATATCAACAAAGATCCAATATGCAAGTCATCAGACGGCCGATAGATGTTTTCTGCCCTCTGCATGCATATCCTTGGGGAAATACTGTAGTAGCTCTCTCTCTCGCTCTTTCTCTCTCTCAAAGCAGGTTAAATCCCAACAGGCAGACACAAGTACAGAAGTATAAAACACTACATCAAGTCTTTTGGCATGTCTCAAATTAGAATGTGGAAGGGGGGAAACTTGTCTGCCAGCACACACCTTTTCCTGATCTTTTCATCCCAATTCAAATAAAATTCAAAACAGCAGGTAAATGGTAATATCACACAAGCAAGCAACAGTGCCTCCAGCAACATGCGTCATAAAAAGAGTTTGCCTTGCAAGGTGCTGCAGCTCTCTCTACACAAAATGAAATGTTGGCTCAGTGGGATTTGAACAGGAATTCTGAAAACACACTTTAATGTAGAAAATACGAAAACACCCTCACAACATATGCATTCTCCAGACCATACACATGTAAGATAAGCATATAATGTGTCTGTTATATGACATCAAAACACAATGACACATCGACAGCCACGTTCAATGTGTAACCAGTTTAGTTTAAAGTTGATAGTATGCATTTGGCACATCTTTGAAAGTGAATTGAGATGCCAGCCAAGATCTCCACTTTAAAAGGTAAGATCTGTCTTGTAATTCCAGCAATGACCCAGAGAGGTCACTTTGTGTGTGTCTGTGTGTATGTTCCTGCCTGTGTTTACACACTATAGACCTCTGGTAAAGACGGGCCACGTGGACCCCTCTGGGGAAGAAAACCTTCGGTATAAAAGCATGCTATTCAAAGGGACTCTAGCAATCGCACCACAATGAAAAAGGGGATCAATCCTTCCTCTTTTAAAAAAACACACACTCAAAACTTGGACTAGGTTTGATGGGGGAAATGGAAATAAGCGCCTCTGTGCCCATGAATGCTATCATTTCATTCCTCCACTCTGAATGCTCCGGGGATCTCAGAGAAGGAGTCGGAGCAATAAGTTCACTTTGCTGAATTAATGCTGTAATTCTTTATCAGGAGAGCCTTGGCATTACCTTGAACCGGGCTGGTTTTATGCAAAATGGTTTCAAGCCTAGTTTTTTTAATGATGGTCCTAATTTGTTGGCTCACTTTAAATTATTAATCTCTTTTATATTCACATAGTTATTACGTGTCATAACTATGTATCTATGGGGTGAGATTTAATAGCATCTGCTGGACCTTAAAGGAGCCAGTGCCGAAATGCTATTAAATATTGATAATTAGCTAAATATTTGCCTTGGCACCTGCTTTGAGCCACTGTGCTAATTGGCATGGGAACTACTGCAGTGGTCACGGAAGGCACACAATGAGATCTTCACACTGAAACTCGCTGACACAGACGAACAAATCAATTAGAAAAAGGTTTGTGGCTTCTTTGAAACTGAGAACTGAAATTCTAACATATGAATTTAGTCTCATTTTATAGTTGTATTTTATAGTTTTGTACTTTTTCTATAAAACTGAAAGTGCAATTATGTATGAAGGTTTTTTGTTCAATCCAAAAATGTCACAGGGTACCAAGAAGTTAAGTATGACTGCTCAACTGAGGCCTTTTCTTTAAAATAAGAAGATAAATGTTTTTTTATTGACAATGTTCTTGTACAGCTTCTTTTATTGCTCATACTGAAATTTCATACAAAAAGTTTCTTTACATTAGGTTTTACAGTGTTTTATATTAACATAATAGTCTGCACGTCCTTACTTCATATGAAGTTGATATTTCAGAAAAAAAGTCTGTTTACATTCGGCCACATCTCTCTTTCTTTATGGGGGCAGAACTGATCTGTGTCAGATGTAGATATCTCATAAAGGCATATGATGTGACAACTGTGAGCATGACTATGAGCTGCATTTTAGACTTGAAAAGTAGCATACAAGAAGATACATTTCTGTTTCCACACACTGATTCTAATTTAGACTGGTCAAAATTAGAGCACATGCCAGCAGAGGGATGGCAGTCTATATAAATGTCACAGCAAAGAAACAGTGACAATACACACAACAGAAGAACCGCAGAGTCAGTGCTCCATTCATCAGTCAGTCCATCCATCAGACATACCACTGAACCATCTGCCAGCCTCCCCCATCTATGGCAGAACCCCCACAGCCACTAGCTAGGAGGAGGCTCTCTCCCGGGGCCTGATGTGCTAATGTGAACCTTTGTGGTGCTGACCTAAGTGGAAGACCAGGTTGTTGGTAGTATCACACAATAACACTGTTAAAATAAGGCATGGGTTATCATTTGGTAAGGTGATACAACAATAAAACAATTTATATTTGGTCTTTTACAACAATAAATGTATTTTAAAAATCTAATCATTTGCTCTAAAACAATATCTGTTCCAATATATTAAAGAAATCTGCAACCCTGCATCACTTGTCTGCATGGCATTCTCTGCAAAATTCAATTAGACATAATGTTGCACTGCAATCTATTCATTTGAGGCACCCGGTGAGGCAGCCAGTGGGAGTGTATTGATTGGAGTGTGTCATGTGTGGAAGCGAGAGAGGGGTGGCCATGGTTTTTTGCTTAATGGACTGAAATAAAAAAGGCGGGAATGGGCTTTAATTAGGGAACAGTGGCAGGGGCATCTAGTTTCCCCTCCCAGTTGTTACCCTGCACTCCTCATGCATACAATGCCACAATCAATGCATTCACATATACACCAACAAACATACACCCTCTGCCATGTCTGCACATACACACACACACTGAGACACACAGGAGGAGGGCAGAGCAGAATGGAGGGGGTGATGAAGGAAAGGATGAAAAAAAAAGAGAGGGAGTGCTGGGCTCCCAGGGTCTCAGCTGCTGCTAGGTTGCTGCCTGCTCCTCGCAATGAGTTGCAACTGTCAGTTTATTTTATCTCAGCCTTTTCATCATTGCACAGAGCCTGGTTGGAGGAAGCCACCTGAGAATCTTAGGAATTTGTTGGCTACAAGTCATTAGCAAAGACTGCTGAGATGCACCGGGGCCAGAGATGTGAGCAGGGTACTGCTGCAGACAAGTGTGTCCCTTTAACCCTTGATGGGCTGATTGGCACAGCAGCTTGGCTTTGATGGCTGAATAATTACATGCAGCCTAGATGTTACAGAGCGGGTCATGGAAGATATGTAGGTGAGGAGAACAAGGAAGAGGGAGGTGATGTCATTCTGCTTAGATTTGTTTTATTCATTCACTTCCTGGAAATGTTCTTATCAGTAAACTCTCCGGTCTGACTTATCAACATTCACAGGTTCAATGGTTACTTTACTCCCATGCTTCTGTTACCTGCATCAGCTGAACTTATTGAAAACACATTTTGACATTTATCTGTGATCTATAAGTCCTGACCTTTATTTTTGATTATTAACGAATATTTACTGATTTATTATAGACTGTGCTTGTTTTAGATGTGCCTTTTTTAGACTAATAGAAACTCCAGTAAACATCTCAGCTGAATAATGGATCTGCTTTGCCTGACTGGACAACCACAGTGGGAATGATCGATGAAAGTAAGTAGTTACAAACCATTTGACACCACTTTATCTCCTTTATCTTCAGTAATCCTTTATATGTTAAGTAGATTTTGCTCTAATTCTGTTCTTTTTGGACCACAAGAATGGCATTCCTTCTGTGCTGACTGCAGACACAAGAAATACGTGTTAATCAAAACTTATAGCACAGTATAGGTAAAATCTATTGTCACTAACTCTGCCTACTAAAAAACTGAAAATTCCATAACTAATGACAGTAACGCCAAAACAGAACAGATGAGATGTCTGATCTGATTCTATTACTGTACTAAAACTGCAAATAACAGCTAAAGTATAGCATGGTGAAGCACCAGGAAGTCGTATTTACAGAATTTTTAGGAAAAATAACACAGTTAATAATGTTACCCTTTGCTGTTTAATGCAGTCATTAGCACTGTCGCCTCAGAGCAAGAAGGTTCCAGGTTCGACTTTGATTGAGGTCTTTCTGTGTGGAGTATTCTCCCTGTGCCTGCATGGGTTTTCTCTGGGAACCTCTGGTTAATTGGTGACACTAAATTGCTGTAGGTGTGAGTGTGAATGGTTGTTTGTCTGTGTATGTTGTGTGAAGGACTGGCGACTTGTCTAGAGTGTAACACCGCCTCTCGCCCGTAGTTAGCTGTGATAGGCTCCAGCCACCCGTGACCTTTAGGATAAAAGCAGGTTCAGAAGAAAGATGGATTGATGTTTTGAAACAGTCTGCATTCAATTATTACAATTACATGTAATCTATATATTTCCTGAAGAGCAGTTTTGAACTTCTGTGTGGCGGGACTGGTAGTTGCCATCTTTATACTGCCTGTTGCTATCTATGTGATCTTAAAGTCTACCCTTTAACTAAAAACACAACTCGGTTACACCAACAGAAGAGGTTTGAGTCATTCAAGACAAGTCCAGCTGCGAACTCAGCAGATTTTACATGCACCGTATTCACAGTAAAAAAACATTGGTTTTCAACTGCTTTCATATCACCTAGCTGAGATTCAAAGTGAGCACTACATTAGCTAGCATAAATTTGTGTACAATTGTCAAGGAGTTTGCTAGAGTGACCAAGGTCAAAGAATGACTTTGTCAAATATTTCAGTGACTAACCTGGTGAGTATAATGTTATTATTATCTTTTTTTCTGGAAACAGAACAAATGTCTAAAAATGATGCACATTTTGTAATAACCCAGAAAGATGCATCAATAAACAACAGCCAACACTAGTGCTGCTATTCATGGGTAATGAATAGCAGCAGTGTTCTGTCCTGTGCAACGGATGACTTCCTGGCTGAGTCTGGATCACTGAACATGTCATTTCCACTTTGCATAAAAGCAGGAGGACAGTGTGTTTGACTTTATTTTTTAAGCTATCAGTAGCCTACTGTTACACGTGTGTGTGTGTGTAATATGTGAGATGCCAGTGCAGTTTCGCATTTACTTATAAAGGGTACCAGCCCATCTCTGAAGCCACAATGCTTTGGTCAAAGACAGCACAGTCTCAGTAGCTTCTTTTATGCTGACTTGAAAGAGTACATGTCCAAGTGGGAACACAGTATTAAATATGGATTCTGTTTGGGTCCCACTTCAGTTGCCTCCCCGCTCCCACCAAACTCTCAACCAGTGTCAATGTCTCCATGTATGAATCCATGTAAGTGAATGTTTTTGTAATGTGAAGGCTCCAGAGTGGAGGGAGGCTTACCTTGGAAATGCTGTATGATTACCCAACAAACACAAACAGTGGTGGTAACCTTGGCCACATAGAATTATTCTTTGGGATGGATGAAGGGTGAAGAAGAGTAAAATGTGAAATTCCAGTGGGTGTCTCTGTGTGTATCTAACCTTGTGAAAACACAGAAACGTGAGTTTGATAGAGTTATTACACATCTGTGGTTCTACCATTTGTGCAGCTGAATCTATTATCAGAGAGAGACAGGGCTAAGCTGAGATTCTGTTGGGACATTTCATCACCTCTGTGTCATGGGTTAGGCAATTGCAGCAGACACTGTTTGCTTTTCATTACTAAAATACAAACTTTAAGGATGTCTTTTTGTTTTTCTTAACAGAACTGGGTTTACTCTTGCAATGATTAGAGTACTAATATTTCTACTGTGCCTCTAAAAATGACATTTTAGAAGCAGAAGCACGTTTTGGCTTGGAGACCCGGCTTTTGTACTGACAATGTGCAGCCCATTTATTGCAGTTATAAGCATTCAGAAAAATAATTAGCTGAGCGCATGTTGCGTATATTAATTACACACTGTTCCTGTCTGCTCTCTGGAGTTATGTTTTATTGTGTGTGTAATGCCAACAGTTCAAAAAAATAAGGCTTTGTGATAAACTACATGGTGGTGATTGTATCATCACTAAGATCAGTCAAAAGCTAGAATATTTCATCATTGAAGCAAGGGGAATACTTTTCATGTCGAGATCAACATCAGGCTATCAGGACATTTGGACGATTGTTCGCACAGTGAACATGCTGTTTACATTGTTGAAGTCGGGTAGCTGACAGTTATCTTACTCCTTAAGCACCAAGTCATCTCTTTCAAGGTGTGTCCCCATATCTATCTAGGAGGGGCAAATACGACACTGGTTATCACTGCTCGACCTCCCCTGACAACTGTCCAATTATGTATATCACACTCTGGCTACTGTTTGCACTAGAAGTAATCAATAAAGGATGTGGCTGAGTGCACATATATTTTGGTGGAACCAAATGCATGAAATCTTAATCATTCGCTCAGGATAGTGGGGAATCAAATATCAGTACAGAACAAGTATGCAGTGGTTGTTCACAAGGGGAGGGACTGATTAGTAATTGTAGCTTCAGGTTTGATGGGGTGTGGTGGGAGGGGAGGGAAGGTTTCTCTCCCGACACTGCAAATGGAATGGGTGACAGGTGGAAATGGGGATGAAAAGGCGGTCCTCCGTTTCATGAATAAATGTAAACACAGCACCATGCAATTACCGTGGCTGGTCATCTCTTTTAGGTTAGGGTGGGGGTAAACCTGCGGCTACATCCCTGCAGGTCCAATCTAATGAAAAGGCACAAGTTACTGGGGCGTTTAATTGTATATACGGTAAAGCTAAGAGTGAGGACTGTAGCGGCTTGTTGCGGATGAAAGCCTAACCCTACGACTGGAAAATTTGATTCAGTTTAAACATAGCGTTTCGTTTATTGATCCGCCGCAGAAAGTGAGATCATCACAGGAACACAACCTGAGCAGATGGATTCATTTGAACATGTCGTGAGAACACATGGGTCTTGTTGCTCTGGAGAATAACTTGTTACACAGGGTTGGCAGACAAAATGAAATTTTTAAAACAGCAGCGATCAGATAAACAAAACACTGACTTTTTTCTAAGAAGTTTGCTCTCTTGTTTTGGCACAACAGGCTTTTTCACTAAAAAAAACACTAAGGGCACATTTACCAAGTAAAAGAAGAAAATGCTGTTGAATAAATTCATTGCCATCCTTAAACAAACAGCAACCGCACAGAAAAGAGCTAATCTGGATGTTTTTTTTTTAAATAAATCTTGTATATGTCATTTGCATGCATATGCATATCTGTTTGGTATCCACCAAAGCAGCAGCAGGTCAAAGCATACCACAGTTATATCTTTTCTATTACCAAGGTTAATCAATAATTCATAGGTCACAATAGCAGGCAGTGTGCGAGCCAGGGGGAGGGGGGGACACCCTAAGAACCTCTCCCTATGCAGGACCCCCTCAAAAACAGGAAGAGGAAATCAGAGCCTCTCTGTGCAGAATAAAAACAAACAAACATCACAATGCTGCTCTCACACCCACTCACCGCTTCAGCAGAAACCATATTCACCATCATCATCATTGACACTATGCTGCCTGTTCAGGCACTTCTTACTGAGGTGATAACCTTTCCTTTCTCCTCTTTCTCTGTGCTGGTCTCTGAGCAGTACTAACACTATCACTTAGAGCATTAATCAAAAAGCATGTGCCTAATGGCTCCTGACAGGCAGCGCCCATAATGGGCTGCAGTCCAAGCCTGCATCTTCCTCGTGCATCTGGTAACACTAACAGCAGCAGCCCGAATTCAGCTGCCTGCTTGGCCAAGACTAGATTGTTAATGACAGTGGATGATATGGTCTCACTCGCCATAAAACACTTAGGGCCCTGAGATGTTACCACATCATGGATGAAGAAAGCTTTTTGATAGTATGCTAATCTCAGCCATTACTGTGGGATGATTTACAATCACTTAAACAGCACATGAGCTGGCTGTAGAGGCACAGACTGGCTGGCTGGCTGGGATAATAAAGATGCTGGTGCATGTTGATCATTAGAGAGCTCTTTCTCTCCTCTCTCTTTGTGTGTGTGGAAGCATGTACTCTGGATGCAGTGGCATTTGACTTAATTAGTAAGTGATTGTAACATGAAAGAGACAAAAGGGAGAAGGGAGAAGGCCTCTACAGTGGTGCAGTGCTGTCTGCTAATACCTGTATGTGTGATTAAACTGCAAAATGGCAGCAACTAGTGATGAAGATAAATACACAAATATTTTTTTTTCTCATTTTTACAAAGACCTTTTTCTACAGACTTCTTTTAGGACTAGTATTTATTTAAAAGTATTTGTGAACAGGGACATCAGCACATGGGAATCCGATAAAAGGCGTAAAATATAAATGTTGAAGGGTGTATCACTTTTTGAGAACATCCCTGTTTAGAATGTAATTAGAAACATTAAGTAATAATTAACTTTATAGAGTGTCAGAAAAACAGATGATTTGATGATTAAGTTCTGCTGAACTGCAATTTTTTTGAACATGTGATTATTCAATCAATCAAATTGAAAATATACAGTATTTTAATCTTTGAAATACACCTCCTTACACAGTAGCCAGTGTTAAAATAAAACTCCTTCTAATAAACATGACAACAAGCCCTGATCTTCAGTATACAGTCAAAACTTACTGACAATTTATAATACCAGGCGACATGCCATCCAGCAACCTGCTGCCAGTGTGTAGCACCTTGGCTTTTGATTGCATTTTCTACATGTTAAGGTAGGAAATTACATCAATATTTTATAGGAGGCAGCATTTTCTTGTGCACAGATTCAATGGGCAAGGAGATAAACAGTGGGGTATTAATAATGCAGTGCGGTGACACTGACCTTATTTTGTGCCTTTCAACCTGCGCTGATATTTTGATGCACAGTGCCCCGCTACTCTCCAGCACACA
Source organism: Parambassis ranga (assembly GCF_900634625.1). Lineage (NCBI taxonomy): Eukaryota > Metazoa > Chordata > Actinopteri > Ambassidae > Parambassis > Parambassis ranga. Next base: position 15,629,678 of record NC_041022.1, on the reverse strand, counting down.
GGAGGTTTTCACGCTCTTTGTTCAAAGACACTTCCTGTTTGACAGAGGTTACATCACTGCCTAACCCACCTAAAGACATTAGCAAAATTGCTGCAGCTATGTGCAGTTTTCCACACAGTGGAAATACATATCTTCATTTTCACAGAAACAATGAGAATGCTTAGTGTCGGCTTGACAACTGGTGTTGACAGCTCAGCAGATGCCTTGAAGGTGAACTGTGAGAGGCTTTGACAGGGGACTGAAAAGGCAGCGCAGCAACCTCTTCAGTATAAGTGAAAATACTAAGCAGTCAAGAGAAAAAAAAACATTAGTCCAACTTCAGGTCACCTGTGCAAAAACAAAGTCTGAGGATAAAGGGAAAGCATGTGGAAGTGTCACGCTTACACAAGTTTTTGGAAAAAGTTTTCAGAAATTTTCACAAATGTTTCAGGCTTTATATTTATGACATCAGGGCATTTGTGTGTTGATTTGTTGATTTAACTGCTATTGTATAGACATTGACTATATATAGATTTTAGCACAAATGATTGAAAGTTAGCACTGTTTTTTTTAAAAATTTTGAATAATAAAGTAATTTCACCTAGCTGTAGACTATTATAAAATTATGAAATCCTCCTAAATGACCTGGCAGTTGTGATAGAAATCATATCTTACTTTAAATACACGCATGTGTTCTTTTCAATCAGTCAAAAGCTATATTCAACTCTTCCTTCAATACTTTTAGTAAGCATTAGACTGCTGGCTCATTAAAATGTTTTTATAAATAGATTATCTAATCAAAAGACAATAAATGAGAATGACGAATACTAACAGGAAGCATTCTGCATGTTATTATTACTTGTTTAATTATTTATTCCTTCAATTCCATCTACTACTTAACCATAATTCAGACATATTTATATATATATTATATGACATGCCCTCTTAATCTTTGTATCACCGTCATTAAACAATTGAGAGACTTGCCCCAGTAGAGAGCTGCCTTACAGACAAACATCTGTGTGTTTGTGTTTCCAACTGGCCTCTGGTTTGCACATTTACAAAGGTGACAAACAATGACTAAGCTCCATCTGCCAGGAGCTCTTACCATGAGTGTTATAACAACCAATAATAAGTGTAAATAATAAATGGCCCATATCTAACCATGAGGGGGCCTCAGCAGCTCTGCTAAACTATTTAAGGTGCCTTGTAGATGGGTTATTTTTTGCTGTGGGGTTGTAGAAATTTTCTGGCTTCCCAGTAGAGTTTTGGCCTGACAATAAACAACAGTTTAATACTTTATCTAATCCCTGCCAGGAGGTGAGTCCAACAGCAAGCTCTTGCAGATGTTCACATCCAATAATCTATCCATAATTGATGAAACAGGGAGGTCAGATGTAATGGCTGCTGCCATTCCAGCAACAAATAAATGGTTATTGACAAAACAAGCCAGTGTGGCACTGAGTGGGCTGTGAGATGACAGGCACAGAGAGGAGAGGTGTGGAGTCAAGACAGGCGGCACGAAAGGGAGGCTAAACTCTGGACCATTGCTCCTAAGATGGCCTAGCCGGGCGCAGAAGAGATGATCCCCTGGTGAAAAGTGGAGGACACACCCATAAGGAGCCATCAGGAGACCGTAAACAGGAGGAGAATGAGCGCCGAAAAAGGAGGGGGAGGGACGCTGAAGGTGTGGGGAGGCAAGCGGCATGGCGAGGTGAGTGCAACTGCATGGAGTGTGCTGAGTGCAGTGGGCCAGCTGTCCGCTCTTCTTTCATCTCTGGGCTTTATGTCAGATACAATCTACCTGGCTGTCAAGCCTCGGCAACCATCTCACAGCCCTCACTCCCTCTTCCTCCCTCTCACCTTCTATAACCACCAGCCCCCCTTCCCTTCCCTTCCCTCTCTCTATCATTCTCTCTCTTCATCTCTCTGGTGGCTGTATAGAGGCATCCACCTCTGTGTCCTCTGATTCTTCTGGCTAAATCTCTGAATGGTCTGCAGCATGCTTTATTCTCTGACTTCAAAGTCTCTGTCTTTTTAAAACATGTAGGAAATTTCTGTTGTAATTTTGCAAAAAAAGATGGCATTGATTCAGTGCAAAATTAACTCCTTATAATTGTATTCTGTATTAACTACTAAGCTAATATTTGAACCATTGTGTAACTTAACATTAGGAGAACAATCTTGTTCAGCACAATTTGCTTTTGTAGATAAATAAATGCTGAAATGATCGTGAAGCAATTCTCCAGCAGAAAATAAAATAGCTGTCCTAACATATATCAATATTGTGCGATTACTGGAGCAAATCCAGTCAAATTTAACCTAATGTGTTTACTTTTAAAATTATTTAGTCTGTACAGAGGCAGTGAATAATATTTGTAAGTGTTGTTATGGATAAAATTGTAAAAAGGTAGTAAATGATAGATGTTATATGGAGAAAAACAATCCAGATGTCACACCGCGGGTTCTCCCTGGCACTTATCTGGAGTTAACTCAGTAAACAAAACTGCCTTTCTTTTAAGCCTCATTAACTCTTACATGGTAAGTGGTCTGTGTGGCACAATGGCACACACAACGAGGGAATGATGCTTCTAAGGATTACAGAGAAAGCAGAGGACAACATACTTTTTAGTGCTGCAGAAAAAAAGCCATTTTTAACTCCAGCAGAGGGGATAGTGATTCTCCCTCGTAGAGTTCCCTTCTCCACCGCTTAATTACTGCGTGCAATCATGAATATTTCAGGCATATGCTTTCCCACTTTGTCATTGGAGTTCAGAACTAAGAGAAACAAGTTCATATGCATATTAATAGGGGTTTTGCGGGTGGAGGGGGACAGGAGGACTAAGGGTTGCCAGTGTGCTGGTGACAGCAGGAGGAAATGGCACTCATTCCCCAGCAGCTGCTCTTTTTAGATCCCCCTCAGAGGGAACTGCCCGAGGAGGGCCTCCGCCACAAAGGGGATAAAGGAGATGAGGGCTCTTGATGGAAAACAGGCAAACAACCACTGGGACCCCTTCCTACCCCCCCTTTAGACACTAATGTGAGTGCACACTCACACAGACGCACACACAGAAACCCTTGGCCCACACTTAGCCAACCCCCAGGAGTTGTCAGGACCTCTTTAGCATTTTCCACGGTGGCTGCTAAACTGTGCATTAGCACCAGGCTAACGGGACCCGCTCTAATGACAGACTGAGACTGAGCAGAGATTTCTTCCTAGCTATGTATAATGACAAATGGGATGCAGTCCTGAGGGAAGGGGAATAAGATGGGGCCCTGCAAGCATCTGAGGCCCCTATCGGTTGAAGAGGGGCATACTATTAAAAATGACAATATAAATGTAAATCTTAAGTAATAATTCTTAAAAATGGCTCACGCGACCCTTCCCTGGATCACGTGCGTCACTGCACTAACATGGTCTAGGGGCAGCATTAAACATTGTCTAATTGAATTTATGGACCTTTAAAATACCACTTAGCACCCAGTAGAGCATAATGATATGCTTTATTTAACATATCTAAACAAAGAAGATTATTGCATTGTACAGGTTTAATGGTGCACAAAGTGTTCTCCTTCCACTTGATAAAGAGGGCTATTTACTCGTGTGAATGTCTTATAACTAAACCCTCTGCAAATAAAAGCTTTCTGATCTGCATTGTTTGAATAAAGTAAATAAAACACCTAGACAACTCATGAGAGTACAAGAAGCTATTTAGCATTCATTTAATATACAAAACTTTTTTTATATAATTATAATTAGCAATTCTGCAAAAGTTAATAGTTTGCCACATATAGGACAACCCTTGATTAATTTGAACCCTGTCAAGTCTGCACAGAGATATCAGGATCTTTCAATGGCAAGTTCAAAGGGAGCGCTAATTAGTTTGACCTTTCCTGTCATAATTAGCATGCCCACTCAACCTCCCACAATTCACCAGCAAGAACAAAAGAGCTAACACTCAAGCTGTGTTTCAAGATACAAAACATTCTCTTAATTGATGTTTTCAAACAATACATGACACTGTATTTTGTTCTACCTCGTTTGCACGATTATTTAGACGGATGCAAATCCAAACTACTGTACGCAGGCCATAGTACTCAAGTTAGAGAGGATTTTTAAGAAGGGAGCACAAAGCCGAGGTAAGGCAATTAGAGCACTGGCAGTTATAGCCCCTCTTCCAACATGTCACAGGTACTAAATGTGATTTATAGTGGGAGTTCCTGCTGGGCAGTCTTAAAGGGGAAAGAATTGAGAGGCGTTCAAGGAGAGTGTAATAGGGAGGGCTTAATATGGCTATATAAACAAATGATTTTCTCTCTATGCCTTTGTTGCATTTTCTAGAGGCAGAAAATACATGCACTATAGCAGGAGACAAGACAAAGCTTGTAACAGTACAAGTAACACCATGCCCTCTGATACATTGTGTTTGGATACAAAGGGAAAGTCATTTTACAACTGAAAGCCTCTTGTTTAGAGTACTCCAAGTATTATTAACCATTTATCTGCAGCTGAGGTAAGCCAATAACAGCCTATGGACAGGATTAGAGTACAAGTCTAATGCTTATATCTGCAAACACATCACAATGGCTGCCACAGCGACAATAAACCCTTGTGATCTGTTTCAGATCTTGTTCCACTTTCCCATCAGTCATCATCACAGCCCCTATAATTCCCTTTCTTTGCACCAAGATTTCTCTGTCTTTTTTCCCCTTAGATTGAAAGCACAAAGAGAACAGGACGGAGAAGGGTGGCTTTTGTTTTGGTACCTCTGTGTCTTCCCCCACTCTTTCTCTTTCTCTTCCTTCCCTCTGTGGCTCTGGTGTGATTATTACACTTTCAGTGGAGGATTTAACCATGGGCCAGTTGGGCCATCGCCTCGGGGAGGCCCCCATTTCAATGCGTGTGTGCTACTTTTTCCCCCAGTTTATTGCCTTGCCTTTTATTCTGCCAGGCAGTCCCACTGACATCAGGGGGCTCTTAGAATAACTTGCCTGAGGCAATCAGATCCCTGAACCTTAAATCAGCCACCGTATACTAGTATAGATTCCAGGTCTGAAAATGAGCTAGTGCTAATAGATAAAGATAACTCATATGATGTTGAGGATTAGAGATTTTTTTATTGTTTTAATATTTGTGTAGTCTGTCAAGAAAAGGTCTACTTTCTTTCTCTTAACCATTATCTCAGACAGTAACAAAAAAGGGACTGCATTCATATATGATTAAGTAATGCAAAGGTTTTTTGTTGTCACATTAAAACTCAAAAGTATTAAAACGTAAAGTTAACCTTCCACTGAATTGGTTTTGACTATCCTAAATAGCATGTAAAAGCAGTGTAAGAAGAACAATCATGTACAAAACTATGAAATTCATAAACATGAATTATTAAGCTGATTTACTACTTGACCAGCAAGAGGAAGTAGAAATAAGCACAGTGTTGCCACCTGCCACCACTGCAAGGCATGCTGCAAAGTGATGCACGATCCATTGGCACACAATGAAGCAAATTTAGTCCACTTTGTTGCCTAGGGAGCAAATTACTCGATAGCCCAGCTATGGTTTGTTGTTAACCAAGCACAGACCCCTCTAATCTCAGTTCAGTGTCATCGAACACAAACACAGCAAGTCTTTTTCAGCAGATCATCATACATACGGTTTGTTAGATAATTTCCATATGTAGCACAGACACCAGTTGCTCCAATGTCCATGTTACATGTGCATAACAATGTGTTGCCCACATAAGATGTGCTACTCCTTTTTCCTTTAATACTGGACTGAGAGCGGACCAGGATGGAATGTTGTGATTCTTTCTCTGCAAAACAATATCCATCTTTATCCAATCCATCTTTATTTATAGAGCACCTTTTAAAAGACAACAGGGTCAGCCAAAGTGCTGTACACAGCCTACCAAACATAGAATAATTGACTAATAAAATAGAATAAAATGAAATAAAATAAATATAAGTTTGATAAAACATAGGAATATAAAACCATACAATAAAAGCACCAGTCAGGGGTAAGAACAATAAAACAAGTAAGTCAACAACTCAAACAGAGTTAAAAGCCAGAGTAAAAAGATATGTTTTAAGTGATGACTTAAAAACCATAAAAGAATCCATCTGTCTAAGGTGCAAAGGCAGTTTGTTCCACAGATTCGGACCTGTGACAGAGAAGGAACGGTCCCCCCTGCGTTTTCTCTGTGTTTTTGGGACGACCAGGAGAGACTGGTCAGCTGACCTTAGAGAGCGAGCAGGGCAGTGGGCTGGAGCATGTCTGACATGTACTGAGGGGCGAGACCATGAAGGGATTTAAAAACAAATAAGAGAATTTTAAAATCAATGCGAAAAGGAATCGGGAGCCAGTGCAATGACTTTAAAATCGGACTAATGTGCTCACGTTTCTTAGCCCCAGTTAAAAGCCGTGCAGCAGCATTCTGTACAAGCTGCAGTCGTGCAAGTGAAGCCTGGCTGAGCCCATAATAAAGTGCGTTGCAGTAATCTAACCGATTCGTAATAAAAGCATGAACTAAAATTTCAAAGTGATGCCGAGAAAGGAACGGTTTGGCTTTGGCCAGTTGCCTCAATTGAAAAAAGCTCGCTTTGACAGCTGCACTGATCTGAGCATCAAGTTTCAGGTTGGAGTCCAATTTTACACCCAGATTTGTCACTGTGGACTTTTGATATTGTGTCAGGACACCCAAATCTATATCAGCAGCAGAGGCATCACTGGGCCCAAACAGTATGACCTCTGTCTTAGTGTCGTTAAAATGAAGCAGATTTGCTGACAGCCAGGATTTAATTTCCTATGGTAGAAATCTGTAACATTGGTGCCATTGCTTCACATACTGTTGATAGTTTAAGTGCAACTGAGTTGTAGCTCATTGAGTGTGTTGAACCCTTTTAAAGAAAGTTCAGGAGATATTGTGAAAAATAAGTGTTTTCCCTAATATTAAATTAGGCATTCAGAATAATATCTGCACTCCATAGAATCTCACTGTGTTTCTTTTATAGGACTCACCTAAAAATTCTATTTCTGAGGTGCCAGTCATGAAAAGAAAAACCTTCCATGGTTCAAATTTAAAGGGAGGAGAGTGGCTAAAATCGACTGGTGAGAGATTTTCAGTATTCTAATTGGTCTATATGAGACTTCAGGCATAATTAGCTGTTGTTGAAGTCAACAGGGATCTTCCTTTGTATTGATAGTCTTGGCTGCTCTCTTCATTCATTAGTATATAGACTTTGCAAAGATCAATGTAACATTCAAATAGGGGTCAAGCATATGTGGAAAATTCAGACCGATTATGATCAAATCAAAGGAGACTGAAGTTTATGAATTACCGGTATATCCAAGATTGACAAGAGAATGACAAAAACCAATGCATCACTGGCCTACACTTAAGGCTGAATAATGTAACCCCTTACTGAACCAGAACAGCCTTTTAATGTAGTAACACTACATCTTTACGTCTTAATCATAAGTCTTAATCAACATTAAAAAATATAGGAGCTTTCTGTTCAGCTTGAAAGTGTCACAGAAGTAGAGGAAATGACCTACAAAACAATGCAAATACACTCAGAAGTCACTTGTGAGCTGTGAAAAGATTAACTGTTTCAGTATAACTGGTTAGAAAGACAAACTAGAACATGCATTCTGCATGCCAAAATATTCTCATCCACCCTCACAGAAAATAACTTGACCTAAGTTTATCATTTAGGATTCATTTAGGAAGCACTATTAACGTAGAACTATCAGACCTGATTTCAGAAATTTCCACCTAGAATTAATAAAGAATTTCTGCAGAAGAATTTATTTTTCTATTTTCTGCAGACTGCTACAATAGATAGTCAGGGTAAAGATATACTGTAAGTCCTGTAATGGATACATGCGTACGTTTGTGCATGAATTCAGAAAATGAATGACAGCTCAAAGAGTCCATGTAGTGGGTAAATACTGCAGAAGACCAGAGTCTCAGGAGTGAGCACTGTTGATCTGTGAGCTCTAATCTGTGCGGGAACTCAGCAGGACACTACCACTGACTCCACTATCGCATCAGCCGCAGACATAACCTCACATTTGCTCAGCTCCCCTGTCTCCTTCTACCAGAGGTTTAAAATGTCTAAAAGTGATGGTTTACCCCTCCTAGTAGAGGTGGTATCAGGAGTCAGAGCTCTAATAAGAAGTAATTGTGTACTTGCTTTACTCTGGCACGCTAGGAGGGATACAGGTCAACAGAACAGCTGGAATTTATAGATTGTTATAGAAACATGGCTGCCTGAGGTTCATTTGTAGATTGGCCTCAATCTGAAATTTAAAAGGCATCGCTAGTTTCTTTCAGAGCTCTGAGACAGGTCTTCACAGGAAAAGTCATGGCTTTAAGGATCTGATCGCAGCTGGAACGAAGCTGCCAAAGCTATTCATGAAAAGGAATGCATAGTTAGAGCGTAATAACAAAAAGGGCTTTAAACAGAAAAGAGCAAATACTGAATCATTGTTAAGCCAATGTTAAGTTAAATTCATCAATATTGAAGCTCAAGCTTTGTTGAGAGAGGTTTTAAGTCACATCATATCAGCCTTTAAGATCAGAGTTTAAGATTTTATATGCAGTTTATGCAAGCAAAATGGCCCACCACCACATTGAGCTCTCGCCTCAATCTTTATTGAAAGCTTTCTTAAAAACGACTGATAAAAGCCGAGGGCATCTTTAAGAATTGACACACTCTTTAAAACATACATCTCATGAAAAAGACTTAAAGAGGGCCAGTTGCAAATTTAATATAACTTGGGGGATGCAGCTGTGAAATACCATCAGTGTGCAGGCAGCGGCAGTTCACAAAGTAACTGCCTGAGTCTGAGAGAATAGTACGCTCACATCACATCTGAAAGCCAAACACACTGGCAGACAGAGGCGAGGCAGGCAAAGCTGATGAAGAGTGAGGAGAAAAGGCAGGCTCAATTGAGCTAGAGAGATATACCCCTATTTCACCTTTTTGCATCACTTGCTTTTGTACTATATGTCCATTCAGACAAGAGCCTTTTATGGCATGAAAGTGTGGGTTTGATGAGTTCATCTAAGTAAATAAGCAAAAAGAAAAAAAAGAAAGAAAGAAAAAAACTGAAAAAAGTTTCATGACATGTCTGATTTTGCCAACGCTATCTACAACCAAAAAAAAAAAAAAAAAATTGGACAAAAGATATTTCAGTCAGAACAATACAAGCCAAGGGCTTCCAACCCATGAGAAACTTAAGTGTTATTGTGTTCACTCCTATTTTGATGCACTTTTTTTACCCTATGAATATTTAATGAAATGGGTCTAAACCAAAGCCATATAACACTCCTGCATAACTGATGCTTACACCCGTGAGCCATCAACATTAGGGGAATGATTGAGTGCATTCAAATGAATTCAAACTGCACATTGATTACTTGATGGAATAAATGGGTCCTTCTCACCACATTCCTTCAACATTTTTCAGCTCCGATCAAGAGATTCAACAAAAAGCAGCTTTTGTAAGACGGGAAGGACAGTCATGGACAAAACACTCATTTGATTTCTCATATATTTCAAAACTGATGTGTAAATTTGATCTCTTTGGGAAGTTAATTAGGTTCATACACTGCTCCAGGTACTCCTCAGGTAATTCAGAGTGTCATGATCCCTAGAAAAAAAAATCTGAGACCTCACTGCTCCAAACGCACTGCTGCATAACTGGGAGCAGCTAATTATTTTCACTGTCAGGTAGTAATGCAGTAACAATAGAGTATCTTGAATCTTGAGTGAAAAGTAATATTAATTGGAAAATCTAATGAGATGAGACTCGCAGACACAAAGAACCTAGCCTACATTGTAAAAAGTTAATGCAATTTACAGAAGTTGCTGTGATCCTCTGAGGCAGACATTTAAACTTCAACCCCACAAGAACCTTTTCTGTTTCTTTAAATCATCATTAGCTGCTGGTGGCCCGTTAGGAATGTCTAATATTTTTTTTCCAGCACAGCCTTCACCAATCAGTACCATAAAGGCAGTATCAGGACAAACAGTGTCATTGGTAATGTATTACAATTAACTGCAAAAGCCCAACCGTTACTGCAGCAGCTCTGATATAAAAAAATGGAGGCAGTAGCTTGAGGAGGAGCCTTAGGCGTCTCCCAGCTGTCAAAGTTGGGAGGATACACAATGAGGCCACTTATTTTCCGCTGAACAAGTTGTTCAGCTCAGAGCAGGTATAGGACCTGCAGGGTGGTTTGCATATTGGAACTGTGAAGGTTGAGAGAAGCAGAACCTCTCATTAAAACCTTCAGTTATCATTAGTTCTTCTATCAACACTTTACACCAGTCAGTTCCTCTCTGTCTCTCTGTATGCAGCTTAGTCTCAGTGGAGCGGCTGTAAGAACAGTGAAACCTAACATAAACATGAATAAATAAATTTCCCATCTAATCACTCAGTTGAAGTTTCATTCACACTCCCACCTTTCAGCCATATTTTATTTAAACTAAGGACATCATAAATGAATCATAAATAAAAAGGCCTGCTCCATGCCAATTGTTTTAAAATGTTAAGCTATAACTAAAACCTCATAATGAAGCTGATCCACAGAGACCAAGGTCAAAAGTAAAAATCATTTTGGTAATCCGATGTACAACAGTTCCCTCACACGGTGGCATAATTAACTTGAATATATTAATTCTTTAGTACACTGCTTATTGAATTATACATTCTCAATTTGCCTTCGACAATACAGTATATTGAGCAATGATGGTGAATAAGGAGTTGTAGATAAGACCTGTTGGCATACCAGGAGCCCCTGAGCATGAATTATTATCTCTCACACACTGAAGGACATTCTGTTGGGTTCAAGGAAATCATGAACCCCTCCTGATTAGGCCTATTTGTCTGAGTAAGCTGTAATTGCTTTCCCAGGACATGTGGAAAAGTTTCAATATTTTAAGTAGTCTTGTCAAACTTTGTTACACTAAGGCACCAAGATTTGACCTGAGAGGAGATGAGGTGTGCTCTATATAAGCTCCATATCATAAAAAATATCTGATTAATAAGTGTGATCAAGACCAGGTGTAGTCAGTAGTGGTTGTATTGGTTGTCATAAAGACTTAAAGATAAATATATTTAGACAGTCGGCTAGGACTGTGATCAATAAATGTAAAGAACACATGCTTATTATTGTTACTGCATTTTGAAGGAATTAGGTGTATCGTATATCGTAACTTGGTGCTCATCTGTGTGTTTGTGTATGTGACTTAGTGAATAAAAGAAAGGGTTTTTGACCTATGTTACTCCATCGGAAGTACCATAAATCAAAACTTTCAGGAGGAACACTATAAACTCCTGCTGTAATAAGTATGTATAAACTGAAGGGTTTCATGCTCTACTGCCCTTCATGTTGTTAAGGCTCTGCTTTGAAAAAAAAAAACACAGAGATTAAATAGAGTTCGGCCATTGTAAGGTGCAGTCATTAAACTGCCATTGCTGTCAGGCTGTTTGCTGCTGGGCTGGTGTTACTGCTAGTATCAAATTGACTGATACCTTCTCATGTCAGAAAACATGTACCGCAATGTGTGTATATAATATATTTTTGAGTTTTGTTCTTTGTGTTTATCATTTAACACTGATATAAATGCTTTTCTTTTACAATTAAGTGCCCACATTTAACCCACAATCCCTTCTGTTTGCTAGCTGAACACAGGTTTTACAAAGGGAGCAGCACTGTAAAACTTTCCCTATTGTCTTGTCAGTCATGCTTGAGGAACTCACAATCCCATCTCTTATTCTCACTTTTTGATCCACAAAAAATGGCAAAGATTCTTTTATATTCAAATGAGAACATTAACATTAGACATCCAGCATCACGGAGTCCCTGTCTGTTAGCATCTCATTTGAATATCTTATATCTTCAAGACACAGCTCAGCAAGAGTCATCTGGGCTTTTGTCCCCAGCACAGGACACCACAGGCAAGTCAGAGAGGTGTCACACATCCAGCTTAGTAATTTGTCATGAAAGAGCTCTTTCTTGGGATGAAGGTAACAAGCTGTCAAGGTTATAATAGTTAGCATAAACATAGCTAATTAATTAGAAAACAGGTGAGGCTGGATAAGGCCACACTATTGAGAGAATTCATAATTAGCTTATATGTTACATACACTCCCCAGAATGTATTGTTAAGATGGCAATACAATTATGGTTGGTGTGAATATCAACAAGGAGAGACTCGTAAGGAGTCTCTCAGTGGCACCTGTAACAACCTCAAAGAGAACATGCATTATAAATACAAAAGGCAAGCCATTCTCTATTAGAGATGAAGACCAAAAGGCACTCAGACAACAACATGTCAGCATCTCTTAAAGTGCACACCAACTCCCTCAGACGTCTCAAAAATGCCAAACAAAATGAAAACGACATGCTACTGCTCAGAAACTTAGAGCTGACTGAAAACTTTCAACAATGCTTTTCTCTGAGGACTGAGCTTTTAGACTCTGACAGCAAACTGCAATTAATCTTTACAGTTTACTGCTTTTATGATGGCAGGCTCATAATCTACTTTTGCATTGTAATTAGTAAAAATCCAACCCAAGCATGGTGAATTTAGACTAAATGAAAAAAATAACAACAGTAACATTTAGGTTAAATTTCAAAAATAGGTCTGAGTGATCCTGAGGTAGCTTCAAACTGTAGCATTTTGCAAATTTAAACGAGCCAAGAAATCAGTGTAATTACCACCAATTCTCATTAATATTAGGGAGGCTGAAGACAGCATACAAATTCCTCTGCCTCTGGCTATGGTTCTAAAATGTGCTTTATTTGATTATGATGAGTAAAGTTAAAAATTCCTTCATAGGGTAAGGAATGGCTACTCGAGTAAGGGTCAATCATCCCGGTCCATATTTTAACATACAGTATATGCGCTACATCTAAATATGTAGTATAAAATTGTCTTTGCTCTTTTTTGCAGATAATAAAATACAACGGATCTAAATTGTCATCCTCTTTAGTGGATGAAGAGGTAATAGTGAACATAGCTAGTGACCCAAACACAAATGTTCCTTTGTGACCTTTAGGGATAGGATCAAGGAGAATTTTGTTCTTGTTTTACAGGTGACTGTCTCACTACACAAGCATATTCTGCAAACACAGCAATTACTCAGTTACAACAGTGAATCTGTTACACCGAGAGAACTCACATCAGGCTGCTGCCAGAGAATCTCTGCTCTGCTGGCAAATGCTGTAAAGTGATGTGTGGTGCATCATTAAAAGTCATTATTTTAAGAGTCATGAGCAGCCCCTGTGAAACAGAAAGTTCACAGTGGAGGTTCTCCATATATAAATTCTCTGCTGCTATTATAACATCAACAGCTCTGCAGAATCAATACAGGTCAGCAAGCAGTTACCTCGTCCTTAGTAAGTAGAAAAAAGATAGTTAGCCATGGAGGTGTACACGCCATCATGGACACTAGGGCAAATTCTGTTGGTTAGTTTTTAGCAATTAGTCTTTAATTGCTAATTAAAAAAAAGCCTTTGACACAATTCCATTCCACATCCAGCACCCACCAGTGTTCAAATGACAGGAGTGGAAATCTAATACAAATACAAACCATATAAAATCACTATTCTTATTTATTGAGCACTTACTGAAATGTTACAAAAACTATTTGTGTTTTTAATAATTGTATAAAGTTCTCCTTTTTGTATTTTGTGTTTTCATGCTGATATTTAGGTAATTAGTTCAAACTGATTTTGTTTTGAAAATAAAAACAAGTTAACAAGTTATACCTGGCAGTATTTTATCAAAGAAACTCAGCACATTCCATTTTTCAGTTTCAGCAGCCCTTACTTTAATTTCCTTTAGCATTGCAGATGCCATGGATGAAACCATTTCCATTTCTCTGCCCTCAGGCTCCTAATGGTGCTGCTGTGGTTCCTGCTGCTGAGGGGTAGCTGCCACCATCCCCCTCAGTTACCTGCTTGGTGGTGCGGCCCACGCCTCGGTCAGGAAGTGTTGAAGCTGATCCAGCTTATCAGGCTGGCTCCTCCAGGGGCTTCTGCCACCATATGGCTGACCCAGGCCCTGCAGCCTCCCCAGGGGTGACTTGCGCCTGGATCAGAGTAACACTTCTGCATCTATGGCTCATCACGTTACCCCCCCTACCCCCAGCATGACTACACAGATGTTGCTTCAGCAAATTCCTAAAAATGTGAACTATAGTAAGATAATTAAAAAGAGTTAGGGGCGTATTTAAAAAGTTAATTAGGATGTACCAGCCTTCAACATGCCATATTTCTCAGCTGATATTGAATAAAAGTGACATTTTTTTTTGTCAAATGGACAGAATGCCCTACCTGTGGCAATTTTCACCACAATCCTCACGGTTGGAGATGCACTTTTTAAATGTTTCACTTTTCCAAGCTGTGCCCTGACATTTTGAATATGCTTTCAATACTCAAAACTTTCAATGGTCTTGCACCAATATTTGCATGTCTTTTGTCCCCAAAGGCAACAAAAGAGGATAGAAATAAATAGAGGGGAAAAAAGTCAACAGTTTTTACACTAGCCAAAGCTGTATCTCAATGTGTCTTACATCTCTGCACCCTGCTAGGCTCCCATCCCTCTCATCCCTCATTCCTCTCACCTCCTGGAGGGCAGAATGATTGAGAGGTGCTACCCCTGCCTTTTATCCTGCAAGCGAAGGTCTGCCTCTCTCCATAGTGAAAAAAATTATACAGAGGTGTAGTTAAGACGAGGAAGGAGAAGGGGAGGGACGTGAAGTGTCACATATTCCCCTCAAGCACAATAAGCCATGCACAGGTTAGATACAAGGATATGGAAAGTCATTATTTGCAGGCCTAAAGGGATATAGTTGTTACATGGGCCAGATGGTATATCAACAACAGGCAAAAGAGGCCAGCCCATTAGAATCCTCTGTAGTATCATGGTTTGCTATCAAAGCCATACAAGGGCCTTGTTGAGGCTACCTTGTTATCTAATTTGTGTATGTTTATTTATGTGCCGCAAGCATTGGTTGCCCGTGGGAGATTGAAGATGTCATTTACATGTTTGAGTACACTTGGCCTGCTTAAGTGTAGGCATGTTTGAACACGTGAACAAATAGCGCTCTAAAAGACACTTTCATAACTCAAGGGGGAATTCCTTCATTATATGTTTAAATCATTTGTGCAATGTTGGAGATTGTTTTTAATTTAGCTGTGGGAGACAAAATGGTGATATTATGAAAACAACTATAATCACTATTACTTTAAAAGTTGAAGGGGTTAAATACAAGTTGTTATTTAAGTATACACAAACTGAAATGACTATAACTGTGGTCTGTAACATCCCATGACAAGACTAAAAAAGCAACTGCAAACCAAGGCGCTCCACAGTACCCTGTACCAAACAATATGACATCAACAAAACATGGACAAATAACTGTAACAATACACATGCAGAAAGACACTCAAGACAGCTGCATGCTATGACAGAACAATGAAGACAGCACACAGAGGGACATCATCAGGTTTCTGTTATTGCTGGGTTATTGCAAGCGTTTGAAGCAAAAGCAATTATCAGCGAGAACATCAGTAAAAGCGGAGGAGCTGTTGACATAAAAATGTCCACTTCAGTGTGGCTGTGCTGCTCATTTGAGTTGCTAGCAAGAGTAAATTCTAATGAGAAATAGCTGATGGAGGCGTTAGCTCTGGGGATTGTTAACTGACGGGCAAATCGGGTATTGTAACCGACAGATGAGATTTGTAGCATGCTTAAATTTGTAATATAATCTCTGCTGTCATCAAATGGCATGATCAGAAGTTGTTTTCTCAGGAATCACTTTGTATAACTGTAATATAGCTGCCTGGACAATTACACTTCAGTTTCATTCCTGTGTGTGTGTGTGAACTCCGTCTGTAGTTAGTAAGAGTAATCAGAAATTATAAATACTTTTTAATGTCAATTTTTCAGTGCATACAGATTTGTTTGATAATTCTAAATCATTTATCATTCCTCCAATGCATCTTTTTACAGTATATTTTTTTATGATGGGGTCAATATAGAGGCCATTTAAACCTATTTGCTTATTTAAATAGTTAATAGTAAAATATATACAAAGAAGTAACAAAAGGAATCCGAACGCCAAGTTCTGTGCATGGAAAGTTCCCTGTCTAATTCTTATTCTTTTCGTCACTGTGCCCTCTGGTTCCATAGTAGTGAAAAAGATGGTGATGATTGTTATGTCTGCAGTTACTACAGAGTGATGCTGCAGGCAGGACTGCACAGTGCAGTGTTTGCATGGTTTGCAGGGACACCTATTGGCTAAATGTGAAAATTACACTGCATGAGGCAGATGCACACAAAATTAAAATGTCCCAACAATCAAGAGTGCACCGCTTTTAATTTGTGTAGTTCATTAACGCTGAATAACAAACATGACTTGTCATACATAATGGATAACAATTAAAGCACAAGGCAGATCTCCTTTGCTTAAAAACAGAAAAATAGGGTTGGATTTTTCGACTTTTAATACACAGTGCAGTCTGAGCAGAAGTCAGCCTGTTAGGAATAAAAAAAAAGCTATGTTTCCTTAGGACATACTAATGAATCATGTATAAAAGATAATCATTATTGGTTTATAAACTCAAGCGTCTCACAAGCCACAAGCACACAGCTCAGTCCCAGGAAATGCAACAACTAGTAATATTGTAATTAAAACTAGAAACACATGTGAAACTCTTAGATTTCAGACAATAGATTATCACATAACCTCTCAAAGACATGAAAAGCACCTGTGCTGGAAATCTCAGAAGGCAATGTCAAATCAAAATGTCCAAAAACATATTTCAGCTTTTTACATGGAAGTCTGGTGATCATTTTACTTCATAAAACACACCTTTCTACTTTTAAGGACAATATTACAAATGATCAAAAATTAAATGTTATGTTTTTTGTGTGCATTGAGGATTGAAAGCAATAACTACCGTGTTTAGTTATTGTCATGTTACCTTGTCCTCACCTTTCTACAATTACATGGTGGGAAAAACTGCACATAAACAAAAGAACAGAAATAAAGTGTTAATACTAAAGCATAGCCCTTTAATGTTGCACTCATTTTGCTTCTGTTCATTTCCACTGCACTCAACAGGTGTCATTTGCGACCGTAAGTCCTAGTTAACGGCAAAAAGGCTCTTCTCCTGATTCAGTTTCACCTTTCATGGACCAGATACCTTTGAAAGAGTGAGTGTATACAATAAATAGAATAATTCATGATTTTGTCATTAAAAATGAAAAGTTTCTTTTCCTCATACTTGGGATGTGTTTTGAAATTATACATAATGGACCATAGATGTTCAGAAGTTTTCCAAACCTCCTCTAGCTACGTAGGGAGACGTACATAAGTCCCCCCTTGCGTTTCACAGGAGAGGGGTACCAGGGCTTTAATTATGTGCAGAGCTTGGATCATTAGCATGGATGGGGGTGCAGGAACGTCCTCGTCTCCAGTCAAGGCACTGTGCTCTGAGTCGACCACCCCCTCCTTTCTCCTCCTCTCCTCTCATGTAACAAACGAGCCTGGCCTTGTTACCGAGGCACAGGTTAACAAGCACCGGCATGAGTTCATGCTGATATCGACTAATACATCTTACGGGTGATTAATTCAAATAACACTGTTAACTACATCCATTTAAAATTATCTGAATTATTTGGATTCAAAAAAATCCTGATGTACTAGATTTACCAAAATTACAAAATTTGCATTCCTCAACAAATTATCATACATTTTTTAAAACAGGTCCTAGCCTATATGATCAATCAACTTTATCTCACAAACTATAACTGCACAGCTGAAAACAATCTTAGTATTACCATGACACAGATACATCTAACACTCACACACATACATCCCAACCCAGTTCTAAACTTTCTCAATTATTCATTAATATGAAATTGTGTTTGTCTCAAGTGGAACAGTGCGATTTCCTCCTGCGACATCCAGGCATTGTTTGGCCCCTCTCCAGAGCCACTGTCATTACTCTGCCAATTTCTCAGTTGACACATATTGTTCAGGAATCCATTTCCCTCCTGATAGTTTGTAGAGCTCTGATTTGTCCTAATCCTGAGACCATTTGTAATACAGAAGACTGGGATAAATAATGAATTGTGTGTGACAGAGTCAAAGTAACAAAAAAAACAAAAAAAAAAGGAGCGTGCGAACAAATGGTTTGCTTTATGATTAGGAAAGCTGCATTATCAAATCATGATATGTATATTCACTGTTGAAATGAATAGTAACTAGTGCGAGGCTGTGGCTGCTCACAGTGAAAATGCAGAATTTTGTGTTTTGTTGAAATTCATGTGGCAATCAATCAATCGTACTCTGTGGGCACTGTGTACAATTTAAGTGTTTGAGCAATTAGGCAAATTTTTTCCATATTGGAATCAGGAATTTTCCAAATATTCAATGACAAAGAGTAAAATTTGAATGATCCCAGTAAGTCAGAAAAGCACAGGAGCATTTTTTAGCATTTCACCATTACCAAATTCGTTTTATACGTATCTGTTTGATTTAGGTATAAAAATGAAAAATGCGGTTTATTATTAAAATCAGGAAATAAAAATAAAAAAAACCTCAATCCATGTGGTGTTTTGAAATTTTTGCGGAAATATTACAGAGGAACACTGTAATTTAGACAGCTAAACTGGCAAACATGTGCAATAAAACTACTAATTGAATGTAATATTATAATTGCACATGGTCACGGACAAAAAAAATATAAAGTGACCTCTTCCAAAAGTTCCCAGTGGCATTTTTTCCCCATGAATGCTGCATGCTGAGTATGAATTCATACATAATTTGGAAACTCTCTGTCGTGTGATCTTCTGTTAGCACTGCTCATTCAAATCCTGCAAAAGGCTACTGAATAACTTTAATAAAAGATCAGTGATGCTAAAGACTCTCTCATAAAACAACACTCATACATTTTAATGTTCAGAAATTTCCATTCCAGTTTCCTTTGTAATTGAGATTCATTTTGCGGGAACTAAATTAGTTTGAATAGTATAATTTGTAAATATATGTTAATTAACCCCTTTTCTTCATCTCATTTGTTAAAAGAGAGCAGAGCCAAATGAAATTCAAACTTACCTGGGAGGCAGACTCAGGACCTGTCTATGAATTAAGGCAAATAAAAACACTCCTGCACAGTTTACTTTTTTGCAAACTCAGTTGTTTTTAGTTAGGCGAAGGTCTTAATTGCATTGTCGTTAGTGTGTCTAATAATCGCCACGGGACATTTGGGTTTATGAACCTATGCAGGCGTCTACTGTGGGTAAAACCTGCAAAAGGAAAACCACAGGAAAAGGATGCCCACTACTGCTCCTTAATTTAAGGAGAGATTAATAAAGTAGTTGCTAGACTTGCAGTTTGTTCTCCCTAAGGGTTGTATTAATAATCTTAGAGATACAGGGTTCATCTGTGGAGATCTGCCCTTGTGAAAGACCGACAAAACTTAAAAGGCTTGTCTTTAAAGATCACTGATGTGCTGCTGTTACTTGTCGTCTATAATTTACTGTTAGTTTCATGCAGATTAAATCTTAAAAGAAAGCCTGTCTTTACAGTATAAAATACTTTACTGTCTGGCAGACTAAACTGTGAACAAAATGGCCTGTAGATGAGAGACCTGGAAGGAAGTGATGTAGAGACAGCCTGGTTCTATATTAAGATGCATCGTAGTGGGTAATAAAGGAAGGAGAAGAAAGACAAGAAGACGTTCAACAGCCTCAAAACAAAAAAATTCAGTGTCTTTTAAAAGATATTTTTAAATGGACCAGTGTGTGGATGAGTTCTTTTTTTAAACCTTACCACAACAATGCTAACAGCTCACAACTACAGCAAATTTAAATGCATGCATGTAGATCAGTGCTCTGCTTTGGTCACAAACAGCATCTACCTTAATATAAAGTCAATTGTCACATAGTTATTTCAAACAATGGATGATATGTGGCTTATTCCATTGATAGTAGACTTCTTTTTCACTGTAAGGCACAAATCTAACATATGCAAAAAAAAATTGACACACTATACTTGTGCTGTATTTGTGTCATGATATATGAATCAACTTAAATTAGACAAAATATTATATGTAGAAGCATTATTAGGATAATTAATTCACATTAATGAGACCATGGTCTTGTATTGCACTCTTGACCACCTGTTGGGACCTCATACTAAATATTTCACAGCTTTTCTCCATTTTCACCCCTTTCTATAGTCCTTTGATGTTTTTGTTCCACATTCTTTCCTCCTTTTTCATCCTCCCTGGAATAGCAATGGAATAATCCTACAGTTTTCTCCTTTCATGCCTGAAACTTTGCAATGCATTTTAACATTTGTCTAGAGAACATCCTTTTCTTTCTATGTGAAAGATCATCTTTAATAAAAGTAGAGGGCTAAGAAGAGCTGTAAATCTGTACTAACCACATAGCGCTGAGGTCTCTTGGAGACTGATTAGCATCTGGGAGACAGTACATGGCTTCTTGATAATGAGAAGAAGTTCTGGTTGGCAGCATGTGACTCGCCTTGGCCTTGATGCTATTTCCCTTGTCGGTCAGGGATTATTACAACCTACTTTTTTTCTGTGTCCATCATGGTGGGCAGCCATTAAAAGAACTTTTCACTTGAAAGGTTTGTTAATTTCTCACAATCTCACCATAAGGATATCTGGCTATTTTTCCCATGAGTGTCATGTTATTTGTTTTACAGAGGCATAACTACAGCAAAATACTGGTTCCCATTGTTACCATTGACAGCTTTTGGAAGATATGGCGGCTAGGAAACATCTAAGTGGTGAGGAAAGTGGTCGAGGGCATGCTGCTTTTACTAAAGATCTATATTATATCCCTTTTAACCATTTAATTTATGTCTCATTTGTCCCAAAATAAATCTGTCCCTGAACTTTTAACTCAAGAATCACATGCAGTTCATGCATTCTGACATGCCTGCATAATCCTGGTTGTGCAGTTGTTTCAGAATAGCTGTAGTATCAATGAATTTAAATACAAAACCTATCTTGTTCTCAAATAAAATAAAATAAACATGACTGGTGGTCAGGTGGCTATGCACCCTTCCACCATCCTGTTGACGTCCTGTGATTAAGTCAATGTAAAACTTGTTGGTTGGCAGGACTATCCAATAAAATGTCACTACAGCTTGTTGCAGGTAGGAGAAGTTTGCTGTGTAGCACATGTTTAACAATATAGGGTTTATGTTATATACACCATTATATTTTTCTTTTTCATCTAAATCTAATTAAGTAGTTTTTGTGCCTGAACACAACAGGAACTGTAAAGTCTAAGACAGGAGACGAGGCATTAAAAAAGGACAGTTCCAGGTCACATGCAACTCAGTCTCAAGACTGGAACAAATTAAATAGTTTATGACAACTGTAAAGGTGTGAATTGTTGTATATACTAACTAACAGGTGTGGACTTGGGTCCATTCATGCTTTACCAGTTTTCCTATATATTTAGATTACTTCCCAATGCCAGCAAAAGCCAAAGTAGCTGACTTCTCATTTTTATTAACAGTATGGTTGTGTCTAAAGCAGATAAAAAATTTTTTGTTGTATGGGTGACGTGTAGTGGGCTAAAGTTATGACTTTCTGTCTCAACCTTCAACTTTTCTACCATTGAAACGCTGTGAGCTATATATAGCTTATGCAATAGTGGTACTGAATATTTTCTGTTAATTGTTAAAATATATTACATACACTTTCTGCCTTTTTTACTTACTTGCACAGCAGGTTTGATGTTATGTACTACTGTAGAAAATGTTACAATACTTCCACTGCAATTTAAAGAAACCTCACAGGCTTTGATATTTTAATGACCAACTGTTAAAAAAGTTTATGTACTTTATGTTTATGTCTAGTTTAACAGAAGCATAAATTAACAAATAATACAGTGAAGATAAAATATTACAACACACAATATAATTATTAGTACGACAGCTATAGTGATGCACTGTAACATATCCTTAATGAAATTCCTAAGTCTTCTGCCCTGGTGTCAGGTTTGACTCCATGATGTGTTATATCTGTGATTCCCCTTTCTTTTTTTTTTATTCCCCGGACAAAAAAGGGAAAGATCTAAACCTTTTCTTTTCGACTGAATTTACATCTTCTGCTCATTTCTCCTGCTTTCTCACCAAGAGAATTCTAATGAAGGGCAGAGTCGGATATCTACAGGGATACAAGAGGACCTGGAGACAGGAGAGAATGCAGCCACTGATGGCAAGAAATTTCCATACAAGTACAATCAGGTTGGAATTTTAAAAGTGAATGTTTAAGTAGTCTAAGAGATGGGCTTTGATTCATACTCTGATCAAACCCAAGACATCTCATTCAGAGAATAATGATTTTCCCCCTTAATTTTTCTGTTTCTGTCTCATCTGTGAGCTTACAGGTAGAGCAAAGCCCAGTGGTATTGTTTTCCCTCCAGTACTTAAGCACAGGAGTCTTTCTTCTGCCAGATTAGACATGGCCAAAAAGAATGGCAAATGTAGATGTGCTGTGTTATTAGAGGTTGGCTACACAGTGAAGATTCAGGCCCAATCCACTGAATACATTTGATATGCCTTCCAACATTGGATTGCAAGTAAATAAATATGTATTTTTTGTATATTTTTTCATTTGAAATGTGCAAGAAAACAGTCTTTCTTTGGTGCATAATTTTTTCATGCATATGAGGATGTGACTGCATATAAAATATCTATTGTTGTTCACAGGAACGGTGGACAATAAAGCGATGAAAAGAAAGATGTCTCCATGTGAGACGAGCAGTTTTTAGGCCATAGTTTTAACCAAACAACGTCCAAAACCCTCTGACAGAAAGCAGAAAGGCTTCTCGACAAAAATATTATTTTTGGAATTTTATGTTATATTATTATCTTATTATTTTCATTTAGTAATTTTGCCTTTTTACGCTGGGAAGAGATTTACAGTACTAATACGCCATATACTCCCCTGTAAGGAAAGCATCAGTTGTCCGGAAGATGTGTGCAAAGAGACTATACTGCAAAGCTTAGCACTCAACTGACCCCACAATTTTTCTTCGCAGTGGATAAAGTAAACGAAACTTTTTTTAAGAAATAGATATGAGGTTTGTAGTGCACATAGTGTAGGTCTATACATTTTTAGTTTCAAATATGATCTGTCAGACATGCGTGTTTTTGCTGCAAGCTATTACTCTTTCATGGCCCCTTTTTGGAGAGATGGTTCCTGGCCAATTATTTTCAGACAGATGCAGGGATGCAGAATGACTAGAAGCATCAGGTTTTTTTTTCCAGATGATGCCTAAGGTAAGGGGAGAATGGCCAGAGGCTACGGCAGCCCTCTAGGGACACAAAGGGCTTATAAACTGTGAAACTGACATATCTCATCCATTACTTTTCCTAAGTAAACCTTTAAAAACCTTGACAGTCCTCTACATGCTTTCCCCAACCTGTATATATTTAGCATTTTATGAATTTGAAGTCATTTTTCGAGCATCGACTATGTATAAACTTGTGAATAATCACTGATCCAAGGATGAATTAAAGTGCTCAAACTTGGTTTACCTCCTCATCGCAAGCTTTCATATTTCTTTTAAAACATCTTCTTGTTACTTTAATGCAGTTTGACTTTTTCAAAATCAATACGCTACACACTTTCAGGATAAAATAAGTTTGATCACATCAATCTACACTTCCTTTACAAGCCAGTATTCAGCCATGCCCACCAACGCCTGGCCCATCAGAGCCAGATGTGGTTGGATAGCTGAAGTCAGTTAGCTGATTTAAAAAAAAAAAGGCTCTTACTGACGCACTGTAGGCTCTCTTGATGCCAGGCCCTCATAAGCCAAAAAGCCTTGCAGGATGCCTCCAGAAATGTTCCTTCAGTCACAGGGAAGCCAGTCACTGGTACCTCCCCCAAGGTCACCATGTTTGAATGCTGTCACCTCCACTTAGAGCCACAAAAAGCAACAGACATCTCCCTGTAGCTTCCTCCTAACCTTTCACAGACACCATATGTATGTATTATATTCACAGTAGGGCTCATATGCAAATATATACAATGTTTACCTATATCACACTTTTACTTGCATACACCACTTCCAACTTTGAATCATGTTTTCACAGTGCAAAGTAATCATGCTGTTTAAAGGTATTTTTTCTGTTTCATTAATTTCTTAATATAAGATCTGAATACATAACTCTGTACTAACCTGTTTATACAGTCACTGTGTAAACAAGCTGTGATGTGACTGAATGACCCCTCACTTGCCTTCTACAGCCTGTGGACTGTTTGCTATTGAAAGGCGTGTTTTTCCTGCAAAAATCCATATTGTGTGAAATACTAAATAGATATCTGCATAGAGAGATGAGTATACTAGAAGAGTTTTATGTATGCAAACCATCTAGTTTGGGAATCAGATGTATCAAAAATAGGGCTGTCTCCAGAATGCCACTGTAGGCCAACTTCTGTGTGACTGATGTTTAACAAGCCTGAGAGTCTCATTTAGTCTCATGTTAACTTTTTTTGTCAGTACACATATGATTTCTAGATAATTCTATCTGCATGCATTATATCTGCTGTGAGAGTGAACCACAGAGAATGTGCAGGCTGCAATAAAATTTAGCTCAACAAATTCACAGAGTTGGTTTGTCATTATGACTCTTACCCTTTCACATACATGCAGTAATTGCATACAAAAAAGTATTGATTGACTGAGCTATAAATAAAAGAAGCTGAAGAAAGAGGGTTAACTCTGATATATTATGGCTCTAGATCAGCCTGTGAGGGTCAAATGTAAATAGATTTATAGTTCAAAGTGCTATGCAACATCAAAAAAAGATCAATGTTTTTAAGGTCATTCTTATATCTGGCAGTACAGTTGTCATTAGGGCACCATTAATTATTCAGCACCCCCCAAGGTATACACAGAATGTCTTGAGCAATAGAAAAGCACAAAACAGGACAATGCCATTCCCTAGAAAGACAGAGTGAAGGAATAAATTTTACTTGGCAGTTGTTCTAATTCTAATTACAGTTTGGAGGACGAAACGTTTCCCCATATTTTTTCCCATTTGTGTGCTGTCCTTTTTTGTTGTTGTCTTTTAAGTCACAAGCAGTTATATCCCAAATCAGATCTAAGTAGTCTTCAACTGACCTCTACAACTCAATGTTTACTCAATAATGCTGCCCTGGGTGTGTTCTAAAAGGCCTTAAGGGCCTTACAGCGATTATGATTAGCATCCAGGACAATGCTGCTTCACGAACCATCGGAAACCGTTCTGCAATGATAGGCATCTTTCATCCTGCAATGTCAGAAAGCATTTTTGTCACATTTAACATGGCACAGGAGACGATCTCAACACATCCTCATGAAAAAAAAACACCACAATGATCAATAATACTGCTGCCATCTTTACATTTAAGCTAACAGAACATATGGACATGTCGGAAAAACGACATTGTAATTTAGTAAATGTAACATGTAAAGTTTACAGGCAACATCGTTGGATCATGGGACCGATACGACAGCAACAGGTCTTTGTTTTCACCTGGTTTTAAGTTTTTAATTGCAATTGGATTTGGCATTAAAACACCATGGTAAGGCATTAAAAGCTGGGTAAAGTTAGGTATCACCATAAAACAGAGAAATTTGCAACATTAAACACATTTTTACCAGAAAAAACATGTTCCTGACCTGGGGTCATGATAAGCCCCTGAGCCCTGAAAGATCTACATTGAAATCATCAAAAAGGTCATATGCCAAACCCATGGGCCCATTGTGAGCCAGAAACATCCCTGAAATTTGATGCTTTACTGAGCAAAAGCAGAGCTAAATGATCCCTTTATGTTCAGAACCAGGCTTTTGAGGGGGAAATCGCTTCCCAATGTCCGGTCAGGTAAAGTAGAAAACAAGTGCATAGGACAGAAAAGAATGACAGAAGTGCAGAAAAGTTTGCATTTTTTGGAAACTCATAGACACTGCATCCTTTGAGTTAAAGAGGGGAAGGCTTTAAAAAAGTCAATATTTGAGATATAAGATATAAGCGGAGAAATAAAGCACATGGCATGAGTACCTTACATATGAAGAACAAATTTACAATAAATATATATTTATATACCACTATTTTTCTACCTACTCAAAAGTACCCAAAGCACTTGTGGTTATTGGACAAGCTCTTCGTTCTTACTACCTGAGCCACCCTGAAGAACAAACTAACAATACATTTTATATTTCACTGCAACATATTGTGTCCCTAAGTACATCTTTTCCACAGAGGCCTATATCTTCTCCAAGATGATGTCAAACTTAAACAAATTGCATATTAATGAAACAGTCTTAAGAAACTGTGCAGTGTGTGTGTGTGTGCAGGTACCTAAGAGGAGGTAGCGGCAGAAATTAAATGTATGGCACAGAGTAACACATACTTAACAAACAGATGCCGCGAAGCAGCATTTATGTTCTATCTATGCATGAACGGATGCGGCAGTTTTTTTTTTTGTGGGGGGCCTAGTCATGGTGGGGGTGCATTTGTTGTCAAGGTGGCCGCCCTAACCATAAAGCACTGCGGGAAACCCTGCCTTTTATATTTTTATACAGACGAGGTGAAGTTGCAAGTTATAATACTTACTGCACATGTTAAGCATTTATTGGCAGGAGAGGAAAAAAGATGAATGGAAAATTAAGATTTGTCATTCTTAGTGTATGTGAGAAGAGAGTTCAGCACTGAAATATAGCCCTTCGCAAAGCTCAACAGTGTGTTTGAGTTTCACTGAGTATGGGCAGCTCTATCAATATTTAGCTTCTCCACCACTTCACCTCTTCTACAGATAAAAGAGGTGGAGGCCAGAGTACAAGGAGACGCCACCTCTCCCAGTGATGCTAATTATCCCTGTTTGCTATCTGGATAGCTTGCAGGCATTCTGATTGGATTTACTTGACAAAATAAATAAATGATCATCATAAAAATGTAATGCCAACCCTGACCTTTCCCCATACTCGGTCCATGCTGGCAAAGGTATAGTGGAGCAAACATCGTTAGAATCTTTTGTTCTTATGTTAGATACTTTTTCTCACTCTTAAACCATTCTTGATACCTGCCAGGGAAAACCTTGTGTGTGTTCCTCACTGATATTTCACCTGCTGCTTCTTGTTACCCCCTCTGTATAGACATGGTGTGATGTGGTTTAAATAAATACTGTATAGGTGATACTATTAGTGATAGGTGTGGACTTAGGTTAAGTATTTAGGCACAACAGCACTCTGGCATGGAGACAGACCAATCTTAGTGGCTGCAATTAATGTTCCATTAACCTTTTCTTATTAAAGACTCATGCCAACATGGTTGCTTTGTTAGTTTTGTGGTCATAAAATGAAACTAAACTCAATGTTTACACTCCTTTTAGCTCAATTTTGGTCTAACCGCTGAGAAAAACACTTGGCTCACATACATACGAGGAAGAGGCCACTATAGAGTCATGCACTACCACTAGGTGATGGAAACAGCCGTGCAGGGCCATCTCATTCCCCCTAGGATGGCTGGTGGAGTTGCCATAATTTAGTTGCCAGTTTCTTTTCGATAAAGTTGCACAAGCATGTGAATGTTATATGAAAGCTTTGAGCCACTCATGGATAGGGGAGTGCTGGATAAAAACAAAACAAAAACAAAGAGAAAAACAACCAAGCTAAAACAAACGTCTTACTAGAGTAGAAACAAAAGCAAGTGTTGTAACCAATAAAGATGTTACTGCATGTTAACATGCAATATATCTTTACATTATGCCCATTTGCATACAGAACTATATCGTAACAGTAGAAGTGTAATGGTTTATGTAAAGTATTCACTCCAAAGGAGCATGGAAAAATTGTGATCAAGAAAAATACTGTATCAGTGATGAGTGATGCGACAAGTTGCTTGAAAGGATAGAGGCCTGTAGGAGTTGCAAGTGCAAAATAAAATGTTACTACTCACATGTCTCTGTAAGTCGCCCAGGGGAAAATGGAAGAGTGGCAGGAGACATCTACTCCTCGTGGGGTCCAAACAAAGATCCTTGGTCCTCTGCCTGATGAACACAATCCGTGAGACAGCTTTAAAATACATTTATGCCACCTTGCAGTGATACAGCCTGCTGCCTCATTTACATGCCAAAACTACCCATACGATCTAGCTAGAAAGATACACTGATAAATGCTTGACATGTCTGTTATCTGTACTTTTTTCTTACATGCTATTGATATATATCCAGAGTATTGCCCACACATGCTGCTCCTCCTGGTGACATCTTCTCTTGAGTACTGGGTCAATAATAATGACTGGTTCTGCAGGTTACACTTGTTTGCTTGCTGTAGTGCCTCTGCTAATAGATATTTAAGAGTAAAGTCATAATCGATGTTTTCACCAATTGGAAGCATGGACAGCTACACCTGTACGGTCTGAAAATCAACCATGTGCTGTCAGGGCTAATGTTGACCTGTTTTTAACATGCACCGTTCACTTCTTACTAATACGAGAACTGTTTAACTTCTCTCTAACACTTCTCTAGGAAATAGCAAGCCTGTAACACGGCCTGGTGTTTCTCGTCACACACTGCATGCTAACTGGGCCCAACAAAATATCAAGCTAACCAAACAATGCTAACCGTAGCTAACTTTAAAAGTTCGCAATTACCGTCACAGAGTGATTATTTCCTGCGGGAAGTATAGTTCCTCTCTGCTTTCTCTCTTCTGTCATTGTACGCGGCCTGCAGTTCATGTCACCACAAAACACGTCGCTATTCCTCTTTCTTCTTCTTCTTCTTCTTCTTCTTCTTCTTCTATTTCTTCTTCTTCTTTTGCTTCTCCTTCGCCTTCTCCGTTCGTCGTCTTCTTCTTCTTCACAATTTAGAGCTCACGGAAGTCTCGGGCAGTGAACGTAAACAATATTTTATAAAAAAGAAACTGTTTAATCCTTGGATCAAAGTTTTTGGCTCAGATTCCGAGGTCTGCAGTCACATAATAAGGTTTGCTATATCGGTGACACAAGGGTCCCCATCAAATTGTACTCAGGACAGAGTGCAATTTGAGTTGCATTAAATAAAGAATAATGCATTGATAGATACGTTAAATTCACATTACCACAAGCAGCTGCAACTTCCCTGCAATTATTTACAGTTGACATTTTAATTTTGTAACACATACATGCTTCCTTATAATAATAGCTCAAATAAAATAATGTAATAATGTAACCCTAACCCTAACCCTAACCCTACTCTTTTAGCCTACTTTTAAATGGATTTATTCTTAAAAAATAAAAAATGTGTAAAAATAACACAAAAATTAAAACAAAGGTTCAAAATACCATTGCTGTTACATGTTGTTTTCTGTAATAGGTATTAGACGTTTTCATTTAGGACCTTTTATTTCTGAAAATAAATCCATGCTGAAAATGGTTTTTGTTTCCTCCGTCATCTTACAACACACTATCAGACGGGATGGACAACACAACACTTTGGCAGTTATGACCAGAACTTGCCTCAGTTGAGTGGGACTGTGCTGTTTGCCTGGGCCACAGTACAGCCGCTGGAAGCCGGCACTCACCTCGGCTGCCTGTCTGTCAGTCCTTTTCTCTCTGACTCAGAGGCTCCTTTTATTGTCTCTGTCAGTTGTGAGCCGGTGGTTTGACTCTACTCACTGTCACCCCTCTGTCAGGGCCTGACCGATAAAGCTAGTACCAGAGCCAATCTCTCCTCTTCAGCTCCGTTGGCTGTTCCTGGACTCCATTCCAGCACTAATTAGCTCTTCAGAGACTTCTCTTCATGGAAGCAGGGGGTTGGAGTGGTGGGGGGTGTTAGGGGCTTGACGGGTTGGGGGGGGTAAGGAGAAGCGCTAGTACGATAGGCAAAAGACTCCTATTGGACATTGTGGATTTAATGACAGCATACTGATAGATAGATAGATAGATAGATAGATAGATAGATAGATAGATAGATAGATAGATAGATAGATAGATAGATAGATAGATAGATAGATAGATAGATAGAAGGTCAGATAGGGTGTGTGCAGAGGTGTCTGACTAATGTCCTGCCTCTGCCTGGGCCAACATGACCACTGCAGGTCTTCAGGTGATTAACATGTTGTCAGGGGTTCCTACATGAAAAGACCCCTGTTTCTTTGTCTTCTGGTGTGTAAATATTGTGCTAGCGGAATATGAAAGTAGTGCAACTATAAGGTACAAAAACATAGGGAAAAAAGATCAAGAGTGGGTCTCACATCAAGGAGGACCCTGAGGATGTCTTTGTTGTCAACTTCAGAAAGGGGAAGAGAGGAGCAGAGGAGGAAACTGGCAGAAGGGGGAAAGATGCCAGAGAGAGCTCAAAGGATTCGGTCTGGGCAAGGTGATCGGTATTCCTCGGCAGTCTGCCTTCTGGCTCAGATCAGTGGGAGTAAGCTGGCAGCCAAGCCAGAGGGCATAACAGCACAAACACACCTTCAGCACTACACTGCTAGAGGCTCAGCTTCACAATCTGGAGGGGCGGGAGTTAGAGCAAGAGACAGAGGGGAAAGCAGGAGAAAATAAATACACTGTAATTATCTTCAAATCATCACCCACTGACATCCATTGTAAATATGTGCATGTGGACATATTGTGACATAATGAATCTATTGTGTCACAGCAACAGTTTATCAGATGGGGTTCAGCCATGGGTTAGTGTGCAGTGAAGATACTGAGGTCACCAGCCAGGCAGACTCATCCTCGGGCCAGTGGTGTCATGTCTGCTCACATCAGCACCTCACTCTTGGATAAAATCCAGAAATTGTCAATGTGTGGTGAGTGGAGAGACTCTACCCCTCTTCAAGGACTTCGTACCACCATGCTGGGACACAAGCCTGACACTCTCCCTGCATCAGACACCTACATGGCCTTAGCTGATGTTCTGCTACAGCTCTGACTAAAGGTCTAAACAGGTACCTGATGGGTGGGCAGAACTGGGCAGGTCACACCAATGAAGAGCTTGTACAGACACACACACACACACACACAACGTGTTGTGACAGGTACCAGATGTCCTGGCAAGGGCCAGCTGTCTCCACGGTCGACCACTTCCCACACACACACAGGCACGCACCCATGTGTTCACACATTAGGTTGGCTGTGACCTGCCTTCCATGCAGTGTGCGTCCTAAATCTCCTGTAGTCAGACACGCAGTAAGTGGGTTGCCCGCTAACACCCCACTGCACACATTTAGTATCGTGCAACAGTTTTATGTCACAAGATAACATACTAATAGAAAATAAATATCAGACATTGCTGCAGTAACACCATGAGAAAACAACAAAGGATTTTACATAAAAGTGTAAAGTTTTTATAAAACTAAACAGTTCTCAATGTCTAAAGAGACCTTATTTTACATCAGATAATCTGGAATTACAGGAGGAACAGTGTGTCGTCTACTGAGACTAGTCTACTAATTTTTTTTTCGTTTTTTTTTCGTTAAGTTCACAGTATTATTTCTTGTAAATTAGGCTCACAACAAATGAATGCATCCCCTATCATTAATATACATACTTTATGAGAACATGTTGCATGTTCTTTTGGCGACTATCCTGTCTGTGTGAGAATGTGTTGCAAAAGAAGACTTTACTCATCGTACAAATAGTGTCTTTTTTGTGTCTATGGAGTTTGCCATTAGAGCCATACTATTACATTTTGCATCTGTAGTGTTACTGTTATCTATACATAAGAGTATTTAAATTAAAGCAGATTTTGTATGAGTTCAACATGCACTCTTACTTTACTAGGTATTTAGATCATTTCAGTTCTGCATCATGTCTTCTTCCGCATTGATTTTTGTGAAGAACAAATGTAAAGCTCTATATAGGCAAGATTTTCTGTTGGAATAATGTCAATACATGTATAGACTTAATGTATTCATACAGAGTTTTGCCTTACGTTATGGCTACAAAAGCAGAGATCAAACTTCAACACTACTCCTAAAACCTCCCGTTTTATTATTTATCCCAAGTATAATTACATACTCATGAAGTGAAACCTTGACTTTCTGTGAGGACCAATGTGTAGAGAAGCTAATTTAAGAACCACAGATGCATTTTTGATGTGCCAAATCCAATACAGCCTTAATGATGAATAATCTTCATTATTATTCTATATCTCTGATAATGTAGTGTTGTAGCTGATCAATATGATGCCATCTTGAACCTTCAGAAACGTCCAAGGAGACCTCTAAGACGATCACTTTTCAAGGCTTTGCTGGAACACCGTCTCAACCCGGATTGCCATTCAGCTTGTGCTCCTCAACCTCATGAGAACTTCTCTCCTTTGGATGGAAAAAAGTGAAGTCCTTGCTTGTTTTAAGGTTTTTAAGTGGAATCTTAATGCGTGTTTTTCCTCTACTGAACAACCCTTATATTTCCTGCTGCACAAGGTCAACACATTCACATAACCAGAGACGGAATTAAATAAATAACTGCAAGAAACAATTAGCCATGCATCAATAGTTAGATCAATAGTGATGTTGGTAATTATCACTTTTGGGATAGGGGAGATGGTCTTTCCTTATTGATGCTCTCTAATTCACGGGTATGACCTCAGGGCATGTAGAATAAATCAAAACACATCAAGGTAAACCACATTCCCAATTCCTTTATGACAGATGTGAATAAATATTGTAACCTAAAATATTAAAATCTGAACTTAGCTTGCATGAGCGTGCTGTTATGGTCATCATGAACTGTTTTATATTTTCCCAGCAGCTTTGATGAGGTCTTTAAGGTTCACGTGGAGCTCTCATTTACACTCATTAAAAGTGTGGAAAAAATATTAAACAGTTTCAATGAATGTGATTAATTATAGTTACATTTTCATTTTTAGTAATAAGATAATGAGATATTTGTGGGGTATTTTGTGTGTTTTATGTAAGTACAAAACAGTTTTGTTGTTTTTATAGTTTTACTGAATCAATGTTCCTCATATCAATTGACCTTATTAGTTAAAACAAATAGTTTGCTTGAAATCGAATCCATATTTATTTAATGTTCCTACACTTAAAGATTTCCTGCTCAGGCTTAATGTCCAAAATAACATGTCAATTTATTTAAATGCAAGCAAAATATGTTAGACTGAAAGTGAAGAGCAGATGTCAAATGAACCCCCCCAGTTTATTTCATAAGTGTGCACTGCTCCACAGCACAACAGAAATCCATGCTGAGGCTGGAGCAGTTACCTAATCGGTTCACTGGACAGCAAAGAAATATAACTAAATAAAATTATATTAAAGTGAAAAAAATTACGAATAGAATAAATAATACAAAGTTGGAATTTGGTCATTAAAGTTAAAAGACTTGATACAATAAATAAATGAAAGGATAAAATTATTTCACCTTTCAAAACAGTTTAAAATAAATAAAAGATTTTTAACTCATATACATTATAATAATAATTCAAAATAATATCTGAAATAAAATGACAATCTTTTAAAGTGATACTTCACCCCAAAACCCAGTGTTCATATTTATTATATTTATATATTTATTATCAAATGCTTTCTGAGCAGTGATATGGTTCGAATGTAGTTCATTAGAAAATAATTATGACCTAAAATTGCTCACAGTTGAATTTTTCTTTTATTGTGTCATCATTTTTTCTATAGAGACATTGCGTTTCAAAATTTTTTTTGCACTCTGAGCACGGCCAAACCAGCAAACTGGGGAGGAGGCAGGAACCTCTATGCCCCCTACTCACATGATGGACCAAGTTAAAAAAAAATTCTGTGAACTGTCCCTTTAGGGATGAGCCTTTCAAAAGAGAACACTGAGCTTTACCTGCCAGATGAGTTGAGCAGCAAAGGCCCGGTCACCTTTTGTTAAAACATTGAGGTTTAGCTGCTGCAGCTCCTCAGACAGCTCAGAGAGAGTTAGTAAATGGTACATTTCACAGGCAGGCAGGAGCCTTTCTCACTTTGAAAACAAGCAGTGAAATCTTAAAAATCACTTCTAGAACTCACAGGTAACCAGTGAAGGGCAGCAGGGGTTGGTGTAATATGATGTAACATTTCTCTCATTCCTATCTTTTGAGAATATGACACCACACCGGTTCACTCTATAGCTATATCGATGAAGTTGTATTGAGGCTGCTAGTTTCATCAATGAGTTTTCTAACACTATTTTATTTTTTTATTTTGTTTTTGTCTTTTGAAGTCTTTTGAAAATAATATCTAATAAATAAGGCATCAATTACTGAAACTCAACTCTGTTATAATTAGGGGTAAATTAAGTCATTCATGTCATTCACAGCTCATATATATGTTCTATTCACTAATGAACAAATGATGTTAAAACATCCATTATCTTTCTGTTGTTTTTCTTCATGGCTTCCCTCTTTATCCCTGGCCACAGGGTGTAATCCCTGAACCATGGGCTCTCCCTGGAGAAGCCTTGCTATCATTTATTTTCAGTTAAACCAGAATTTTGTCCTAGCTTACCTCTGAGCTCTCCCAAGAACAAGATTCTCTCCAGACACACAGGAGAACAATGCAAGCCTGTGCACCATCTGAGCCCGGGCCCTTCAGGCCTCCTACAGTATCAATAATGCAGACATGACCACACTGATTGGAAAAGACAACCAGTGTTTAGAGGGAGCAAACCCAAAAGAGGTCTCCGTCTCTGCACACGTAAAATCTGCACTGTGATCTAGAGCTACAGCTGCTGGAATGATTATCGCTTTGAAGGAGATTTTCCGTCATGGATGGGCATGTAGTTGGGCATAGGCATGCACACACACACACACACACACACACATGCACACCTACCTACCTAAGTACATGCACACACTCAGTCACTCAGGTGAGGGAAGGCACACAAAACACCCTGTCTTGTTGATGGGCCCATTGATTTTTGAAGGCCTCACTCCTTCTTCCCCTTTTCTTTGATTATTAATTCACAGAAGCAAAAGAGAAATGCCCAGTGCTTTTAAATCTTAACTGCTCACTGAAGTACCATCTGTGGGAAGGATGGACCCTTCACTGTGTGTGTGTGTGTGTGTTTGATATGGGCAGTTCATATCAAAGAGGTCCCTGGGTTGGAATTATCATATTGTGATACTGTCACAAACAATTAAAGCTAAAAATGGTGATGAGACATGAAGAAAAAGGATGAGAGGAAAGATACTTATGGGATATATCAGCAGGAAAAATGACTTGTTCAGCATTGGAAAGTTCCCAATTACCTAAGTCCAGTGTGATGATGAAATCAAAGTGTAAGGGCTGCGCTATGGCCAAAGGGTAAGAAGAGCTGGGAGTTGGGAAATCGTTAAGCTGACCAACTGAGGATTTAAGTTATCTGCAGCTGAACTGTTTTTGAAATGAATGGATGGATGTTTTTATATCAAAGTATATAGATTAACCCTGTTTCTACTAATGAATATAAACTATTTAGTCACATGCTCAGTGTACAAATACACACACTGCTGCTGTACAAACAATTTATCTTATGCTTTTGTGATCAATTGTCCAGTTTGCCATTTCCAAAATTATTCACTAGAGGGAGCAAACACAAAGCTCTTACACTCACAGTGGACTGAACACTGATATAACACTAATATTTGTAGTCTTTAATTTACTGTTTATTATTGTTTATATTATGGCATTCCTGCTGTGCACTGTTTTGTTTCGTACAAATTGCTCCTGCTGAAACTTTGAAAACTTTTTCATTTTGGATGAAAAGCATTCAAAAACAGTAAACTTCCAGCTGAAAGTCTGTGCCTCCCAAAGGTATTATTTATTTCAGAACTGTATGCTGGGATTTTTTTATTTTTTTTTGATCAGTTGACTTAACGGTGTTTGTTTGTCGATGTTGTGATGCGGCTGATTAGTGAAGACGGATGAATGAATCATAAAAAGACATGTTAGAAGTGTCTTCTCTTAGGGACACATCCATTCGTCTGCAGAGAAACTCATAATACATTTTTTACTTTTCTGCTGCATAATTAGATGTATTGATGAATATTAACAATTAAGTCTTTCAAATGTCTTATTTTATCTGATGCCAGATAAAGACTGCTGCTCTAAGTGAATTAATTCCTGAGATGCTCCTTGCTGAAACATCTAAGATTCACCCAGAAGGCTGAGCTCTGCTTGCTCCATGTTAGTTGCTCTGGGCTCCCTATCCGCCCCCCTATTCCTGCATCCCTCAACTTGCACCCACCCTTCCACTCTTCCTTTTTTCCTTTTTCCCCCCTCCATGATTTTTTTTTTCTTTTTTGCTTGTTTGATATATTTCTTTCTAACCCCCACCCCCACCACCATATTCAAAGACTTATACAATATACATGTTCCATCTGGTCAAACTTGGTGAACTTAAATATACCTGTCAAGTGCAACTTTAAAGTTTCCTTCGCAACCTCTACTGGGTCTCGCCCAATCCACCAAGGTTTTAATTAAAAAGCAGCCCCAGTTCCAGGATGTGCTTCTAAATGAGGGAGTTTGCGCTGGCAGACGAGGAGCTGGGGTCTTGCAGTGGGACCCGGCTTGTGGCTTTCATCACTTCCACTCCACGGCTCTGAAGTTCCGGAGAGGCATCTGTCTGACTTGAATTGGAAAGATGGAGAGATGCACAGTGAGAGAAATTTAGAGAGAGAGAGAGAGAGAGAGAAGAAACTGAAGAAGCAAGACGGAGGGAGGGGTGGGTGGGGGTGTTGCTGTGGCCCATGTGGGGGCAGATACCCTGCTTTTGTTCTGACTGTGTAGAAGAAAAGTGAAATGTTAAAAGTAGATATTTTTCAGGCATTAACACAACAGTGTTGCACATGGCTACTGTTATATGTGCTAGCATCACATAGAATTTTATAGAATTTTATTTTGTAATTTAATTTTCTCATTACAGCCGAACCATAAACACAAAGTCCATTTTTTAAAAAATGTACAAAACAAAACATGCATTTGCCTCAGCTTAAAAGCATTGATACTGCCCACGTTTAATGCTGTCACACATCACATGCAAATGCATGATGTTAATGAAATATCCAAAAATGTTAACACAAGCAAAAGTAACAAAAATGCCACAGCTACAGCCCTCAGTCAGGGAGAGTCTGTAATGATTTGTGACCATTCTGTGCTGAGACTCCTGAAAACCAAGCAACTCTGACATCTAGTGGTGGTGCCCATAAAACACAGCGTTACAGAAAATCACCCACCAACAACTACAACAACTCAAAGTTAAGTATAATATTATGCCCTACTAGGGAAAAGATGTAACCCCAGTAAAACTAAGTAGATATGAGTCATATCATGATATTAATCATTTTCACATTTCACTGTTACTAATGGTAAAGTGTGCCTTGGTGTGTGGATGATCTTTTAGAACTGTCCATCCATACATCCTAATTTAAAACCTGTGTAAATGTTGAATGTGCTTTGACTTCTCTCTAATTCGTGTCATCCCTTCATAGGCTGAAATTCAAAAGGCATCATCGAGCTCGATGATTCCAGGCAGCGTGCCAAAGCCCAGTGAACCCCACAAAAAGGTTAGTAATTTCTCACGCATGTCCTTAACTGGTCTCCAAACATGCCTCTTTTTTTATTTGTCAAGTCCACGGTCCAGTAATGTGTTGCCAATATCAGTGCGCAACACATGAGCATTTCTAAAAAACCTCACAGTGTATCTACGGCTTTGCATCGCTCCATAAGTTCAAGGCACTGCAGAGCACTGTGAGCCGGTCAGAGACGATTACCCCAAGTATCATTCCACAACTGACTCTAATAAACATGACGATGGACATGTTTCTAAATATACGTTTGTCCTGTAACACACAGGCGGCTGCTACATATGAATGATCATGTGTCTGTCTGTCTCTCGTGTAGTCTCATTACACATCAGCTGTTCATGTCTGATGAAGCCCATCAAAGAAAAGGTTCAAATATCCAGACAGTTGTGTATGCACAGACAGATGGAAGCACTTATACGGTCTATCCCTGTACTACCTCTCCTGGTTGTCTTTAAATGAAGACTTTGTATGAGGCAGCTGATGGATTGTTAATTCTACGCAGTTTTTAGGAGGAACACAGTGGTTAAAGGATACACACATATCTGACCCATCTGAATGGAGGTTTATTGGAAAAATTTAATTTGTTTCAGATGGCAGGGGATAGTTTTCCCTGCTGTGGAATTCTTTTAACTGTTTTATTGCAACAGGCAGTGCCATAACCCGCATCATTGCAGTATTATTAGTATTTTGTTATAAATGCAAATTTGACCTGTGTACAGCAAAATAAACGCACTGAAACCAAGCAACAGTGTCACTACAGAAAGTCCTCCACAAAGTACAAAATATTTATGGGGTATTTATCTTTGAAAGCAAATAGAGCTTGTGTATTTTCCTGTATCAGTTCAGGCCGACCAGTGTTTAGCATCCACTTCCAATTTGATCTTTTATCTTTAATCCTTTTTCCTTTGACCGAGCACAAGGCTTCCTGATTAAGTGCTACCATATGTAAGGTCAGGGGGCCGTTAAAAGATGTTTGTGATTATGCACTACAGAAACACTCACAATGGCTATGAGATTTTTAGTTGTGGTAGCTCGTAAACTATGGGAAAGTCTTGTGAAAATTTCTTATCTGTGCCATATTATTAATAATAATTCTCCTTTTAACTCTGCCTGGCTGACATGTCTTGGACAAAATGATAGTTTATCAGTGCCTGCACTCTTCAACCTATGTCAGTCACACTGTAGCAGTCTGTTTTCATTTTTATAAGCTCCAGGACTCACTGCATATATAATAAATCATAACATTCTCTAGAATCACTGTTTCTCGTCTGACTGACCGGTCAGTACACACATTCTTTCAGCCATGTCTGAGTCTCCAACTTTGTTTGCTTTCGATACCAAGTTTTGTTTTGTTGGTATCCCAATTGTTTTTTCATTGTTGTTCTTTGTTTGCAGTCTGTAAGTTTATATGGGATGTTTTGTTGATGAAAAGGGAATGATGCTAATTGATGAGTTTGTGGCCTATAAGGAAATGCTGTCAGTAACATGACAAACATGGAAAACAGCAGCCTTTGTTCAGTCATCTGTTCACTCTCATCACCCAGGAAGATGGAAGAAACAGTTAAATTGGATAGATGTTAGATGATTGTTAGATGGATGGATGGATGGATGGATGGATTGACGATAGATGGATGGAGGGATGGATGAATGATGGATGGATGGATGAATGCATGGATGGTATTCCATACAAGTAAGTTTGAACTTCTGTTTTCTGGGATGTAAAATGCTGGAGGATGACCTGGAGGAGGGTCAGATCATTACACACCATGCTGACAGATACAGGCAAAAATCAAGATTTAGTGTGTGTGAGTGTATCCTCTGAAAAGAGAAATCTTCTATATGGACAACACTCCAACCCACAAGTCCACAGTGGTGATGGCTGCCAATCAACCAATCCAACAATAAAACTCTTCTAAAAAACTTCTCTTTGCCTCACACTGTCATAGTAAGTATTTTTATTTTATTTTTCTAATACATGTCACTTTCATCAGATTGAACCAGCTCTCACTTGATCTCTGAAAACATTGTCTTTGTCCTGCAAACACACACCACTGGCCAACTATATACACACACACCACATCACTCTGTTTGTTCACTCCTACACTCTCTCATACATGCCCTCCAAACCTCCTTCTGTTGCCATCATTCATATATTCCAGTGCACTACTTGGAAATAAGAAGACACACGAAAGACATAAATAACATCTGGTCCAAACAGTCGTCCCTCATGCTGTGTCCACAAAAAACAGTTAAGCCAAGCAAGGGCAGCATAACATGGCTACACACACACACATACACACACAATGTTTTCCTTGTGTAATTAAATCACCCCATGCTCGGCCCATGGGATCTCCCTGGAGGATTCAGAGGCCCACACTGACAGTCCCCGCAGGTCACAGGGGTGGCTGTTTTTCTTGGACATGTTCCATGAGACTGCATGTGTTCTCTCTGGGAATTGGGTCCTTTGAAAAAAAAAAAGAAAAAGATGGCGATCTGGACTGTAGACAGATTATCAGAACAAATGTCGAGTACAGACTCATCTTAGACCTGCCCCGTAACGCCACAAGCAACATAGATGTTTGATCGAGGAGGCTCCCAGTGGGTGGCAGTGCATTCACAATATTACTAAAGGTCATATTAGGTCTTCCAGTGTCTGCACTCTTTATGTTTTATTAAGAAACTCACAACAGCAGTGATCATGTGAGTCCTGGATGCGAGTAGTTGTTAAATTTGTCTGCCTCTTGTGATTGTATTTGGTGGCTCACTAGCAGAAATCCCTCCATAAACCTATTAGTAATAATAGTAAATAAAGTAATAATCCATCCTGGTTAAGGCATCCATGCTGGATCTGGAGTACAATTTATTCCAAGGGGAACAAGTTGCTGGGCAAAGTGGACTGATGATACGGGGGATTTGTTTTTGGCTGAAAACAAAAAAATCTCCTCCAGGCATTGTGGAAGAAGAGTGGTCACCACAGCAAGCAAATATCACATTGCTAATCCAGCTGAAGGTTTAGGGATTATTTTGATACTGGATGTAAAAACACAGATAGATTCTACTTGTTCCTCTCTTGTTGTTGAGACAACATCAAATTTAATGAAGTGTATGGTCCCTGTGTGACGGCCACAGGGCTTATTGGTTGCCATGGTGCTGGTCTTGTGTTTTGGTTGCTGGATTAATGTGGAGCACCTGTGTATTAAGCTCCAGCCATCCTTGGACCACAGTGTCTGGGCCTACTGCTTTAATTGTTTAAAGCTCTCAGCTCAGTTTTTAAAGTAAATATATTTGTATGACTTCATTGTTTCTAACACCAAATTCTGTTTTAAGAAAGGATCTGAGAAGAGACACAAGGAACAGTGGACCTCCTGCTGTTTCAAGCGCATCCTCAGGTTAGACATATTAATGACCAATTGTGCAGACATCTGTAACCAGAATCAGAAATCAGAATTCCTTTATTTATCCCCTAGTGGACATTCTTTCTCCTGACTGTAGATGGAAGTGGAGGTATATGGCTGTAGGCTGTACTGTGATCCAGGACTTCTAAACATATGAGCCGTTCTCCTCTGAGGGTCCCTGACCACAGGAAGCCTCTCATGCAGCTTCACTGATCTCTACCTGAAGGCCTAAGCGCACCTTAACACGAACCTCGACGTGTTGCACCCGGTAAAGAAATAGATATATAAAAATATGACATCATGTTTATACAATGTGGAAGAACGGCTTCCAAACTGTATTGATCCTGCTCAGCCTCTTGTTTATGATGTCTGTGTTGTGTCTGTGACTGGAGTCAGTGTATAGATTTTTTGATGTTGTTAGTTCAACAAAAATAGATATAATCAAATTGTCCTCGGCCGGACTGTGTAACCTGAGAGGTTTATGAGCTTAAAGGTAGTTTTTTTTTCCAAAATCTGGCAGCGATGGGGCACTTATTGTGCTTTATTAGCCTGTTGGTTACAATTTTTTTTCCAGCGTTCATTTGTAGATTTGAATCCTTGCAAGACAAAAATGATGTCACACAGTGTGACACAACAAATTCTTTTAGGAAAAATCTTGAAGATACAGCATGAAACACGTCATTTAGCTTGATGGGCTCCTTTTTGTGTCAATACTAAATGTTTCTTGCAGTCCTGGCTGATGTGTTTACATCTGTTTGCACTCTCTGCTTGCTGGTTATCACTTGCTGGTGGGATATTGAACCAACACCACAGGTTATGTTTTTGTTTTTTTGTATGATGGTAAAAATAAAACACTACACTACACACTGCATTTTTTTATTTCAGTTTACTGTTTTTAACTTATAATTACATTAATACACTGTCTTGTTTTAACCCTTTTCTTGATTCTTTATGATCCTTTCTGTACATGGTGCTTTGTGTAAATCCACTTTTCCTGGCTGACTAATGAAATGGTCTATATCAGCCCAAGCTTGTCTTGGCAATGCTGAGTTATTATCTGACATTTTTGATAGTCTTTAACATTTCTGAAAGTCATAGGCAGTTCTATCTTCTGGAACATTCAGTGTAAACAAGCACAGGAAATGGTGATGATGACGACAATGTCCACTGGTTTTCGGGAAGCTTGTTTTTGGCACTGCTCGTTTGACAGTGTTTATATCCTTTGAAAATCAGTTGAGGCCTGACACGCTTCTTAATGCATGTGTGTGTGTGTGTGTGTGTGTATTCATAGATAGGATTGAATGTGTGTTTTTTCTGTTTCATGTGCTTTACACAGACGGTCAGTCTCACACTGAAAGATTTACCCCAAATGTTATTACAACAATAAAACCTTTTAATGATCAGTCTCTTTTACACTGTCTGTATGTGTATGTTTTTATCACTCCGGTAATCTCCTTAAATTTCTCAGTGAAAGCCAGCCAACAGTATGATGATAGATTAAAAATGGCTGCAGTTAATAACCCATATCTCCAAACACAGTTTGTTACTTGCCCTGCTCATGCACGTCGCCTGGCAGTGCCCCTTTCCCCTGCTTTGATCAGTGGGCACAGGAAACACCAGTCAAAGTGCAGTTTCAGTAACTGTGTATAACTCTTTCTACACTGAAGCTAATTGCATGAGTGATAAGCCAAAGGAAAAGGAAATGCTACTCTGGTACTCCTGCACAGAAGAAGAGCAGCTGATGTGCTGCACTGTGGTGAATAATAAGCTGTTGCTTATTAATCTGTGAATGAAGACATTACATAATTAGAAAACATCTATGAATTAATGTAAAATAGGGGGGGGGGGGGCTTTCCATTAGCGTCTGCTCTGTTCTTGCTAAATATAGACTGTACTAACATTAGCAAGGGATCCAATGACTTCATATACAAAGACACAACTTAAACTCTCTCATTGGTGTCATTTCCAAGCACTGATTGGATATTACTTATCCGATCACCCAGCATCAGCAGCAGAGTCACATGTCTGGTACTTGGTGAATGTCATCAGCAAAGGAAAGATTATTAAATTAATTTGTTGCACAAAAACATGTAAAAATGTGTCAAAGTAGAGCAGATGTTAAGTAATCCAGTTAGCTTCATAGTAGGGGTGGGCGATATGGCAAAAATTTTATATCATGATTCTTTAATGATAAAATCATCATGTTTTTACATTGACACTAATTTGCATGTTTCCGTGTAAATGACTGAGGTAGCCTTAAGGTAGTCACTTCTCAAAAACTGTCAGTAGATTTTAAAGGCAAACAACAACTCTGATAACGTGCACTCAGTATTAGTTTTCAATAAACATGAACATTTAAATAACAATTACAGAACAAAATAAAGTTTTATTTCAAATAGGTTAAAAAGAAGACTAATGTAGTTCTGTAAAGTATTATTCAACAGTCATTTAAACAGACTAAAGTGTGCCTCCTAAGGCTAAACAATAAATACAGTATTGAGACTTAAGTAACTCTTAAAGTTCAATGTGATTTAGACCAAATGATCAAACTTTAATGGGAATCATATCTAAGGACAAACGGAGCTGCTGCTGTCACCTCTGTCCACCGTTTAGTCCTCATATGGAGCTTCTTCATCAAATGCCTACGTTATTGTTTTGGTGACGTCATTAGCTGTTGCCTCTGTCTGCATCTGATGTACACATGGGGCCCTCACACACACACACACACACACACACACACACAGACGCGACACACACACACACACACACACACACACACACAGGTGTAGAAGAGCTGCTGGCGGCACAACAGCAGCGAACCTGAATATAACGAGCTGGTAATGTTCAGAGAGGTGGGCGCGTACGCGCTCGTACCATTATAATACATTCGTATACACGCGGCCCTTCCACTGGACTTCCACACACGTCGCGCACACACACAGACACCGGCAGAAACAGCACCGAACATAAAGGTGGAGTTCGTTTTATGGACCATGTTGATGAAGATTCCCAGTCATCCAGGTCATCATACGTAGAGAAGATTGAAGCAAGGCGTCTGGACTTGTAGAGTTTTCTAGAAGACGTTTCGCTGCTCATCCAGGAACCAGTTAGGGACCAGTTCCTCCGTTCTCTTTTCGTTTTCAGCCGTAGCTTCCTAACAGGGAGGCTGTCATTGGTTCGTCGTGTTCACATTAAGCGCACTGAGAGTTGGCCGAGTGAAAAAAACATGCGTCTGCGCGAACATAGAACTGCAATTAATAGAACGTGCTCTATGGACGATAAAACGATCTGTCCGTTCTGGTAGATCGCCGATACGTTCAAATCCTTCACGATCATTTATCGTCAAATCGCACACCCCTACTTCATAGCATTTTATAATGTTTGATCTGTGGCCAACGAGTGGTAAAATAATCTAATAATGCTTAAAAACAGCCCAAATAATAACTCAGCAACAAAAGTACATCCTTAATGCTACATTGTATGCTACTAGTATTAGCACTAGTGAATATCTTACTACTTAGCTCCATGTCAGGACAAGCTTTTCAGTTTGCAAAGTAGCTTCCTGGTTTGAATTGTCTACACAGGTGGGCCTCTAACTACCCTTCAACCCTCAAGGCTGTATAAGTGCCCCATTACAAAGGTCAAAGGTC
The DNA here is from genome assembly GCF_900634625.1 of Parambassis ranga. NCBI lineage: Eukaryota > Metazoa > Chordata > Actinopteri > Ambassidae > Parambassis > Parambassis ranga. The sequence goes on along the minus strand of NC_041022.1, from coordinate 15,585,071 downwards.
AGTTCAGTGCTTGAGGCTAATTGATTAGAGTGGTGCTTAGATATGCATATCCCATGAATCACAGCAATCACAGCTAATCGGCAGGATTATCCTCACATTTTAACACGTGCGGGTGTCGCTTTCTGATCATTAAACCACGATGAAATAAAAAAAAAAAATTGTCATTTGTACAATCAGTTTGTGTGAATGCATACTGTGGTTTTTCTTAAGTCTAGCATTTAATTATTATCAGTACAAAATATAACCTCATTCAAGATAAATACACCACAAATACATGAATACACACTCAGGGTACATGAAGAATATCGAGGCTTCTCTTTAGTAATCACTGCCAGATGGTGTCAGTCCTCTCCCCTCCTAACCTTTGACACCCCCTCCCTCCATCTCATACTCATACACACAAGAGAGAATAAGACAATTCAGGGAGTTGCTCCTCATCCTGCCGGAGGAGTCACATAGAATGAAGGCAGCTGAGGCAGGGAAATCCCGGTGGTCACCATAAAAGATAAACAAAAGGTATTAATGTAGTTATAAGATTACTGCAGCCTGTAGCATTGCAGCTGTTTGGCACTGGATGACATAAGGTATAAACATCTAGAAACACTGTGAATCACAGTGCAGTAGTGTTTTGATTTTTTTTGCTTCAGATCTGTGTTATAGCTCAAAAACTTTAAAGGATAAAGACACATTTTTTACTTTTTTGTCTTTTGTCCGACAAAGTCCATTACATCCAGTAAAAAGTGGCACAAGAAAAAGACGTTGCCTAAATTGTTTGAAATAATAGAATAATAAATCTTTATTTACAAAGAGCTGAACAAGAGTAATGTAATGAAAGGTAAAATTTAAATTAACAAAATAAATAAATGATGGAAAGAAGACAAGACGATGAAAGCCAGGGATGGTAAAAAAGATGAAAAAGCAATTAAAAGTGCAGTAAAGTGCATTAAAGTACATATAAATGAGTATAAATGAAAGAAAAAGAGCAATAAAACAGCCAGTAATTACGGATAAAACAATGTAAAATAAATTACAGCAACCATAAAAAAAAATCAATTTCATAAACAGTTAAAAGGTTTTAAATCAGTGATTATGAGAGAATAGCTTTACAGCAACAGCCGGTGTGTGAATAAACTGTGGAACATTGTCTCAGTGTTATTGTGAGGTCTCAGTCAGCAATGGATGTGCTCATTTTTGATTTGTTCAATGCAAAGTCAAACCGTTCATCACTTAAATGCACTGTTGATGTTACGTACCTGTTCTGTCAGCTGCTGTGTGCATTATGTGATAAACAGGTGCAGCCCTGACAATGAGTATGTGTGTACGTGCAAATGTTAAAAATAAATACACTTAGCTTAAGGCACTGCAGTTGTTATAAACCTGCATTAACACCAATATAGAATTATAATGTTCGGTGGAAATACAGAGCCACAGTTCCTGATTATTCCACTGCAGGTAGATAATTTATATGAACGGCTCTATTCTGCTTGTTGCAGTTTATTATCCATCCACTTCTATGGGTGAAGTTCCCTCCTAAAAACGGTTCCTGCAATGCAAAAGCACCCATCGTTGACCAATAGGCTCTAATGAAGAAACTAAACCTGCATTTAATAAACCCTATAATGACACTACAAGCTTCATAAAAGCACTGTAGACATATACAGTTATAGATACTTGGAAAAAATAATTATTAAAAATAAACATTAATATGAATAACGGTACAGTACAAACCAAACTGCATTATATGGCAGGGATGTAAAGATGACAATAATAGTTTTATTTCTGTGTGAGGGCCCTTTAAGCACTTAATACTGATGTTTACGATGGTCTGCACCAGATCACAACCTTGATTTTAACTCACAAATCCCTGTTCATTACCTTTTATAAATGTTAAGTATTCATCAGTAGCTCCATACAGGAGTCTAACAGAGGAATACAAATGGGCTCAGTGCCCTACTTCAAAGCAGAAAACAACACTGCAAGCAATCAAGGGAAATAAGTGGAGGGATTAAGTGTTCTGGAGAGAGGGGGAGGAGGAGGGCAGGCAGGAGGTGGTTCCAATGCAAATAGCAACTGGATATGATGGACAGTTGTAAACAGACCGGGAGGAGGGTGGTTAGACAGGAGGGCACCTCTTGACAGGCTGCTATCATGTATGTATGTGAATGATTAGGAAAGAAAAACTATTTTCAGCCACCTGTAGCTGAACAGAAATTTTATCCAGAGTTTATTCAGGCTGTAATCTCCTCAGCACCTTCTGAGGGGAATAATTCCCGGGAATCATTTCCTTCAAGGCCTCCACTCAAACTGATATCAGATCTGTGTCAGGTAACTGACCTCTACAACATCTGGAAGTTCAGCAAGGAAACTCCATCAGTCTTTCCTGACTGAGGTTTGTTATCTTCTTTTTTGGCCACTTGCTCTTCACAGCTGTGTTTACAAGTAGCATGCCATGTTCAAATTGTCCACAGATGTCCAACCTCCAACTGACGTAATGACTGCAAAGTGCTGATTCCACCTTCAGCGGCTGTTTGTAACATTTTGGTAAAAGCTTCACACTAATCATAACTTCACATTGAACAGGAGGTTTCACACTGTGGCTGATCTGTGTAGTGTTTGCTGGTCTGAACAACATGTGAGTTATAAATATGTCCCAGACATTTTGAGCATGCACTTGTGTGCTTCCAGACAGGGAAAATCAAAGCGCGATGGGCCAGGACTCCTGAAGTTATCAGTACTTCTAGAGTCTGTCCGACAAGAGCCAGACTGTAAACAGGAATGTGGCTGTAACTGCCCTGTCAAAGACTCCACTATCAGTTCCCCTGATGTCTGAGAGAGCTGTGTTTAGCATGTGAACTCTACAAGCTCTGGGTCTGTGTGCTGTAGGACCATTACCAGTATAACATGGTAATCATGTTGAACATCGAGAGTTAATGTTCTCTTTTTCTTCTTCTTCTTCTTCTTCTTCTTCAACCCAGGAGTGTCCTGAGGTTGGTTAAAAGTGAGCAAAGTACGTGAAAGCTTTGATCAGCCAATGTACCGAACAGAGAGGCTAAAGTCAGTCTCCTTTACGTGTCAAAGTCAATCATACTGCTAATGCTTTAAATAATATGACACATTCAGTTAATTAACAAACTAATCTGGCATCACACTAGTGCTATATTCCTTGTATTTATCACAGTGATGATGTTCAAACAGTAAGTCCTCCCTGATTTCAGTAGGGAATGCTGATGCCAGTAAGACTGAGTCATCGATGAAAGAGGGAATTATAAGGTGATGTGTGGTTGGAATGCAGTCCTGAGACAAGAACCAGAGATGTGATAGAACACAACATGATTCATGCTGAGGCATCTACCTTCTTACTCTACAGAGGGGAACTCAAGTTCAAAATGAGCCCCAGAAGTCTCATTGGTAGCAATATAAATTAATATCATGGTAGAAATATATCTGCAAACAGTTCAGATCAAAGGGGACTCAAATGTGTAACCAGAAAGAACAAAAACACTGGGAGCATCCTGAGATGAAGCCCAAGGTGGAGGCATCAGTTTAACACAAAGGCTAAAATCCAATGTTGTTTTTTTTTAATGCAAAATACAAAGGAGACAGATTTACTGAGGCCAGGCTGAGGAACAAACTTATGTGATGTAAAAACAAATGTGGAACTGGAATGGCTTTCACAGGAATCTTCACGAAAACAGGAAGCAACAAATTGTACAAGTTTATAACAAAACACAGAACCGTGAAAGTGGTGCGCCACTCCTTCTTTGTGCTACAGAAAATTTACTTGTTGAGCTGTGATGCTTTCATCTCTAAGTCATTTTGTCGCCAGAGCGTGTACAGTACAGATTCTCGCTGATGTCCTTGTAGTCACACATAGTCACACAGACCTGCGTGGATGTTACTGTAAAAAAACCAACCAGCATGTATGAACCGCCTCCTCCCAGTTGAAAGCATGATATTAACCGCAGGTGTCTGGGTCAGCACAGGAGCATAACCCCACTACCTTACTGCAGCTTAGTCAAGCTTCAACAACAACAACAGCAAAAAAACCTCCCTTCAGAAGGCGTTCACTCTCCGATAGCTGAAGGCCAAAGTGAAGAAAGTTTCGGAAACTTTACGTCAGACAATTTCTTAGGAACACAAACTTTTCCGGAGGCTGTTTTTCATCAGCTGTCATCATTGCTGTTTTGACAATGCCTCCCTCCTTCTAATTAAAATAGTCTGGTAAAATTATATTGATTAATTTCAAATGAAGTCAAGCGCTGGAACTAAATCATTATGAAAATGCCTCCCATTTTCTTTGTGTCTTGTGCTGGAACTTTTTGTTTGTGTGAACCATATGTCCCACATTAATAAAGCCAGGCAGTATACTGAGCCCCCTTCACTCTGTCACTGCTTGTCACAGTAGGATTGGCCTCAAACTTATTATCTCCCTCCCCTCTCTCTGTCTCCTTCCCTTCTCTCTCTCTTTCCCTGTATCACTCTTTCTCTCTCTGTTCTTTCTGTTTTCACGCAAGTGTCCCAGTTAAGAAATTGCTTACATCCCACTCAGTCTGGGGCTGGATTGAAATTTCCCATAGGGTATGTACCAATATGCAGAGAGCACACTTCGACAGATGCCATCAGAGAACAAGCATATGAATTACCAGGCAGCCTGCCATCTTTGAGTTCAGACAGAATGGCATTAATACCTGATTACGATCCAAACAACAACACAACAACAACATGAAAGCCAAAGCAACTGGGAGCAGGTAAAGGTTTCATCATTTATATATTAATGGATTTACTAACAAAGACTCCCCCCCACCCCCCCACCCCCAAAAGTTAAAATGTCATAGAAGCTGCCAACAATCAAGGGACTTTGGAAGAAAAAAAAAACTAGGGGTAAGAAATCGGATGCCATCAGCAAATCACGTTCCAATAAATTAAATATTCGCCACCGCTGACCATAACTAATTCAGAAGCCATGATATATTCATGACTACAATTAAAGAAAACACGATCCCTTTAATTTCAAATGGCTGTAAATATTGGCATTACCCAATTAAGTCACATTTGACTGTAGGAAAAGTACCTGCAAATGAGCCATACGCGCTGGAGCCAATGAAAAATTACCAGACAGGCTGCTGTTTTATGTATTTTTTTTATGTATTTACATGTGTATTTTAAATCTGAAATTTAAATCTTATCCCTATAATATATATAAATATATTAAAGATCCATGTCATAAAGGACTTTACACCATAAATATTATGAAACAAGTTGTGTCTAACGCCAACCAAACTTCAACAATAAAAAGAAAGATTCACAATTAACCCACCTTGTGAAAATTGTGTTTACAATCTTGCACCTGCAGTGAAAATCTAAAAAAGTAACAGTCTTAGTACCGTAGATGAAGTATTAAAAAAAACAAATGATGTCAGAGAATATACCGTCCATGCTCTTGATGATCTCCTCCTCCCTCCTAAAAAAGAAGACAAAACATTTTATTTTATTTTTTGTTTCTATGCACACATAAGTACCTTATTATTAAATAAAAATGAAAATAAAAGTTTTAAATAAATAGAATTTTAGTTTTAGAGCCAATGCAGAAAATTAAAATAAAACCTATAACCAAACCTGGCCAGTATGCACAGATTTCTTCCAGGTATATATTAATTGTGTAATTGAGTGCTTTTCTTTTTAAGCAGTTGCTGTTTCAGCTCTTTGATGGTGCAAAAGAGAGACTGTGGTGACTTCCCTCTTCCTGCTCTCAGCACACATCATGATAAATGGTCCATTTCCAAATCCATAATGGACACTGATGTACAAGCACTCTTCTCTCTTGACATTAAAATGTCTTCTTCCATCAGTCAGGCATCTCAGATAGTACACACACACACACACACACTGGCGCTCTCTTTGGGAAGTGTTGGTTTTTGTAAACAGGTTTTAAAAAAACTGTTTATTTGATAATTTAAATGTTTGGTCAGGGAACACTCATCATCCAGACCTAACCACATTTTTACTAACTTATTATTTATCTGGTGATTTTTTTACATCTGTGAATCTCTGTGTGATGGCAAAAAAGCAGGAGGAAGAAAGTGTGATGTGGTTTGGCCACCCACACTGTCTGTAAAAGAAAATGCTGCCTGATGGTTTGCTCTCACTTCCTGTCTCAGTAAACCCCCCAAATGCAACAAACATCGCAACATGGACACTGACTTCCTCGTGCCTTCCTCCCTCCAGTCTAATCTCTGCTGCCTTTTGTGTGAGGAAACAGTTGCGTGTAATATATACAAGACATAATGTGAGTCAGGGTGGATTGAAAGAGAAGGTGGGAGGGATTTAAGGAAATGGGCAGATTGGAGGGGCGTTGGGCTCCCAGATGCCCCTGTCCCTGTGTGTGTGTGTTTGTGTGTGTGTGTCTTAGAGATGACTGTCAGCAGGCGGTGCCTCTGAGAGAGAGGAGAGAGGGGGGGTGATGTTTCCAAAGGGGGCCCAGTCTGTTACCAAAGGGAGGTGGAGATTTACTATCCCACCCAGTCAAAATGTCTCACTGGTGCTCTGACACACACACACACACACACATAGCAGAGATACGCACAACCTCTCTCTCACTCACACACTGTTGAGCACATACACTCAGACATACTGCAAACTCTCCACAGGAAACTCTGAGCCATAATGCGAAGGCATCTCAGAGCAGACGGGTGCATTGCTCAAACCAAGTGGGAGACGGTGCGACTTTGATAGTGCGTTAATTACTCATGTGATGTGATACAGATGTCTGGGGGCTTCAGCTGAAAGTTTGCCTGACGGTTTCCAAGGGGGCCAGGCAGACATTTTAGAAGCGGTAGGTGAAAACCAAATGTATTTATTATTTATGGATAGATCAGTTTGCGTGCTGTCACAGATCCCAGCAGTGTCATGCTGATGCTAAACTGTGATGCTACTTGAAGGGTTGGCTGCTAAATAGTTCTTTGTGTACTTGGTGACAGCTGGGACTTTGAACAGGAAGAACTCTGGGCTATAAGAGTTGCCTGTATGTGACACCATGAGAAGGGCTTAACTATCCATCTGATTGTCTGAAACTTTCTCTGCTTATCTCTTTAAGTGAGTCTGTGAAGTTGTGGCTTTGTTTTGTGAATTTTCATATTCATCATTTATGCTTACATCTGATGCTGATCTCATTGTAAATCAACGTTTTTTTTTTCATGGCTAAAAAAAACATCATAACCACATGTCTAAATCTTTCGAAATTAGAAACAGAGGGAGAATGCAGTGCAAAGCCACGCAAAGGGCCCATTGTCAAAACCTGACTGTGAAGCAACATTATTGACACAAAGACATAACTAGCTGCTCCTTCTTCCAGGAGTGACTGAGAGCAAAAAGGGATGCCCATTGTGCTCTGTCTGACTGTAACTAGTCCTGGCATCTCCCATCTGTGCCCCCTTGGCAAAACCTTTTTGAAGTCTTAAAGATGTTGTTAAACTTCCTCATAGCTTCTGAAGGGAACAGCAAGGCTTTTTCTTTCTCGTGCCTTACTTATGATATTGTCTCTTTATTAAAAGTGAAAGAAGCTGTTGGATTTTTATTTATTTTTAACTAAAAAATGTTCATGTTCTTTTTTTCTCCAGTGATATATTGGGACTGTCTTTCAATCAGCAAAATCAAAGAGCTCAATACGTTCCATAATGGGCACCCCAGCTGGGCATATGTTGGTGCTAATAGCCTGTATGGCAGCCAGAGGAGTGTGCCAGACAAGCAAAGCCAAACAAGAGGAGGACCTCATCCACAACTTTCCCGTCCACTCCACCCTCCAATCCTCCTTCTACAGCACCATCATTCCAACTACAGGGCCCCACTTCCCCCCCTTCGGGGGCCCAAAAGCTGACGCGCAGGCTGTGGGATCCGGCTCTGGCAATGGAAGTGTTGTAAAAAAAAAGGCGATGCCTCCTCCGATGTGCATTGCACCTACCTCAATTAACAGCTATTTCAAGTACATCAACACTATAATCTCCATTACAGTCTTTGTGGTGGGTCTGATTGGCAATGCCACCCTGCTGAGGATTATATACCAGCACAAGTGCATGAGGAACGGACCCAACGCCCTCATTGCCAGCCTGGCCCTGGGCGACCTTATCTACATTTTCATTGACAAACCCATCAATGTATACAAGGTAGAGTTTTTCGCTCCACTGCACGTATGTTTATTTAAACCTTACTTTCACGGCCATGCTGCTGAGTGATAGGCCCTGCTGCTGATACGATGGAATACAACAACAATAGAGGTGATACGCACAGATAAAGTGGAATATTACTGACAGGAAAAGAGAGGTGGGGGTTAGTGGGAAGGGGTCTGAGGGAGTGCACAAATAGATGGGAAAGTGTAATCAGTCGGACACTGTTATCTTCCACGTGTGGGGAGATTAGTGATGAGAGGAGCTGGGATATGGCCGGCTAAATAAACACAGGAATCAGGCTGCAGCCACGCATGCCACTGGCCTTGTATTGACCTAAGACATTAGTCACTGACCTTTATCTAAAGGGCCTATTTAAAAAAAAAGTGATAAATCCCATGAATGTTATTTTATCCAAACAAAAACAACATTGAAAAGTAACACAATACTGCAGTGAAATGAAATGTACATTTACAGTGTCAATCAGCTACTTTTCAATGACTCACAGCCTGGACCACTTAAATGATGCATAATGATGATGAATTATAGGGCCCCTGCCTCAGTTTGATTTACACCAGTAAACACACGCCATGCTTTGTGTAATAACAAAAGAGCGATGGCAAAATGAAGCCATCAGCCAACCTGATCTTTTGGGTCAGTTATGGGACGCCATGTTACAAAAGAGAAAAATGAGAGAGAGAGAGCCACCTGGTTAAAATTAACTCGGGGACTTGGAGGGCCACTTTGTAGTCTGAGCAACACATGTGCAGAGAGGAAACAAAAAGCTTACCGTGGGAGAAGTTTATGCACAAACAAAAGAAGAAGAGCCACGTCCGCAGTGTTGAAACCCCCCGTTTTTCCTCCTCAGGGCAAGGACATTGTTTCTGAAAAACCCAGTCCTTTGTTTTGTTTTGTTTTGAAAGACTTCTGTTGTATGAGCAGGAAGCGGCCTTGACTTATTTTACCAAAATAAGGTAATATCAGAGGAGATTTCAGAAGTTTAGGTCTCACATTTTGAACTCTAAAGCAGCTCTTTAATAACTAAATGCTCCCCTGCACCTTTTCTGATACATTTATAGGACCTGTGCTTTATAAGAACAGGTTATTTAAACATGCATGTGATGAATGTTGTTGCAGATGTGAATTACTTCCTTTGAGACACGGTGTGAGCATTCTGTGTTTTTTCCTTCCAGCTCCTGGCGTCACGCTGGCCTTTTGAAGACAGCACTCTTGGCCTGTGTCTGTGTAAGCTGGTTCCCTTTCTGCAGAAAGCCTCTGTGGGCATCACAGTCCTCATCCTGTGCGCCCTGAGTGTGGACAGGTCAGTGACACACACTGCGAGTAAAATCATTTCAGAGTAGGGTGGCAAAATACTCTACCTACACTCTAGCAATGTTGTTCAATCTGGCACTGGTCACTATTTTTCTCTCTTCTGATTATTTGTCAAGTAGTGTGAAAACAACTGTGTAAATATCACATAGGGATAACTGTGCAGTGAAATGATTCTGAACATCCAAGACCAGTGCTTACTTAGATCATTTGATCATTGATCATTTCTCATCTGCTATGTTATTACATTTATGTATAAAATGAAGACATGATTCAGAGAGAAGCAAACAGATTTAAAGACAACTTTTCTCAGCAGTAGGAGGAGTTAGGCTCAGAGGTAGCAGTGGCAAAGTTTATTACTGGTAGTCAAGATTTGAAGTAAAGATCCTCCTCATGTGCAATGTATGTATGTAAATCTGTCCTGGCCTTCATGGTTGGACTTATTGAGCTAATAATTGTTCATATCTTAATCTTAGATTTGTTCCACTTGTTTTATATTTTTTAAATGATTATCAAGCATTTTCTCCCACTCTGCTTTTAACTTTTTGTATTTTTATTTGTTATATTATTTGTATTCTATTACTCCTTTGAGGTGGTTGCTGCAACATAACAGTAGTAGTGTTGCACATAATTTAATGGAGGCAGCCATGTTACAGGAAAAGAGATGACAAAATGTGATTTGGCCAATAGCCTCATTAATTAATCTATATTTTACTCAGCTCAGCTTTAAAACGTATTTGTCACAAATACTTATGTAATATAATAACGAAGATGCAGAGATTCATTTAGACAGAATATATGAAATGTTTGATTTGATTTCAGACATAATGACAGGAAGACTCAGATAATCAGTTCAGGAAACTCGTTAGGTCATCACTGCTTTTTTTTTTTAAATCCATCTGCTCTTCTGCTTTGTTGCTTCAGTGTTCAAATGAAATCAAATCTATGACTTAAAAGGTACTTTGTTCTTGTTTAATAGAACATTTTGGAGCAATATGATAGATAGATATATATGTTACTTTATGTGAGCAATATATCCACTGTACAGTTTGTTAACATTACTTCAGCTTTACAGTGGAAAGTCCTGCTTTAATGGTACCTTAATAGAAATTCCATGATTAATAAATTATGATGATAATGTGCTAAAGACCAGTGTCCTTGCACTTTGTGCACTAGACACAATGTTAGAGATAAGAAGCTTCCATGTCCTGAACAGGCTCCAAGGTTCAGCTAGGCAGGCTATTTTAATGACCACTATTATGAGAAAAAGGCTGCAGAGCTGTACAGTCACACTCAGAGCAGATGCTCTCTCTGCTTGTTTCCAGGAAATGTGTAGCATAATCTCACTGTGTGTGTGTGTGTGCGTCTTAAGAAGTCTCTTTTGTATCTTTTCAATGTTGGAGGAAGAGAAAAAGGTGGATACATTACCACTTAGTGAAATATAAATGCCGCCATGTTGTTGAACAGAGAAATTCAAATGTGTCATGAAAAATATATTGTTTTTGCCATAAAATCTTGATGCACGGTTTTACTAAAACATTTCGACAAGTGGTTTCCATTAATGAAACAAACAAGCAAACAAGTATTCAGCGCGTTGGAAACACAAGCCAACAGACAGACCTCTCTGCCAACATGGGCTGGTCTGTTTGGAGCCTTCACAAAAATATAAATATTAGATATATAAAATAAACAATTGATCATCTCTCCTCATTAATTGTTAACATTTTGATATTCTTTGCTGACTGAGCAGTTTGTTGTGCTTGGTGTACTGCCATGCATAAAGGAAGTGCTGTTACCACAGAAAGTGATGACTTCACTGATTTCTGCTGAGTGATGGAGCCGTGTTTGTTTTCCTATTTTTACCTTTACTCTATCAGTATTTTCATATTCATTTAATCTCAGCAATTTAAAGGGGCAGTTCACCTCAAAATAATAATTCATATTTCCCTGTGGCATGCAGAGGTGTTCTTTTTCTGCCTTCTCACCGATGATAAAACACACACACACACACACACACACTGCTTTCACTGATCCACCATGATGCACACAGTAATATGGTCACATTGTTATTATTATTGAAATTAAGTCTTGAATTTGCATTCTTGTGGAAGTTTGAACATCACTCCAGTGCAAAGTTACATGTTTAACTGTTGAACATGAAGCAGCATATTAAAGGTCATGTATCCTAATGTTAATGGAGGACAATGTTATTTATCCTGCTGTGTGTCACAGGTACAGGGCTGTGGCCTCCTGGAGCAGAGTGCAGGGAGTGGGCATCCCCCTCTCCACGGTAATCGAGATTGTGTCTATTTGGGTGCTGTCACTCATCCTGGCAGTTCCAGAGGCTGTTGGTTTCGACATGGTTACCTTCAACTATGGCAACAACACCATACGCACTTGCATGCTTAATCCAACGACTGAATTCATGAAGGTACGGATCCTGTCGTGTTTTTGGATGCTTGTGTGTGTGTGTGTGTGTGTGTTGTCATACAGAAAATGATATAATATTCCAATCATCTTAAAAGGATGTTCTGTTTGAGTGGGGCGTGTTTTTAATGGAGTGTCAGTGCACTGATGCTATTTTTGATTCTTGATGGGTATTTATTTTTAGAGCATCAATACAACAGTAAAAAACTTTAATAGACTTCCCTGCCTGTGCAATGAATAAGTAACAAATAAATAAATAAATAAAATTGGAAAATAATAAACATGAAACTAAAAGTGTGCCAATCCACCCAAATTCACTGCAGTCAGTATTTTAACTCAAAGAGATTGCGGCCTTTTCACATCCTTGGAGCACATAATTGATTGCAGGCCAAGTACAATTACTGAGGCCCGGGGCCTCAGAAGAAACCACATGTGTGCACAAAACTGAACTAATCTTTCCCAGATATCAGTACTCCGCTGAGTTTGAAGAAACACACACCATTATTTAACAGTAATGAAGTAGCACTTTTGGGTTTTTGAAAGGCTTTCACACCATTTTGTTTGGTTTCGTTAGAACTCCAAGAGCCCAGGTGTGAACTTGAGAAAGTTGTGTAATAATATCTGGAAACTGTGCTAGATTTTTAACACTTTAAAAACAACAGACAACCAAAACCTTTTATCACACACACTGTAATTAGAAGGTGCTTAATTCCACACTAGCTGTGCTGCCTGTAGAGCAGCATTCAGTCCACAGTGGGCTGTAACTAAACCACACCTGGTCTGGGTTAGTCATTTCCGGTTTACTTCTGTAACTCAATATTCCACATGATGTTTCAGTTCAGCTTTAAACACCAATCAATAACATTTGATGAAATTTAAGAAGATAACATTAGAGCAATGGGCACCATATTTTATGGTTATAGTTTCTTCATGCATTTCCTCCCATTTAGTCTTGTTGTGCTGCTCTCCCTTTAGTTCTACAGAGATGCAAAGGATTGGTGGCTGTTCGGCTTGTACTTCTGTGTACCACTGGCCTGCACCGCTATCTTTTACACTCTGATGACCAGTGAAATGCTCAACCACAGGAACGGCAGCCTTCGGATTGCCCTCAGTGAGCACCTCAAACAGGTTTGACATTACTTCACCAATGAACACACACGTTTGTTGAGTCAGTTTTGTCCATTTTTACACAAACATATGCACTCTACTGCTTCTCTTTGTAGAGGAGGGAGGTGGCCAAAGCTGTGTTCTGCCTGGTCCTCATCTTTGCCCTCTGCTGGTTCCCGCTGCACCTCAGCAGGATTCTGAAGAAGGTGGTTTACCACCAGAATGACACTAAGCGCTGTGAGCTGTTCAAGTGAGTTTCGAGTAGAACAACAAAGATTTTATTAAAAGCTCTGTTGATGTTCATCAAAAAGAAACTGGACACTGTATTGGTTACAAGTTTACCTTTGAATAATAGGAACAAAGCACTAAGGAAGTGATAATGCAACATAATGATTCCACCTTTTACTCTCTGTTTTCAGTTTCCTGTTGGTCATGGACTACTTCAGCATCAACCTTGCAACAATTAACTCCTGCATAAATCCCATTATCCTCTACTTTGTCAGCAAGAAGTTCAAAAACTGCTTCAAGGTACAGTACGTTTTTGGTACAGATAGATATGAATAAATATACAGCACAATCACACAGGACTTTTTGTTTGAATGTGGCCAGTAAAGCAAACAGTGAACTTAACCCTTTGTCCATGACTCACATGCTGTGGTGGTGATGACATTCCATTACCACACAATGTAAAAGTAGCCTGATGATTTATGATGTCACTTTATTGGGTTAGGTCACACTCAAAGTGACCAGAGCTGACATGATCAGACATGGTTCCAGTGTACCGGTATATGTAATGGGGCCATATATATATATATGCACGACTGGCATGTTAAAATGTTGGCTTTTCTCTCTTCATATGTTCTTCCAGTCGTGTTTGTGCTGCTGGTGTTACTCTGACAACCAGCTGAGCAGCATTGGACCCATGAATGGTACCAGTATCCAGTGTAAAAGCCCTGAGCCCATCAACGTCAACACTGACCGCAGCATAAGGAAATACAGCAACTGATCTCTCAGCTGAGAAGCAAATTTCAAGGAGGAGACGTTGAAGCTTTTTTTTTTTTGTGCGACAAATAATGTTTTCAGACATTAAATACTCTTCATTAGGACCGCTGAACACCAGTCTGGAAGGGATGGATAAGGAACTGGAATTAAAAGGAACAAACAATGGATTTGTTGTACAATACTCTGAAGTATCCTGAGCCTCTCAGCAGGCTGATTCCCTCTGTTCCCACACCCACGGACAGTGACGCTGAAGGAAGAGAGAGAGGGGGTGGAGAGAAGGAGGACTCTAAAGGGATGCAGCTGAAAGCTGACTATAAATTACTCTCTATCAGGAGCCAAGCATGCTATTCCTGTAAAGGGCAGCACTACTGGGAAGGATGCGTCGGGAAGGAAAAAGCTGACTGCTCACTGTCAGAGGAGATGATGGGAGACATGCTGTCCCCAAGAGTTTACTACTCACTGGTTATGAAAAACAGGAAAGTGTGTTACTGACTCAAGCAGCAGTTCATTTTCCATGAATCATGTACAGTGTACTCAAAGTTCATTTATTTCATGTCCTGCTGCCTTTTCTGACTCATCTAGAAAATAAAGGGAAATGTCTCTGATCATCAACAGGAGCACCGTTTCAATTTAACATGAGCATGATCCACAGGCCTCTAAATGGCAACAAATGAAGTGTAGGACTGGAGCTGATAAAGCAGACAGATACGGTATCTCTGTGTTTTCAAATGAAGGAGCTTTCATAATGCATTCATAATGCAACATTGACCAAAAATAGACACATTTTCTACAACACTGTGAACTTACCAAATAAGCAGTTTTTGTGACATGTATGCCTGTATAACCCATGAAAAATCAAACATATCTATAGTGTACATTCTATAACACCATGTTACAGTATATTACTCAGACAGAGGTAGACAATGTGTTGTGTAAAAACTCCAAAATGAAGGAACAGTTTGAGATTTTGTGAAATGCACTTATTTACTCTTTTGTTATTAGTTACCACTCTGTAATGTTTATCATATGAAACTGCAGCCTGTCAGCTTAGCTTAGCATAAATACTTGAAACAGTGGGAAACCTGTGGTCTGGCTTTGTCCAAATAAGGCAAAAATTTCTGTCTCCTAACTCATACACTTTTATTCAGGCATTACTGTATCATCACCTACAATTATATATTATTTTTCTTTCAGCTTAGCATGAACCCTTCGTTTCGTGCCTAACCCCTTGCCCTGTTTTTAATGCCTGACTCTAACCGGTATTTTTGTTATTGCCAAATCCAACCATGATTTAAAATAAAACATAAATTCAGGTGAAAACAAAACAGCCTGTAGTGTCAGGGGTACTCAAACCCCACACCTGGATCAAAGTCCACTATGTGAATGTTACTCTACCATTTCCAACCTGCCTTCTTGCCTCAGTGTCAGTGCCATGATCCCATGGCATTATAGAATAGTCAGATATCGGCCAATATGTCCATATGTTAGCATAATCATAACTATGTGGTGTGTCAGGCAGATGTATCATCTGACTGTAACTTTTGTTTTTATTTTTTTTACATGAGGATGTGTTGACAAGTGTACAGCAACCACATGAAACCAACAATAATTTGTCCTGACATTTGCTGGCTGAAGTTAACTCCAAAACAAATGTTTTATCTTCTTTTTGCTTTTATACAGTAACAGACACATATGTTTGTTTAAGGAAGTTCACGTTGTAAAATTAAAACAAAAAAGACATTTTGATAATATGATACTTTGGAACTAGTCTTGGCTGTGTCCAATTACTTCCTCATTGAGCAAAGCTCTCAGGCCGTTGCCACAGACAACAGGAATGTGGATGAGGGTATTGCCTAAAATTATTATGTGAAAATTGTATTCAGCTACCAAAGAACGATACTGTCTCATGCTATTGATATGTGAATACACACAAATCCGTTAGAGTTTGAATGTGTGCTACCACATGTGTGAGCGTATCTTCTGTAATAAATACTTGCATTTCTTTAGTTGGAGTGTTTTGCACACTTGTGTACAGGAGAACAAACTGTACAGTGATGTTTTATCACTATTCACCAAAGTGAGTCATAATAATCAGTAGAAAATGGAGCTCTTATATGTTTGTTGTAATTGATTTGACATGCTAACCTCGTGTTATTGCTGCTGCTTATACCAATAAATCCCTTTCCATCTCCACTGTATGAAACAAAGAGGTTTATTTTGCCATCATTTTACTTTCTCCAAGGAGTCAAGGGCCTCCCTTCTGTTTTTCATCTGCATCTGTGAGAAAAAGACGTCTGGGAGTGATTTAAAACACGCTGTGACCTGCTTGGCAACTGAGCCCTGAGGGTTGCTAATGTCAGCAGAGAGGATGTGAACGGCTTGGACGTGGGAATGTGATACGTATAATTCACTTCTCATCTCTGTTGCCAAACGAGGATAGAGAAAAACAAAAGTTTGACCATTACACAGCCATGTTTCAGCCGGATCTTCTGGCAGGATTGCATGTGTTCTGCATTTAAACACATCGCAGTGGTATAAGAAGTTGTAGACGATGATGGCAACACAATTACATATCATCGAAGGCTTAACTTAAGTACAATTTGCCTCATCTTATGATACAGTTTAGCGTCTCGTAGCTCTGACCAAATATGTTATTGACCCAGGATTACACTCATGCAAAACTGTCAGAGAGAGATGGCTACCAGAGCCTTTTAATCCCATATACAAAGCTGAAAAACATCCAAAACCAACAGGCTGTCGTAGCAGCCGTGGTTTTATCAGAACGTCGGTCTGTTATTTGTTTCAGCGGCTTGGTGATAAATCTGATCCAGGTCATAAACTTTATGAAATTGTTACATATTCCTCATTTTAAGTCATATTCTGGGTTCCAACAAACACAAAACTTTGGTTGCTAGGCTGTGTTATTTATTTATTTTTCGTTACAATTTAACTAAGCAGAGTGAAATATAAGAAATATTAGGATGGAACTTTGGAATACATTCCTGCATCTTCGGGAAGTGAAAGAAAGAAATCAGAGAGTGTGAGAAAAGGCAAAGCAAAGTGAAACAGAGATATTTGGAATTTGGTGGGAACCTTGTTTCCTGCCAGCAATAAACCGAATACAGCTCAAAAACAAATATTAGAGGATATCAAAGGTCCAGAGGGCTTGTCCATGCAGAGCCTATTCAAATCTGGTTGTTGTTACAGTAAATATGTTGAAGAGCAATCACTGCTTAAGACTAGGACAATTGACAAGATGCTAACAGAGAGGATTTATTTTACTTCTGTTTGACATCTCATTATTTTATTATTGCATATGTTTTAATATTTTATTAATTATTTTATTCAGGCCTAGGTTCTTGGTATTTTTTTTCTTCCTGTTTTGCATTAAAGTTTTTTTTATTTTTTTTGTGATCACATCACGTTCTCATCTATCCCCAGCATACATAAGGACAGGGAGCATACCGGTTTCATATTAGTTCAGTGAACATAAACATTTTAAATCTATGACCCACAGTGAGACCAAGGCTGGATTTCTAAACAAGCAAAGAGGGAAACTGCTATGGAACTGGCCAGCTGAATAATAAACTCCTGTTTATTTTTAACAAATCAATCGGCACATGTAAACAAATAGATGGAATTAGTAATATCTGTGCTGTTAGATAGTAAATGAAAGGACGTGCAGGGAGTGGGCTGGATGATGTTGTGTCAGTGAAGCTAAAGAATAAAGCTTAGAGATCTCTGTTTGGCTTTCTTTGGCGCCACCTTTGGTGATAAGTGGAAATTGCAGTTTTTTTAAACATAACTTTCAGAGAAAGAGTATTGACCGTGTCATATCAACAACCAGCTGCCACCTGGAGAAGTATAGAAATTATGGATATACTCTATGTTCAACAGGGTTACTTGTAACTTTAGCTGAAGAACAAACCACACACACACACAGGTGAGCTCCAGGTAAGTCGTCTACTATCTTAGTAGGCGGCACAAAGATATGAGACATGAATCAGTAACTGAGTAGAGCATCTGATTTTAAAATGTCTCCACACTATCACTGTGACAGAGCAAATAAACTGACAGAATAGATGGAAATCTTGTTGAGACATGAGCAGCACTCTAAAGCAAGAAAAGCTAGTAAGCTACAGATTTGTTGGCAGATAACATGTCATTCTGCTATTCTGACCTTGTTTTGTGTCTGACGTTCTAACTTACACCTCCAAGACAAACAGAGTAGCAAATAGAGCAAGTCAGCCGAGATGCTGTCATAATGTGATTGATTTTCTTACAATTGTCTAAAGGAAATTGGCTTAAAGGAGATTGAGAACCATATAAAGGCAGAACTTTTTTTTAAATATAAATAACGATTGTTCATGTTGTGTTAGAGGTTCGTCAGCTCCTTTCTATTTTGTACTGCTGTTCCTGCTTATCAACATAAGTGATGCACTGCCATCACCCAACATTTCCTGACACAGAGGCCTTTGGCAGACACACTAGGATAAATAAGTAATTGTTGAACAATTACAGAGTTGTGTATTCCTTTGACAAAGGAGGTGCACTTTGGCTGATGCATTATATCTCAGGAATCAGACAGTATGTCTCCTCCTTTGTTCTGCATTGATTATTATTATTCCTCAGACCCATCCAGTCTGTTCATTATGTGCGTTGTTGTCTACAAGGCACACACTGTTACTTCTAAAACCTGATAGTTATGGGTCTGAACTTGTGAGATGTGATGAGCGCCGTATCCGTTATGCTAAAATATGTTATTGGGTCTGATCAAACACAACATATGTTTATCTACCCTGCCCTCACATGGCTGTACCCTGAATGCCACTTTGCATGGTTATTCCCTCCAAGCTATCCACAATGGCACTCGCTTGCACGTCTTGTGGCAAAGACCATTTTTAATTCATAAAAGCCAAAAGGACCAATTCAAAATTCATGAACAATCTGTCCTACAACAACCAATGATTTCTGTGACTGTGGGGCAGTGCAGACACAGTGCAACAGAAAGGAAAGTTCTGCCTCCCCCTGTTTTACAGAAAAACACACACACACACAAACACTCAAGTATGCACATGCACACGTAGAAGGAAAAGGTTAAAAGAAGGTTGTGTCAGTGTTTTTTTCAAAGATTAATCATTATATCATTTGGGTTAAACACAAACATATCAGTGCAAAATCAGTGAAAGACAGCCTCTATCGGTGTATGAAGGTTATTTTACTTTCATATCAGAATGCAACAATGTTCTCAATACATGTTTATAAATGTACTTTAGTGTTGGCCTAGATTAGTGTTACAAACATGTATTTGTTCTTGCATCTGAGGTTTAAAACTGTCACATGTGCTGGTGTCGCACTGCACCAAAATAAACATGTGTGTTAGTCAAAAGGACAGAGATCTGAGATGACCTTAAAAGGGTCAAAGCAGACTAATAAAACTAAAACAAACAGATGGAATGGAAATTTTAACTTAAATAATCATTCTATTCCTCGATATGGTTCTGAACAGATTTTAAAGAAATAAAATTATTTGTACACAGCAAGAAAAGGGAAAGAAAGAAAGAAGGAAAGAAATACATGGGTCAGCTGTGATGCACTTTAATTTTGTAGATTGATTCATTCAATAAAGCTTCATTTGGGCAACAAAATTAAGCCAAAACAATATACTTCAGTTGTGTCAGGCCTAGTATGTATAAACAACATGGGGTCAACCAGTTACAGACAGTTACTACTGCTGCTACCATAGACAGTCTTCTGGTGAGATGATTGTTACTTCACATTGCCATCTGCTGGTAAAAGCACGGATCATGTGGTCAATGAACTGTAGTGCAAGCAAACTAGCCACAAGACTCTCTTAAGCGATTGGCTACTTCCCTCGATGTATCCAATCAAATTGTAGGTTATAGGCGGGACTGTAGCGAAGACAAAACAACCGGAAGTAACCGATCGACAGCAAATACTTCTTCGTAAACTTTTACCTTCATGAGCCGATAGGCTATTAATAATTTTCTCTTAATGTAGGGAGTCGATTGCTGTGTTAAAAGTGAAGTTTTACTCAATTGCGGTTGTTATTGAGAAACTTTAGCCCGCATGGGTCATCCGCACTGTTTGTTTACATGATAAATCAGCTGACAAGCTAACGTTAGCAACCCTGCTCCTGGAAGCGAGTCATATGAGCTGCTAATTATCCCACCGCTTTGTCTTCATGAATGAAACGTAACATTAGAGAAGGAGTTGAAATACCTGTACACTCGTGGAGGGTTGTCTTAGGCGCATGTGGGTCGTTTAAAGAACAACAATGCGAAGCTAACGTCCAGTACCCTGGCAGGGTTAGCAAGGCTGGTTAGACGAGTTACATTGTTTTGTCAAGGGATCAGTGGCCCCTACTGCTTCTTCTTCATGACAAGATGCCTTGTTCCTGTGGGAACTGGAGACGGTGGATTCGGCCTTTGGTCGTTGTACTGTATATTTTGTTGCTGTTAGTCGTTCTACCTTTGTGCATTTGGGAACTACAGAAGTCAGAGGTCAGTTCAATACACAGTCGATGACTCTGAGTGCCATGTATCTGTTTCTTTTGATTCACAGAGGCCTGTTGATACAGCGCAGAACACAGATATTCAAGTGCTGTACTTAAAAAAAGTGTGAAGTGCTTTTTTACATTGCATATATATACTACATTTTCACCACCTTTAAGTACATTTTGCTAACAACAGTATTTGTTGTATTTCACTTACATGTACATCTTAATAGAAGATATAAATTTAAAATCCAGTTTTATGCATTCATTTCATTTTAATGACTCTGATTCTGTATCACGGCAGGTTGGGACTCATAACAAAGCATGGTTTATCGCAGGGATTTTTGTCTTCATGACCATACCCATATCATTATGGGGCATTCTTCAGCATTTGGTGCACTACACCCAGCCAGAGCTTCAGAAACCCATCATCAGGTATGGATGATTACGATCACCTCAGCTACAAATGATAGACTGAAGCAGGCTTTAATAATGTGTGTTTTCTTGTTTTTAGGATACTATGGATGGTCCCTATCTACAGCTTGGACAGCGTAAGTTGTGCATTATTTGATCAAAGTTTTAACAGATAAGAGGTTAAATGGAAAATTGTTTGTTGCCATATTGTCATGTTCTTAAGACACTTCCTTAAGTTTATACATGTACTATTTGACACCATACATCCTTATCTTTTTCTCCTTTTTTATTCTTAGTGGCTTGCACTGAAATACCCCGCTATAGCAATCTATGTGGACACTTGCAGAGAGTGCTATGAGGCATATGTCATCTACAACTTCATGACCTTCCTGCTTAACTACTTGGAAAATCAGTACCCCAGCCTGGTGTTGATGTTGGAAGTCCAGGAGCAGCAGAAACACCTGCCCCCTCTCTGCTGCTGCCCACCTTGGCCAATGGGAGAGTGAGTTCCAGTCAAAATAACATCTAATAATCCACATGGGTTTGCTAAGATGTGTCTTTGTTTTGTGTTACTTTTTGAACAGCAACAAAAACCTGGCATAACAACAATATTAGTTCAGCTATTGTAATAATTCCTCATCGTCTTATAGAATTACAGGTTTAATAGGCTTTTACATACTTTTACAACAGATTTCATTTTAATTTATTTATGATGTCTGTAATTTTGAAGAAATTCTGGTGAAGTTTGTTACTTGTACTTGTGGAAGTTTGTCCTGCTGCATCTAGCTGTTCAGAGAGTATTTTCTAAAAAAGAAAACACACCAATAACAGTCACCAACTTTGAATTAGCCTCAGTCTAATTGGTTAATGTTCCCTGTGTGCTCTTCATTTAGTCCAGAGCTATTTTTTAAACAGGCGACTTTGGCTTGAAGGCCAGCTGCATCAGCCTGCTGTTAACCTTATATTTGACGATGTTGGCCTGTTTTAACCCTTGTAGTATTAAATGTTGCCTAATGATGTAGAATTTTGAGAAATAAGTTAAATGCTGTCATTTAAATGTCATTGCAGGGTTTTATTGTTGAGATGTAAACTGGGAGTGTTGCAGTACACAGTCGTCAGACCCGTCACAACAGTGATCGCTTTGTAAGTAAACTCTGCTCTTAGTTTCTAAGTTTCTCACTTAGATTTTCACTGTTTGTGTTGATGTCAGCTACAGCTGTGTCTTTTTCCTTTCTAGAATCTGTCAGCTGTGTGGAGTGTATGATGAGGGCAATTTTAGTTCAGCAAATGCATGGACATACCTGGTCATCTTCAACAACATGTCACAACTGGTAATTACTCTTCCTTGTCTGGTCTTTGGTCTTTGATGGTTAAAATAATTTGTTTCAAGTAAGATCTGCATCTTAACGTTCACTGTTGTGAACCACGTTTCTCTCTCTGTGTCTTGTCCTGAAACAGTTTGCCATGTATTGCCTGGTGCTGTTCTACAGAGCTCTAAGAGAGGAACTCAGTCCAATCAAACCAGTGGGCAAATTTCTCTGTGTCAAAATGGTGGTTTTTGTCTCTTTCTGGTAAGACAACATTGAAATTATGACTCATGTGAATATAGTGGGGTTTTACCCCCACATATAGGAAACTTATGTGGGAGTGAAATTCAGGTGTTGTAAATGTTCCCAGGCAAGCTGTGCTCATCGCTTTGCTGGTGAAAGTGGGAATTATATCAGAGGAACACACGTGGGACTGGAAAAGTGTGGAGGCTGTAGCTACAGGTTTACAGGTATTATGGTTTTATGGTGCATCTTCGATTTTGTATTATTCATGTATGAAAATACATTAATGCGCTAAGACCAAACTGTCCTGTGTTTTTCAGGATTTCGTCATATGTGTGGAGATGTTTCTTGCAGCCATTGCTCATCACTTCAGCTTTACTTACAAACCTTACATCCAGGAGGCTGAGGAAGGCTCTTGCTTTGACTCTTTCATGGCGATGTGGGACATCTCTGATGTTAGAGCAGACATCTCTGAACAAGTCCGCAATGTTGGTAAGTGCCTGTCAGATGTCTCTGATATTCTACCTAACATTAAAAAAATTCAACAACCTCTTTTGGTCCACATTGACAGGGAGAACAGTTATGGGCCGTCCAAGAAACTCTTATTTCAGTGAGGCACAAAATGATGGTGAGCGATCCGGCCTGCTCTCTTCAGGATCTCAGGATGCCATCACTGAAGCAGCTTCCAACCCAGTGTCTCCTAAAGGTCAGTATCAAGGCCTGGGTAGAACCCTTGCACCGCACTCTGTGTCCGCCCCTGCTGGGCTTGGCTCAGCGCTGTGGGATGAACGGTACGAGGCCCGATCTGAAGAAACCCAAGAAGAAGAAAGGACTGACCGAACCAAAGAACCAGCAGAGGCAGATCTCATTGTGATCACCTAGCTTGGCCTCGTCTCACAAAGAGACTATACCACACACAGTATGGTTGCGAAGGCCTCTTATTATAGACTGGCTTTGTTCTTTCAGACCTTGCTGATGCACACAAAACTACAAAACTAGTTTGCCAGCAATTGCAAAACCAAGTGGACCTCTTTGCCTGTGACAGCTCCAAGAATGTTTAGCGAAGCTATGGCACTAAAAGACTCATAGTTAACATTCAATTTCTGCTGTTTTATGTTGGGACGTACTCTATCAACTCTAGGTAATGCTAGAATCTGATGTCATTGACAGGACACATTTTAAAATGCACCC
The DNA here is from genome assembly GCF_900634625.1 of Parambassis ranga. Classification (NCBI taxonomy): domain Eukaryota; kingdom Metazoa; phylum Chordata; class Actinopteri; family Ambassidae; genus Parambassis; species Parambassis ranga. The sequence goes on along the minus strand of NC_041022.1, from coordinate 15,561,375 downwards.
ATAAGCGTTAAATCCGTTAAACAATGCAGCATACAATGTAAACTGTTGTTTCATAAGATGTGTTTTTTTAAAGGTAGGGTAGGAGATTTTGAAAACTCAGTGTGAGTCAGCCAGATTTTGAAAGTAAACACACGCCCCGCTCTCTCGGAGCTCACCCCGAAGCCACGCCTCCCAACCAGTCTGTGACTTCGGCCATCATGCACGTACCTCTCTGGTGCACACAGAGCAGGAAGAGAGTGACAACCAGCCAATACTCCGCGCAGGTGCGCCTCGTAGGATTGGCTGATGTTTTTAGTGTTTTATAGCTTCCACGGATGATTAATATTCTTCGTTTTAAAGCAAAACTGCCGAACTAATTGGTTGCTATCGGATTGTAAAGAGAAGTTACACTAATTGAACAAAATAGTGCATCAGAATGAAATCTCCTACCCTACCTTTAATTAGAACATTACTACACAACGTTATGTGTCAGTCATATTCTTTTGTGGCAGAAGCCCAATATGCAACCTTTTACAAATGTAAAGATGTTCTTAATATTGTATCCATGTTTATGGGGATTTTGGACATTAGTAATCAAAACTTAAAACTTCAGTAGTAAAAGCACACAAGATGTCCACAATCTTCTTTTTGTGTGGTCTGCATTCGGGAAATTAAAAAATAAAATTAACTTGGGCAGGTTAAAGTAGGCTTAAACTGAAAGAGGTGGGCGACAGGTTAACATCACTACAGTATCCAGTGTAATTCATGAGGAGCTGAGTAGATATTATTATAGGTACATTCAAAGTATTAAAACATACACAATTCTGTCTTAAACAGTACAATTAACACATTTCAGTAAGGTCCTACTGATGCTTTACTGCATATAGTACAGTGTGTTAGAAGTTTGTTTCTCAGATGCCTTGTTCTATGTGCTCTGGATCTATACTATCCACATTATCGATTTAGCATTGGTACTCCAAGTTCCTCTTTAGCGTGTTAGCTATTGCACCTAAGCCATTTATATTTTTTTTCCCCCATAGATTTTACAAGCTTTTTCTGTTATGACCTACATGATGATTTGTGCAGGGATACTGACATGGTTAATGTACAGTTTAGCATATCAGTTTGTGTTCAAAAATGCATATATGTATCAAGTTATGAGCATAATCTGCATCATGTCCATCTTGAGCATGTTGCACTGCCTTACATGATTTTATTTTTTTAATATGAATCACAGGATTACATCAGATTTGGTGTAAATGTTCCAGACTGCAATCTGAATGACCAGTGTGTATGATTTTACAGTAGGGGGAGCTATTAGCAGAAATACAATACAGTATTTAAACAAATATTATACAGTGCTTTTATATCAACATTAGAAGCTCCCCCATGTTTCTATAGTAGCCCAGAAAGGGTAGAAAGTCTACTCAGTTGGTTTAAATTGGCAGTCTCATCACTTATTGTCATTAAATCCCACACACTGGTTAATGCTGTCTGAAACCATTGTCAATAAATCGGTTTAACTTTAATGTATGTTTCTTGGTTTTTATTAAGAAAATGCTCCATTTATTGAGGTTGGATTTTATTGATACATACACCTTTATATTTATTGTCTGTACTTACAAACAGGATAATAATAAGTACAAATTCTAAATGTGTTTCACCATCTAGAATATTATACAACTTACAAGTCTAATGTTAAAAAAATTCTTTGTACGGTACAAGGGTACTTTGTTATCTAGTTCTCCCTCTTATCAGTCACTTGTAAATTCAAAAATGTCTTATGTGAAACATGACACCTGGAGAGGGGTACAAGCAAGACTAGTGTATGTGCCAAATGTGACACATAAGGTATAAAAACACAGAATATAAGATTAGTCCATTGTTGCAGGTTTGTTCTCTATATGGGCCAAAATGGAGATGATGCTTTTGTGAAGCCTCACAGAGAGACAAACCCAGTCTCCAGCATGTACCTCCAGAGGCTGCTGCAGGACGACAGCTGCCTGCTTCCAGTGAGAGTTCTGACTGAGGGTGCTGACACTGATCTCCTCATCCAGGTAGATCTGATACCAGAAGGGAATTGCTGTTATTCTGCCTGCAGAGGTAGCCAGGACCTGTAAAAGAGAGATCAGGTCTTAGATGGCAATACACAGAACAATCAGTCCCAACTATTAGTATTTTTTTGTTCACAGGTCTGAGTCATGGAGGTTGACTATGTTCAGGAGAGTGTTCTGTGATTTTTAATCATCAATGTTTAAAGCAGCATTAACAAGAAGACATTTCAATTGTGGTTACTTGCAAATGCCCAATGTAAACCTTACCTTAACTTCTCTTGTTATGTAGTTTGCATTGGTGTCCATGAGGTCAAGAACAAAGAGCTCCACAGACTCACTGAGATGTCTGCACTCCAGTGTGGAAAAGTCCAGAAACACATGGACTGGTACCTAAAAGGACATAAACTCAGTGAGTTGACAAGGAGATGAAAGAAGTTGACATTATTAATACTATGTAGCTATTTCTACAAAGATCACTGCAGGCTGGGTCACAGTTGATAATGGCACTCCCTCAGAAACAAGTAATTTTCTAAATGAGGTTTTAATCATCAGTGTCAGTGGATAATTACTCAATAACACAGCTTAATGCTCAGAAACAAATCTTCCACCTCAGCCTCCTCCAAACTTGACAAACAGACCCTGGCAGCAGACTTAGAAGTTGACAGACAAACCAAAGTGGAGGCACAGAAAGTGTCATAGTTTCCTTTACTACAGAACAAAAGAATCTTTCCTCCTCCCTGTCACAGTTGTGTAGACCTCAGAGCCCACTGTTTGATGTGCTTGATGTAATGTGTACTGATGGATTCAGGTAGGAATGTCTTTGGGCCAAGCTGTGTGTTGTGTCTTGTGTGACAGTTGTGCGAGGAAGTGCCCTCCACTGAGGGCTTCAAAGACAGCATCTGTTAAAACAAACGACCGTCCCACGAGAGGACTGTGAAATTAGAGCGCAAACATGATGCTGGAGAAAAAAAAAAGATAATTTCCAGACCAAATAAAGAAAAAGAATTCAAAGGGATTTCACAGCTTTTTCAACACAGCTGGGAAGCACATATCAAAGAGGAGTACAGAAAACACTGTGCTGGACTTTACTATTCCAAGACTCCAACACTCAAAAGAAAACCCCATACATGGTAAACAAAACAAAACTGGACACACGCTAAGCTTGATTATCTTTGGCAAAAAAATTAAACCCGGGTTTTTTTTTTTTGTAATGCATTCACATTATTGCACCATGTGTCAGTCACATTTAATAAAACCCCAGGCAACACATTCCCACCTAATGTACAAACTTTGAATGTGAATGACGCAAGCTGAAAAACACAACATACTGTATGTGAAAACTGTCAATATTGACTGTTGCATCAGGAACATGAAAGAGAATACAAGATATGAGCAGGCTGAGATGGACAAAAGGAAGGATTCGCAACTTTTGTTATGAAGACTTAAGCGGTTGCACCTTGACAATACAGTTTAAGTGAGAGTCAAGATTTGTTTTAAAATTCCTACTTTGTTGTGAGAAACCAGAAATTTTCCTCACTTTTAACAGTATGACAAAAAATAAGACTTGACATTCAATTCAGAAACAAGACTAAGAAGTCATGTCAGTGTCACATGGGCTTTTTCACAGGCGGGGTTCTGAGTCCACAGACACCAGTGTAAGAATTTTCTGTAAGTAAATACTGGATTAATTTGTCACAAGACACACATCTTCTCATCATTCTGACCATAACCATAAGTCAGGAGTCCCTGTTTGATGACTTCTCTTTGCCCGAGTGGCACGCTCTCAGAGTATTTGGCTACTTTCATAAATGAGCTGGAATAGGTTTCAGCCCCCCTGTGACCCTGTACAGGACAAGCGGGTTCAAAAAATAGATGGATAGATGTTCATAAATGTCTTATTTAACTCATTTTTGTACAGCTTCTACCTGTGTAAATATCTTGTTGTAGCAGGATTAAATAAATAATGGGAGATATATATATATGCCTCAGTATCTAGGTACGAAGAGCTCAAACATACTGGTATACAACAACACAACGATCTGTAGGTATGAACCAATGAAACTACAATGTTGAATTTTTGATACATGTGTTTTGTAGGTATACTTACAGTAAACTGGTTGATGAAAGGAGCGATATTGAATCCAAGTGTTGGCTCTTGACCCTGAACAGCACTTTCCCGTAGTAATATATCAGACTCCACCAGCATACCATACACCACAATCCTCTGTGGGAAAATGTGCCCTCCTTCCTCCAGCAGACACCTACATCATATAAATAAGCAAAATATTGTGCAAAATCTCATGAGTGAAGTGAGCATAAATTAAAAAAAACAATTACTTTCTACACACCTGGCCAGAGAAGCCTTCTCCATCAGCTTCTGTCTTATGAGGCCACATGTTTCTACACAGTCCAGGATGATGCCACTCCACAGTTTCTCCCTGGATGGCCTCTGCAGCACCCCCTGTTCATCCTCCGTATGGTTGAGCCAGAACTCTAGTTGCTGCTCTGGAACATTGTTGGAGTGGGCCAGCCTCTTCAGCACTTCCTGTTGCTTGCTCTTTTCCACAGAGCTGTAGGCTTTCACATGACCTTGGCTGGCAGCGATGAGGGAGAGCAGAGAGAAACCTTCTGATACATCCAGCACATAGAGGGGGCTGGCACAGTGTGTAGGAACAGCAGGGTCACACTGAGAAGACTTCAGCCGGGAGATGAGTTTGCCTAACGCGCTGCAAAAACTCTGATGGTAGTCGTGGTTGTTTAGTAGTGCTATTTCTGAACACTCCAGCATGCACAGGTCTTTAGATTGATCGGTCTGAAGACATGCTAATTTGCTGCAGAGTTCTGCCTCTGGGTTTGAAACAGGGTTTCCAGGGTGCTGAGGATCCACACACTTGTCTAGATGGATTTTCTGCCCGTCTCTCAGCACAGCGACGCTGCAGAGCCTCAGGTAGGCATCTCGGCAGGAGACCTCGACAATCAGCTCGTCTTGTGGCTTCAGGACAAAACCTGAACAAACAACAAGGGGAAGCGTTAAGGTGGCCTAATTACACTGCAACAAAGGGTTCACAGTGGCTGACTGAAGTACTAATTGTTATGAGAGATAAGTCAGTATATTTGCTATTAAATTCCAATCCTGCTTACATACACATGACAGAATAATATATAAACTGCAAATATAAATATAAGCTGCAATACTTTTAATTTACTTCAAATTTCCATAACTCTAGACTTTTCAAATTTGAAAAGGTCATTCAAAATTCTAAAAAAAAAACATTTAGATGAAAATATTAAAATACTTAAACACAGCCTGTTTTGTTTTGTTAGAAATAAAAGTTGGTTCTTTTTCTAACAAATCACTGCACAACTTTTGCACAACTAATGAAATGCAAAAGATTTACATTTTGGCTATTTCGAATATGCATTTAATGGATTTTTTAACATATTCAGACCAGGAAATTACTAAAGTCAAATATTTTACTTATACTGCGCCAGAGTATACAGTATATCAGCCAATTTAGACTCTTTGAGGTCATTCTTATTGTAAAATGTCCTTGTTATATATGGGTATTGTGTTGAGTATGAGTAACAGAACTCTGGTATAACACCACATGCACAATAGTGAATTACCAATGATCTCTACCATAGATGTATGTTTGAGGATTAAAATAAGGGGGGGGGGAATGAACAATAAAAACAGATATAGTTTTTCATTCTGTCCTGTCAAGTAGCAGGGAAGAAGCACCACTGAGGAACACTTTACATCTAGATGCAGGCAAAGAGAAAAGGCAAATGTATAAAGCAGAGAGGAGAGGAAGGGAGAGCACATCCAATTGAGAAATGAGATTCAGGGGGACCAGGCAGTGAGGATTCCTACAGGAATAACATCTGTTCGTGTCTTCATGTCAACGCGGGGCTCGTCACAGGTATTTCAGAGAAATGCATATTTATTCCCTATAAGAATTTCATGAACACTAAAGAGTGTCACGGACGATCAAGGCGCACACGTCACAGCGGCCGGGAAACGGATGTTGGTGATCACCGGGAAAAGGTGGTGGCTCCCTTGAGGCTGCCTTTGCCAATTAGCGGCACTGTGAAATGGTGTTGAGCCCTGCCTGAAAGATGATGCACTGCGATGCCAACTGGAACATGTCATCTGATGTCAGTGGCTATTAAGGCCTCGGATGATAGCAAAGAAATGAGTACGTATGTGCCGCCCTTAGGGACATTTGACAAACCTAAGTTAAAGCCAAGTAAAACTTGCCTGCGTGCTGTATTAAAATGGGACAATACATTTTTTTAATGTGTCGTTACAGAGCAGGTTTTAAAGTTTTATATAATTGCAGCTTTCTCTGTTATTGTATATTACATTGAATAACTATCAGAAAACAGTAATTATTAGCTAAAAATATATCCTAAAGCACTCCTGGAATAATTTAAACTACTCAAGTTCTATGGGTACAAAATACTTTAACAACTGTTAATGTGTAATCCATTATAGACACACTGCCCTCATCTGATGTACCATGGAACTGCAGGCAATAAATGGGTATTATTTGGCTATTCTCTCTTTATGAGAATATAAAACAAATTCCCATGATTAAAGAAAACCCACATTGTATTATCTGCTGTTCAGCTAAAAGATCACCATAGAAAAGTCTATAGTATAATACAGGAATATGGTCTACTTACCCCTGGTGCTGTGAGAAGGATAGATAGCTTGTTCCCAGCAGGTGTCCTCCTGGGGTCCAGTAGACAGACTACTCTCCTCATCCAAGTGGAGCTGGAACCAGACTGCCAGAGCATCCACCTCTCCCTCTTGAATCACAGGCAGCCGGATCTCCTGAACCTCAGTGCAGCTCAGGCCCTCCAGTTCCTACAGGTTACATATGTACCCATATTTCTAATTACCATCTCTTTAGACTGTAACAGAATACTTACTCATATTTTTTATTCTAATTACATAATGCCGTAATGTAATCTGCTACTCCCCAATGCTGCCCACAGGTAATGTGTGTACAGTGTACCGGAAAGTATTCAGACCCCCTTGAATTTTCCACTCTTCGTTATACTGCAGCCATTTTCTAAAATCATTTACCATCATTTAATTTTTTTCCACATTAATGTAAACACAGCACCTGATATTGACAGAAAAACACAGAATTGTTGACATTTTTGCAGAAAAAAGTGAAATATGACATGGTCCTAAGTATCAGAGCCTTTGCTGACACTCATATATTGAACTCAGGTCCGTCCATTTCTTCTGATCGTCCTTCAGATGGTTCTACACCTTTATTTGAGTCCAGCTGTGTTTGATGATACTGATTGGACTTGATTAGGAACGCAACACACACCTGTCTATATAAGACCTTACAGCTCACAGTGCATGTTAGAGCAAATGAGGATCATGAGGTCAAAGGAACTGCCTGAAGAGCTCAGAGACAGAACTGTGGCAAGGCACAGATCTGGCCAAGGTTACAAAACAATTCTGCTACACTTAAGATTCCTAGGAGCACAGTGGCCTCCATCATCCTTAAATGGAAGATGTTTTGGATGACCAGAACCTTTCTTAGAGCACGTGTGAGGAGAAAACCAGGATCTGCTCATCACAGTCCCAACCGTGAAGCATGGTGGTGGCAGCATCATGCTGTTGGGATGTTTTTCAGCTGCAGGAACACGGATGACTGGTTGCAATGGGGGGAAAGTTGAATGCGGCCAAGTACAGGGAAGGAAGGAAAACCTTCTCCAGAGTGCTCAGGACCTCAGACTGGGCTGAAGGTTTACCTTCCAACAAGACAATGACAATGTGGCTTCACAACAACTCCTTGATTGTTCTTCAATGGACACAGCCAGAGCCCTGACCTAAACCCAATTGAGCATCTCTGGAGAGACTGTTTACCATTCAACCTGACAGAACTGGAGAGAATCTGCAAAGACTAATGGCAGAGGATCCCCAAATCCAGGTGTGAAAAACTTGTTGCATCTTTCCTCAAAAGACTCGTGGCTATATTAGATCAAAAGGGTGCTTCTACTAAATACTGAGCAAAGGGTTTGAATACTTAGGACCATACAATATTTTGGTTTTTCTTTTTTCATAAATCTGCAAAAATGTCAACAATTCTGTGTTTTTCTGTCAATATAGGGTGCTGTGTGCACATTAGTGAGGAAAAAAAAAGAACTTTAGTGGACATTTTTGCAAATGGCTGCAATATAACAGAGTGAAAAATTTAAGGGGTCTGAATTTTATACCCACTGTAGCTGGTACATACAAGCTGGTAAGCACTAAAAGCTGATAAACAGAGAATAATCCCTGCAGACCTATTGCTAAATGACTGGTTGGTAATGTACAACATTTAAGTCTTTGAGGCGGCCCATATGGCCAGATAATTTATGCCGTGTTAAATTATTTAGCCTGACTGAATGCAACAAAAACACTGAATGTTAAGATTTCTCACATGGCTTTATGGCTTAAACACAAAGAACAATGAAAAGTCAACCAGCACTAATATGATACTGGTATTCAGATACTAGAAATCTCTTTCTCTCACCTGCACATTGTTGAAATCTATGCTGAGGGCTTTGAATGGCTCTGTGAGAGGTTTATATCCTCCTGGCAGTCTGCTGAGTCTTTCTGTAGTGTACGGCTCCATGGAGTCATCTGGCTCAGAGCTGCAGCTCACCGGACTATGGAGCTCCCCAGCCGCAGCCATGGATAATCCACCCACTTCTGACACACGAAGTCTGCACAAAAAAAGATCGAGACACAACAAAAGGTCTTCTGTTTGTATCAGCACAATCATGCGTCACATAAAGTCTGTCCAGAAAATCACAAATGGGGGTATACCTGTGATGCCTGCGGATCTCAAGACACTCAACAGCCATACCAAACACAGTGGCTCCAGCCGGGATGACCCGTCCTGTGGCAGACTGTTCTCCAATTTCATTCTCACCCCTCTATGGGGGAGAAACATTTTAGGAAACATTACATTATTTGTTTCATTAATTGTTTCTGTATATTCTGAGCCACAACTAATGCTGGAATGTCAGATATCATGGGACTTAGCACCACTTTATCAGATGAACAACATGCCAGATGCTTATTATTAATAGGCATCTCCCTAGTGAGAGACTGAATAGACAGTAATTACGTATTTTATATGTATATGAACTGTTTCCAATAAAAGGTGTTACAGAGGCAGAAGAGGCAAAACATAAGACTGTTAAACAACAATTCATCAACTACAAAGCTGTCACTTAACACAATGAATGAGGTGTAGCAGAGAGACAGATTGCACTAAGGTAAGTTAATATATAGTATGAATGATTTAAGATCTCAATCCTAACTGATTATTCTATTCTTTATTATTAAATAAAATTACATTTAAAATGAGTTTTCTGAATTGAGTTACCTGTGGAGGCAGCAGGAGGTGATGCCAAGCATGTATGAGACTCTCTATGATGCCTTCTCCAAACAGCCCTGCATCCACTGTCTCTGTCACCACCAATGATACCCTAAACAGTGAGTAAATATTTTTTGAAAGATTACGGTATATACATCAATGCTTAAAACTAAAAACAATAAACATGACATGAGGAACAGTAACACTGACAGTAGAGTAGAGAACAACACCCATATGGTCAATCCCAGTTATTTTAGATATCTGTACCTGTGTGGGATGTCTTTGGGCACTTCCATCTCCAGAGATTTCATATGCAGGATCTTGATGCTGCCATCCATCCCATTAGCAGCCACTACCTCACAGGCCAGCTCATACATCGTCTTGGACAGTTCACAGGCGTACACCTCAGTAGCCCCTGCCTTCTTAGCACACATACTTAACAGAGAGAAACCGAAAATAAGAACAACAGGCAGTACTAACTGTGGTGTTGTGCCAGCAGAACCAAACCAGATTCTGATGGAAAATATCTCACCCAAGGATTCCAGTACCAGTACCTATGTCAAGTACAGTGTTACAGCCGTTTCGCACAGCCTTTTGAATGGCTTGCTGGTACTTCTGATTCCTCCCGTGGTCATTGAGCATAAGGAAATGCCAGCGCTCCACCAGCCAGTTGGCCACACGGTAGAAGTTCTCTCTTGCTTCTGGGTAGTCTGGTCTCAGCTTCAATGCTTTGTGAAAATGACCTGCAGCTTCATCTCTGAATCCCATTCTGGATAATAGAAAGAGAGATGCTGTCAACGCCTATTGCAGAATACCTTAAAAAATCCACAATCATTTAGTCATTATTCAGAGGAGAGCACCTGAACAAGTGTTCACCCATGCTGTTCAGGATGACCTCATCAGTAGGAAAAAGTTCCAGCGCTTGTTCGTAACAATCGAAGAGGTCCTGAATGCGGCCCACAGAGTCCAGCTCTTCTGACCATTTGAAGAGAGTAAACCTGAATGACTCCTGAAACAGAGAGGAATCATTGAACAGCAGATGGTAGCACAACTGTGGCTGATTACATGCACACAATATGTAGTACACATATATTGTAAACAGTTATTACCCTTGCAAAGTCTTTAAACATAGGTGCAAGGTTGAGGGCGAGAAGGTAGTGCACAAACGCAGTCCCATAATCTTGGTTGAACAGGCACTGCTGGGCACTTTCCAATGAACTGGAGACCAGCTCATTCCTTGCAGGGTCCACTCTGCGTCGCCTTCGGGGCCTCCTACTGTTTCGTGGCCTGGCACTTGCATTGGGCATCCCTTGGAGAAAAAGTAGTCTTTTAGATATAGAACATACAACATGGTCAGCTATAGGCCACTTAAGTGAGGTCCAACTAAGTCATGGCTGACACGATTATTTTCATTCCTGATACGTTTGCTTCTCTGAATGTGAGCATGCTTTATCCATTTCATTATACTATTCTTTATTACTGTATCATTAACGTCTGAGGGATATTTTACTACACGAGTTAGCTGAAAAGAATACTTCCAAATAAATGCTTCTCAATATGCATTAAGGTTTTATTTAAACTTACTGTTTCAGATCACAGGCTGCAGTATGGGATGGTGATACACGATGACAACTATGTAGCTCAATTAAATGTCGTTAATAATTTTGGAAATGCTAACATTGCGTTAGGACACTCGTTAGCATAGTGGTGAACATCAGCAACGTTAGCAGCAACCTAAGATCAGCTCACGTAATAAAAGCTCCTCTGCCAGTCGCTACGATATGGATAAATTTCACAGTCTGTTTATATTCACGCATCTAGCTATTTAAACGGCATATCGCATTTATTTCGCCACGAATCTAACGTCTACTAGACAGCAAGAAACATGTCCGTGCACTAAACAGCTCGGAACGAAACATATAGCTAACAGTACATGGTTCCGAGGACAAGGTTACAGAGAGATTTCAATTGATTTTAAATTACAAGTGGGACAAATTTCACTACAGCAGAGATGGTGAATAGTAAACATCGTATTCATTTACTAATTATGCAACAGTATGTATCTCTGCCTCCGATTTACGTCTGCGGGGAAACAATTACAGGCGAATCTTGAGTCACAATCAAAGAGTTGGAAACAACAAGATAGTTCCCGCCCAGGAAAACCCCGAACTGTCCTACCCCTTCCCAAATAACCACCCAAATACCCTTTCAAGCATCTCAGTCTCTCTAAAGTGTGCTCAGAATGTGCTACACACTGGTGTTTTCTGTGGTTATTTATTTATTTATTGCATTTCCATTTCCGATTCCAGTACCTCTTCTGGAAGAAGTCTTTACAATCATCTGCACACATGTATTGTATATGATAAATTCAGTACAGATCACTCGTCAATAAAATCGAATTGTCATCTCTTCCATCAAACACTTCAGTGATGTAGCACAAGGACATTAATAGATACACAATGTAACAATAAACCACACATTTTTGTTTTGATTCTTTTTTCTAACAGTAGTCTAGTTATTTTTTTACAAAAAAAAAACATAGTAATATTTTGAGTGCACCTTCTCGTAATAGAACATATTTTTGAGTGTTACTGTTGTTTTCAGATAAATAAAACATCCGCTGATATATCTTTTGACGTTTATCGGCCCTCTCCGGAAGTCGCCTGGATTGAACCATCTTGCAGTGACCACCCTTCGGTCGAAGTTTTGCTACACGCACACAGATGTCAGCAGAGTTTCCCAATCTGTCACTTTGCCTGGTGGTGGAGAGCTTTGGATGGAGGAAGGAAAAACTGGACAGTGGAGCCGGGACTTTTTTTTTTGACAACGCTTGCGACCCGACTTCTGATGAGTACTTCACTCACCGATAGTGTATTGTTGTCACCTTTTCCCCGTTATACCTGTTAGCCAATCCTCGCTTTGACAGCCGCTGAACAACACCCATGCGCCTGTTTAAGAAGTTGCAATGCTAACCCCTGTTAGCTGCCGCTACTTTAAGTAGCTATGTTTTCTCAGCCTGTTTTAAAACTTCCCGTGAAAAAAGCGACAGTTTGACAATAAGGACAGTTTATTCTTTGAAGCTTGAAAGTAAGTGGCGCTTTCGGCGACTATTTTCGTTGTTGAAAACGAAGCTATCAATCTGTCAGAGAAATGGGACTACACCCGCTGGAATTCAGCGAATGCTATCTGGACAGCCCAAGCTTCAGGGAGAAAATCAAGATACATGAAGCAGAGCTGGACAAAACCAACAGGTTTATCAAAGAGCTGTACAAAGATGGGAAGAACCTCATCAATGCAACTAAGCGTAAGTCCTTCAAATTCACTCTGTAGTGTAAGAAATGTCACAAAAGCTATGCACTTGCCTCACCGGTGATGTCATGTTTGGGTGCTTAACAGTAGGAGAACAGATTTGGAGATAACAGGAGGGAATGTCTTGACAACCAGATTAAGCTGCTGTCATATATTACATGAGGGCAGTTTTCAGATTATTTAATATTAGCCTTTACACTGTTTGCTCACAGCCACACACCTGAACTGGGTCAAAATGATTAGATTGTTATCTGTTTGATCTCTAATCTTGTGGGCTGGGCTTGTTGTAAGGTGTCCTTCCAGTCAGGAATGTTTCACACAGTCATCTAAAATGGACTCTCTTAGTAAAAAGTGTATTTCTTAAAAAATGAAATCTCTTAGTAAAAAGTGTATTTCTTAAAAAAAAAAAAAAAGCCAGATGCAACAAAACATGTCTGTTTGCATAAGCTTAGAATTGCTTTAAGTGAAAAGTGCGATGACTCAGTTGTGTGCAATGCTGTAGATTTGAGTACTGTATGCTCCAGGCATGCCCCTGCAGCACTGCTTCACTTAGAGGCGAGCACTGTTATCAGGCTTTTCTTCTCTCAGACCTTCAAAAAAAGCTTTACTTAATGTGTTGGTGCTGTGGTCTGAGGTACTTTCCAGGTATGTCTTTCATTTTGAGTAAGGGCAAACTCAATTCTTTCAGCATGTTCATGTGTTCATGTTGTTAAATGTACACAGGGGTTCATGCTGGCTGGATAGTGCAGTAGTTCCAGCAGACATGTTGCTTATTTTAGAGTAATATTAATTGTGTAATTAATGCAGGTGTAGTCATGTGATTTAAAATAAATTGTGTGATGAGTTATAGGCACTCACTTTTCAGCAGTAATGTATAGTAGGTGTGTTATATGTGCGATATCACTGAGATGAAGTTGAAGTTTTAATAAAGTATATTATTCAAAAAAATAACTTGAGGTAAAGATAAACAGAATGTAAAGAGATAACAACCTGCCCAAAAATGCCCTTCCCTGTATAGTAGATACAGCTAAATTTAAAATGCTTGCCAGCTAATTCTAGCCAGTGCCACTGTGTAACAATGTACAAAAAAGGAGAGATTTATGGGGTGAGAGAAAGTGTAATGTCTAATCTGTCCTTAGTCCAATGTAAGAGGGAGAAGTGGGGCTGCTCATAGATGTTTATCACTCCCATTCCTTCTTGTCATTCATTTGACAGACTGGCAGACAGCAGTTGACTGGCAGACATTATATATATTATTGTAGAGCAGGATCACTAGAAGAGTTTAGTAAGTAAGTAAACTTTATTTATGTAGCACCTTTCACAGATAAAATCACAAGGTGCATTACAAAGTGCATTAAAACAAAAAGAACATTTAAAACAAAAATTGAATTGAAGTAAAAAACACAATAAAACCCAGTCAACTAAAAGCTTGTCTAAATAAAAGTGTCTTCAGCTACTGTTTGAAAGAATCAACAGTGGGCCGCACGGAGAGAGAAAGGGGCAGGGCGTTTCAAAGTCTGGGGGCCACTGCCTGAAAGGACTGGTCTCCCTGGGTTTTAAGATGAGTTTTAGGGACCTTAAGGAGGGTTCTGGTGTGAGGATCGAAGACTGTGGCCAGAGAAGTAACATACTAGCATGTCTGTGATGTAGTGGGGGACCTGACCATTCAAAGCTCTAAAAATTAAGGTTAAAATCAATTCTGAATTAGATGGGGAGCCAGTATAAAGAAGATAAAGAAGGGTTTGTTTTTAGCTTGGCTTGCACCTCTTGCTTTATTTTCTGTTTCGTGCCTTATCTGTCAGTAAATGTATCTCCACTCTGCTATACCACCAGCAATGCCAACCATGTGTGTGACACCAGGCAGCACAGCATGATTTAACACTGATCCAAGCAGATTGTGCATGTCAAGAGAGTTGTGAGGTGTCATTTTATTTACCCATCAGTCACCTTTTTCTGCAGTCTTACCTTTACTGCAGCATGAGCTTCTGGAGCTGATTCTGCTTCATAATTCCCCCAGTATTATGCATTACTCTAGTACTAAGCTGTTATTTGCATGCTGCATGCTATTCTTATCCCCAGCCAGTCAGGCCATTCTCCACTGACCTCTCTCATCAGAGTGAATATCCCCCCAAAGCTCCAACTTTAGGAGGGCACTTGTGTTTAAGCTCTGTGTTTATAAAAGCCTAAAAGCCCATTCATCTTGAGCCCCTTTTTATTTTCTGTTTCTTTTTGAAGAGACATAACTCTTCACTTTCTCTAACGACCAAATGGAATTACCAGGAAGACACAGAGTGTGAATATTCATTCGGTCACTGAGAGATGAGTTGATATTGATGGTACTGTGGTGTAAACTGATATGCAGTATCACATTTCAGTAAAGCATGTCATGTGACAGTGGTTAACTATGTGCCACTTTTTTTATGTGGACTTAAAGTGCGTTTGACATGCTGGCATAGTATATCATATGTCTCTAGCTGGCTGTCATTAGGCCTGTGTTCGCCTGTGAGAATATGACTAGGAATAGGAAACTCTGGTCATGGCCTCCCACTGGGGCTATTGCTAAATCAGTTGACGTTTCAGGAAGGAACTGATGGTCATCTTATTATGTGCTGACTTTAACGAAGCTGTCTCAGCCTAATTCACTTGGCTTGCCATTCTGGCCTGCTGTTCTTGGACAGCATTTTCCAAACTAATACCTTTCCATTCTACCAGTGACGTATCAGTTTTATTGGGGTTCTTAAATCACTGTAAACATAAGAGATTTTTTAAAGCCACTGCTGGTAAAAGTAACATGTCTTATCGCCTGGATGTTATTCCACTTCTTAAGTTTAACTACTGTGCAATTAAGACTGTTGATCCTGTTTTTTGTTTTTATAGACTTATTTCAGAATTAATCTGTTATTGAAGTTTTGGGTTCCTGGGACCAAACAGGTGAATGACAATTAAATAAATAAAATACAAAAAAACTTGCTTTTTGAACTTGTGGGTTGACGTCAGTGGTATAGTAATAAATGATTTGCAGTCTGTAGTAACAATTAGCACATTTATTTTCGAGCTGAATGGTAAAAAGTTTTGCTTTGGGCAGCCAAAGTGTAGTTGTTGTTGTCCATTCTCAGCTTCTTGGTAACTCCCTCTCTGCTACAGCTGGGAGGATGTCCCACTACGGAAAGTCCTTGGTTCTGAGAGGAAACTTTAAAGCGGGGCCCTGGGTCGGAGAGCCATGACATGGAAGTACCCACTAGTAGAGCAACATGCAGATGTGCTTCTGTTTCAGAGGGTTTCCTCCACAGGAACTGTGTCCTGTCTGTGCCCTCTTAAATACACCTACTGTTATCTTTAGCGAACATACTGATTTATTGTTTTCTTACCATTGGGCTCTCCTTCTCTGAAGAGCTTGTTAGTTGTGTGCTGTCTTGGGTCTGAGCATCTCTCATATTTATCAGCTTGATAGTACTTATTCTATGCTCTGTTATTGCTGCAATCATCAAGCAGCAATAACAGAGCATAGATGAAGTTATGCAGAAGCCACAAAGGTCAATAATAAGAATTTCCACAGCTGGTCTCCCTCTTTCAGATTGACCAATTGGCTCATAAAAACAACGAAAAATTTCAACTGAATCTTTTTTGACTTTCAGGTTGACCCAGCCACGTGAAGTTCTCTTTCTCTTTGGCAGACAGGTTTAAGAGTAGCCTGCCCTGGTGTGCTTTGGCTCACTGCTGCTCTCTGTAATCACATTACTGATTCTGCCAAGGAGCCACATCACAATCTTTCATTAAAATTGCATTAGCACAAGACGTGAAGTCATGTGGGAGGAACGCTTTTTATCTTTTACTCTAGAGAGAGTCCTACTATAAAAGCACAGCAATGCTTCCATAACTCCTTTTTTGGTTCAAGCACCTTTTACTGCATTATGATCTGTATTGTTTTGGATATCTGCATCTATACACGTCGATACTGTAATGTCTATGATCAGCCACTTCTTGACAGGATGCTGTTCAAAGTATGGTCACCCTACAGACTTGTTTTGAGTTTCAGGAAGTCATGAATGAAGTAATGCATGCTCTGTGGGCAGAGAGCAGGAGGAGGGACGTGGTGGGAGGGGATGGGTGGGTTGCCTCTCTAAAGGGCAAAGGTGCGAGGCAAGTGGAGCAGCGATTTAGCCTGGAAAAGATGGGAGAGTGGAACAGGAAAGGACTGTGGAAAGGCCTAGTGTGTGAATGCCTATGGCCTGGACCAGGCAAGTTCTGACCTAAGTGGCACATCTGATGAGACTGTAGAAATAATAACAAACAACCCTCCAACAGATGCCAATAAATACACAATGGACTTTTTTTGCAGCTGACCTTTGACATATACTTATATTCAATGGGTTGTTTTTGGAAAAAAAAACTCCACTACAGCAGTTAGAACAAATAATTCTAGGTTTCCTGCTATTAACACACAGGTAGTGAAAAACAAGATCGGGTCAATGGTGTTTGTTATCTTTAGGTTCTCAATATGTCATTGGCATCATGTGGAAGTCCTAATTACAATTAACAGGGAGGGGGAGAAGGTGTCCTGCTGCTGTAACGGTTTTACATCGTTCCCCATGTTAATGGAATAAGACCTGCATGCATTAGTTCATTACTTTCCCATTGTGTCATCTTTGTTTTTCTTCCTAACTCTTCTGAAGTGGGGCACCAGTGTTTACGTCACACATCTGGGCATTTTTACTGTGTTTTTCTTGTTATATAACAACCTGGCCTGTAATATCAGATAGATTTAAGGTGGGGTCTGTATGACTCATACGGTGAATCGAGTAGACTGGGGTCTCTGGTATTTTGTAGAGAAACTGGCCAAGTTTGACAGTTCCCAGGTTTGCTTTGAAATGCCTTGCTTTAAAAGGCAAAAAGCAGGCGAAGCTTTTTTTTTCTCCCCTCTGACTCTTGTGTGCCCCAGTGTGGTGTGGTTTTTCTATCTTGTGATAGTTCTTTCCTCTAGGACAGCGGCTATCATTTCAATCTGTTACGCAGACCTCTCATCTGATGCTGTTTATTACTCCACTGGTTGTATCCAGTTGATCTATGCTGTTGAAACTTCAGTTGTCACTGTACAGGACATAATGCTGTTCCTGTTTTTTCCTTCTCTGAATGTGCCTGTTGTTGATTATTGCTGGATGTAACCAGATAGCATTCATTCCTTGTCTTTTATGTAATGAAGTTGGCCTGATATAGTCTCATTAACTGTCCGCTCTACAGTCAGAAGAGCATGCATGCAGCCCATATAATCAGATTGAGGATGGGTGTGATTTGAGCACAATGCTCACATATGGCTCTAATAAGAACTTGCAAATCTATCTATTGACATCAGTGTTCTAGAAGTACACACTCATTTTCCACAGTGATGTGAGTTGCCTTTGCTACATCAAGGATATGTTTAATGTACTAATAAACCACTTTAATAAATAACCCACATTTTTATATTTGTTTTATCTCAAAGTAATAACAGACCTTGAGTATATGCCATCCAAAAGAAAGAAGTATGTAAGATGTAGAAGGCAGAAAAGCACTCCAGTAATACTTTTAACTGGCATAATCCTACGACCACAATAAATCACACAAAATATCTATAACATGTCCTGCAATGACAGGTATAATAACTGCAGCATGTTCTCCCCCCCCCCTTTTTTTAACAGTGCAGTGACATTGGTTAGTGACCGCACCTTACGTCAGGCACAATATAGTGTGGTGAAGCTTTGCTAAGGTGTGTCAAGGTTCAGTGTAATGTTGTCAAAACATGTTTTTACTATCTGGGGCAGCAGTTGAACTTTCCACTCTACATTCCCGTCTATTTGGGGATTATCAAGTCCTGCAGTTTACCAGCAACTGAAATGTTCAATTTAACAATATAATGAATTCACATGCTTCTACAAACACTGTAGCACTAATAATGTTTAACACAACATCCTTTTCTGTCCAATACTAAATATGTACATGTAATGTTGCTACTGCTGAAGCCAAATAAAAAAACTGAAACAAATTTGTATTAGAAACTCATTGTGAGAATAATATTAAATACTGACCAACCTATAAACTTACTGCAAAAAACAAACACCATCCACACAAACGCATCTTCATAAAAACACAACAAATGCAACACCATAAAGAGACTGTTTACAACTCCAATCCCAAAAAAGTTCCAAAAAGTTGGGACAAGGTGGTGTTTACCATTGTGTAGCATCCCTTTGTGTAGCATCTGTGTTTAACTATGTCTGTAAACATCCACAAAGTAAGGAGGCCAGTTGCTGGAGTTTTCAGAGAGAAATGTTGTCCTGTTCTTATCTGCCGCAGGATTCTATCTGCCCAACAGTCCCTGGCCATTCTTAATGGATTTTTTTACTCCAAATGACTTCTTTTAGTGAAAGGTCTGGACTGCAGGCTGGCCAGTTCAGCACCTGCAAAGCCATGCTGTTGTGATGGAAGCAGTTTGCGGTTTAGCATTGTCCTACTGAAATATGCTAGGCCTTCCCTGAAAGAGCTGTTGTCTGGATGGGAGCATACGTTGCTCTAAAACCTCTGTTCAGCATTGTAGGGCCTTTCAAGATGTGTCAGCTGCCCACACCAGATTAATGCAAACCCATACTGTCAGAGATGCAGGCCTTTAAACTGTCCTCTGATAACATGCTGTATGGTCCCTCTCCTCTCTTGTCCCCAGGACAAGAATTTCAAATTTTGATTAATGTGACCACAGAACATTTTTCCTTTTTGCCTCAGACTATTCATGATGAGCTTTGGCCCAGAGAAGACGGTGGTGTTTCTGGATTATGTTCACATATGGCTTCTTTTTTAATGATACTTGCTGAGCCCATGCAGTGATGTCCAGTAGAGACTCATCCCTGTTTTTAATGCAGTGCTGCTTGAGGGCCAGAAGATCCTACGCCTCCAGGTTTGATTTTTGGCCCTGTCAGTTGCGCACAGACACTCCTCCTGGTTCTCTGAATCTTTTGATGATATTATGTACTGTAGATGGTGGGATCTTCTAAGTCTTTGCAATTTTATGCTGAGGAACATTTTTCTAAAATTGTTCCACGATTTTTAGACACAGGTTGTCGCAAATTGGTAAACCTCTGCTCATTTATATCTGAGAATCACTGCCTCTCTGAAATGCTCTTTTTTTACCCAGCCATGTTCTCACCTGTTGCCAATTTATGTAATTAGTTGTCAAATGCGCTTCCATTTGTTTGTGACTTTGCTTTTTCCTTTTCCAGTCTTTTGTTGCCCCGGTCTTGTGTTGCTGCCATCAAGTTCAAAATAAGCTAATATTTTCCATAATATGGTAAAATGTCTCAGTTTCAACATCTGATATGTTCTTTATGATCTATTGGGAATACAGTATGGGGTTATGAGATTTTCAAATCATAGCATTTTGTTTTTATTCACGTTTTACAGTGTCCCTACTTTTTGGAATCTTAGTTGTATTACAAAACTTTAAGGGGAGGCATCATTTAGATGCACATGTCCCTGCACTGCACCTGCTACAAATTAAAGCCAGACTGACCAGAGTCACCTTTTATGGAGTTGCACACCCTGTGCTGGATTCTTGCTGTTTGTGTGGTTTAGATTCTTCCCAGATTTACAGTCACTCCAAAGAAAATTGCTACGTTCAGCATATGACATGTTTGCTTCTAAAATAATGACCAGACAGGCTTATGTTTGTCATACCTTTATTTTGAAAATAATGCCTGCAGGCCATACTTAAGCAGTCCCACATACAATTCATCAGGTTGTGTTTATGAATAAGTCACCTTTAAATGTTTCTGTGGCAGAAACATTTGGGCAAAAAGCGAAAAGGTTTTAGTGCATTAGTAGCATAGTAGTAATATGAGCACCAGAATTATTTGGTGTAGATGACAAGTTTATATAACATATTTTAAATCTAAATGATTGCCTAATAAATTTATTGAAAAAAAAATAGGCGTCTTGAACACTTCTCTCTCCCCCATTCCTTTAAAGATGTGTTTGAGCCTCTGAATAGTTCTTGTGCAGTGTCCTATTTTTTTTCTCAGGTGTATGAGGTGTCTGAGAAACAGGATGTATTTATTTATGTGATATAATAATTACGAAGCTGTGTATTCTTGTGATTTGATTAATATCATTAGAATATGTTATGCTAAATTTCTGTGGATAGATAAGGCAGTTTTGTGCCTGCCTTTTTATTGTGCTTGTGTGTATTTCATACAGCTTTCTTTTGCTGCTTAGGCTTTGAAAAATACCCACCAGTAAGGGAGAAAAAAAAAACATTTCCTTCAAATGCTATATAAAGACCTGCTCAAAGAACCAGCTTCCTGTACTTTAATAACAAATTGGCCAGAGGACTCAGCTTCAGGTTTTTATTTTTAATTCGTTGTGTGCTTTGGGATTGTGAAAAGTTGAGGCTAGGGTTGAAGAGTGGCCCACATTGTATTTTGGACTCTTTGAAATGGATGATTGAGGCGCAAACTGTGCCCTTTGTGCCAGGCTCAGGCAGACATTGTCCAACACCTCACATGTTTGAGCTTTAGGCCCTGCTGTAGAAATAAGCCTTAGCATGTGTATACACACACACACACACACTGCTCACAGAACGTGGAGAGTGCAAGCAGCTGGATAGCCAGAAATAGAAATGAAATGGTGCACCACAAAGTAATATACATCTTGTCCTGTGTATCTTTAAATGTATTTAAACCTCATACATTTTTACACCTCATGTTAAGTTTGCTTTCTTTGTGGCATGTGATACCTGCTCTCTTGGTGCACAAAAGTTTGATGTGCAACAGGATGTAGACTGTAGACAGGATGTTTGCAGAGTGGTTAAATGCGATAGACCTACTTTTTATTACAGCCTACACTGTCAAATTGTTCCTAAGTGCAGTATTTTTGTAAAGATGACAGGTAATTGTAGTGTGTGCAGTCTATTAACTAATACACTATACTATACTATACTATACTATACATGCACTGTGTTTATATTTCAAATTTTTGTTTCAGAGCTTAGCATGGCACAGCGTAAGTTTGCCCAGAGCCTGGGAGAGTTTCAGTTTGAGTACATCGGTGACGCAAAGACAGATGATGAGAGATGTATTGGTAAGTGTGGTTGTATGAACTCATGTGACAAAAGATAAAATAACCAATACTAGTGTGTGTCACCACCACACAGATATGCACTCTAAATGCTTGTTTACAATTCTTTCTCTACCAGCTAATTAAGAGTAGTTACTGGTGTGCACCTGCAAATTAAATCATATGCTGTATATTTTAGGCTGTGTGAGTGAGAGAGAATGAGGCAGAATGGCAGCATTTATTATATTTGAGTGATTTTTTTTCCTTTCAGATGAGTCTTTGCAAGAATTCTCCTCATTCCTGAAAAACCTTGAAGACCAAAGAGAGCTGATGGTGAGACCAACCAGTCAGAACCTGCTTTTTAATCCAGGGGAAATACCTGTGTGTGTGTGTGCGTCTGCGCCTGTGTGTGTGTCTGTGTCCCAGTGATGTATCGCATTTAAATTGTTTAACAGTGTGAATGCTTGCACCATGTTTATTTCCATTGAGCTTACACCCATTACTGCCCATGTTTGGTCTCTATTAACATTTGACTCTGTCATCTACCAGAGAACCAGACAGGCACTCATAATTTATTTTTCTGTAATGTGCCGCACATGTACACACCATCCAGTGAGCAGGGCAAACCTCAGTGTTTCAACACCTTTTTTTTATTTGTGCCTGTTTAAGGGTCACTGTCGCATCACCTGCCTGGGAGTGGCTGCAGAGAGGACAGTAGTTCATAACTGCATAATCACAACTAAGCTTTAAAGACTTGAGATGGATTGCGTTACTGGCAGCAAAGTCCACAACAATACAGCTCATTATGACATATCACCATATTACTGCATCAGACAGCAGTGTTAAAGCTGCTGATTTATAAACCGCAAAAATCACACACCCAATATGTGTCAGAGCTCCACATTTCAAGAGTTCTTCTCATTTAAACAGTAGTTAAGAGGTTGCCACTGATGGTGCCTTGGACAGGGTGCACAGTTTACAGTGTTTGGGACTTTGTATAAACAGCCTTCCTCTTATAATGTCTGTGTGTAGTGTCTGAGGTTAGGGAGTGAACCCATCATCAGTAGCTGACTGTGATGAATATTGCAGTGCCAGGCTCAGACCATAATGTTAACCCACGCACTCAGCACAGTGCGATGACATCACAGTGCAAAGTAAGGAAAGCAGGGCGAGCATGCATGCACAGACATGTCCTGCAGTTAGCTCTGCAGAAACACAGAGAAAAAATACTGACACTTTATCAATAGAAGACAAAGTTGGTGAATAAAGGTGCTCAGAATTTACAGTTTGGTCTCATTTACAGAGTCATAGTTTAGTGTGTTTTCTGTAGACAGCAGCCACTTCTTATGTAACTCTGAAAATTGTTGTTTTGCCAGATGAAATATCCATCAGCTTTGTCATGAGCAATAATGAAGGCATGTATTTTCTGTCTAGATGAGAAACATCACAGAAACTTTAATGAAACCTTTGGAGAAGTTCAGGAAAGAACAGCTCGGTGCAGTAAGGGTAATGTATGATGGTTCATTGCCTCTTGCCTAAATATTGATCCGTTTAGTGGGTCTGTCTGTATGCTTGGTGCATCTTAATGTTTAAGTCTTCTATAATTGTCCAAATCTTCCAATAGCATATTTATTGCACTACACACACAACTTTGTCCCTCATAAATCATCTTTTTCTTACATTTTTCCAATGTTCCCTTTTTAAGGCGCAAAGAAAGAAGTATGAGAAAGAGACAGAGAAGTACTACAGCTCTTTGGAAAAGCTTCTTAATATGTCAGCAAAGAAGAAAGAGCCACAGCTACAAGAGGTATTTATCCTTGTCTGAACTCTGTGAGAGATGTAACATGTAATGCTGAATAGTGGTTCATTATGAGAAAAAAACAGATATAAACAGTTGTTCCCTGTTTTGGTTTTCAATGCCATGAGTAAGAGCCTGGCCTCCAAGCCTGGTGGACTGTTTGAGTTTCCACTGACATGCCTTGCAGCAGTTTTCCTGGCTTGTATAAAAAGGAAATGTGTGCTCTTTTGTGCTGCGCTCTGGGGTCCTCAACCTCAGCTGCAGTTTGTAGAGCAATCTGTACTGCACTGCCATATGATGACAACATTTCGATTGTGGAGTATTGAGAACCCTGTTATGACACCATGTTCTGTCCTCTTGTGTCTGCTTCTTGATGACACCTTGTAAGGCGTACCCGTATGTTTTATACACCAACCAGAGAGGACACTTGAAACTGTTGACGTTATGAATACAGGCTGTTCTGTTCTCTGTGACTCTTTATGGCACAAGGATCTGGTACCAACAGAAATTTATGTCACACTTGAATAAATAGACCCAGTGATTTGTTCACAGCTGCAAGAGTTCAAACTTTATCAACACGCCACAGAGTCAACTAATTAATTGGACACTAAAAATACATCTATTATAGAAGCCAGTGTGTAAACTTAGACCGTAGTTTTTTTGAAGTGATAAGAGAGTAAGTTAGTAATGTTTATTTATGAGTATTTTATGATAATATTGAGACCTACTCAAAAGTATATCACTTCATATATATACTTCAGTTGTGTCAGCTTCCAGTTTCAGATTGCTTTATTGTTATTCTTGTATGTAATGTAGTTATTGTATTTTAAAGCATTGTCTTTGATTTTGCAGCTCACAGACCCTTTTTGTGTGTGAGTTTCCCTCCATAGTCCAAAGAGGGACAAGAAGATTAACTTGGCAGCTGTAGTAGCTGTAGCTGTAATTTAATGTCATATGTTAGTGAGTGTGATTCTGTACAAATAGTACTGTTTAGTAGTTCAGCTTATACTTCACTACAGTTCTGCAGGTTGCTTGCACTCAGGTGGATATTAGAAATTAACGATAGATGATGTATTGTAATTCTTTTCAATCTTTTTTACTTTAAACAAATGCACTTTAGCCTTCTGAGCCTTCACCTTAACTTTACTATAAGATACTGTAGTATGCCGAAGAGCATACTGCAACTCAAAGAGATGTGATTGAACATCTTTGCTTCTTGCTTCAATGCTTTTGTTTGTGACTGTAATTATGGTTATGTGTGTGTGTTTTCCACCTCTTCAGGCAGACATCCAGGTAGAAACCATGAGGAACCACTTTCAGGAGGAGTCATTGGACTATGTGTGCAAACTGCAGGAGATCCAAGAGAGAAAGAAGTTTGAGTGTGTGGAACCAGTGAGTGGAATAAAAAAGCACTGCTGTGACTTCTTTCACAGTAAAGGAGAGTTTTAAGTATTAGTCTAAAATGGCATCATTATGCTCATGAGTTTTGATCTTGGTCGTTTTTTCACTCATGATGTTTTGCTGTAAGACTTGAGGAATAATCAAAACTCACAGTCAAAAAGAATGATCACAAAGCCCAGCAGTTATTCCTGAAATAACTGCAGGCATTATCCTGAAATTCCTCAATAAAAGCAAGAGCAAAATGTGTCTGTTCAGATAACTAAACAGTTTCTGTTTCACATGCTTGTTGATTTCTTTCTGTGGTATAATTTTTATTTGTTTTTTTGCTTTTTTTAGATGCTGGCCTTCTTTCAGACAGTCTTCACCTTTTATCACCAAGGCTTTGAGCTCGCCAAGGACTTTGATCATTATAAAAGAGCACTTCAGATCAATATACAGAATGTAAGAAATATATTTGTTTTATCATAATATTTTACATGTTTGAGGAGTCAGAGCCATTTTTGACCACTAAATGGTAAAAGGCCCCTAAAATATCATTTGCTTCACAGGCTCTACCTGACTGTGATGTTTCAGGTCTTCAGCTACTTTTTGTTTTTCTTCCACCCTCCAATGCCAAGTTTCATTGTTACTTTCTGATTATTACCTAACTGATTCAAAGGGGGTTTTAGGGAATCCCATAAGATTTGTTAGCACTGGCCCCTCATTAGGAAGGTCATTTCTGCTGTGTATCAGGAAGTGACTGTGTGTTTGTCTTCCTCTGCCTCCCAGACAAGGAGCCGATTCGAGGGCACACGGTCAGAAGTGTATGAGCTGATGAAGAGGATCAGAGAAGCACCCCAAGAATACAGGCAGACCAGCCCTATAAGCTGTGAAGGCTACCTCTATGTACAGGAAAAACGTGAGGTTCCTAAATAGTTTGAATGTGTCCAAATTAGAACTTTTGTGTTAAATCAGAGCAGACTTATTTTTTTGTTTTCCCTATATCTGTGTGTTATTCCAGGGCCACCTCCCTTTGGTTCGAGTTGGGTCAAACGCTACAGCACTTTTGTCAAAGAGCAGAAGATCCTTCACATGGTGACTTTTGACCACAGATCTGGTGGAAAGATTGTGAGTAATTGCAACTCATGCAACATACCATTTTCACTTTTTCAATCAACATACAACTGAAAGCAGTCACATTGTCTTTTAGGGTGAGACAGAGTCCGTCACGCTCAAATCCTGTCTCCGCAAAACAACAGACATGTTGGACAGGAGGTTCTGCTTAGACCTCGACATCACAGATCGGTACATCATCACCCCACTCTTTTTGTCAAACACACTGATAAAATTGCCCAAGTATGCATTCACTTGTTTATAGCTACCAAAAAAGCCCCCGAATTAACTACTTAGCTTAGCTCCACACACTTGCTGCTTCCTGTTCTGTGTTTTCCTGGTCCGTATTTTGGATTGCTGAGGGCAGGGCAACAGAACTTGTCTTGGGGAACTGCCCTCACACACAGCTAGGGATACACACACCCTGCTGTGCCCTTCCTTAAAAGATATCTCATTTTGTCAGCCCTGCCCTTTCCTGTAGTATTAATAGAAGAGCAATACCCCAGATTTAGTATGGAAATGTGAGTGCACACATCCACTCTGACTATGATGAGTAATTTGATATCCATCTGGCCCTACATGATGGTAGGTGTCACAAACCAGCTGATGTGACTAATAGGGCTCATGTCTGTAGTTAAAGCAAAACCAAGTGCCTGTGCCCATGGCAGAGGGTATTTTGTGTGTAAAAGAATACTAAGCACATTTGATAGGTTATATTGATGGCAGAATTCCTTACTGTCTTGCTCTACTGTATTTCTGAGGCTTTGTCTCATGTTGATGTGGTGTGGCTCTCTTTAAGCCCAGGGACAATGCTTACAGTACAGGCTCTGTCAGAAGATGACCACAAGTTTTGGATGCAGGCCATGGGTGGGAAGGAACCTGTGAGTCAGCCTTTACTCTGTTTTCATGTACCACTAACACATCTTTTGTCTTTTTACTTTAACAGCTGATAGTAATATTTTAAATGTTTTTAAATGTTAGTGTGTGTTAAAAGTATATTTGTTAACCTTTTAAATACGTCTTAAATATGTTTTATTTTCACTTTTATCAACAGATTGGACAATACCTTGGGAGAACTTTATCTAAAGAAAGAGGAAGTAAGTATAGTTACACCAGAGCTTGTGTCTAAATAAATAAACTTACACTCAATAATCAAGTTTACCTTTCTCACTTATAGTTGATGCTCAACTGGATGATGTGGGTTTAAGTTTTGTGAAGAATTCCATCAGTGCAATAGAAACAAGAGGTGAGCTTTAATAATGTAAATATGCAACTGTTTTTTTAAATCACATGATTATATATTAGGATAATTTCAACATCAGTGATGATAGATACTAACAGGTAACACAAGTGCAGTGTCTTTATCTGTACACAAGGGGGCATACTTTCCCTAATATTAATACAAACGCTGACTAGAAGGAACTGTTGGCAGCGTGTACTGTAGCACTGAAGTTCTCAATAATTTGTTTCAGTACTCACATGCTTATCTGACCTATTTTTAATGAACAAATCAGTTGGAGCCTACCCCTTGTTTGGTGTATATTGCTTTATTAAAAGCAGAATTTGATTTAAATTGCAGTGACATTCATGCTCCATACACCATATTCCTATTGTATCTTTACTTAGTACTTTACTTAGTACTTGTATCTTTACTTAGAAACGTTTTATTCAATGAAGTTGTAATAATATTTTTCCTTATTAGGTATTAATGACCAAGGCCTGTACAGGGTTGTGGGTGTAAGCTCCAAGGTACAGAAGCACCTCTCATTAATGATTGGTAAGTTGAGGTGCCATCTCCCTCCCCCTTTTAAATTTCTGTACATGTTTTTTTGGGGGGCATTTTTAGAGTTGAATAGAGTAGGTTTTTTAATCTTTATGTGTCTTTATGTTACTCTCTTAATATTAAAAAGTAACTCACAGTCAGCCCCTGCCTCCTACTGGTGTCTCTGAAGTGCCATTGTGTATCTTATTTTCATTCAGTTTTATTTCCCACCAAACAGCATACATAGTTTGGCCCACTCATGATTTGCACTTAACACACCACTAAGGCAGCCTGTCGCATGCTCGTGACTGGTCTAGTCTGTTAGTTGCTTTTCTCCGTTTCCTTTACGCCCCTCCCTTGTCTTGGATCCCTTTCACTCAGGCCCTTTTCTATAGAGCATGTCCTCTGTCCTTTCCACTGCTCTCTGTCTGCTCTCTGGTTTCCTGCTGTCTCCAGCTCTCTTTCAGCTCTGTGTTCAGAATGACAACAAACTCAGCCTCAGCCTGTCTCAGCTTCCCCAATAAAAACCAGCCTCCCAACCTGCGGACTCATTCTGTAGGCTCCATTAACACTCTGCTGCAGAACTTTTAAGAGGTTTTAAAAGCAAGAGTATGTTATGAAAAACTTCACCAATCTTGACATTCCACATTTTCTTGTGAATTATTTTGATCTCATGTACACTTGAATGATTGGAAATGAGTCAATGTATTATGAAGAGGATAATTTTATTAAAATGTACCCTAAAATAACTCACTGCACAGTATGGCAATGGTTATATTACTAAACATTCACAAACATTTCATGCACACAATAGTCAACAGTGAGTGGGTGATACAAGCTTTAAACCCCTGAAGACTTTTAGATCCTCCCACTCCACCTCCTTTTCATCTCTCACCCACCAACGTGGATCTGGTCCAGTCTGAGAGGACAGAATGATAGAAAGCTCTCCCATCATATTACAGTATAAACAAAGAGAGCGGCACCTATTGAATGACAGGCAACAATATAACAGGAAGAAGACTGTAAAAGTGAGCTCCATTCTGTCTCTGACCTGTCTGTGGTACATGCAGAAAGGCTGTGTGTGTGTATCAGAGTGTGGCCATATTAGTTGCTGAATAGAGGTTTTCATTCTATAGATATAATTGCAGAGTGGGGCAAATTTGAGGATTGCTTTGAGCTGTTTTCGTAGAAGAACTTAATACATTTAACATTTTTGTGATTGAAGGCAGATATGACCATGTATTTATTAAACATTGAGACTAAACCAAGTGCTTAAAATATGTATGCTATGTCTATTTAATAAAAGAGGTAAGTTAATAACAATATCATTTAAATGGACTCTCAACCTGTCCACATATAAGGAAATTCAGCAAGTCAGGTCACGGTACCTTACAGGGTAAATCCAAGGGTTAAGGCACGCTCAGTACAAGTTTACACAGCTATCTATTGAAGACAATGAGAAGATGCAGTGGAAGGATACAGACACCACCCAATCTAATTCTTTTGGATTTAACTCTATAAAGCTGTTTATGCATGTGACAAGCTGTCTTGAGAAAGTATACAGACATGTTCACAATGTAATTAAACTGTCCATTTGGTTGTGGTTCAAACACACAAGCTATGCTTACTCTGTCTTTCTTACACGTTTCATTCAAATTCAGATCTCCACACCTTTTATAATTGCATCGTGGAGAGCTTTTCTGCATCTACAGGTGTCTTGTTTTGACCAGTTTAACCCAGGACCAAAATGGCCTCAAAGGGCCTAGATTCCATCAGTCTCACATACAGCGACATCCAGTAAAAAACACTCCATAAACGCATTTGCTTTAAGAAGTGACTATTGGATAGGTCATTTATTGGCTAACATAGTCCAAGAATCACACAGCCCTCCTGGCTGCAGTGCATAAATGAAATGAGAAAAATAAATTCCCCTGTTACAGACCACCTACCACCCATAAAGTCTCTTTGGTGACTTAGGCCATGCGTGGTACATGTGTCTGACTCAAATGCTTCACTGACACTTTGCACTTCCCCATCCTCTGTAATTCATCAGAGGTTACTTAAGGTGTGACTAAAGCCCCCTGAATTTTCAGCACAACACACCCCTGGAGTCCCTGTGGAGTCAGTGAAGTAGTAAGGGATTAATTAAACTTGTAATGAGTGTAGAGCCAGCAGCTCTCTACAGGAGCTGCAACTTCCTTCCACATCCACTGGGCCTAGACAAGACCCCTGAGGCTAGTAGCAATGCTTTTATCCTTATATGGCTAATTGCAAGTTACATATTTATATTATATATTAGGACTTTCCTGGCTGTCCACAAACTGCATTTAAGGAGATTAGTTGAGTAATTACTCAGTAAATGAATTTTTGTAGTGATGATGTGTTGCATGATTGTGATTCAGATGAGAAGAGCAACGAAGTTGATCTGTCTACCGGTGAAGACTGGGACATTAAGACCATAACAAGTGCACTGAAACTCTATTTGAGGTAAGCAACAGTTTGTGGCAGACACAGACATGCATGTGTCCTGTTTTGGTCATGTTTAATTGTTAATATAATTGTTACCTTGCTGTGTAGTGATTGTTAACCCATCTTGTTAACACTCTAACTGTCAACCTCTTTGAGCTACAGAGGCAACTGTGTGAAATTTCTGGTGTTTTTTATGTCTTTAGTCTGCAAGACTTAGAGATTAAAAATGAAGAAAACCTTAGAATGAAAGAAGTCAACCTGCTTAACTCGCTTTTCATCTATGCTTGAGGCTCCCAGCTACAGTAGCTGGTACCAGCATTAGATAAAAGTTGCATTATGGGTAAGGTAGGCACCATGTTATAACAGAAGAATGAGGCGTAGCTTAAAAAAGACATCTGGTTGTATAATCCATTTTTAACTGCCCATTTGAGTCAGTACTATAGAACTGCAGAGAGATGACATACAAGCTTAGTACATAATTGATCAATTTTGATTCTTTTTGTAAATCACCTGACTGTATTATTTAAAGCTGTCGTGTATCCAAGCAAATCCACATCTGCACTTAGACAAACCTGGGGGTTAATGGATTTTTTATACATCTCTTTTGATGAATGAGATCTTCTCCATTCGCTTAAATTTGAAGCATTTCGTCCATTGTCGGCGTTGTCAGGCCTTTTATAAAATGCCTACAGATTTAATTATGCAAAGTGCCTTTGTATAATTAACTCTTTGCAAACTCACATTGCTTAAGATACGCATGTTCCACACTCACCAATTCCTTCCAGGTTGGCAGAGAGTGTGGGTGAAGTTCAGAGATTAAAAATGTAGTTTGGCTGCAAGAAGCTGAAGCAGTTTCATTTACATGCCAATTTGTTTTTGAGTAAATGTGTAGTTACAAGAAATTGAGTTGGATGTGCTTATTTAATGGAAAGAAAAGTTGTATTTAAAGTTTGAAATTTGCCAGCAAGATTTTACAAGCAGTGTTTTCTGTTTTATTTTAAAGTACCGTATCTGCTGTCTTCTTGCAGTCACATTATCATCTATCAGATCTGATAGACAGCAATTTAGTTAGCTTAAATGTCATATTAATAATAACATTGAAGTGTTACCACGAAATCTTATGGTAGTATAGTTTGTATAGTGTGTCCATATTGCAGTTTCTATAGAACAGCATGGTAGTTACACTACTCTCCAATAGCACATACTCTGATTATGTTGTGAATGCTGGGCTGTGACTGGCTGGGTTTATGCATCGACCACTTCCAGGAAGCAGTTTGATGTGCTGAGCTTTGGACCAAGGGAAAATATTCTCCGTTTTAACTCCCCAAATAAGTCTCTCTGCTCTATTTAGCTGGCCAATGCTTACAACAAATTTCTAAACATTGTTTAAGCTAATGTAGCATAACTGTATTAAACCGAGCTGAGTGTTGTTCTGTTTTGTTTTTCACTTGTCTGACCTGCTGGAATAAAGTAGGGTCAATCTCCTCAGTTTCCTCTGAGGCTAAGTACCTTTGGCCACTTGCCAGCTGCAGTGTGAAAGTACCTTCAGATGAACTTGGTTATCTCAACGCGTACACCATCTAATTCCATCCCCCGGCCTGGCCACATTAATCATTGCTGTGTGCAGACCCTATAAAACAGTGTGCCAGCTATTTCTGTCCCCCCTTTTTCACTTCAGCTTCACCATCCTCTCCCCCCAAACCCTTCTCTCTCTCTCTCTCTCTCTCTCTCTCTCTCTCTCTCTCTCTCTCTTTGAAGGAGCCTTCCTGAGCCGTTGATGACCTATGGACTTTACAAAGAGTTCATCAGCCCTGCAAGTAGGTTCTTGCACCTTTTACACCAACACATCATCTGAATATACAACCATAAGCAGTGCCTATACATATGCTGTTTGTCTGGAATCAACCTCCTTAAGCATTCCTTAAGCAATCTTTGAAAAACTAAAGATCTTTGAAGGGAAAGTGTGTAATTGTGGTCAACCTTCGTGTAAAGTGTGTCTGAAAGCTACCGTGTGGTGGTGTGTGTCTTGAATTCTAATTAGCTGCTTTATGTCTTCTCACTCAGTTTCAGAAATCTGCTCCTCTCAGCCTTTCATAGATTTGTAGTTGATTTGACTTTACTTAAGAGCTTTTTAGCAATTTTTTGACATTCATATTTACACAAGAGCACAGGTGTATGAGCTCTATTGTCATATACTTTCTACCTGTTAACGATGCTGGTAAATATGTAGTCAAATTAGTCATTAAAGATTTAAGATCGGTACAATATACTGACCGTAAACAGTAAAAAAGGCAACTTTTTCCTGCCCACATAACATAATTTCTGTATGAAATGTTTTTTTAAAGCAAGCCAAACTTGAATCTTATTACAACAAGTGCTATAATTGGATCAGGTTGACATTTTTATCAGGCACTCGCAATGCCCTCATAACGAGGGGGAAAAAATGGATTAGCAATGAATATTTTTTGATGGATGACAGCATCCATAAGAAGCTATTTTTCCATGTTTAAATCCTTGTCGTTCCCATAGTAATGATATTTTGTGTGTCACTGTCTGTGTGTGTGTTGGTGTGTGGGCGGTCAGATGCCCATGTGTGAGGAAATGTTTAAGAGATGATCTTGGGGGTTTTAACACAACCCTTTTATACGGTAGCGACAGTAATGTAAAGCTATCTCCTCCACCAGCATATTGGTCCCTGCTGCCAAATTCTGGGAGGCTTCACACCATATACCACCATCACACCTCTTCTTCATGTTTTTGAAGTTGAATATATCTCCCTCCAGTGCTTAATCCCTAACACTTAAGGGAGATACCTGATTATTGTGCCCTTAAATGTCCTTTAACCTTTAAGCTAATTTCTTACATTTCCTAAATTATCTATGAATGGTCTTTAGGGGCTCAATAAAAGGTTCGTTCTACACCTGAATAACTTATTTGTTGTGTTGTTACCTCAGTGTGTACTGCGAATAACAGTGCACTATGCGCAGTGTTTCATCATCTAAATGTTTTCTAAATTTACTGTATTGAATCTGAGCAGTGTTGGCTTTCATCCACCCAAGGAGCACAGAGGAATCCTTGTAGTTTAATGTGTGTGCATGGTTGTATCTGTATTTGAACAGAGGGCGATAGTCCCGAGTCTCGCATCCAAGCCGTCCACTGCCTGGTCCACAAACTTCCAGAGAGGAATCGACAAGTCCTCGGGCTGCTCATGAAGCATCTGGCCAAGTGAGTGTTCATAGTTTCTTGGTCATAGTTCACCCAATCTCCACCCCCTCTCTCTCTCAGTTCTCTCTTTCTGCTCTTTCTGTCTGTCTCCTTATTCTCACTCCACATGCTTTCTCTCTCTCTCCCTCACTCCCACTCTCTTCACTCCCCCTTCCCTGCTGTCACTCCATCTCTTCTCTGTCTTCTCACTGACTGCTGGGTAAGAAAATTGATGCTGCTATCATATTAACATTCTTTTCTTTGGTCATTTTGGTGTATATTTAAAGTTGTTGGAAGGAGGACTGAGTTGTCAAGCATACATTACCTGTTCATCATGCTGATTTGCAGCCCACAGGTTGAAGTAAAATTAAATATACCCCCCCCCCCCAAATTAAGTCCGCTCTTCAAATTTCTGTATATACCCCTAAATGGACCTCTATTGTGCATCACCCCCTTTGTGAGATTAGATAGGAAGAAAGATTTGAGAAATAACATTAGCTAACATTACAAGGTTTTACCTCAGCAAGCTTTTTATAAACTAAATATGAGCAAATTGAAGATAAGTAAATAATCCCTCTTCCCTGAGGCAGTGAAAGTCTGGTGGATCTTATTTCATAGAAACCCACTGCAGAATCAGGCTCTGGTAAAAAGGCAGCGCTATTGAAATTGAATTTGGATTATCCAGCGTGAAATTCTCCAGACTGGAGAGACTCGAATATTTTTCTGAAGTTGGCGTGTGTGCATGTCCTGCAGGGGAAGGGAGCAAAGCCAGAATTTCACACTCCTATCTGAAATGGTTTCAGAGATGTTATAAATGTGAGTTGTCACCAATGTTTTTGTCTTCAAAGGCATCCTTTGAAGCTATTTAAACTGTCTCTCTGCAGCTGTGCTGCATATCATCATATTTTGAGTGTGAAATCTCTTCACCTGTCTGTATAACTTTTTCTTCAATAAAGGTTTTCTCCATTTTTTTTGACCACCTATGATAAAGTTTAATCTACCGAAGATGTTCCAGTTTTAAAATGGCTGTAGGAGACAACAAGTAAAACACTGATTCTTTCTTGTTTTAAATCATCTGGTGATATCAATGTTTCAGCCCTGTAAATGTGATCAAATAGTTACCACTTAGTTACCACTTAGAAGCAATTTATGTGTGAAGCTGTGTGTAATCATATGAAAAAAAACAAGTAAGAAAAATATATACAGAAAAAACAATAAAGAGAAGTTTCAAAGATTGTATTATCACATGTGGTAGTGTTTGAGCCTTGACTTGAATTTGATTGTGTTTCTAAGGCAAACATTTTCTATTGTCTATTCATTTTCTTGTTTGTGCTTCTATGTACAATAGCTCTCTTTCTTTCCTTATATTTTAAGTCTGTATAGTTAAGTTAGTTGTAAAATGTCCTTAATATGTGCTGTTACTTCCCTCAGTGTGGCAGCCCACAGCAAACAGAATCTGATGACCGTGGCTAACCTGGGTGTGGTGTTTGGCCCTACATTAATGAGGCCACAGGAAGAGACTGTGGCTGCCATCATGGATCTTAAGTTTCAAAACATTGTGGTGGAAATCCTCATTGAACACCATGAAAAGGTAAGGATTACTGTAGGATTTAGCACATATGTAGAGAAGTATCAATTGTGCTTTTTAAAAGTAAGATTTGAAAGTATCTATAGATAACAAACTTAAGAAATTCAATTGACTTGATCAACTGTCTGTGGAAACAGTGGGGAATCTTTCAGCTGTACGGATGGTCCCCCTAAAATGTTGTTTTTGATTTGCTGGCTCATTGCACTGTGTGTGATTCATTCTGTCAACATTTTGTGTATAATTATGTTTCACTTTCCATCCCCATTTATATATACTAAATGCTTGGCACAAGAGCAGGGTAAAATGAGAGCTCCAATTGAAATCTGAGGTAGCATGACTTCAGTAAGCTGTACACAGCAGCTTTTGTGTTTATCTACCTGGGTGGTGCATAATTACTGAAGGATAATAAGTGTGTAAGCCAAACAAAATATGTTTGTAAGGCCAGCTCCCTTACCACAAAGCATTTTATACTGTTGTTTAGAAGTTTTGCATTTTGCCCCTAAATTATCATTTGGCAGTTTCTGTTGGCAGAGCAGTGCACATACTGTACTAACCTTACACCAGAATTTTATTTGGCTAAGAGTCTCAGTCTTGTGTTGGTAGACTCTTTGTTAACCCACTGAACCCCAAAACGTGCCAGCAGGTTTGAAACGCATGCAGCAAAGTGCAGCCTTTGCACAACCTAGATTCATCCCAACAAGGAAACCATGATTGATTGACTAATGCGGTCTATCATTACCAGGAAAACGTGATATCAGTTCAATATTTTCAGTCCTTAAAATTGACTGCGGCGTACATATCTACTGCCTGCATGTCGTTTGGCTAACTGGGAGTGGGACTTTGTTACCATGGTAGCAGAAGGGAATGTTTTTCTATGTAAAAAGTGTTTAAAGTTATAAATCTTTACCTAAACCTAGCCCGGTTTTTTTAATGCTTAACGTGCTTGATGTGATTGGAATTACTTGTGGGCAGGAAAATACATACTGATTCTAGCTCATTTGTATTCTTGACAGCAACAATCAAAGATATTTAACTTCCCTCTGTCTTTTCTTTTTGGTTTTATTTATGACTTTGCAACTGTATTATACCGCACAAAACACAGGTGTCAAAAATTCCCATCCAACTGGTTGCCATACTAAAAGCAATGTTTTGCATGTGATTGCACAGTATAATAAGCAGAAATTCAACATCACCTTTACCCAGTTGTTAAGGCACAAAGAAGACAGCAGTTTCATTTACAGAAATG
The DNA here is from genome assembly GCF_900634625.1 of Parambassis ranga. Classification (NCBI taxonomy): domain Eukaryota; kingdom Metazoa; phylum Chordata; class Actinopteri; family Ambassidae; genus Parambassis; species Parambassis ranga. The sequence continues at coordinate 15,524,998 of NC_041022.1, read as the reverse complement.
TTGAATCATGCCAATAGGGGGAGCCCTAAGTACTTATTTAGGGTTTAAATACACGGTATCCCCCTTAATTATCAGTATTTTGGTTATTCTGTAACTGATTGTATATATTTTATTATATTTAGAAAGTCTTTTGCCTGCCTGAATACATTTATTTTAGTTATGACTTGTTTCATAACCTGCAGTTCACGGGATCATGTAATCTCCCCAGAATGTCATTAATCGGTGTCAATCCTCAAAGGGGGATAATTCTCCATGCCAAAAGAGAAAAAGGTTTGAGATTAGTTTTCTAATCTGTTTGGAGCAGTACTGCACTCTGCATAGAATCAGATGAAACCAGGGGCGTTGAGTGTTTTTTTTTTTCTCTCTTCCAGCTTCATTAAATTGAGGATCATGTGTTTGAATAATATCTCCACCCGAGCTCACAAATCTAAAATGGGGTGTGAGAAAACAGAGGCTGGATGAAATCAACAGGGTATACAAATGTGCTAAAACAACACCGGCAACCCAGTATATACTGCTAGACTACCCAGAGGTATCCACACCGGCCAGGTGATAAAGGATGTAGTGTTAGAATGCAGCAAGAGCATTTTGGAAAGTACAGCATGTTAGAGCAGGGGAAAAGTTGAGCAGACAGACAGACAGGCATTAACTTCCCTCACAGCTGAGTCCCACTCCAGACTGTTGATACCCCCAGATACCAACAGTAGACTCTGTTTTATATTCACCTCCATCTGCAGAGAGAGGCGAGAGGGGGGAGAGAGGCAGCAGAAACTCTCAGCCATATCAGATTTCTCACTTTTTCTATCTGCCTTTCTCCTACAAACTTTCTCTCTCATGCCCCCTCCTCTGTGTCTGCCTCTCCCGTTCGCACTCAGTCTCACTTTCCCTGCCACTTTCTCTCTCTCTCTCTCTCTCTCTCTCTCTCTCCCTCTCCCTCCCTCCCTTCTCTCCTCTCCTCTCCCTTCCCCACCTCCCTCCTCTCCTCGTCTGTGATCCTTTCTGAGGCTCTGCTGAGACTTCTTCTGCAGCCCTATTCTCTTTTAACTCCACATCTGAAGTTTATATGTAAACACAGGCCGGTGTAAACAGGCTGCGCCAGTTGGCCGGCCTTCCTCAAGTCCAAGCCCTGTTTATTTTCACTCTTTCAGAGATTGGGTCAATTTCTCTAAGGAGAAATGTCACCTTAACGTAGATTCTGGATGGTATGTGATTACATGTGGAGCTTCTGGTTTTTTAGTACAAACAAAATCTTTATACACTTGTTAGGGTCAAATCAATAAGCTGCTCAACTTTCACTACTACCAGTAAGTTTTAAAACCTGAGAGGTCAGTATAGGACATAGTGCTACTCAGCAGCCTTGGAGTATCTGCACTGTGCATGTTTTAATATAGACCTGCCCTTATATATATATGTGTGTGTGTGTGTGTGTGTGTGTGTGTTCAGATCTTTACAGATGCTCCTGAGTCATGCCCTCTTTCACCTGCTGCCCAAATAATATCCGCTCCCACAAGGCAGTCTAAGAAACTCAGTCGACAAAACCGGCCTTTGGCTGTGTATAATCCACAAGCTCTTGACATTCAGAATGGTAAGTGATGTATAACTTCACACCTGTGTATTTTTACATTTTCTGGTATGACAGGAGAGGAGTTAATAAGATGTTTATGCTGTAGAGTAGTTTTAATATGAAAACCACCATAGTCATCCAGGTAGCAGCTCACTCACATCTCTGTTAATTCGTTCCCAAAATGCAACAAACAGCTAATGAGCAATATAATCTATGTCATATAATTAATATAATAAGTACAATTTCAAACCAAGTGCATTTTAGGATAAGGCAGAAATTCCCAATTTATTTCAGCTTATTTTATCATCTTCCCATTTCTTTCATTTAGTTTCACCATCATCAGTTATTCATACCACATCAATCAATCCAGTGTAATTTTCAGTCAATATACTATGTCCTGTGTTTTTACACAACCAAAGAAAATTCTCAATTTAAGCATTACATTTGCTAGTCTGCTCCAAAAAACCTGTGTCACTGTCATCCACTCTAGTTAGGAACATAATAGCTAGCTGGCTAGCTGCCTTTAACTACTGTGGTCCGGAGAAAGCTAAACCTATATAGAAGCAGTGCATCTGTATATTAAAATAGAAATGTATTAAACTATAAGGTGAATATTGATACCACATACACACTGGCTGGAAGAATATTAGGCTGATGGGATGAGGATAATTTAAAGGCAGTGATTTGATACTTATTTGCGTACATAAATTGCTAATTTTAGATCAAAAATCAATCAGAAATACTTTATTAATCTGAGGGGGAAAATGCTTGACTACTTCAAAATGCAACTTTTTTTGCAAATGCAATTTTTCCAGTTTATTATATTTTCGACTTTTTGTGTGGCTTAACTGCACAGGACTATTTCATTTGATAACTGTCAGACGTATAGGCATTATTGCAGCACTGCTTTATTGGACTGTTACTTTTAGTAAGGTGCACCAAATACCCTGAGTGTATCTACCTCTGATTCCTGCTGAGCTCTAAATTCACTGTCACAGTCGGTTCCCATGTGACCACAATGAAGCATAACAGTATCTACAGATGACACACTAAACTCAGTCACCTCCTGTTATACTGCGTGGAGAGATTTGCATCTTGTCTACTGTCAGTTTATCATGGTGTTTGATGAAATGGGAGACTATAAGAGGGTCTCACTCACGCACCAGACGTGATCACCTGACCCACTGACCTAAACAAACTAACTCCAGCAATTTCTGATCCTTTGCCAGTTAAATCCCTTTCCCTCTACAGAGCCAAAGGAGTCTAAATCTGCTTACCAGATTGCCTCTCTTTGTCTCCCTTTGCACCAGCTTTTACCATGGGATATTTGAATATCAGGGATGAAAAGAGTAATCCTTTTTTAACCTTTGTGTCTTTTTATATGGGTCCCATATAATGAGGGTAAAAAGAAATTTAAGGGTGTTGAAGTGGGGGGAAAGAGAAGACTGTTTGAATTCATTTGGCTCTTTTTGCTAGTCTACATGTGGCGCTGCATGTCTGAAATCCCTGCAAATGTGTAGAAAAGTGGATTTATCAGAGTTTTTATGTCAAGACACATTCTGACAGTACAGTATAACTGAAATCCATCTTACAAGAGAGATTCTATTTTACAGTATATTTACAGCATTTGAAGTAGCCAATTAAATTGCCTTTTAGGTAGGAATTGTTGATGTATTTATATCTTGTTTTAGGATGACCTTTTACATCTGCCCAGACTGCAGATGAAAGAGTTGTGCACTGGTGCATTTACAGAAATGCACATTGTCCCTGTCAAATAAACTAAAAAACAAACAAACGAGCAAACTGTGGAAACTTTATTGTGTTTAGTTAAACATTGTACATACACGTTGGCCCTACGTAAAGGCTTAATAAATACACAAACAAACACATATTTGGTATTTAAGCTTAATGTTATGGTTGTATTCAAAGTTAAGAGAATATTTAATTTGCTAATAATTACAAGCCCTATGCGATTTAGTTCAGTGTTATTGAAATATAGACTTTTGGTCTGAACACTTTGATATGTGTTTGCTCATTTTGTGCCTTCCCATTTCCCCAAAGTACAGTTGTTGCTTGACAGTAAAAATGAAATACAAGAGCTTGGATATCCCTACTGTCTCTTAGGTTCCTGTCTGTGACTGCACAAGTGTACCGTATTACTACAAACAATGCAAACTTGGTTGTAAGTCTCGCCTATTCTGACAGCAGTTTGATTTATAAAGTCCCTTGATAATGCAGCATTGCCCTGTGTGTTAATAAATTATTCAGCGGTTTTATCAAGCGAGCTATCATCAGTGAGCTGGAGTAGGGTGAATCTTATACAGTACAATAAAAATGTAAAAAAAAAAAAAAAACGATGTATCTAATTAAGAGTAACAATGATGAATTTGTTTTAAGTGTCAGCAGTGGGAGACAGTTCAAGCCTAGCTACAGATGAGACATCAATGGGCAGCAATGAGTCTGTATCGTCCCAGTCATCGTCAGCCTCTGCCTCAGAGATGCCCCCGGAAAAGACCAAGCATGCCACACTTTGCACCAGCGTCAGCTCAGGCAGCAACTCCAGGTGAGTGCTTCACTAAGCCCCAAATCAATATGTGACTGTGCACCCACTCAAAAATCAGGTATTGGATGGTCGAGCCTCAGTAGAGAAGCTGCAAATATAGGGTTTACGCTGGAATGTTCACTATTACCTTCTTATACAACTCATGCCCTTTTCATTATGTTTGACATGAAAAAATGTGTGACTCAGATCTCAGATCACTTATACCACAGGTTAACAGCCTCAATAATCAATAAGTGTTTGATTGGACAAATGCTACAGAACACACACGGATTCAGCTCAAGACAGTAGTAGTTCAAGAGACGATAAACTTCACGGGTTGTATCCATAACTAGCTAGCTACCATAACATAATTTTAAAAAATAGGTAACAGTCTGGGATGTAAGCTGATGTCTGAAATGACTATTTCTCTCATTCACTGTCTTTGATACAAGCTGGGATCCAAGTTAGCTTAGGTCTTTACTCATGGCTGGATGCTGCACTATTAAGTGACTAATTAAGTATTAAGTATTAAGAGGTGTAATTCAGCTCTACCTGTCATACTTTCCTGTTGACAGTGTTTGCAGTTACTCTCAAGGCCAGAAGGGTGATTTAAAAGTACCACTGTACATTTAATATTTACCATAGGGCAGTATTGATCATCCTAACATACCTGGCATGAGAAAGAACCAATAACTCTGCTGTATCTTTGTGCCTGAGTTTGATGCTAACTTATTAGCACTTGTTTTACTGGATAGGGCCTGAAAGTAGTTCCTCTTAGTCAAAGTTGAGTAACTTCTTCCCCCTTATTAAGTAGTAAATGCATCTTAACATTTTTACCTCCATTCATCATGATACAGTTACACTGTGGTTGCAAGCTCAGTTCCCTCTTTACCACTCTGGAATAAACTATGTACAGCAAGAAAAAAAAAATAATAATAAACAATAATCATAGACTCAATTCTTATGTGAATCATTGTTGCAACCTGTGCCATACGTTAACCAGTCACTGTTTTTGAGTCATCTAAAGAGTGAACAATTAATCAAGGTGAAGAGAAATTAATTTTGAGTCAGCTCCATTGTTCATGCTATTAGTCAAAATGTAAAATGCATTAATAGTTTGATGCGTTGCCATGCCTCTGGCTGCTCCTTTCTGTCCTCGCTCTCTGTCTCCCTCTCACACTAAGTCCTTGGTCCTTTTTTGTTGTTTCCAGCCCATGACTTGTCTTGAATGCTGATGTGAGAGATGAATTATTGGGTTATGCTGCAGATGTTAGACTCTCTGCTGTGTCATGTCTACAGATTCACCTTGAAATAGACTTTTTTTCTCATTCACTGTCCCCTTCTCCTTCTCTATCAGCTGAAGAGAAGCTGTAAAATAAAAACAAATCCACCACACAACTTGTCAGAGGACAATGTGATTCCTCTCTGTCTTTGACCTCTGTGGGTGCTTGCCTGCCTGTGTGTGTAGGCATGTTTTTTTCCTAAGTTGCAGGATTAGACAGACAAGGCTTTATATTCCTTATGTAACCAACTACTTTTTTTTTTCCTGTGGGTATTTTTTTTTTCTCGTACGTTCCCACATATGTGGCATCATGTTGGAGGACGGAAGGAGCAACCAGGAGGAGGTCGTAAATCTCAGCTCTTATTTGTTTGGGAGACAGGTGGCCGTGCGTTGGCCGTGTAAATCGTATTGACATTGGGAAGATATTCATCTTGTTTACCCTTATAGCCACAGCCCCTGTCCCTTTATGAAGACTTGCACCATATGTCACAGGGTGTCGCCCTGGCTTTGTTCACTCATAAATCTTAGCATGTGAGATGGTAGAGACCTGTTAGCACAGCACCTCTCTGGCGTGGAACCCAGGGATTCAGCTACAGTCTTTGCCAAAAGAGCAGTAGGGATGGCAATTGCTAGATTTCTTCCAGCCACACTCACAAATGTGTTACCTGCACTCTGCTGTGCTCAGAAGCGCACCTGGAAAAGAGCATTTTTTTTTGCTATAGGATAGTTGCACTAAAATCTGCCTGGTCATACACAAATGCCTCCTGACTCACTATATCGTGCAATAACTCTTTATGGACGACGGCCTAATTTGTCATCTCCGTCATGTCCGATGTCTCGCCTCATTTCTCCTCTTTTCCCTGAATTCAGTCACAGCTTCTCCCAGTGGCTCTGCTGCCTCAAGCCCTGCTCAGTGAGGTTACATTTTCTGGCACTTTCTCCTTCCTGTCTCCTGCCTTACCTTCAGTCTCCTTGCCTCTCACTGGCAGACAGCTGTGGATCATAAAATGGTGGATCAGAGCTTATTTCCTGCCCACCCAAACTGGCGGTGGCTGGGCGAGCCGCTTGGCTGTAGGTTTGATCCCACTTTCTAGTAGAAATAGTACTAAATCCCACTGCTACCCTTTTTCTTTTAGTAGATAGGCAGTTGATAGCCCCGCTCATCCCCATGTTAGCTCCACGCCAGGATCAACAAGGCTTGGATGCTGCGGGGTGAAATTCCTGCTCTAATGAGAAGCAGCAGTTCACTTGTGTTGATGAATTTCTCCCTACTAACCTATCATAGTGTGACAAACATGATGTGTAAAATAGGGAGACATCCAGTTGTAGTTCAGCAGACTGCCTGTCTGAAAAAGTGATGAACTAACATGTTCAAGCTTCTATTATTATCAACTGTTAGTATACCTGTATTATTAGAATATGTATTGTCTGCAGCATGTTATTGTATATGAAGACTTCTAAAGATAACACAAGGATTACCAACATGTGGATATTCATCCATGCCTTACATACAGTGCATTTCCAGTTCCCATTTACTGTATTTAATCATCTTTACAGAAAAAGCTTAGTTAGGCCTGTGATGGGTAAAACAACAAAAGAGCAATTGAAAGCTTGATGCTATTTTTGAAATGGCAAACGATTTCCCTCGGTTTGGCTTAGCTGTAATTGTGAAAGCAATTTTGGGATGAATCCATTTACCTCTGGTGCATTAAAGTTTCTAGGGCAGCCATATTGCATTCACTGATTTTTCGCTGATTGACTCTTTATTCTATCATTTTTTTTTAGATACTTATTTGTTTTAAACAAATCATAATCCTGTTCCAGCCTAAATCAGCAGTTATGTTAACTTTTATATATGCCTTTCCTGTTTAAATATCTTATTCAGGGTTTTGTGGCTTTGTGAGTTAGTTCACCTGCAGGTGGGTCAAGTGTTGGCGCTCCACTGGTCTCCTTCTTTTGGCTATGACCCAGGCAGACAGTGGTTGTGCCTGGGCCTAGGTTAATGAGTGGTTATGCTGCACTGCAGCGCACTGTCCCCCCATGCTGATGTGGAGCAGCTGAGCACCACAGTGGCCCCACACTGCTGCAGAGCTATAAATCACCCACAGTCAGGCCAAGCCCAAACGGAACAGCCACCACTGGGGATGGACAAGCACGCTTAGAGAGAGGCAAAGGAAGAAATGGAAGAAAGAAGCAATGCAGAGAGTGGGATGAAGGCCTGAGCCCTACACTGCGTGTTCACCTCTACCTATGTCCACATAAAGTCCCCTACCATGTTTTCCCTCAAGGCCAAGTCCTCTCTCTCTTTCTCTCTCTCTCTCTCTCCTCCACCAGTGCCAATGTAACCACTATTCACAACATCCTCTCAACCTCCAATCCCTCCCCAGCTGCTCCCTCTAATTGCCTTTATTAACGTCTCTATGGGAGCGGCAGCTAGGAGCAATTTGCTCATTATGTGCTGTATTAGCACTGGCCCAGGGGCAGGCATGGAACACAGAGGGATGCCTGGCTTAGACTCCTGCTCTCCTCTTCTGCACTCTGTCTTTACCAGGACCCCTACCTCCATCCTGTAGGTTGGCCATAGACTTGGCCCTGATGAAAGCCAGTCTAAAGCACAGCTAGTGGTGTAAGAAATAGAGCTGTGTGCAAAGGGTTATTGTTTGACCCAGTGTGTACAAAAGTTCGAATTACTGTACCTTTTGTACACATGAGGGTGACGTTCAAGAAAAACTAGTCTCCAGAGCATTTTCAGGGATTGTCGGTCTAAATGCAGCGAATATGCGAAATCGATGGTAGTGACAACCATATATTAAATGTAAGTAAGTGTGTGTTAAAGTTATTTATGATAGTCTCAGCAGTGGATTCAGAAAGGTTTGGATTAAGAATTTTTACTTGTGAGCAAACAGCTGGACGGTGTTTGAATGTCCTTCCAGGATCCAAACATCATGAATAATTCATGACTGTTTGCATCTCCCATTCTAAATCTGCTCCCTTTGCATTTTACAGATAAAACCCAACATACAATTAGCCTGTTTTCTTTAGATAGGCTGACAGATTTCAGCATTCTAATGTGATGTTTTAGCAACACAGGTGAGATATGCTCATCTGTTTGAAAACTAAATTTTGAACCTTTAGATCAAAGGTTTGAATTTACCTTTGAGATTAATATGGGCAAATGCTGAGAACTGGTCTTCTTAAAGGAACTTTAATTCTGTTGCACTTGTTATTGGAGCAAATGTACAGCCGGCACTCAATAACAATTCAAAGCTTGGGTTACCCTTGTATGTAGTGCTGTACAATAATTCAGTCTTCATCAACTGAGGTTTGACTGCAGTGTATGGTGTCATTATTACCACATGGTTCTATTCATGATTTTTTTTCACCAGTGCTTATAGTTTTAATGAGACCTCACATTTGATTGTGGCAGCACAACAAAACCTCTGAAGTGAGCTAGATCAAAATTATCCGTGACTGCACCCCGTTTAAATTTCCATCCTGTCAGGACACCAGATCGGTGAAGAACCCTTCCCTCAGTTTGTCTCCATAGCAACAGTCTGGTCAGTTTAGCTCACCTGTTACTTTATTTCCACCTCTTCATGTAGTTGCTAATGACACTAGATAATTTTACATTGTATAAAATGCAACATAATTAAAAATAATGCAAATAATGGGGACAGATGGAGAGAAAAGCTAAATGTTGAAGGTTGAAGGAGTTCAGTCAATAGAATCTTTGGTGACCAAGGTGTGTGTGTTTTATTCACAGATCCACTACAGCAGAAACAGCAGCAGCAGCAGCCTCCTGGTCCACTCCTGGAACATCAGGAGAGAGCCAACCTGCTGCCACCACAGCTGCTCCTGAGAAAGAAAAGCCAGAGGAGAGGTAAGAGAGGATGCTGTTTTCCTCCCTAATAGAATTTTTTAATTGAAGCTGACTCCTTTTTCCAACATTGTTTCTGTTTTGATTAGTCATTTTTGCACTCAGATGATAGTTAAATGTCATCCAGAGATTCAGTTTTCTCTCGCTTTTACTCCATTACTGGCTTGCTACTCTTATCTTACCTGCTCACTCAACAGAATCACCACCTCCCTCACATCCACTTGCAGTCTTGCACAGCCTTTCAAATACCCCTCCTTTCTGTAATTCGCTTACCATTGAAGGATTTAATGCAACACAAACACTGGTTACAGCTGGAGCCACAGCCTTTTCCCTTGTCGTGTTGTGTTTGTGAGAACTGGATGGGACTCTGTAGACAGTTGGCCCATTACACTTATCAATTGCTATGCTTGCTACAGAATAAATGATGAATGCACTTTGAATGCCTTCAGATGCTGCACAGGAATATGCGTACAGCGTGGTCATTCTATGGGCAAGCCATTAATGTTATTTTCATACAAATACAAGTCCTCATTTTTCCAAATGCCGTTCCACATGAGTGCATTCTTCCCAAAATTCAGAATTCGAGAACTTGCTAGCACATTGTGTTGTTGACAACTCTGTGACCACAAACTTTTTTTTTTCTAGTTTGTATATCTTCTTTCTCCTTTCTCATCCTGCATTGTTGGTGCTCTGCCGAAAGAATATGAAATATTTATCAGGGCATCGTGTGTTGAAGGCACAATTTCTACATGGTAATGTTGCTGGCGTTTGAGATAACGGTTTGCAATGGTGGGCAAAACAACCTTTCTGTGGAGACAGTTTTTATGTTTTTGCAAATGGAATGGCATAAATACGTCCTTTTACTAACCTTTGCGGAGCGGTGAATACGGATTCTTTGACGGCACTCTTTTGCATCAAACTGATTTAAAATGCAGCTTCGAAAAGCTCCCAAATGTGAATTTAAAAGCTGAAGCACGATGGAGGGAGATTTCTATTCTCCTTGTGTTTGTGTGCAAACCTGCTTTAGAATCCCCCTGCCACTTTTTAATTATCTCACCATAGATTGTTGTCTGCTGTGCGGACCCGGTGTGTGCCTTCCTTTTTGGCCATAGAAAACCTGCTACAAACTGCACTGCATCTCATTGTGCTTGTGCACACATACAGGTGCATGTCGACTCGCTCTCCAGTCTGTCTAGACCGGAGATAGAGCAAGACAAGAGCATGTAGTGGCCCAGCTTCCTCTCTTAGTACTTTTTGCTTATTTTCCAGCTTGGCCCATTTCTGCTGTTTCAGGCTACTGAGTGAATGAACGAGCAGGCCCCGGGCCCAGATTGAACTGTGCAGTAATCCTCCCCAAAGCTCCGCCAGCTCACTGATTGCCTTCATTTTTCAGTGTCACCAGCAGGAAAGCCAAAGCAGTGTACCCATGTGAGGCTGAGCACGACTCCGAGCTCTCCTTCCAGGTCGGCGCAATATTCAACGCTGGTAAGTGTTATCGCCTACACCAGTCTCTCACTCAGAACCGGCCCTGGCATATTGGATTTGGAGGAAAACCGAACACCCAATCTGATCTTCAATTGAACAGAAAGATGAGACAAGGTGAGAGAGAACGCAGTGGGGTGGGGCAGGAGACACAGATTTGCTCTTTGGTGTCTGTGGGACGAGGCTAGACTGAGCATCACTCTCGGAGGAAATGAGGATTTTGTAGTTCCTGTTTTTCATCAAAGCCCTTTTTTATGAGACAGAGACACCATATAGTCTTTAAAGGGAAAAGCGTGTTAATGTCTTTGGTTAGTTGGGTGTTATAGTCACCACTTATTTCCTACCTATAAAAAGACAGCAATGAATCTATTTTCTTTTTTCTGATATTTAGTTCAGTCTTCTATTGACTGATGATGATTATTATGATATATTATTATTACATATTTTGGATTTCAACCTAAATCCCCAGTTACCCTGATTAAAACTTTTACTTGCATTCTGCCTGTCCTTCAACATTATGAGCTTTTTTTCATTAACTTACCATCTACACATTGTGTCTTGAGGACCCTTGACATTTTGAATATTTTCTTTCTAAAGTTATTTCTAAATGTATGTATGTATGAGTTTTCTAGTCCGAACTATGTGCATAACAAATGTCTGAAAAGTTCAGAAGGTCTGAATACTTTACCGCGTCTTCGTATATAGTTTGTATAAAGACATATTCATCATATGTGGATGTTTCTTGCCCTTAAAATTAAGGGCATTTCTTGAATACTTAATTAATATATATTTAGTAAAAAAAATAAAATCTTTAGCTTCCAGTCTAAAATGATTTGAGCTTTTTTTAATTTAATTATAATGGTTTGACAGACATTTTTTTGTCCTTAAAATAAAACACCTTGCAGTCAATCTTGAACTAAAAAAGTTCAACATCCTTTGTCAATGGGTTGACATTTCTTTCTGACATCTGTCATACTAATGGTTTGCAAGAGCTCAGGTTTGCCACTGAGACTCATGAAACTCCTGCAACTCCCTGAAATTCTAGATCTAGAAACAGACTTGAGATTTACAGTAGAAACAAAAAAAACTCACAGTGGGTTTTAGTACAACTGCATAATGACTGCCCTCCTCTCTCTGACACATATACTCACTGGAGGCCCTGTGTCCTCTATCTGTTCCTCACCCTCACCCTCCCCTGTGGTACTGTCTCCCCCTCCACCCTACCCTACCCCCATACCCCTTGTGACGCTGTGTCCTCTCCTGCAGTGACCCAGTCAAGGGAGCCGGGTTGGCTGGAGGCAGAGCTGGAGGGGAAGAGGGGCCTCATCCCTGAAAACTATGTGGAGATGCTGTAGAACCTAATGGAAATATTTATGGACACTTTATCACATTCACCGGGAAAAAATACACAAAGATGCATGTGCCTCAACACACAGTAGAGCCTTGTATATCCAAAAAAAATGAATTCTCTCAATCAAATGACAATACCATATCTTATTATGGGTGGACTATTCTTGACATATATGTGTTTTGTCTGGCAGGTAGACTTTGTGATGCATGTTTCTTTGTTTTTGACACATTGTAATTGCAAAATGGGATTGCACTTACAACATTCTGCTGTATATGAAGATGCTGCAACGTCAGAGTATCCAAGTAACGTTCTTAGCAGCACCAGAGAAAGAGTGTCTCTGAGCTCACTCCCTCCTCTGCCCACTTATACATGGTATCCATGAGCTCAAAGTCAAAGGGAGATCCTCAGAAACTGTACGGTAGAATGTCAGCACTTCAAGTCACTGTAGCTTTTGACCCTCCCGACAGTAATGCGCAAATTTTCTTTCAACTGAATATGCGAGCAGCCTGTGTGCCTTAAACATCAAAACACCCGGTGGAAATGTTCATACGGGTATATACAAGAAAAGGAATTAGATTGTTACTGCTTTCACTTTAAAAAAAACAAAAACATTTTATTCTTATTATTTTGAGAATATCTAGATTGTGAAATTACTACTGTAATTTTATTTTATTTTATTTAATTGGCACAGTGATTGCATGACTTTTGAATTTTAAATACACTCTTTGTTCTTGGTGCACTCCTTTAAAGTGACAAAATGAAACACCTCTTTGATGCCTGGCAACACCTAGCATCAATGCCAGCAGAGGTGAATTTCAGCTGATTGATACCAAGTTGTTTTGTTTTTTTTATCTGTTAATTAATTAGTTTGTTTTTTAAAGATTTTAACGCTGCTCAGTTTTACCAGAGCAGAGAAATGAAACACTCCCACAAAGCTAAGATTTTACATTATTTAATCACTTTATTTTAAGTGAAGCGAGTGATTAGAAATGAATTGAAGACCACAAAATGCAGTACTTTATTCGCCAGCCAGAGTTCTGACCAAGTATATTTACTCCGTTATGTAAGGGACAGGTTTAGGTTTTTCATCCTTCAACTGTTCAGCAAACAACAACACTTTAATTTGTCTGAGAGCTTTTGTTCAGCAGACGGTTTGTGTTTTCAGTTGAGGTTTAATAACATGAGACATTGATTTATGATGTTCGTAAAGGGGTCTTCTTTCTTTTTTACCGTTTGGTACCCTCTTGATCAATGTTAAACAAATAAAGTTTTTTTTTTCTTTCACTTCATTATGTATTCTTGCCATAAAATAAATGTGATAAATGCTTTTTTTTATCATCTAATCAATTTTTTTTCAGTGACTGGAAAAAAAAGAACAAACACTATACTAGTAAGGTTTTTCAAGATAAGATGGATAATGTGAACCAAGGAGAATTAGGAGAATCCCTCAAGGAGAGTGTTTACTATTTAAATTCATACCCGGGAAAGTGATGTGAAACCACTGTCTATTTTTTTGATGACTCATCCCTTGTGTCACTGAGAAGGCCCACAGTTTCCCACAGACTCTAAGAATAAAGTGACTGGTGAAATGCTGGTTCACTCTGCAGCCAGGCCTGATACAGTGAGCCATGTTGTGTAATGTAAGCCTTCCTCTTTATATTGACCTGCGCCGGTCCATTCGACTAAAAGCTACTTCCAAAATAACTTTCCATAAGGGGATTAAAAATAGATGGTAATCTTTCACAGAGGAAAACACACTAATCCACCTCCTCCCAGAGCCATTAACATCTCAGCCACACGCATGTTAATTCTTAGACTACATCTGTGTAATTAACACACCAAATGGCCTCCAGACCCAGCGCTTTGGCCTCAGTTACATAATTACCATCAGTCCACCACCACCACCAGACTCAGACCTGCCGTCACTATGGGCTGGATGCACTATTTAGCAGTCCAAACACACACACAGGTTTTTGCCTGTTAGTCTGAAGGAGTACTGGAGGTTGTGGCTTTGGTGCGACACATGTCCACCAGGTGCAGAGGATAACGCTATGAGATGGGATACAGCTAATAATGAGATGGGCAAAATATTCCCCTACAATTACTACCATCAGCACCCACCCCCGGATCCTATCATCCCCCTTCCCCTGCCAGAATACTGCTGAATCATAGAGACATCCGCCCAGTCTGCCTCTCACTCTGCTTTAGACTGTCAGTCAGAAAGCATGCCATGTTGCTCTATCTGCCTTCCTTCCTGCTTTTTTTTTCTTCTGCCTACCTGTCTGCAAAACTCTTTCTCTTTTCCTCGCTTGTTGCTTCACTTTTCTGCTGCTTTAGTAGTTCTCCATGCGAATGTGTCAGCATGAACCCCAGTGGTAATCTGTGTGGGTCAGCCTTGTATTTCAGGCCTTTAAGCCACCTTCATTGCACTTGAGATTGAAGTACCCTTACCTGTGGTTATATCTGTGTTGCCACATGCATTATGCATCAGTGTACATCAGAGCGGAATGATGTATACATCACTGTCACCATGACGATTTAGGCTAGAAATAGGTGAGTAAAAATCCAGATAGACGTGTTCATTTCTCACTTTCCAGTCCTGGCTCCAATCCAGCTGTCCTCTACCTCCCATGACGCAGTGTCCTTCAGCCCAAAAAAACACACACACCACACCGTGACTCAGCTTGGATCAAAGCTGTGTAGCAGTTTACCGTATAACTGAGAAAATCTGACACAACAAAGTGCCACCAATTTGTCTGAACTCTTCAAATGTGAAAGCGTGGAGGTTACATTAAGTTAATACTTCCCTGTGTCTTTATCTGCTTCCTTCAGAGCGGTTACACAGTTAGACTCGATGCATTATTGGGGCTGAAAACTGAGTGGGAATTTGGAGAAAAGTGAATTTCAAACATAAAGAAAAGAGTGTGGAGGGGAGGGGAGAGGAGAAAAAAAAGCCTCAGCTCAGAAAGTGGGCCACAGAAGCCGCCATGTGCGCGGGTGCAGCCGTGAAATCAGCCTGATCCAATAGATTCTGTTTATCTGGCACGACTACAAGTGAAAGCAATTGGAAATCTGGGGGAGATTTGGAGAGGGCTGTGGATTCGGGGAGAGAGAGAGAGGGAGAGAGAGAAAATGAGCAAAAAAGTAATACTGTCTGCTCTACAGTCTGGCAAAGCAGGCGTGTTTTCAGATCAGCCTTTAACAAGGTTAATGGTGATTTTTCTCCACAGGCAGCATTTACTGTAAAAAGTCTCAGGCATGCATGCTTTCGCTCTGTCAGTTCCACTCTCTTCTTTTTCCATTTTCCCTTTGTTTTGAGCATCTCCTTGTGAGTGCTGTACAGCTGAACACCATCATCTCTGTTTTTCTGTGCTAACATGCTTTTTTTCCATCCCTAGCCACCAAATGCAGCTGTTTCACTCTTTTTTTTAATTCTCTCTGCTTCTGTCACATGGAATAAGTTTCATCACACACTTACATACAGTACATGCACAAATGACATCACACAAAATGATCAGTTTAACGGTTTTATTAGAATTTTGCAATAGTTTTGCAAACACAAGTATGGCAATATCTGCATCAAGATATACAGTAGTAACTGGTTTCAAAGTTGTTTTATTGGTTTATGGTGAAGGGTGTCTACTGTATGTTTGCTGGATAGTTGCTGAGAAATATTGTACAAAGCATCTGAGTAAAAAGTCATTTTTGGATTTGGAAAAAGAAGCATATATATATATATATATATTCATAAGAAATGCACTGTCATGGCTGTGGAGATATGGCTTAGTCTCTCTACACCCGATCCTTTATTTTGAACTGAAAACAGCAATGACATGACTCCACATACAGTGATGCTATAGTGTACGGTGAGACAGCAGTAAGACAAATTCCGAGTCATCCAAACCGAAAAGGAGAGTTCATTTAGAAGCAGACAGCTTTGGGGATAAGATTGCTCCCTCAAGTATTGGGAAGGTTTTATTTTGTTGTTTGCAGTAGGTGGTGATTGATGACCATTAAATAAACAGGACATTAATCTTATACTTCTGAAGGACTGCTTGGACACTTTGGGTGATACAATTATTAGTTTTTTTTTGCTATGAGTTAGATGAGAAGGTCGATACCACTCTCAGACTTGTCCGTTAAAAAGAGAGCTTCACTGAGCGAGAATCTCGTTTCTCTTAAAGTTTTTCATTACCCACTATGCAATGTGTGAGATTGCAGAGTGTTATGGCTGATGAAGCCCCTAGCCATGAGCAGAGGTGAAGAGGTCTGGTCACTGCATTTCACTCCAACCCTACAACAACCTGATGTGCCAACCTTGCCTCAAGTGGTACTGAAGCAATTTATCAGACTGTTTCTACAGCTCCAGGCTGTTTATTCATGCTTCCTGTCTTTCTGCTAAGCTAACACAACCAACCTCAGGTCGTTGCTTCATAGTTATCCTGGAGAAATTGGAATGGTATCAATCTTTTCATACAGCAACAAAGCAAATATTTTCCAAGATGTTAAACTACACTCAAATAGCCAAAAGTCAGTAGCTAACTGTCAGAGTTTATATTTCGGGAGTAGGAACATCATTATCAAGAATCTACAACCACCTACTACATATCTTTTTTTTTTCTTTCTCTCTTTTTACAATAGCTTTCTTTGGGTCAAATTAGTTTATTTTTTAAGTTGAAACTTATTTTAGCAGTTAGTGCAATATGTCCAGTTAAAGGACCAGTGTGTAGGGCATAGTGGCATCTAGTGGTAGATTGTAGTAGTTGTATCGTGTAGGACAACACGAGCCATTGTCTGGCTACTGTAGAATGAAAGGGGGGACCACTCTGTGTAGATATAAAGGGTTGATTCTATGCTTATCACTTTTTGCTAATAGATCCCTCTGAATCCTACACACAGGTCCTTTATTAACTGGTAAAAACAGTCACAAGTAAGATGACTAAATGTCGCTTACACTACAGTCGCTGCATCCATCGTTTCACTCACGATGTGTGCACAAAGTTTGCATTTTTAAACGACAAAAACTTTCGTTCACATGTCGCAGTTTCGCTAGTTTGTGACTTCTCAATTTTTATTGTGGTGCTCATCAACAATACCGCCATGGGTTAGGAAATCATTTCAACAGCAACAAGGATCCATCACTAAGTACATCTTGTTACAAAATAAAAAATAATTTTTGATTATTTTTTTTTTCTTTGAGCCATGTGAACAATGATGCAAAAAGTAAAAAAAAAATGCAAAATCAAATAACTTTACTTAATAAGAAGATAATAATAAATGTACTCTCTCTAACATTCAGGTAGTAAGTTCCATAAGTCTCTCACAATGTATGATACATTCATTTCTCTATTTGGCCCTTTGTGGTGCCAACCTTTTACTGTAAAATTCTTCTCTGTGATCCAACACACAGAACATGGCGAGTGGGAAACACATATTTTTTTTTCCAATATTCAAACAAGATGGATAAAGTAGAAATGTTTTTATACTATACTCAACATAAGGACTTGCTGTATTATTTACAATATATACTGTAAAATTGTAAATCAGGTGAGATAAAAAGGCACAAGTTTCCCTTTTTTTAAATACAATGTAAACATCTCATCAAAAAGCATGCAATAACATTTCATCTTACAAAAAGGATATCATTTTTAGACAAAGTACTTAAATATTGTTTTCCAGCAAAATATAATTCTCTCAAAAATACTTTCCCATTCATCCTATGAACCTTTAGACAGTTTTTATTCCTTTTAAAAAGGACAAAAAAGGGGGCAAAATAAAGAAATAGTGAGAGATTAGCATATGGGCACAACAAAGATTGTAAAATGAGGCCTTTCTGATCAGGTACTGTACAAAAATGATTGTGGTGGGGAGCAATGTCAAATTTTTTTTTTATTTTTATGGAAAACAAATAGTGTTAATTTTGAATAAATGCTGCGAGTGAACCAGAAATGCAACCTTATATTTTTTTCTCCCACAGTTTTTTTTACTTTTTTTTAAAGATGAAGTTAGCTTCTACAACAGATACAGAAATTCACAACCCCTCCCCTTTTACTGTCACCCACCTAATAATTTTAGTACAGTCAAATGACAGTTGTGATCCTGACACCTCCATCTCTTTGTTTGCCCATCTTCAACCACAGAAGAGACCTCATAGTGTCGTAGCACAGCGCCTTCATCGTGAGATCCGAGGCCCGCGAATACAGTACACAACCACCATGCTGCGCTAATGATGTCATGTTGTTTAACTTTAGGCTGGGTGACCATGCAGAAAGTCTTTCTTTACCACATTATCACAGTTGCTTATCGAAACAGACAATTCCTGCTAGCTGCACTAATGCCTCATTTCACATTGTATCTCCTCTGTGCAAATCTAAATGTGGAAATAGGATATGGCTAATCCTATAACATAAATGCATAATACCCACACTGAAAGAGCAGATCAACTATGCACATGCTTGCCAGGAAAAAAAACACAAACACATACACACTCCATACACACATGTAAATACACACGTACAGGGCACAAAGAAAAGATAATAACCCCACCCGCACCCACCCCCAACCCACACACGCTGTTTTTCTTCCCCAGCGACTCAGTCGCATTTCAGTAGCATCATTTTAGTGTTCCACAACTACCCAGAAACCAGTGGGGTGTGAGACAAGTTAATGGTCCAGATGACTGGGCCTGCCATACTTAAAATAGCACTACATGGCCCAAAAATAAAAAAAAAATAAAATTAGGAAAAGGTGATCATACAAGTCTGTTCTTCATCAAGCACTCATCAACATGTACCTCAAAACATCTTCTGTACAACAACTGAATAGAATGAGTTTAAGAAGTTGTTAATACCTGTACACATTTGCCTGGATTTTGATACATTAGCTGTTTGCTGTAAGCACTGTAGAGTAATGCTCCATTTTGGATAATAATCAACTTTACAGATTGCGTGTAAGTGTGTGTCCATATAGTGTACTGTATGGACTGTCTATGACTTACTGTACATGTTTATGTTTTGCCTGGCTTTGTAGAAATGAAGCACCTTAATGTAAAGTGACTGGCTTGTCAAAAACTAAACCTTTGCAACACACTTTTATAAAATGCTTTTTATTATTTCTGGGAAGAGTAGATAAGTGTCAGTTCACAAAGGGCTGGTTTTGCTTCATTGTGAGTAAAAACAGACATTTGGACAGCTGCTCTGGAGATAACACAAATGACAGCAATTACTATGGATGCACCTCAGTCAAATCCATTACCAGCCGACTCTACTGAAATTGTTTCCGTAAATGCATTATGTTTTTTTTTTCCATCCTGCAGCACTCCTGACCATTTCTGCACCAAGGTAAAATGTCTCACCAGTATTGTCTTAATTCTACACCACGGTGCCTCTAACATAGTTACTCTGTGACATGGGAGCTTCGTATGCAGGCCTTCTTTGCACAAGAGAGACGAGATTCATTTCAAAACAGCTTCAGCTTTTTAACTGTTGCATATTAGTTTTTGATTGTTGTTTTTTTTTTTAAACTTTGAAAAAAAAATGTAAATGTCAATGACGACTGCTATGATACAGATTGAGAGTCTAACTTGGACTTGTTAATATTTAATGTCATTATTCAGCTTATGATGACGCTTGTATAGCCCTTGGAATATATTGAAATAGACCTTCTGCCATACAGTGTAAAATTTCTGTGCCTCGTCATAACGTCCTTTGCCCTGTAGTCTCGTTGCTACACCGCAAAGCAAATCTAAGTATTGGCATAATTTTTTATAGTGCTATTATTTGTGAAAGACTGCATAAGCCAGAGTTAATATTTGCAAAAAACTTTTCTCTAGATTTGTTAGGGAATATCATTTTTAGTGCATGTGGAGTGCCTCTGTGCATTTGTGTGAAGGCATGTAAACAGAAGGTGTGTCAATTTCCCTCTGTGTGTGTGTGTGTGTAGTGAATGTATCTATCGCATCCTAAGAAATGTATGGCTTTATCTCCATAGAAAATACTGTTATCGTCTTTGGGGCAGGAGGGGCACGGGGGGTACTTCGGGGTGCTTAGTCACATTTGTCTCAAGTCCTTCTCAGCATGTCATGCTCGGCTTCACAACTATCCAAAGCTTCTGAAGCACTCACGGTGACTGCAGGGTCAAATCCTTCTACCCCAACTCTTTTTTTTTTTTATTTAGGATTTTTTTTATCTTCTGCTCCTGTCATCAGATCACTTAACTCTCCCATCCAGGATGAGGACGCTGGCTTACTGTGGGGCGTCATGGTGCAGGCCAACAGCTCAGGCCTTCCTCACACATTTCCCTCTCCTTTCTCATCTCTTCCAGTTCTTTAGTGCTGTTTCTGTCCCAGCTGGTTTGTGAGTCACTTCTTGTGGAAGTAGATTGTGTGAGTGAGGCCGGACTCCACCTTTGGTATTTGGTCACTGATGATCTCTACCAACATTTCAGGAAACTCCACCTTCAGGGCCTGGGACTCGCGAAAGGTGTAGAAACAGAAGTCCAACAGGTTTCCCACCAGCTGGACATCACAAACACACAGTTTAATGAGAAACACATAAGTAGTTGTTTTATGTTTAAAAAAATATGTACATTTGAGCCCATTACTGTAAATTCAACAGTGGTTATATTCTGTTCAGGTATTTTTTCACCACTTGGGGGCACCACTGATTTTCCTCTTTATAGAAAGGTCATTCACTCAGCTCTAACCCTATTGACTTAGTCATTAAGGTCATTGAATTTTGCCCATTTATCTCTGTGACCTCTTACTTACTAAGTTTGACCTCATTCTACTGTGCACTCCTTGACCCACACATAAAATAATAATAATTGTGATTTAGCACATTTGTCACAATGACCACTGTGTGCTCTGATCCAATAAACTGCAAGCTGCTATTGATCCCCTTCTGTTCCATTCACCAATACAGCCTGGTCACTGCCTCTTCCAAAATAACCTCCCCCTCAGGGGAGAAAGTGGGGGATGCAATAATCCACATTTCAAGCCACAGCCACCATTGAACCACAAAGTAAACGCATTATCCAAATCCACCATGTTGCCATGTTACTCAAAACATTTCCAGTGATATTAGAGCCCTAAAGTGTCGTTGGACACCTCTCGCTCGGAGTGTGAAGGCATGGCGTGCTAGTGGAAGCTGCCAAGGGAAGCCTGTGCTGTATGCAACTGGCACATGGGGAGGCAGACAGGGCAAGGGTACTTACATCATGCATGGCATCCAGCAGCTTGGTGAGCTGGAAGAAGCGCTGCCAGGTTTGGCCAGAGTTGTTGGTTGCTTTTCCCACTGAACGCCGGAGTTCCTTAATGTAATTAACCCTCATCTCCTCAAATGCCGCCTGGTTCTTCAGACCCTCTTTGGGAACTGGGAAACAGATAAATTGTCATGTCATCAACTGGATTCCAACAGTGAGCAGCAAAACTGTTGTAAACAACCCAATATAGGAAAAAAATTGTGCATTAAATCTGTCAGGACATTTTTTTTAGCATTGTCATTGTGAACATTTAAGATGCTGTAAAGTTGAATTGTATTGGATTATGTAGATTGGTCACATATTTTTACCTAAACTATTGCAGGTCTGGTCATAAGTTAATGAGTCAAACATGTAGTCCACATTTACACACAGTTGAACCTCCAGAACACAGTCCATAAGCCAAAAACGTATCAATCACCTCGTATATGTTGTGATAAGACAAGCAGTTATCTGTAGTTGGCAGCATGGGTGGTTATTTTTGGGTACGGTGAGGTAATGCAGTCAGAAGTAGAGTCAACTGCATTGTAACCCCTGCTATGAAAAGCATTCCATTTACTTGATGGTTATATGACCAAAACTATTACACATATACAATAATGCATCCATAATGTCCTGTTTAGTACTGCCTGCACTGCAACAAGTAGGATAGATTTAATATTTTCAATTGCACAATAATCCTGATCTGTGATACATGTGCTCACAGCCAGCAGTATGTTCCTTTAATGCACGAATGTGTAACTGTGTAACAGATGATTAGAGATGCTTAGTGAATTATTCTCCTTCTCCCACACAGTAGCCTTTTTTTGGACATTTTTCCTGTGTTGATGACCTAAGTCTATTTAGCAACTCATTACAACCACTTCCACCATTTTGTGTGGTAATTAGTTTTCATGTTAGCCACCGATTCATTAAAGACAACTGGTAAACTGAAAGGCTCTGATTAGAGTTATCTCAGCAACACTGACACTAGAAAAGGAACAACAGTGCAACAGTGTGAGCAGAATCAGGACCTTTTATAATTTTATCAACTAACCTCATTTATGAAGCGGTTTATTCAGTGACCGGAGCTTTAAAAAAAAAAAGAAACCTACAACCTTTATTCATGTAATAATGAGGCATCAATGCACTTAAAGTTGAAAGGCATTTGTGAAGAATAAGATACCTACACCACAAGAATTTGTCTACAACATCCTTCTCTCTCCCTGTGCCAAAGAACAAAGTCACATATATGGAAGTCTGCCAAAACTCTTAAATGACATTCAGCTGCTGGTTACCGACACCTCGCCTCTCAAAGAGCGCACCTCTTATCAGTCAGCTGTCCTTCAGCCAAGGAAATGACAACTTAATCAATATGTTTACATGCACACTAATATTACACTCTCATCCCGAGACAATTGTCTGAATTGGTACAGGTCAACAAGGTAAACGTCATATTCTGTATGGATGTTAGGCTGGTAGACGTCAGTTTACAAAACTCTAGACTGTTCAATTCTGTGTCCTCAAAATAGAGATTAAGGCTTGAAAGAAAAGCATGCCTACTTTAAGACATAAAATACTTGGATATGTAGTTTAAACCGTTTGTTGGATGTGCAAAAATATTGCAATGCTGACCTTTTTTAGAAGATGGTGAAGGATGAAAGAGGGAGGCTACCAAACAAACATACATACATATCTAGATAGGCCCTCAAAATCCCAGAAATACTTAATTAATTGTCAATTTTCCCCCCATTTTATTATTGTTGCAGTTTCTCTATATGATTCAATAGTAAAGCATAAATATTGTAGTCCACCACTGAAAAATAGCTGGTGGTCCTTCATTGTTCTGTCAGAGATTTAACCAGAGTGGCACTGACCGAAGCTACAGTGTCCAAATCTTTTGCATCAACAGAGGAATCTGATATGTCTAAACATAACTGAAAGGTTCCAAAATACATTTTACAGCAGAATGTGAAATTCTAAGTCTGAACACTGTAAATGTCTTTGCTTTAAAAGTTAAATTTGGTTTTCTTCTGTGTGTTTGAATAGCCTGGCTTCCTCAGATAAAATGTAACTACTTCTAGAAACATTAGCAACTCACAGGGCTTGTTTGAAATCTGCTGAGTGAATAACCTATAGACAGAAGCCTCCTTCTTGTCTGTTAGGAGAGCATATTTCATCCTCATGTTCTTTCTTCTTTTGGGTTTCATGCTATGTAATTGTCTTCATCTTAGCACTTTGAGATTTGCTCGCAAATGTAAAGTGCATTACAAATAAAATGTATTATTATTATTATTATTCATCTTACTTTGGCTCATAACATACATGAAGCTGAGAACAGCAGATAGGAGAACAGATTGCAGCCTGGTGCGAGAGCTATGGTTTCTGTGCTGTATTTCATGGCTGACATGTTGAGAATGTGCTAAAACCCAGGGCCACATTTGGACGTTTTGTTTTTCTCCCACTGACCCACATACGCCCTGATTAGAAACTGACCTGGCATTTGGGGGCGTTACCACAAGCGGCTCCTAAATAGGGCATCTGTACCACCATAACTGGTGTCAAATTGATTTTCTCTGCAGGTGTATGACCTGTTATTGGGAATGCATTACATTATTGTGTTTACCACAGTCAGTATAGACTCCTAAAATAGCATGTGTGCTTCCCGCCCTCAGTTAAGGTACATACCTAACTGACAAGATGGCTTTCTTCAATGATTTAGCACCAGAAAGTGAACTAGCCTTGATCACGACCATAACAAGCGACAGTTTAAGGTGTCAGAAATATTTGAATTCCCATATTATTATCTCGGTAAGCACACTGCACGCTTGTCCCCACTTGCTGTTGGGCATTCATTTCATGAGAAAAGCCAAAAGGCAGTTTGATAAATGTTTGAACAAATGAATGAGATAATTTAGCACTATTATCTACATCCGTGTAGAGGTGAGGAGCGTAACTGGTTTGAGCAGGCCACTGCTCCTGTACCAAATCCAAACAGGGTCATGAGACACCGCAGGCTCAGTGAAACCTTAGCCAAGGTCAGAGAGGAATAACAGCCCTTGTCTCTTTTCTCTTTATCCTCTCTTCCCTCTGTCTCTCTCTCTCTCTCTCCCTTGTTCATCCTCTCTCTATGTAGTTTGCACACACACACATACACTTTTCCAAAGTAGCCCAAAGGCACACACACGCTCAGTGACTCTGTAGTACTTGCTCAGCTGACAAGTTCTGACACCTCTTCTGTAAACATTTCCACCGCTCCTCCTTCCACAAGGCCTGAGCGTTCGAACTGAATGACTGTAACTAAGAGAGCTTCTTACAGCGTGGCTCTCTGAAAATCATGTAACAGACTGCTTCTTTTTTAAAATTATTCACAAATGCTATGCCAAGCCTCCATACACCATAGTCACTCCATCATGTGGACTTTGGAATAGACATGAGAAATGAAGCAGTGGATGATTATTTCCTCCTTCCTCCATCCTTCATTTTTTATGGTTATATTTTGACTAAATCCAATAACCGCAGCAGATTGAACTAACTGTGAAGCACCTTAAATTCCCTGTTTTGATTCTGCATCCCCGCTTCTTTCATCCACACCCTCTCTTTCAAAATTCCTGCCTGGGTTTCAAGGAAGTGGAGAAAAATAGCAGGTCTTGGAGGGCTGCCTGGTGCTTGACTGGCCTTTATTAAGTACAGCAGGGCTCTCTGGAAAACCTCCAGAGGACCAGTGAGGAGAGGAGAGGGAGGCCACAGCAACAGAAGGAGCAGTTCTGCCACCCTACCACTCCCTTTGTCTTCTCTTTCTTTCTCTCTATAACTGTGCACCTGTCTCTTTCTCACAAACTAGCTCTCACTGTTAACTTCTGTCTGATTTCACTCTTGGTTTCATATTCTCTCTGCAATGTCATGCTTCTTCCAACATCCAATAGCTGTAGTCCAGGTAGAGCTTTCAGAGTTTATATTGTGGAAATGTTTTCACATCACGTCTTCCATATGTTGCTGCACTATAAAGCCAACATCAACCTTATGCCATCTATTCATTTAAATGCACTACTGTAAGAAACAGACTTTAATGATCAACACATTTAACTGTCCAGAGAATTATTTAGACACGATTTAGAAAATTGCCAAAAGTCCCCTGTGGCTGATATACTATGTTATTATAGTAAATACCAAGTGGCCTCTGGGGGTGAGATATGAACCCAACACAAGTGCCAAAAACTGCAGATTTTTGAATGACCACTTAAGGATGTTTCCAAAAGCGAGCAAATCCCCCATGGACCTCCATGATAAATGTCAGCTTATCAACAGAAATAAAAATGTTCAAAAAATGAGTTTTAGTTGTCATAGATTATTTCCACTGTTCATGATAACAATATAGGAACTGTTTATATAACTCGCGGGTTTAAACTATATAAAGGATTGATGCTATGCATAATTAGGGAGAAACTGCTTTGAGTGACTACCTCCTCTATATTTGCATTAGCCAGGATTTAGGCTAAGACAGGCAACATACGCAGACCTTACTCCGTATCAAAAAGGACCAATAGGACTGTATTTGTCCTTTTTAAACTCATGGACATTACCTACTCTCCATTCTTTATATGCTAGGATGCATTGAAAACAACAGCTCTTGTGTATTGTCATGTATAATAAGGCTTTTTATATCTGCAAGTGTGAGTAAAAAGTGCACATTTTCTCTGTAATGCAGTAAAGCAGATGTATAGAGCAGCATTAATGCATCATTTCTAAGTATTTTCCACAATGCAGTAAGCACTCTGGGCTCCAAAGGTTGGATTTCATATGAGCTGCTTCCACTGTTTTACTCTCTATAACTCATTTTAACATTTAACTCGGTGCTTATAGTGAATGTAAGATCTAAAGTTTACTAAGGTTGCCCATCTGAGTCCAGTATTCACACTCCACTTTCAGAGGCCTTAGTGAAAGAAAAAAACTCTGCCAATGAATATTTTCACTGCCTGGCACTGATGCTGAAGTTCAAAGAGTTTGAAGTCTGGCCAGCATGCAGACTTATCAAATCGTTTGCCACCACTCTCCCTCTCTCGCCACCACCTCCGATTCCCACCTCGCTATCTGACGCTCTAACTGCGGAACTTCCATTAACACAGACAAAAACACACAGATGAGGCACCACACAGACATACACTTGTGTGGCTTTACACTTGTGTTTTGATACCTAAAGGTGTGGGTGTGGACACTGGGGTTGCGATCCAGCTACCATCATGGAATATTTAACTGTTACTATTGAACGGATCACACCGCATTGAGGTGGTGGAAAATCACTGCTTTCACTTTCCTTCTGAGCAACTCGGTCCAACACGTCTCCTCTGTGAGGCCACGGTGTCTGTAGGCACACTTTGGCTGAGAGTAGTGTCACCGTAAGACCTCCTCTAGAAGTATTCTGTCTATCCATGGCCAAGAAATATTTAAAAGAGCAGATGAGCCTTCAGTTGGAGAAAGGAAAAATCACACTTTCCCCATCTTCTGCATATACTGCATGTTGTCACATCAACAGGTGCATGCAACAGTGAGTCGATTTTCACACTTGTTATCGGTTCACAGATTAGGATGAGCCTAAAGCGTGATCTAACAGACTTTACAAAGGTATGATCATTCAGAGGTGTGTGGTGAGATCACAAGACACCTTATCAATATGTTTTGCATGTGAGAGGCCGTCTTTGACTTGGTAGATGCTAGGTGTCTCAAGACTTTAGCGCCCACACCACAATGGCTCTAATCACAGTCATGCATGTAAGTGGAAATGCACACCCATCGATACATACACTCACTTCTTCAATCCTTCAAATCCCAAGTAATTTTCAATCATTGCTCAAAGCTCAATGGTTATTGTTTTTACAAAACAAAAAAATGTAAAATAAAGCATCTGTATGAATTGTTAGTACAGTTAAAGTTTAAATTCTCTAAGGGAATTACACATCACATACGGTGTATTTAAGGATCTTCCAATAAGTCACAGTCACAATGTACAATTCTGCCTTTCATAAATTCTAAAATTAGTGCATATTTGTATTTATTTTTGAATTTCACACAATTAGAATATTTGATGGAAATGTTAAAAACACTCATTAACTAAATTAACTCTTCACATATGAACATTTCAGAAAGCAGAATCTTTAAGGCCATATAGGTTAGTTTTATTAAAGCAAATCACAAGCCATTAAAAACGACACTGTTGCTTTTGTGTATTATAACAGTAGTCTATTATTAGACTATTAGGTTCTTGCCAGACAAAAATATAAAGCACTTTACTGTGATGTGAGTGATTGTGTAGCCTGGGACAAACATTAACAGATCGAGCTGGGTTCAGATTGGATTTGGAGATAACTCTGTTTGTTGGCCTGGCTTTGATACTGAGTGTTGCATTATCTCAAGATTGTCCTGCAAACTTAGCAAAAATATACCATCCAGTAAGATTTTGTTAATTAGATCATCACCCTTGTCACAAAACATTGGATCCCACCCATCTGAATACCTTTGGGATGACTTTAAATGCAGCATCAATCAGGATGTCACTTAAAGTACAGTCTAAACACTATAGTTACAATGTTAAGTCAATGACATAAAATGAGGCAGCTGATGGTTTGAACTGTGTCCTCTATACGCTGTATGGCCCGTCCTGCATTGAAATGACCAGTGCTTATCAGGCTATGCCCTCTCATGTGGCCATGTAAGGCGTCCCAGTTGAAGTTATAGACCTTGTTGCAGAGTTTTTATGAGGATGTGTTGTTGTCACTGCCTACCTGTGCTGAGAAGCAGAAGGACCTTCATGGAGAGGAACTCATCATAGGTCAGCTGCAACCGTAGAAACTCCTGGCTCACTTGCCTCATGCCCAAACACAGGTCGTACATGGCTGACTGCTGCATGCGGTCCCTAAAAAAAGAGAAATATGTAAAGTTCCACAAAAAGGTTGAACTTATTCTAAGAACTGCAGACTGTATTAATAATAATTCCTCCTCACTCCCCACACAACCACTTCATTCACTATTTTTTTTTTATTAAACCGTGTTAACCATTCCTACCCGTTCAGTCCAAAAAAACAGTGAGTCCACACAGTGCAGAGGAGGATCCTGCTAGTCTGGGCTAAGAGCAGAATACCAAATCCCCTCAGATTGCAGAGTGCTGCGTACAGTATCACAGCACAGATGCACCACTTTTCCAAGGCTGTGGCAGACTGTAAAAGACCCTATATCTAACCCTAATCACCATGCAAACACTTTTAACAAGGACACATATTTCCCATAGTATTTACATTGGCAACATATCATATGTCTATGAACATATGTCAGCTACACATGTACATGTTTACTTATCTGGCTTCTGTGCATGGATGTGTCAAAAATACATGCTTGTCATAGCCAGTGCTCCCAATTCTCACTCCCCTGCTGTTTCACACACATTTTATCAGTAAGATAATCTTGGTTACGTCACAAGGGTTCATGAAAACAGGAAAGAAACATTAGAAGGGGATAAAGCATGAACCAATCAGAAACATGCTGTGCAGATGCCAAGCATTCTCTGGCTTGAGATGCCACTTTTCTCTGCCATAAATCATCATCACATCAGGACTACAGTAATTAAATGCAAGTGCTGTGCCTTCCCTTCACTTGAGGGAGGTTGGACTTTCAGCTTCAGTACTGTTTAAATGCATCATTAGATAGGCAGCTGAGGTGATAACAACTAGACCAGAAGCAGGCGATTGGAAACAAGTGCATAATACAACTTTACAATATTTACTGTACAGCTGTCGGCTACACTAAATAACTGATAAACAGTGACAGTGTGTGAGTAGGCCTGTTTCCCTGCTGTGCAGCACTGTGTATGTGAGCAGTTTTGCAAAGTGCAGCATAATATCACTTGATACAACTTTGGGCTGGAGTTTCTAAAGTCTCCACACGTTTCTCTCTCTCTCGCTCTCTCTCTCTCTTTCTTGCCCTCTCTTCCTGAAATCAATTTTGCTGAATCACTGCCCAAAATGAGCTGCTGGTTTTGGGGAGGAAAAGAAAAAAAATGGCAGCAATCTCTCTCCTTCCCTCTCCCTTTCCCATTTCTTTATATCTCTGTGACTCTGTCTTCTCTGCACCCTTGTTTCTCTTTATTTCTTCCTCAATCTAAAACTGTCTGTTTTTTTTAGAAATAGGATAAAAAAAAGTTTGAGTTCTTCATTTGTTTGTTTATGTTTGTTCATCCTAAACATTACTGCATAAATATGCCCCAAAACATCAGCCCATTTTAGCACTGTCCTGATAGTGGAGAGAACCCATTTCAACAAATATTTCACTTTTCAATTATTATATTCAGGAAAATGATCCAATATTATGTGAGTGTAAAAAATATATCAACCTTTGCTTTCAGTATCACTTGTGACCCCTTGTGTAGCAATAACAGCAGCTAGGGGTTTCTGTTAGCCGCTGATCTGACCACAAAATATTTCCCAGAACCCCCTCTGGTTTGTCCACATAAGCTTTAGCAAACTGCAGACGGACAGCAGTGTTCTGTTTTTAGAGCAGTGACTTCCTCCTTGCAGCTCTGCCATGCACACCATGGTCAATACTTTGTAATGTTGTGGCCTATTACATGACTTGTTTTTGGACAAACCTTTTCTGGTGGACCACTCCTGTGAAGGGTAACAATGGGCATGAATTTCCTCCATTTGTACACAATCTGTCTGTCTGTGGGTTTGTGGGACCAAACCCTTTAGCAATGGTTGTGTAAGCATTTTCAACCTTAGAGAGCAGCAACTGTTTATATGAGGTCATTATACACTTCCACAAACACATGATGTAAAAATCAGGCTTTGATAGATCTATGTTGTTTAAGTAAAACAGGACATTAAATCATCTTTTATTGATCGCACATACTTTTGCCACTTACATATCTAATAGTGAAACATTTTCCTTTCCATTAATAAATGTTTTTTTATTTGTTTGAATGGTTTCTCTTACCACTTTTAGGACTTGACGTGTGAAAATCACCTGATTTGTATGATATTTATGCAGAAATATAGAAAATTCTAAAGGGTTCCCCAACCTTCAGGCAGCACTGTATATTAACTGCATTGAGGACAGTAGAAGTTATCACTCAGTATAGCATTTCTGTTTTCCTATTTCAAAGAATTATCCATGACCTAAAAACTCAGTCGGACAGCTGTACATGACAACAAGCAAACACACACACCTTGACCCAAAAAAAGACGCAGTGTTGATGGTAGTGATATCCAGGCTTCCATGAATGCACGCACAATTGCACTTTAGACCAGCACAACATAAACCTCTAACACTAAGATCCATCTCACTGAAGGAAACTCTTAAAGATCCACTTGGCATTGAACTGATTTAGAAGCTCTCATGTGTGGGAAAACCAACCCAGAGCTGTGCTAGGCACACAGTGATACAACACATAGGCCCAGTGAGCATGCAGCCGTGTTGCACAACAGCATTTGTGCTGCTGTTTGTTTGTTTATTTATTTATTTGGGACAAACTGACCCACTGACCTTGACTTACACAAGCTATTAGTTGGAGCTTTTAAACGTGCCCCAGACTGAAGCTGCTCCTCCACACCCAGCTGCCTACCTACATTACTTTTCTGCTCTTTGATTGACTCTATAGCATTCAATTCATCACCAGCCAATACACTGCAGCTCCGGCCAGAAAAGGTCCCTACATACAGCACGCTGCATTTTTTTTTCCTTTTCCACTTGCTCTGCTGTTCAAACATATTAACACAGATCAAGTGGGCTATTGACTGCTCCTGCTCTGCTTTGATCGTCTGCGCCTGATGCAATTAAAAAACCATCAAAAGTATTTCCTTGTGAACAGGAGAAAATCTGCTGAGAAATTGTGACCTTGTATAATGTACATCATGACTCCCTGAAAGCCACGTCATTGCCACTTTTGCCTTTCAATAGTTCTCAGGTACCTTGATGGAAAACTTAAAATAGCACAGTGGGTAAAAATGCACTCAGACTCTCTAAAGTTCACCAGCAGATGTATGTTTATACAGAAATCTACAAAAAAGCTAAAACGCCTAGCTGTTAAACACAATAATGAGCACACTAAATGAACCAATGCCATTTCACATCTGTAATAGAAACGTCTTGAAGATCCCACAGAGGATCACATGTATTTTCATGTTTTGTGGCTCTAACCTGCAAAAACAGGTGATTTATACTTTCCTCTTTTTTAGTATTCCCAAGGTGAGGCATGTCGTCAAGAAGTTTAATTGCTAATTGTCAAGAGCTGCATCATTTAGTGAGATCTCCGGCTTGTGTGTGGTATATTGCAGATAAGTAAGTGTAGACCTACTCGTTAAAGATGAGGTCAGGGGCAAAGTAGAGCATCTGTCCATTGGTGTGTTTGTAGGAGCGCCAGCTGAGGCAAAAGGAGGACAGACACATCCATGAGTACTGGATCAGAGTGATTTGGTCCTCGATGGGCAGGCCCCGGAAACCTAACACACAAAAACACACACAGCAGGCAGAGTTAAAGGTGTTCGAATCCAGCAGACAACACTCAGTCACTGATTTAATGCATTTGGACTTAAGCCTCATCTTAACATTTAAACAGGTGTGTGTGTGTGTGTGTGTGTGTGTGCCTATCCATTGTGTACTGTTTAACTTTACTACAGTATGCATTTTCATGCCAATTTTTGTTTAGACGTGATAACCACTGAAAAGTATTCACCCATTCTGGTTTTATGCAGATCCCACAAGGCCTGCAGTTATTGGCGTGTTGTCTATGGAGCTCCAAAAATAGAGTCAAATAGGAAATGTGCCAAACTCTCAATCAAACTCTGGCAAGAAACTCCTCTTCATGCAAAACATAGGCCAACTGAGGACGCACGAGTGACTTATCAGACTTAGGGATTATTTCAGTCTATATGCATTTCAATCTGCCAAATACAATCAAATTATTGGAGGAAAAAGTCTGTCAAATGCCTGTTTAGTCAAGTCTATATCACGGTATAACATTCTTCTTGTTATTACATGTTTTTATTTATTTATTTATTTTCGAAAACATCAAAAACTATTTTGTTATACATGACACATGACAGAGTTTAACATTACTGGTCCATGTTGCCTAAATGTGAAGTGAATGCAGGCGGAGGCATATCTGAAAGTCGAACGCTCATTTTGACCCTTCTGCCTGGCTTCTATTTATACGTCCGGATATAGCAAGCAGACACCGTGGAGGTATCAAATATTTGCAATACAGCAAATTAAATAGCCTCAAAGATCTACCTGTGAGGCATCTTTCAATATGTCTCCCCGTGACTGGCATTTTGGGGGGGGTTGGTTTTGTTTATCCCTTTAACAAACATTTTCTGTTGCAGTTTATATGTAAAAAATTAATGAGATGCATCAGACAGCAGTGATGTAAATGAGTTCTCTTTGGAAATCCTAATCTTGATACTGTTTAATGGTGAAATAGGATTGATTGCTAATCTTATTGAAGCTTTGCAGAATTATTTCTTGACATAATAGTTAAAATTAAAACTGCCAAAACTAGCAGCGCTGCATCCTAAAAAGATCAAAAGTGAAGATGCAGGCTTGTTATCTTCATTAAAACTTGATCCATAATTACAGTATAGATTTCCTCCTATGATTTATGAGCCTGATATTTTTCACACTCACCATTTTCAGTGATACAGCCATAAATAAAACAATTACAATGATTTGTAAAATTAATAAAAAATATTAGAAGTTGCAATCAAATTACATTACATTACATTCAACCTTTAAACATAATTTATGCACCTTATTTCTTTTACCCATATGTTTGAAGACAACACTGTCTCACCCCCTCCATTCTCATTTTCTGGTTTAAAAACTCTTTGAAACAGCATTTAGGCCTCAGCACACCACTCTATTGGTCACTAACCTGGAAGTACTTTGGCCCACTTCACCATGCGGACCATCTGCTTTCCAGCCAGGCGGTTGAGACTGGACAGCAGGTGGTCAGTGGTGTCAGGCTGTGTGTTGTCATAGCCAGAGTACACCTCTTCAGGCTCAATCAGCTCCAACACGCTGCAGATGGAGGGCGGCAGAAAAGGTGTGACCACCCCAGGCCCGTGGGGCACCAGGGCATTGGCAGCGCTGGCATTCAGCTCCTTCTCTGAGGACAGGTAGCCCCCTCCAACGCCACCTGTGGCAGTTTGGCCATCTTTTGAGGCCTGCAGGTCCTCGTTGACTCCCTTCAGTTTCAACTTCTTGGACTTTCGTGCTGTGGGGAACACAACGGCTCTTATTATAACTAAAACATGAAACAAAATACAAGGCATATATGTAGCATTTTAACATTATGTGCTAACAGTTACAGCTGTTAATTAATGTGTAAATTTAAAACAAATGTGAAAATATATACATTTCTACTTCTCACTTAGTGCGCTCACTCAAAGTGCAAATGCAATTTTCTAATGTATAATTCCCATGGGCATTTGTCATCTCTGAAGTTATAGATTCAAGAAAGTTTTAACTATGAATCATGTAAGGATATGAATCTGAACCTGTCCAGATCAAACTTCTCTTCTTTAGACATGCAGATGATGATTTCATTGGTCTCACAAGTTTCTAAGTTTAGTTATCCAAGCACATGACTATTTTATTCACAGTGTGAAATATCAGTTATCTATTGCAATTTATATATAAACAACATAACTGAAGCTCGACATATATCCCCATAGCTAGAAGATGCCACATAACTAGGACTTAATGGCTCATGAAGGCCAGGTAACCTCCACGCTGCTTCATGGCCACAGGTCTCCAGGAATATTAAAAGGTCTTTTGTCCTTTACACTGCTAATTTATGAAATTATTTTCCTATTAATGCTGGCTTCAAGGCAAACCTAACAAAAACAAGTTTCTCTGCAGACTTGATATTTAGCTAGCGTTACAGACATAAAGAGAAATGCAACTGCTCTGCTGCTCTTCATGTCATATTTAGCTATAAACAGCTGAACAAAAATACATCCACATTCACTGCCTTTTATTCATGACTCATGCTGCTTTTCAACATCATATAGGACTTCATTAGAAAGAGATGTACTTTTTTTGTTACTCCAAGTTAATAATTATCTGCTGGTTAGCT
Source organism: Parambassis ranga (assembly GCF_900634625.1). NCBI lineage: Eukaryota > Metazoa > Chordata > Actinopteri > Ambassidae > Parambassis > Parambassis ranga. Next base: position 15,490,540 of record NC_041022.1, on the reverse strand, counting down.
GACGCTTGTGTAAGTTCACATGTGATGAGTTTTGGCCATTTATTGTCGGGGAGTGTATTTATTATGATTTTCAAAGTTTTACTCCCAGGTGTGTGCTGAGGTTGGTGTGTGTGTGTGTGTGTTTAAGGGAAGCGTTTTACATGTCAGGCTGAACGACACCACTTGGCCTATTTAAACTGATAATGCTGTTCCTATTCTGATGTTCTGCTATACCGCTTCAGACACCACTTCAACACAGCTGCTTCCACTCCTATAGCATTTCAGACTCTTGTTACCCTGTGAGGTAGTTTATTATTCTGCATAAACATTGTGTCTGCTTTCAGAGAGAGAAGATGTCAAAGCAAAACAAATTGGCTTCTGTTAATACTTTGTAGCATCTATCTCATATCCTACCTAAAAATATACAAACAAGTCAAAACTGTCCATGAAGAAGTGAGTTTTCGCTAATTTACAGCCCATTTTCTGAAAATGATTTTCCCAATCAAAGCCCATTTATTTGTTTATTAATGTCCTGTCAGAGGTCTGGACTGATTCCAGGTTAAACTTTTTTTCCCCCATGTGTTGGATGTACCATTTAAAGCCACAGGCCTTGAACTAGATGCAAACAGAAGACTGTCCTTTTCTTCCCACTCAGATTTTAAAGGTTATCTCTTATTCTGAGCAGTTCATTTCCAGAGCCCGCACTCTTCTGTGTAAAGCTGATCGTTGACATTAATTCAAACAGCAGGGCTGCTGTCCTAGAAATCTCTCCAAACACAATAAGTGCAGTCCTATCTCCGTTGGGATTCTATTTTATATTTTGTATTGCTTCAAAAATGAAATGTCTTTACATTCTTTAAGGCTTTAAACACAGATCAAATTAAATTATCCTCATGGTTGATAAATCTCATCACTATTTAAAATGTCTCGTCAGGGATAACTATTTCTATAGCAAACAAAAGTGTAACAAACTAAAAATCTTCTTCAACTTATTAATGTGACCCTCAAATATACCCATGGATTCAAATTGTGCCCTGTGAATCCACCACCTCCTCCCTGTAAAGCTACAGTGTCGCATTTCCTCATAAAGCAAAACTGTAACTTGTCTGCAGGTGTTGTATATAGTAGAAGAGCTACTCCTACTGTAGATGCATTATGCATATTATACTCAGATATACTATATACACACACAAACATCCTCTGACTCAGCACCCCCAGGCCTCCTGTGACTGCAGCCAGACCTACTTTTTTTTTCATATCCATCATTCCTCATAGGAAGAGTGAGGCTAACTTCAATGTCACATTTGAGACATGTGACAGGGAGTTTCTATAAAGACGGTCTGACTCCTCACCTCCGAGGTTCATCCCAGCCTGGAAACACTTCCGTACACGACATGCTGGACAGTTTTTCCTGCGAATCTTGTCAATGATGCAGTCGTTTCTCCCTGCGCACAGATAGTTGTGCTGACCTACAGGGATATAAGACACGGGTCAGTTCAATGGTCACCATACATGCAGCATGACATACACCAACAGTGATATTTTGAAATAAAGAGAAAGAAAAAGAGGGAAATCAAAGAGAAAGAGCCACTTATGTATTCCAAAAAAAAAAAAAAAATGGTTAAATGACAGCTTGATTCCAATGTTAATCTGTTGGTGCCTGTTAGGTAATGTAGGTCAGCATGGAAAGCTGTGAAATGTCTGGCACCGTCTACATTTAATGATTATACCAGTGAAAACGATTGAAATTGTGATAATTCTGCTCTCACCTTCTACAACGTGTGACTAATACTGTGTTACACAGTCAATGGCATGAGAGTATTAGAATTCGTTGGAACCAGGACACTGGCTACAGCTAGACTATTCCTGACAGTGATGCTAACATGGCGAGAATCCCTCCTGCCTCCTGCCTAGCCCTTAGCTAAACCCAATGATCTCCCATTTCAGAGAGCTTCCTTCCGCTCCACTAGCTCTTCACTGTACAGCTCCTCTCCTCCTCCACTCTTCTTCTCTGTACGCCTGTGTCTCCATCCCTCCTTTTCCACACGTCCGCCAGCCTCAGAGCACCATACGCCCACACACAGACAGCCTCATGCTCATGCACACATACACTCATTCACTTTCATGTGCACAAATGCACGCACACACATATACAGCCAAAGCTGCTCCACTTGGCATTTAAAAAAAAAACTACAAACGTATCTGCTTCCACAAAGACATACACACACACAATGCAACCAAATAGAGTGGTACAGTATGGAGCTGTGACCCCAGTGACCCCGTATATGTTTTATGTCAAATGTTTGAGAAGTTAGTGCATATTTTTTATTGGTGGATGTCTTTGTCGTATTGCAAAGTGAGTTCTGGCATAGACTGCAGTGTTTTCAGTACGGTGGAGCTTGTGTGCTGTTTACATGCAGTTTTCTCCAACAAGTACATTCTGTGCATTGCCTTTGTTGTATCTACATACAGTATTTGTATTCATGTGTAGGACTGAGCAGAAGTTGTTTTCTGAGCTAGCAGGAGTAGTGCGCAGTGTGTCTGTCTGGCTGCTGCCAAAAGCCAAGGAACCGAGCTGCAGGAGGAGAGGCAGCAGCTGTAGCCCCACCACTATTTCTGGCTAAATCACATGACCGTTACATAAGCCCATTTTTCTTGCTCTAAAAAACAGTAAACTGCGACACAGGAAACACAACGCAGCCATCCCCTTCCCCACCCACCTTGTGCACACACACACACACACAACATGCCTCGATAGGACAGACCAAATGGCAATTCTGAAAACTCTGGAGCCTTTCTGTCAACTGTTGCACTTATTCCCCAGAATCTTGTTAATAATTGTGAGAGTGAAATACAGTCTATGAGACAGCCAAAAATTTCGTCCGACGCTCACGACCGCGTGTGTATCGGAGAGGAAGAGAATTTGTTTATTTATGCGTGTGTGTGTGTGTGTGCATACACTTACACACACACACACACACGCAAAAATGTTTACCTCTGAATATGTGCGTTGGCTTATCAACCCAGCAAGTGGCAGGGTTACTGATGAATGTTTTCCAGTCTTACCTTAAAAAAAACATCTTTTGAAACTCAAGAAGAAGAAAAAAAATCTTTTAATCGCTTCTGAAGTGAGGTGGACTCATATTTCTTATCAATACAAAATCCTATTCATGCAATATTCTATGGTAAAGATAAATATTCCTCTAGTACTGTATAATGTGCTGATATGCTGCTCGCTCTCGTCAGCCTTGTCTATAACACAGGAAACCCTCTTCTTTAATAGAGTCCACTCACGTCTGCTTTTAGCTAATGATCTCACAATCTGGCAACAACCTGCTGAGTAGTCTCTGTTGTCTGTCAGGTCCAGCATGCATCAGTTATGAGGACATTCTTCTGAAAAGGAAATACTTTTTTCCTACGGGAACCCCAATTCAATTCAACAATCTGCCATACAATGAGCCATACAATACAGCTGCTTTCCATGCAAAACACAGGCAGACTTTAGGCCCACAATACAGCCTTTACTTGACTTATTTATATACAAAAAAAAACAACCCACACACACTTGTGTGTGACAAGTGGTCTGACTCCTCATTCGAGGAAATAGCCTCTCTCATGTACAGTAGCTGACCCACATCAGTAACACTGCTGTGACTCTCTGAATGGCATTTGGCAATGGACACAAGATTCTTTGAAATGGCATGGATCTGAAGGATGTGCTCGTGGATTAATGTCATTTAATTATCCACACACAAAGCATTCGGTCCATTCTGTGATCGTCATTCATCGCTATTTATGCAGCCTAAAATTACACAGAGGGAAAAAAAATACCAAACAACCAAAAACACAGAGCTCTCTGAGAAGTAATTGATGTTACCACTGGGCCAGCAGTATGCAAATCACTGCCTTGCAACTAGCACTGCTACTTCAGTTCTTTGGACACCACACAACCAGCTGTGTTGGATAGAGCTCTACACAATTAAGTTTGCCTGTCTGGATCAATTTAAAAGAGACTGCAGACGTTAATAAAGGATGGAAACAGAAGCTGTTATTTTGTTTATTAATGTCTTTACTGCTCTGTATGCTGTAAGATTCTCCTGTCAATGTACTGTATAGGAAATGCAATTAGGTACCGCTTAGGCCCCAAAATAGTGTTTGGAAAGGGTCATCTAACAAAAAAAGATGACATTTCAATGGCATATCAAATTAAATGTAATAGAAGGCAGGCAACAAAAAAAATCACTTGATAGGTGCCAAAACTGTCTGTGCATTCTTTCACATGAAGGCCAACTCGTACAAAAGAAATTTGTATTTTACAGGAGAAAATGCAGACCATTTCAACATTATCCTGCTTATACTATGTAAGATATTTTTGTGGTATAAATAAATATCATATCCTAGTACTGTGACTTTAAAAATTAAAAAAAAGAACAATCACTGGCAAAGGCACTGATAAAGCTAATCAGATTGGTGCTGCTTATTTGCTTGAACACAAAAGGTGTAACCCACACTGATGTCAAAGAACAAAGGTAGCGTCCATTCACCAGGAAGAGATGGAGGTCAGATTGTATCCACTGGAGACAACGCATAGGTCAGCTCAGGCCAGGGGAACTGAAGGCATGGAGGAAGTAGTCTAAGTTATATCATCAGCACACGTGCAACAAGCACATGGTGCTATTGAAAAAACAGGCATCATAGGTGGGGACAATGCTGTCAATAGTTAAAAAGTATAACTCATGTTTTGGAGCTGTTTATCAAGCGAAAAGGCTGCAAGCCTTCTTTATTCCGCTGTTTTCTAAAACAACTGGCAGAAGCCATGATGTGAGTTAATTAATTAGTTGCAGCAGGTATAGTGCATGTGTGTGTGTGTGTGTGTGTGTGTATGGTTATTTTTGTATCAACTGTGCAACACCAACAATAAAAGTGCATAGTGTGCTTTAAAGAGACCCTTCCTCAGGCAGCGTTCTCCAGCCTAAATGCCTATTAGCAATGTGGGTCACAAACATACTTAGAGCAAGCTTTGCAGATTAAGTGCTACCTAATGCTGTACACCTGAATTCCATCCTTACTCTGAGCCTGTGCTTGTGTTCGTATGTTGTATGCAGTTTCTAATCAAAGGAGGTCTGATATGAGACACGTGTTGGAGAGCTGAGATCAGGACAACACTGCTAAATGGCTCATCTCCAGCCCCTGCTACATGAGCCTCATGCACACACAACCTGAAGCATTCGTACAGGCATTGAAGGAGGCAGGTCTTTATTTCCTCTCAGCCTGCGCTGAGGAGTGAGCGTGATTGGGTGGCACAGCTGCCAGTCAAAACAGAAACTGTGCAAGATGTGTCCTCAGTCGACCTCTTCCACACAAAGAATAGGGTTTTTTTTTTTTTTTTTTAGATTGACACGAGAGCCATGGAAACCGCAATCCAGTCACACCATAGAACGTAATGAGGCCATTACAAGGTTGACTAATGTCTCATGTCTAATGTAAACCTCTTAGTTCAAAAAGACACCAGCAGAAACAGCTTGTGAGCTAAAAGCAGGGCCTAGTATTATTATGAAGAGCAGACATGCCAAGCCACTGATGACATGTGAATAATAAGCTGGCGCTGAACTCTTCAAATGTGCTCCACATGAAGTCGTTTATTGAGTGCAGCTGTCTTATATCAACAAACTAGTCTTTAGTGGAGTGGATACAGAGAAGAAGCACATATGAATGCATTCAGCTATTTCCACATTTCATTAGCAATGATGACACATATTTACGAACTGTTGTTTTGTGTCAGACAATGGTTTACCGCAGCACAACATCAATACTTATACCTTGAGTCTTTTCAGTGAATTAGATGCCTTATGCACCTGAGCCCTGAACGATGAACAGCAATTCAAACCTGAGACTCACTACACAACAAATACAACGCAAAATATGATGTATGATAATAAAAACTGATGTGCTGCCCAGGATAAATAAGACAGCAACGGCTTGTCCTGAATAATAAAAGTTGAACATGACCAGCTTCAGCTCATTGGGCCAGAGTAGCTGTCAACAGCTGTGACAGTCGGTTAAATGTTGCTATCCTCATGGACAGTGTTGGATTTAAGGCAACACTGTAGAAGGCTATTAAGAACATACATGCAAACTAAAAGAGGATTTGTGAGATGAAGTGTTGGTGTGCACATGTGTACTGTGTTGTAAATAAAAAAAGAAGTGTACAGTTGGCACGGCCTTCTGGTAGATATAACAAAATTAAGTGGAATGAGTATTTGTCCTTCTGAGGAGGACTGTGAGTGAACAGATTTGGTCAGTGAACGGTCCATGTGGCCAATAGATATTCCAAACAGATGGTCTAAATGTAAACCTAAAATGCAGACTTCAAAGAATAACTGTTCCAAGGTCTGGTGATGTTAAAAAGAAAAAAAGAAAAAGAAAAAGAAAAGCTACCTAACATGTCTGACTTGGATAAAGGGGGGAAAAAAACAGACCCTCCACAATCAGGAGGATTTCATTTGATTTGTTGATGAATCCAGAATGCTAACTAGCTCTGTAGTAAAGGGCTGTGAGCCAGTTAGTCTTCTAATGAGCTACAGCCGACCGAAAAGTTGTGTCCCCTGAGGCAGACGGTGCCAAAAGAAATTAAGCATGGGCTGGATTATTCCCCTTGTACAGATGCCCACTCTCTGCAGTCTTCTTTTATATCTGCCGTGCCAAGTCTAAGTTTTTAACTTTGAGAGAAAAGAGGAGGAGAAGGAGGAGGAAATACTGGGAGAGGGGAGGAGTAAAACGTCTCCTCACGTCCTAACTTACACCTCTCCACCGCTCACTGCTGACACATCACTTTCCATCCCTCTCCCTGTTACTTACTCCCTCTCTCTCGGCTCCTCCTCTCTTTATCTCTCTGTCTGTGTCTGACTTTTTCTTTGTCCTTCCTCCTACCCTCCTCCCTCCCTCCGCTGTATCTGTTTCACTGTCCTCTAGCTCTCTTCACTTTGCAAAATCCTTCTCTCGCTATTTTCATCCTTTGCTTCGCTCCACCTTACCTCAGTCTTTCTACCTCAGCAGCAGCTGTGGAGGGGGTCAAGTGAGGTAACAGCTCACATGTCGCATGCAACCTTGATGACGTCACGCCACTTTATGGCCTGCTTTTATACTTTGCACAGTTGCAGATGTGATTCCAACCAAAGACGCTGAATACTGACAAAATGCAAATGTGAGGGGCGCTGCATTCAATTTTAAGGGCATTTATAGTCATATAATAAGAATATTAAAATCATTCTTACTATAAACATTACACAGACATGCAAGGATGTAACACTATCACACAAACTCTTGAACATCTGCCACCAGCTCTCTGCTGGGCAGGCTTGAAGCAAGAGCAACGGCATGTCTGATTCGATAACCCCAGACACATAATCTGGTTTCAGGTCTCTGTAATGACAGTGTGTAAATATCATCGAATTAAGGTTGTTGATTTGATTGCGAATGAGCTCAATTCTTCCAACAGTCAGGAAAATACCTAGAGGGCCTAAAGGCTGGCTGACACTCTTATTTGCTTGTTTTTCTATATATATAAATAAATAAATATATATTTATATTTTTCCCCCTCACTTACTCTGAGTCTGAGCGAGTGTGGTTCGCATTCAAACACTCATCTAAATGAGTTAGGCCAAAGCCTCAGGCAACAGGCACAACATGAAAAGCACATTATGACTGCTGCTGATTTTCCCCAAGCTAAATATAACATAAATGGGCTGCTGCTGAAGAATTACCTACTGAATGTGTTCTGATGTGTCACTCAACTTGGTCACACTCTATAAATGTAATGGCTGTTTATAGTAGTTTTAATGATCTCTTGGAAATAATAAATATGCAGAGGGTCTATAGAAACACTAAACACTAAACACTGTTGCATCCATGCAACAGTGTTTAGTTATCAACCGTATTAGTTAATAATTTAGGTGAATAATTTTAAGACCAAACTGTTTCACTGTCAGAAAACTCTTCGAACTCTGGTTAGGGGGGGAAAAAGTCATGTGAAAATGACTGAAAGTGCAGTTACTTCACTGCACACGTTTTTTCATTAACATTTCTCAGTTAGAAAAGCTGTAATGTTGCAGCACAGTTGGCGTAAAGTACGCTCCACAAACTACTCTTAATAAATTGAGCAGAACGTCTTCCAGTAACTCTGGAGGCTGCAGCCCACAGTTAAAATAAAGTAACATTGTTTTTATTTATCTGATGTTCAGTGAAAAACTTCTGACAAACTCTAATGTAATGTAATTACTAGTATTAATTACCTAATGACTTTTAAGGTTTTTTTCTGCTGACGGGAATATTTTGTAATGCCAACAAAGACAGCAACGGAAAACTACCATACTACCAAACCTTCTGTTTATGCAGTAGTCAGAGATGACCGGCACATGCATACATTTCTGTTAAATAAGGTAACAGTCCACCGATCGTTTATTCTGAGGATGAAATAACAATATTTTAAAGAACTGTGATGTTAAGTACACTCACATAAAGCTGCATATAGACTTATATAGCACAGCTCTGATATGTGTTGACTGCTCATTCATGGTGCTCCAGAATGAGATAAAGGCCACAAGACATTCAACCAATCACTGGTTTATTATGTTGGTGCCACCGGAAACTTTCTGCATTCATGTGGTTGTTGAGTAGCGTTCCATAGTTTGCTTGTGGCTTGTGGTTTCTCATACTGCACGTGTGGTGTTCAGTTGGTGTATTTGTTTCCTGATTTGCATGATGTCTTTTTTTTTTCCCTGGCCTGCTGCGTGTTAAACTCCCCCTTCTGCTTGCCAGTCAATCTCATTTGAACCTGGGATAATGTCATACCTTCCACAGCTCTTTTGAAGAACACTTTGCAGCTTCCACATGTCACAACACCGTAGTGGCAGCCTGATGCCTCATCCCCGCACACCAGGCACACTTTGGCCGTCGAGGACGGTTGTCTCAGTGGCGAGCTGAAAGGACACACATACACAAGAGAGTTCAGACCAGGCATAAATTAACAAAAGAATTTTTAACAACAAAGCCTCCTGGAGCTGACTGTCCCCTTCCTAAATGCATCACAGCCCGAAGCGCATTGTGAAACATTCTTGTGTTTTTACAGCCCTCTGACAGTAGCTGTACAATGTGGCTAGTCATAAAGATGTCTGCCAACCAAGAGAGGAGGGCTTTACACTTCTCTGATTTATAGCTTCACCAGGCTTACAGAAATGAATTATAGAGGAGATTATTTAAATTCAATAAGCAGAGAGACACAGAGCAGGATGTCAAATTTAAGCAGGATTCTAAACACTTGTCCCGTTCTCAGGCGTGAAAGGTGTGATGCACTGCAAAAGTGTTGAGTGGTGGAGAATAATTTAAAACAACACAGCAGAGCTAAAATCTTACAGTATAACAGTACAAACCAGTTAAGGATGAAAGATGGAAGGTGTGACTCAGTACTGATGAGTGCTGTACTGTGGTTACAGTAGCATGGCACGTTGTTGCTGTTTACTCTGCCACAACCAGGCAAAGCAACAGAACTGACGACAGTCTGCTGCATGTCTGCCTGATCTAAGGCATTGTTTACTTTGGCATCATTTACTTCTTTCACCGCTTCCATTACACAATCATTAAGCTTCAGGATGAGCGGTGTGTTCTTACTGATGCAGCGTTAAATGGACAAGAGTTGCCTACACCTGCAAATGAGAGCATGTGGGTCCTGAGTGTCAAAGGTCAAAATCAATGCAAGATGTCTGTCTAGTTAATCTATTATGAATCCAGGTATGGTATTTAGAGACATAATGAAAGCATTTATGCATAAGGAACTAGAAAATGGATTGTAAAAGGCCTGAACCATATTATAGGGTTCTATTGAAAAGAACAGTACCATGCAGGTCCAGTCCTAAGTTGGACACTAAAAGTTCAAAAAATTGAGCTGCTTGTGTCTTTTTGGGCTGTTAAGATGGGACATGTTACACTGAAAGTTTCAGACTTTCTGTTAGTAAGTTTAGTTGCAGTTACAATATCCAGTTCCTGTAAACTCAACGGCCCCTCATCAAAAATCTGTGTGATATAAAACCCTAACAAGCCACTGAAGTAAATTAAATATGAAGCCTGATTTGTCAGTTTCCATAACAAACAGACTTTACAGATGTATGCAAGAGTGTGCATAAACATACAATGGCCTGTTACATCAGTGTATCCTTCTTATTTATGCTATTTGCAGTTCTCTTATAATCACTATATAATAAATCATTTACAGTACAGTCTTAGTGTGCTGTAAGCTCTGTGTATATATAATATAATTAGACATATAGAAACATTAGGATATACAATTATAATCTTTGATTTCTTTCATGCACACACACACACACAAAGAACACCACATGTAGATGGGTACAAAGAGAGAACACCTTGTATCAAAACATTGAAAGTGGCCTCAGCTTCCCCCTCTTTTCTGTGCTAATTACCTCTCTTCCATCTCAATCAATAACACACAAGGTGATTGTCTGGTTAACATTCTCCGTACATCCTTCATCAAACCAGCTGCCAAGCTCTCCCTCTTTCTCTCCCCTCCTCTCTCTGTCTCTCTCTCTCTCCCTCTCTCATGCACACACATTTCCTCCAGGGAACTAGCTGGAAAGGGGTACAGCAACAGCACACTCAGATACAATCAGGACCACTGATCTAATTCCCTCTTGTCCATCTACACACACATTCAATTTGTTAGGACGCTTAGAGGAGTCTCTGGTGAGGTGTTTGTCTGACTTGATCTTTCTGGCACTGGGCCCCATGGTTTCATCTTAATGTGAGTGCGAGTGTGTGTATGTGTGCACATTCGCAAACCCAATCAATGTCAAGATGTGTTTTTTTAGCACGTTAATGTTGTGATTATTCGCCCCATACATCGGCCTTTTCACACCATGGCAAAGCAGTGTTAAGAAGACCACACAAGCCAAGAAAAGCAAGGTTACTGCAGCATAAGAGATCCCTCTAAAGCACGCCTCTAATATCAGTGGTCAACCCTTTAATAGTGCCACACATTAAAACCTCGTCGTGCGTGCCAGCCTGCCTGCTGGTCCACCAACAAGGTGACTTCCCCTCCCTCAGAGAAGTATATAGGTCATTCACTCTCTCTGCTTATGAAACCAGAGCAGACAGGCCAGGCTGCAGTGACTGTGCACCAATGGCTGCCAGAAGCCCAAAACCAAACACAACTGACCATACATCCCCAAATCAGGCTGATTCAGCAGAGATATTAGCTTACGGTCTGTGTAGCACACGCGTACATAATAATGAGCTGCACATAATATAAGAATAAGATGCAAACAAAATCTTTCAGATGAAATTTAGAAAAATGGGGCACTGCGGTTAAGTGGTGCGTGCCTTTGACCACCAGGCCACGAGAACACAGAGAATGAGTTTCCTTTTTGTTAAGCTTGTCATTTTCGTGGCTTAAAATATTCTGAGGTCACAATTTATGTCTGTTTCAATAAAGGCTCGAATGATGATGTACCACTGGAAATAACATCTTGTTAAAGCCAGCTGCTCGAACCGTTAATTCCTGCAACCTTGTACCACTCCTCCTCTCATCCTGAAAACACAGCCACTGAAGACAAACCATGCAGAGATGATATTGACTTAGTCAAAATTTAATCTTTTACACAAAAATATACCTGCATTTTTTAAATAACATGTATGATGATCGCTCCTCTGCACTTGTGTGCACTGCGGACTAGGTCTGTGTTTTTTTCTTGACCCCTGTCTTCTCTATTTCTGGGTACAGTCTTAGAGTAACTCAATGGGACTGACTGCACAGATCAAAGGTCTCATTCTTCGCTCTAGTTGCTTTTTTCTTTTCCTTCACAAACCCCAGGGCAGCGGTTTCATTGTTTTCAGTGTCCTTTCATCTTTAAAGATAACACACAAAGCTAACAACTGATTTAGTTGCTGTTTATTTCCCATGAGGCTACAGATGAGTGTGTGTACACAATGCTCGTTTCTTCCCAGCAAACTGTACAAGAAGGAAATTTGTATCTTCTACTAACTCCTGAAAATATTAATGAAATAACAAAAATGTGTGCGCCTGAAGCCAAACAAACACACTGTGCCCACCAAAAAAAATAATAAAATAAAAAAATGTGTGAAGACCAAACTACTGGACAGATGTTTAGGCCTCATGCAAGTAATTCGGATGTCACACTGGGAGCATTTTTCAAATGGTTCAAATATCTCCACCCTCTGTCAGCTGCAGGAAGTATGTGAAATCAGTGAGAGCTAAATCCAAACAGGATGGTCACTTAAGCCAGCAATGTATCAGAATCTGAAAATAATAAGGCAGTCACTCAAAGCTTTTCTCCTTTAACCATAAATAGGTCAATATGGGTCACAAGAAAAGGTCAGCAGTCACCTGAGTGAGACATAAGATGAACAATTAGTAGCTATAGAAACAGAGCAGTCAAAAAACATCTGACAGATTGGAGATATAAAGGAAGTCCAGGGGGGCGTAGTTATTCTGGGTTTATCAAGATAACATCATTATGGCTGAATAATTGAGCGTGAGATGGCTGTATGATGGACGACAGTAAGCCTTCACGGTTAAGGATGAACCCTGTGACCCACATAAGTACATTAGCATGACAGCGTCGGTAAACAAGCAGCTGAACCACAGAGAGAGCTCTGTTGTATAGAACAACAATGTCCTCATGCATGGCACACACACACACACACACACACACGTGTGCATACTGTACTTTGTTTACACTGCTGCAGAGCCAGCCGCCCACTGTAAAGATAGATTTGTGTGTGTTTGAGTAGACACACTGACTGGTTCATTCTAGACGCTGTTATCACAGGGATAGTTCATATTAAGAGCCACAGCCTCCCTGAACCTACCCTCCATGAAAGAGAAGCATCCTTGACTCTGGGAAAAAAAGAAACACACACACAGCTTCTATGGTACAGTACCTCTCCACAGTCTGGCCTACAATATTTATGTAATACACACCCTGGCATGCTGACAAACCTTAAGGTAGACCAGTTCAAAGGATATTTATGTAACACACAACTTGGCTTGTTGGAAAGGTAAAGGTAGATTAGTTAGAAAGAGGACAAAATGGCTTACATAACTATGAGCAGACAGTATAAACATTAGGTTGACACCCACTCACCGCCTCTCAAAGGGAGAGAGGTCTTATGGGTAGTGTTAGACAGCCACCAGGGATTTATTTTTCCTAGTGAAGGTGACCCTGGCATTGGGCAGAGTACCTGAGCGTACAGAAATATGAGATTTCCTCCATGGCAGGCTTGTGTTACACTTGTGTTAAAGTTACACTGTACCCTGCTCTGGCTGGCTCTGGCTTTTGATTAAGAAAGAACGATCAATATTTTAAGATGTTTTTTGCTAAGATTGTATATGTTGTATATATTAAACATCTTTTTCACCATCAAATGCTGGAATGATTAGTGGACCTTGTTTTAAATTCCCTTAAGCTGCTGTGTTGTCTACCTCCCAACGCTCAAGCCTACAAACTTTAGGCGACCTTCTCCATAACAGCAGATCATGATTATCGTTCTTATAAAAATCCACCATCTGGACTGTAAACCAAGAAATAAGACAAATCACAGACACACACACACTCAGCCCACTTTAAGGAGGATACAGACTACAGCATCATTCTGATCTACACAGTAATCCAGATCATACTCGACATGTCTGAAGCTGTACTTTCCTTCAAACTAGCCGCTCATGGCTGAACTTTAACCTTGTTTTTCATTATGCATCTGCAGCTGGATGGCCCAGGGGCCTTTACATGCACAGTGGATGCCCTCTGGGCTGCAGGGTTATAACTCATCTTTTTTTTTTTTTTAAACCAGCAAGAGCTGTTGACCATTTTACCTTTGCTTAAATCACTCACTGTCACATACACAGTGAGTATGAGAATTAATCACCTGAGATATTTTGGCTAAGTGCTGGAGCACACTGGCAGGAATCTCAGGGAGATGTGGCAGTGTGTTATTATCCGATGGGGAGGATTATTGTGGCTGGAAACTCCTGTAATTCATGCCTGTCAAGGGCAGCAAGGGACTGATCACATCCGTACAGTATAAATTTAGGCATGGGTTGCCACTGAGTGCCCAAAGATTTCTCTGCAGCATGACATGCTCACACTCTCACCCTGGTAATAAATGTTGCTATATGTTTAACAGCTCACAAAACTTTAGTAGATCCATATTAAAATCCATCTTTAAGAGGAAGAAGAGAAAAAAAGCAGTTCCTATACAGTTTATTGGGTCAAAAACACCCACTCATTGTTTGACCACAGAGTTTACAGTAACACACAAAGCATGAACCAGGCCAAAGATCTCCAATAGTGCAAGGAACACAATTTAAATGGATCCAGCCATTATTTAGAAATAATGCATATAGCTGAGCAGTTACTTCAGCTTGTTGTCTTACAAACTTCTTCACTCAAATAAGTAGACAAAACACCTGTAAAATATGTAGCATCATACAAAGCAGCACCCCTGCTAAAGTAACACATTGCAATACACAACAGCTTTAATTCATCCACTTAGAACAATCCTGCTATTCATGTGTGCAGCTCTGTACCAGCTCTAACAAACATCATCTTCAAGTCCTGCAGCTCTGTTTTGACTGACTGTGACAAAAGTGCATTTACTGCCTTGAAGAACTTACGTTCCTCATGTGCTCCTCACACTGATCGCGCACTGATCCCTTCGGTCTCTGTTTTTAGCACCATGTTTTCAAGAACTGGAAACACAGTTCAGCCGTCACATTAACAAACGCATTGGCGGACATCAGGTTGATTTTTCAGACATGGGAAATCGAGAAAAAATGTAAACAAAAGACCAGTGATAAACACGAAACGTTCAACACACAAAGGAACATGAAATACCAGCTCAGTGACTTAAATCACATTTCCCTCCTGAACATAAACGTACACGATAGCAACAAAAATAAGCACAGTAGTTGGCTTAAACCAAACTAAATACACAAGAAGGAACCTGTTTTCACCACCTTTGTGATACATGGCCCAAAATGGACTCTAATCTAACTCACTGCCACGAAGAAAAACACCAATGGACCACTTCAAAGCAACGCTGCTAAAACTGATTTTGTTACACGACCAAATCCTTTGATTTCAGTGGCATGGATGAACTCTAGACCTGACCTCCCCTGGTGTTCATGTTTCAGCTCTATTCACTGCTTAGTTTGCTCTCTCCCTTTAACTCTGTGCGATACCTGGCTCCTTCAAAATATGTCTATGGCCAGATTTGGGTCCCACTGCCTGTACTACAGGAAGTGACCTCCAAACTCAGCTTAGAGGCCCTAGGACAAATGAGAAAAACAAATCCCTAGACAGGGAGATTATCTTTAAGGGATCAGCCCTGACCTGAGCCACCTCCACGCCACACACTCCTTACCTCTGTTCTCTATTCTCTTTCTAGCAACAGTTAGCAGCCTGCTTCTGTTTTCACTGACCCTCTGGTGTGCAAGAAGGGTCTAGTAGTCAATCAGATTAAAGTATACAATACGCTAAGGGTTGGCATTTGAATTCTAAAAACATACAAACTACACAAACTCAGCTCGTGAGTCAAGAGAAATTAAATGTGCCAAAAAATATTTTATTCAAAAGATGACCTTTCTTCTTTCCCCTGTGATTCAGAAAGGCCTCACTCTAAATGTAGGTTAATGTACACTGGCGCTAACACATGTTGCCAGCAACCCTACGCATTAGCTGTCACATGTGATCATCCTCAACACCCACCAGTCATTTACAATTCTGCGAGGACAAACGTGGAGGAAGAGCAGGCAGGGAGTCCTATGTGTGCAAAGGAAAAATACTGCACACACACAACCCATTGTGCATTAACATACAAACTGAGGACTAAAGTTAGCCACAGGGTGTCAAGTGGATCTGTCTGAGATGTTTATTGTATGAACAGCTAATAGTCAAGTGGCTCACTAAAGTCACAGGGTATGAAACCACAACCTCAAGAAGTTGGCTGTGTACAGAAGCAGAAGCCAAATTCTCTGGCTGGCTAAGATCCAGGTGGTTAACACCGCATTCTGCATGTTAGCTTAAGAACTGCTGAGACCTGCTCTCCAGTCAGCCTTTCTATAGTATTTGACAGGCTCAACAGAGGAAGAGCAGGATTATACTGCACAGAAGTCCTCTCCGCACTCACCCTCTTCATCAAAATGCTGCAGACAGTGACTATCTGGAGGATCAGGTGATGACAGGAATGCACAGAGGAAGCTAAAGAAATGTGCATGTATGCATATTTAATAGTTTTTATTTGCACAAAAACATTCAGTTGTTTTAGATGAGGCTAAAAGACAACTGATACAGCTGCTTTTTACACTGCAGCACATTCCTGAAAGAGTGCATGTAAAATCTTCTGTTAGAAAGTGATGAACGGGACGGGCATGTTATAGGTCAGTTATAGGAGGGTGACACATATTAATAAGTAAAGTAAATACAATGAATGGACCAAAATTATTCTCACTCCTATTGTCCATCATCACTCAGTCTGCTCATTGTAAAACAGTATTTAAAGGTCAACTATATGATTCTAACCTTACAAATACACAAGGTACAAAACTAAAAAGCGGGTTAGAGGGCAAACAACTGAGCACGTGCACACACACACACACACACACACACACACACACACACACACACACATATGTTTTGGTGTTCATCTCTAAAGGATTACAGGCCCAGATGGCCACGAGATGAACAATGCAACACCTGCTGAGGGACATAGCGCAATTAGGTTCTTACAAAAAGAGGAAAACCTCATTTTGCACAATGAATCATCACTGTCTGTACGTGCTGCTAACTCTTGGCCAATCTCTATCACCACACAATGAGATCTTTATCCAAGCTAATAACAACAACAACAACAATGATAATAATGATAATAGCTAAGCCATGAAGTAAGAGAATGAAATATCTCCTCAACTATCTCCTTGTGAACTCTTTCTTTTTGTCCCTGTTGTTACATTGAGATGTTTTCAACCACTGGTGGTAACTAATGCTATATATCATTTATTGAAGTGGAGAAGTTTGCCTGCATTGTCCTCTAAGCAGGTGTAGCTTAACAGTTCCTTTCTCAACTTTCTCATTTCAAACAAAGTCATGTACCTGGTGAAACCGGACCAGACTGGCCTTAACAAAGACAAAACAGAAGTACTGCGTGATTTCAGGTAGTGCTGCTTTCTTGAAAAACACATAGGGAGGCTCAGTATTTTATTTGCAAGGGCTTCTGTTTTGCATGTCACTGACTCCAGCATGTCTACCTCCTGCATCCCTCTCATGATGCTTGCACGAGACCTTGGCTTTCGCCACACAATGCCCAGACTTGCCTTAACAGCAAACTCTATTTCATGTATCACACAAAGAGAGACATGTGCAGAGAGGATGAGGAGGAGAGGAGGCGTTATGAAGGGGAGGATGCCAGCTCTGGTCATCAATGAACTTATAGGGTATAACAAATAGGGTGGCCCAGTTTGTTGTTCAAAACAAGAGGTTAAAAATAACATCAGTCATTGATGACCTTGGGTCAGGTGAGAGTGGCCTTGCAGGTGAAGCTGACTATTGATCTATTTTTAATAAGGTGAAAGATTTGCAGTGGTGCATGTGGCTGCCCTTTCAGAGCAGGCGCCTATGTCCCTTTGTTTTTTAAGCCAGCTGCTTCCAGGAGGTCCGGTGGAGGTGTACCAAGAACAAGGGGATGAAGAGAATTCAAAAAATATTTAAATCACAGTGTTTAGTCTGATACCACAGACAGACAGGCTGATTCTGAAGGGCTTTGCAGGAAACACTGTGAACTGTGTAACACAGATAATTAATAAGATTATCAGGTGATATCGCAAATTGCAAATATTTAGATGACTGCAAATCTTTCATTTTTATATCTTAAATAGAAGTATAACATTTTTGTGAATTTAGATTAAGAGTGCTCTTTAAAAAATGTTTCTCATAAAAAATGTTTCAGCTAATAAAAACATTTAAACAGGTCTATGGGATTTAATAACTGCAGTTAAAATAGTCAAAATATCAACAATTATTATTTTATTCAGTTTTTTTGATAACTGAAAGATAATAACTGGATATTTTTCTTCGCAAAACTACAGTGCAGTTGATATTGATTAATATATTCTTTATGGGAAACAGTTATTCAGATGTTGAGAGCTTATAATTGTAATCAAATTACTTGCCACTCGTCACATAATGTGGCGTCCCTATTACACATTTTCAGCATCAGTGTCTCTGTCATGGAAATGACCATAAAAAAAAATCATCAGACTGAACAGTCCTTGCAGTTTCTCCTCAGGCTAACAGTCACATACTATATGATGAATATATTCATCAACACACAGTTACAGGCACTTGCACATGCATATGTACCATCTCCCACCACACTGCAATTCCCTTCATGCTGCACTTTTAATAAATCATAACATCAGGCTTTGCCACTAAGATGCCCTGTTCAAATAAAACATTCGCCCAACCAAATACTCCTGGGGCTCAGAATATCTCCCGCATTTTCCATCTGAGGGAAATACTGTTGATTCAGAGGTTTCTCTCCTTCCTTTCTCCCTCCATACTGCTCTTGCTCTTCACTGCGTTGTGCATACACTTCATCTCATTGTGCATGAAACTGAAGGTTAGGGTAAATACATGACATCCTGAGCTTATTGCATAAATATTTAAGAATGAGGAGACAGGTTTCAGGTGGAGAGGGAGAATAAGCTGGGGGAATATAACATGTATGTACAGTGTCTGATTGGAAAGGTGTCTGTTAGTTTTAGTATTATAAAGATTAAATAGTGATTTTTTTACATGGGTGTCTTTCTTAAAGGAATTTTCTCATGGTCCAGTCTGTAAGGATTAAAAAAAATATTTGAATTACTTTTTTGTGAGCAGCAGTTTAGTCTCAAGTGACACACTGAGCTCTTAAACAGGAGGCCGTGGGGATTTACACAGCGTACAAAGGATTCCCTATTGAAGCGGTGCTTTGTGCAGCAGAAAAGCAGCTTGTAGCTCTACATTTTCTATCTATTCTCTGTTCTGCTTCACGTGGCGAAACGCGTCAGCACTAATGAGTAGCTTTACAGGAGGAAATAGAGCATAATTGGGTTTTTCAGACAGATACAAAGACTTGAGTGGAATTGGGAAAAGATGTCTGTCAATCTGACATCAAGCATCTACCTTCTGTACCTGACTGGCACACTACATCCAGATTTCTGACACCGTGTTGTGTGGAGGACATTGACGGCCTCTCAGTGTGCCACTGTGACTCCTCTTTATGTGCTCTGCCCTCAGGATCTGTCTGTCCACAGAGGCTTTATATGAGAAAGCTGTCATAACAGCCATGTTGGAGGGTGAGGCATGCCCGTTTCTCTGGGATCTCTGGCCAAAGCATACAAACGCTGGATACTGTAAATCCAGAGAGCTGCCATGCTGCTCGGAGCAGATCTGTCACCATTAAATACCCTCAGGGAAGAGAGGTCAAGATTTCCATTCAGCACTTACTACATCTACATGTGAATGTTCGACATTTGCTAGTGAACAACAAAGATTAGTTTCATTGTTTCTCAGATAAAAATAATGAATCAGTATAATTCCAAAAAGACCCAAATGATGCTATGTTGTAGAAAAATCGCCTTTGAGGTTCAATATGAAGAATTCTCCACTGTTCTAAATAAATCAGCAGCTGGCTTACCCCATTATAACAAAGAAAACAGGGATTTGTATGCCGCTGTGTTTATGTTGTTTTTCCATGTCTGGGTTTAATTTGCGTCACAGCGTCTCCTCAGTTTCTTAGCTCAGAATCCTTTTCAGCAAAAAGCCAACAGCTTAAAGCTGTTCAGAACCAAACCTTATTTCATACTATCTGTAATAAGACCGATGCTCCCTCACATTATTGTAAATGTATAAAAAAACTAGCGGAGTTCTACTTGTTTTTCCATGTTTACATAAGAAGCCCAGTCTACCCTGACTGGTCTGCTCCAACAACCTGAGCAAACACAGCTCAGCATTCCACAGCAGCACTGCTAGTGTAACTTCCATAAGAGAAATGACACAAACGTGGGTGCAGTTCCTCCAAGGGCCACTTGAGACAGCATGTAAGTCAGTTCATATAGACCTCCACCAACATGACAGCAGAAGTAAATATGTTATACAGCAGCCCATCAATAACAGGACAGCATGACAAACACAAGTGACGTTCATGCCAGTCATGAAGAAAGGGTTCCTGGTGGACACAAAGCTCAGACTCAGGGCTGAAGTCCACAGCTGGATTATAGACACTGCCAGTGGAGGTTCTACATTGAGTAGGACTACTTCAATACTGTACTTAAGTATTAAAAAGTTGAATCTGTATTATTTTTTCTCCTACTTGTACTCTCACTTCATCATTTTGATGAGTTGAATACTTTTACATTTTCTATGAGCAGCATCCGTTACTCAGCGCACAGACACACAGACTTTTCAAGGCATGCACAGTCTTTGAATCACCCAGGCTTAATGAACACATGCCTGCCTGCAAGGGAGGCGGAGACCGAGAGGAGGTGGAGGTTCCTCAGAGTAGTGTGCTGCTAACCCACGAGTAAATGGCAGTGTTTGTGTTGTTATTCAATGAGACAGATGCCTCAGTGACATTGTTCCTCTTCGTCCTGTGTGCTCTTATAATCTCTTGATACTGTGTTAGTTCAGTTAATTAGCAATGCTAATGTTGCTGTCTATAGTGACAAATATAAAAAAAGATGTATAATTTAGTAATAACAAAGACTGCTCCACTGTGTGTTATGGTGCATGTGAGGTTGTATTATACATTTCCAGTATAGACTGGAAACAGATTGTTACTGATATATTTGTTATTTTATAAATATTAGAGCTTTGTGCATAACTTTGAATACACAGAGCCTGGTGGCTATATGACTGTAGTTATGATTATAGTCAAACTAATGACTGTTCTGTTGTTCTACACCACTCCCTCTATCTACATAAGTAAAGAGACTGAGACTCCATCTCTGTGTCCTCTTTATTCATGTTGGGAATTGTGGTCTTAAGTTGTGTTCTGGCCGACACACTGTCATGAACAAGTGACACATTGGAGCAGTACTTCCTTTTCAATGACAGTATCACTGCCAGAGCAGTGTGGCTCTGCAGCTGACTACAAGCAGGTTTGGTGGAGCTGGTTTATCAAGCTGCCTCTATGACTATGGACAGAAGTTTGGACTGCGTCCTTTATTAACTACACAAGTAAAGAGACTGAGCAGCAGACTTGAAGTATCTGTTTTTCTTTTTATCTAGGAAAAACAGTTTAACAACAGCCTCCATCTTTTACCTTCTCCACTGATTTGATTCACTCCTCCTCTCCTGCTACCTTTTTTTCTGTCAAAAGCTGAGGTTGGCATGCTGCTGAAAGGACGCTACCCCAGCTGCTGCTTTTCACCGTGCCTCTGTAAACACTCCTGCTTCCTCAGCTGTTTTATCACAGCCTCTCCACTCTTTCACATTTCCCCTCTTTCCCCAAAAACACACTGCCTGCATTATCCCTGTAATCTTTGCCTCCTGCTGAGCAACTTCTTCTAATTTATGTGGATTAAAGCCATTTGTTGCTGGGAGGCAAAATGTGCTGTCGTGGCGCCAAACATTAGCTTTAAACTGAGGGTTTACATCTTCTGTTGTATACCGCGAGCATTTAAAAAAAATCCATACATGTTTAGCTGAACTGTCTTTTTAAACTCATTGCACCCCAAAGGCCCTTTTGTGTCTGGGTTGAGCATAGAGAGGACTATTTGAAAACTTGTTTTTGTTGTGATAGCATCATGTTATTAACGAGGAGCAAATGCTGCGTAAATGAATCTGTCTGAGCTTCTCGCCCTCGGCCATCAATCACAAGTAATACACTCAGAGCTGATTTAATAGGGTGAGAATGGCTGCCACACCGCAGTACAATGATGCTACATGTCATTCACTGAAACTATTTGTTTTCCCATTCTTCTATCCTCTTTTCCTCACCTGCATTTGAAACCCACAAGGAAAAAAGAAAGCAGTGAGAGTGTTTAGCCATCCCACAGCTTATGAAGCTGTTCCAACAGTCTCGCACCCTGGGGAGGCATTCTAGTCACACCAAATCTATCAAGAGAGACAACAGTGGACTTACAGCAAGCACAGGCTGTTTCAGGTCTGTACTAGCATTAGTATGTATTTCCTCAGTCTTTGGCCGGGGTGACAGGGGATTCAATTTCCCTATTTCTGGTCCACTGCAATCAATTGGTGCAGTTAGGAACAACAGAGTGTGAATGATACAGACTAATGCTCTTGGAGAGGGAGGTTAATGTGAGGTGCACAAGGTCAGTGAATTTGTAAAGGTAACTTTGGCTCTGCCAGCGACTTTCTCCCCTGTGTTTTTTCCTCTGTCTTTTTCCTTCTCTCACAGCCACAGAATCCCCGAGTGCTTTCTTTCTCCTTCACTCACTGGCTCTCCACTTCCTCTCCCATCTCTTTTTTTTCCCATATAGGTCCTCTCACACAGTCTCTCCCACCCTCAGTTTTTGTCCTTCTCCCTTCGCCTCTCCCTTTCTCTCTCTCTCTCTCTCCTCTCATTCTGCATGACAAGGAAGTGTCTCTTTACACATCACAGGGGCTCAGAGAAAGCTGTGCTGCAATAATTGGATTATTGAGCAATCTGTAAACAAACGTAAGACACAAGGCAGAGGATCAATGTGGAACGCTTGCATCATTTGAGATGGTCAAAAGCAATTCAAGTACTCACAGTTAATAAAGCAATCAAACAACTTGCTGTTAAGGATTAGGGTGTTTAAGGAGAAATCGTGCTGATGTGTCAATAATTGCTTATTACACATCAAAGGAGTCTTTCCTCCGTGCAGACACTCCTTGTCTGACTCCATCTGGTGGATTTGGATAAATGTATGTTGCATGGCTTAAACAGAGCCTTGCAGTGAACAACGCAGTCAGTCTATGGCCTGCTCAAACAGCTTTGGTTTTATATTTATGTGTATTAATGTCCAGATGGACAGTTGTGTTGTAATCTGTTGCACTCCTCTTAACAGCCAGGTAGTTCTGTTAAAATGGCTTAATATATACCAGCAGCTTCACAGAGAGGCAGCATAAACTCATCATGTGGGAAGTGTTATTTTAATTTTGCCATTTTTTTGGAAAGCAATTAAAAAAACTGATGAATGGAGTCGTCCAATCAGAGTAAGCTAGCAGCTAATGGCCATAGCTTATGGGAACATGAATACCATTTACAGTTATTTTTAGCAAGATTTTCAAAAAGGATAGTTTTAATATTGGTTACTGATAGGTCTCCTTAACATCCTATATGAAAGACGGATGCAATTATGGACACATATGCATTAGGAGGCCTACAAGTCCCCCACTAACTTGCTCTTCTCCCTCTTTAACAGTTCTATAATTAGTAAAATTGTGAGAACAAAACACAAAGGGACAATACATGACAGTTTTAAAATAAAGGCACTGATGCCTGCTGTTTTTGGGAGCTGTTGTTAAGAGAGTTGACTCATATACCGACTTTGAAAACAGAGCATTCAGTGCTGGTTTTGACAGGGTATATTTTAACCCAACCATGATATTTTCCTTAAGTGTTTCTGTTGTCTAAGCTCAACGAAGCACTGACAGAACAGCAGCACAAAATGGCTGCCCGCTAATGGATCTATGCAACAATTTTCATGTGAGACCAGCCTGCTAGCATGTCAGTACCACACCAGTTACAGTAAATACCTTCAAATGAGCCATTAAACTCTGACATGTACTGTACAGTGGATTTATTCATTTCATTTATTGCTGTCTGGTACCTGTCTGTCTCTTACCTACTCAAATACTTTCAGCATCGCAGTGCTTTTGTTGGTGACTACAAAAAACAAAACCAATTTCCCCTTGAGATTCTCTGAAACAACAGCCAATCACGCAGTAAATAGCTTATACAGTACTTTGTGCAGCCACATACTGTATAGACTCACACTATAAAAATCAAAACTCTGTGAACCAAGCTTGTGCATGGTGGTGCCATCAGTTTTTTTCTAGGTCAAGTGAATAAACATTGCTAGTATTTCATACTTCCCTAAACAGCAGACAACAAAGAGGAAAAAAGAGCGACTTCCTCCAAAGTTTGCCGAACCTGTTTCTCTAACCCTGAACTTCTGGTGTGGAATGTAAAAGATGAGCTCCTGCCCGCCTGTCAGGTTGAAGTGAGGCGGGTGTTGATAAAAATGTTACATTGGAATTGACATGCCGGCGGTCTTTCAAACAAAAGCCCTGCACTGTCATTCTGCTTTACTGTCACAGTCACTGAGACCCTCTCTCCACTTTCTTTCTTCTGCTTCCTCACCCTCTACACTCTCTCTCTCTCTCTCTCTCTCTCTCTTTCTCTCCCTCCCCCTCACTCTTTTTCCCCTCTCTTTCTCTTCTTACCCTCTAAAATCCTTATAACATCCTTCGGATTTAAGAGCTTAAATGTCAGTCTCATGATATCAGTGCCACTCAGATTAAGCTCCTTAAATACGATGTAAATGTATAAATGTGGGCCAATGAGTGGGCACCATTCAATCCAATTAGCCGTAATGAAGGCGGTCTCAAGGAATTTCAAAAGCAATAATTTCTAATCATTCTCTGTGGCTTATTGACTAATACACTCCACATAGACAGCTGAAAATATTCTTCCTTCATATAGAATTTGGTTTCAGTTTATTCTGCGAGGTCTAAGCATGTGGGCATGTTTGTGTGCACACACTTTGAGTACCACCGGGAATTCAACAGAGAAAGCAGCACTGCACTAAAACAAAGCATGGGGCTGTGTTGGTGGGAGTGTTTTGCTTCAGGTACCAATGCACTGCACAGTAGGTGACTATACTGTGAGTTTTTTTTTTCTTTTTTTGTTTTTTAAAGTTGCCACGGAAACAATCTTTTATTTTTACAATAGTGAGTGGAAGTATACAATTCACATACACCAAGGCTGTGCCTACATATTTGATTTATGTACAGTTTTGCACTGCCTGTCAGTCACAGATGCCCCCTCCACACACACAAACACACAGTGACACCACAGATGGATTGTTGTTTTGTTATTATTTTCTATTCTGCTCTAAGTGCATGTTCCATGTATGTGCAGCCCCACCTGCTGCCCCTCTTCTTCTTCACTTCAGCTTCTGTGCTGCCTCTTGTGTAGTTTCACTTCTTTTCTCAAGTCTGAGAAATTCCTTCATGAGTTATTGTTCAGGTAGCACCAGACTCTGAATCCACTGTGGTTTTACAGGCTATGTGAGGTAACACTTATAGTGTCTGTCCTCACACTACAAACTACAAACAGTGGACATTAGACTTCATCATGACTCCACACCCATTGTCATGTAGACACATCCATCTCATAAGAGCACATTGAATGCACTGTGTAATACACTGTGTAATAAACATGGCCACAGATAAAATAATGACTGATGTTTAAATGTGCAATACCCCATGTGGCCTCTGGGGGCTGCCTCAAAAAAGGTGCATCCTCATAAACCCCTATGTTGCAATGGTTATCATTTCACTTTAAGGTACATGTTTACAGGGTGTGGAGCTTATTAATAACTCATTTGTTTTCATTTTATTCAGGATTTTCTTTGTTTGCATAATTATGGGTGCGACCACTTTGACTTTTCACTCACCAATCACACTGCCACCCACCTCAGCACCACTCAGCCTCTACGCCTTTACTTATATTGGGAGTTTAGGTGGACTATGAAGCTGCCATCATGGCAACAGCCAGAGAGTCCCATAGAAAACTAAGACTCCCCAGAAATGGGGAGTCTTAGTCACAATGTGTCACACCCACAACTATGGGTCATGTCACAAATGCTTCATTCATAGTTATATACAGTCTTTGCCAATTACCAGTGTGTGCTTCAAACGTCCTATCTGTGGGACATTTGCAGTTGCAGCTTGGCCCAAAAACTACATGGTAAGTGTTAGTTAGGATCATGTTTTGGGTTAAAACTCTGTCTCAAACATATGTTACGAGGAAAATCTTCAGGCTTCTCTACTTTCTTGGCTACCTACATGTCCTCACAAAAAACACCCGCATTTGGTTTATGATACATCCCTCAGATATGACACGTGGCTCTGTTTATGCTGCATTGCCAAAACAGAACCTATGAAACTGCCTGACTTCATCTGGTCATGGGACTGGTTTGCTGTTAAGAGGTCGGTGATAGAGGTCAGTGGTGGCACAAACCTGGCAGTGGACTTTTACCCAGGAGGTCAGGGGTTAATGTTGATACTGCTGCTCTAAACTCATGGTTAATGTTGTATCGTCATTACACACTACTGATTAAGGGCCATTGCCATTTTTGGTTACCATGGTGACAGGTCCCACCCACATAAACACATGGAGAAACACATAAATTCTTTATCGTATCTTAAAGTGTCAAATCTGGTATTTATAGTCATGCAGGTTATTTCTGAATCCAAGACAGATAAGGAAGAACTACTTCAGTCAAATAATATAATAGTGATAAGAATCTTTTTTTCACAGAGCATCATTGAGGCATCAAACTACACCCACATCACCACATATCATATGTTTTGGTCAACTCTCCAGGAAAAAATGTGGTTATGCAATGATTAAAGTGTGTGGCAGTAAGTCTGAGATAGGCTCCTTCCTTCTATTACACATTGTGTTAACAGGTGCACTTGAGTTTGTTGTTGTAGCATTTCACAATAAAAGCTACAATACACACTTGATTGTTCCACTGAAGGTGTGCTACAACAAAATGAGGTGTCAGATTACTTTTTTCATTGTAGTATGAAGGACATCTACATTAAAAGGGTTCACAGTTGGTGTGTGTGCGTTGTGTCTGCCAATGGAAGCCTCATTTTTTTGGAGAATCAAATATTAGTAGGCTGCATTGATTTTGGAACAAACCTCTACATTCTTGTGCGAGCTCACTCTTCCTGCCAACTTTGTCTGGTCTGTCTACTCACTCTTCCTTTCCAGGCAGCAGAGTCACTTCTCTGAACTGTGTTCAATGTGCAGGCCAGCAGCATCCCTTTCTTTCTTGTCTCTCTCTGTCTCTGATGGCATTACGAGACGTCAGACTTGATGATAAAACATTATTAAAATACCTTTTCTCCTACACTGTTACACATCCATATGCCTGAATATGTTTTTTTAGCTCATAAATGTCAAAATAAAATAAAATCTTGTCCTCTAATGCCTCACCTTGAGTGACAGACAGATAGACAGACTGTTTACAGTTTGATGCATACACTTAGTGGCAATGTCTCCCAACTCACTGGCTACCAGCCAATAGGAAAAGATGACAGGAAGGGCAAGAGACTTTGTTTGCCTTTCTCCCTCCAGGCATGCACTGTAAAGGGTATTTCCCGTTGCAGTTTAAAGTAAACAATATACCGTCCACGGCTTAATGCTTCTTTATTGATGCTACTAAAAAAAGCAACTCATTCAGTCTATTTGAACTGACTCCTTTTATTAAACTGTAATCATTTGTAGAACACAGTGAGACGTCCATGTTCCATCCCTTCAAACACAATGCTGTGATTATTACAATGCACAATTCGTTTGCTTTTTCGTAATTAAAAAGACGAGGATAAGTTCAGTGAGGTGTGGTTTGATGTGTGGGATTAATTATGGTCATGTGGTACTTTATTGAGACTTTCCGCTCTAAAATCTACCATCTGCAATGAACAATATAGAATAAATTGAAAGGTGCCCTCTTTCTCTGCCCTTTTGATCCTCTTCCTGCTTATCGCTGATCGTCTTTCCCTGTCTGTCCATTCTCGTGCTGCTCTGCTTCTCTCATCTCTGCTGCTCTCGGTTTTCTTGTTACTGTAAATCTCAGATTCTCAGAAGGACAATGACATAATGAGACAATATCCCTGCACTTCCTTCAGGTTTATGTGGATTCTGTAATAAATGACAAGTGAGGGCTTATTTAACATTTTAATTGGTTTTAATTTTTAGCCAATTCTCTGTGTAGCCTATATATAGCCCACTTGGCACACACTGAGTGGGTAATGTAATAAGTAATATATTTTAATGAGGTTCTTTAATCTACATTATTGCTTTTACACCTTAACAGACCATAACTAACAAAAACAGCTTGTATCGGTTCATACAGTCAGTTTAAAAATGTGTGTAACAGCAATAGTAAACACAAAGAAATGACTCTAACATACTATATTTAGATTGTTAAGACTCACAATCCCCAGACTGTAATCTACTCAAGAAAATCTTGGTCACCTTAAATCATACCTATTCCTTAACAAGTTGTTTACTTTGAAGTCAGCTCAGTAAACGTTGAATAAGTGACCCAGTTGTCTACATTAAAAAGGTCATGTTCAGCGAACTCTGTGTAAACAGACTCAACCTGTCCCTCCTGTCACTGACATACATAAATGAGCTCTCTTTATAAAAGCAACACTGACCAATGACAATTTTAAGTTCATTTTTTTAAACTCATAAAACACATTCCCACTCCCAACATGAAGGCTTGATCACACACATCTTTAAGTTCAGCTGTCAATGGTCAGAGCAGGTGAGCCATTTTGTTCCTGCTTTGTTTTTTAAGGATTTTGATTTCCATTGTTTTGTTTTGTATGTTTTTTAGCTCTGTTTGGCTTTTCTATGTCCAAAACAAAAGGGCTCCATTCAGCAAACCAACACACTGAATGGTATCAAGCATCCGGAGGACTGTTACAGCGATATAAATGATGATATTTTGCTCAAGAATGTGATTTTATGTAAAAAACACAGAGTGTAAAATGAGCCTTGGGAGAGAGATTCCTTTGATTCTACATTGGCTTCCAGTGGAAAGGCAAAGATCCTGTAAAGCACTATCTTACATAAACATGTCTATATACTGAGATCCTATACAAACATGAGATTGTCTTTGCTTCCAGCACAAGCCTCTCTCTCTCTACTTGTACATTTTTTTGTTAGCTTAAGGTTGTCAGCATTTGTTGCACCTACATTGTGTCATATGCCTCCAAAGTGATAGTATACTATAAATCAAAACCTGTTAGCTTACACCTCCATTTTCTCAGTATTAAACTAAGTGTTATGTCAGTGTTGCAGAAGTGAAAAAGTGCCCCAGAACAACATTAGCATACTGAAGTATTATTTCTTGAAGTAGTCAACTTCATCCATACTTTTGATCCAGTGGAATAAAGATGGCTTTATTCCTCCTTCTTCTACCTCGAGCAACACACTGACACATTTTAACCCCTCTGTAGCACACGTCTTTATGTACAAGATCCTAATCTCATTTTAATGCACTGCAGGGTTAACAGACTCTAGAGGCAGAATAAAAGCAACCGAGTGAGGACAGATCAGATCAATTACCCGATCCATCCATGGACAGTGGGAGTAGGAGTTACCCTGCACTGTCTCCGGATTAGCCGAATATATTCTCTTTTAATCAGAGTCACCACGACCTTTCATCAATGCCATCTTCCCTCTGACCAATGAGGTGTGAAGGAAGAGGAGTTGACAGGTTTGAATGTCCTTCAGTGTCTGTCCTGTATCATTACCCATCTCTCAAAATAGATCGAAGCAATCTAAAAAAAGAAATCCGTTGTCATGCATTCACTGTGTTTCGTGGAGCTCATGGTCGAACAGTACTGGAAGTTGTAGGTTTGTGTGGACATTCCTACATTAGGGTCCAGTTTCAGCTCCAGTTTTTTTTGTGTTACACAGCAGTCTGAAAGAACATAATTACCTGCTGTTATTTCAGTTACAAACACAGATTACCTGCATCTATCTGATTAGGTTGAAGCCTCTATGCACACAATATAATTACTTCAGCCATATTAGGAATTTACCCATGCTGAATATACACCATTTATTCTTAATGGCATTGTTCAACTTCCAATTTTTGCTACTTTTTTTTTTTTAAATCGCAAGTTCTGATGAAACAAACTGCAGATAATACATAAAAGAAGCCACACTGAAATATTAACATGTCCACTAAGCAGCTGTGGTTGTTTACAAATGTGCATTTATGCATGTGTGTCTATTTGTGTGTGTGTGCGCACCCCAAAGGGAGCCACAAGGGGACTGAAACCAAAGAAAGCCCACTGAGGGGAAATAACTAAATCATGCAGCCCACAGATGTTTGTTAAAAGCCACAAAGAGACAGGAAAGATGGGTCCAAAATGGCCACACTTTGAATATGGGGCTGATTAAATCCTCTCTGACCTGCGGATGGACACTTGTAAATCA
Organism: Parambassis ranga; assembly: GCF_900634625.1. NCBI lineage: Eukaryota > Metazoa > Chordata > Actinopteri > Ambassidae > Parambassis > Parambassis ranga. Next base: position 15,460,249 of record NC_041022.1, on the reverse strand, counting down.
TCCTTGAATATATGTCAGACAGCAGGAGGACTGTAAAGCCATAAATAAACACCACGCTGCTGTCAGTCCTCACTGAACCTCTTTTCATAGTAATTATTCAAATCTTTTAACTGCAGGAAGGAGCCTGTATATACAGCAGCCAGTACAGTGGTTGGGCCTTGGGGCTGTATCTGCTGAAGCCACTGCCTCTCCCAACACATCAACATATGTGATGTGCCCTCATTTTCAACACCATTAATCTGGTTGGGGGGGTGAGTGGCACTGAGGGCGGTTGAAACGTGATTCAGCAGACAGAGCATTTGACTCAGCGTTTTGTCTTGAAAGTCATCTAGGGACTCTGGGAACGGTGTGTGTGCTTTTTAAAACAGCCAGGTTTATGAATCATCATCTGATGACTTAGACTTAGATACAATTGAACTGGACCTAAAGAAAATAGTCGTCTTGTGATATACAGTGTCTGCAATATAACCTGTAGGGTGTCTGGTTATTAATATTTCAGCTGATATATAATATATACGAAAATATTTAACCTTTGACATGCAGTAACATTGACACTACTATAAAATGCACGCCTGAACGGAACTGAACTGTGTCGTCAAACAGCAAACTACTATTCCCTGTAAGCTCATCAAGCTTGACTACCTGATAATTGATGACTTTATTTAATTAATCCATTTGTTGTGTGCTGTCTGTTGGTCTGTTTGCTCACTGTAAAATGTTCTTTGTTTGTATTCTGATTGAATTCTTGCATGTAGTGCGCTGTGTACACTACAGATTTTCAGTGTAGCCCTTTAAATCAGTCAAGGGGATGCTGTGCATCCAGCTAAAGCGACAATAGTGTTGGATTCGCCCTGCTTCTGCATCTTATTTAAGTCTTGTTATTTTTAGTAAAAATAGTATGTTGAGGACTAATTTATTAATCCTGCCAGAAGCAAAAAGATCCTGTTGAGTAATATACTCCAGCTTTCTAACTTCCCACACAACTGCTCCTTACAAGTGCTTTAAGAAGTGTTATTTTTTTATACTAAAGAATTACAAGGACTTGCTTTAAACACTACAGCACAATAAAATATTCAACTCTACAACTGCCTTTCTTTCCTTGTGTGTCTATACACACACACGCACACACTCACATGCTTTCTCTCTGGAGCAAACAAACACACATAAAGCAGTGTACTTTTTTAACAGGTTCTCTCTCACTTGCTACAATATGGTAATTTTCTTCTGTTCGGTTGTTGGCACCTCTCCAGTGTAATCACTAAGGGGAAATCACCCCTTGAAACACTTCTGAGTGTTTGGCCCTTATTTAAATTGTATGAAATGAGCATACACCTTTGTTCACACAGACAAAAAGGTGGTGAAAAGTTTTCTAATAGAACTCGCAAATGGGAGCGCTAATAGCTAATGCTAAGGCCAAGAGAATACAACAACAAAATGGAGCCTGGACCTGATCTGATCATGAGACATGATACATCATGGTCAAACCTTTCATCTATATGTGCAATTTGCCTGGGTCAGTGGTTAATAATCATCATCCTCATTAAGTTACCTTTAAAAAGGGACCGTTTACCACCAATTTGTTTACATTATAGGTCAATTTAACCACGACTATTATGATTATTAATTCAAAATAAATATGTTTTTAATTCATTAGTGACTCTTACAGTTCATTAGTGACTCTTAAAAACTTTTCATTCTGGCTGCATATCCTAAATGCTACGTGCACACACTGACATAAATGTGTCTGCTATAGAATGCTGGTGATTAATGGGCTCTGCATGTGTGTCAGCGCACATAATGAAATCGCTGTGTTTTACTGCTTCACTAATATGTCAGTGCTCTACTATGGCCCCTGACACATTCCAGTCAGACCAACAATCAACTCATCCACACTACCTGTCAAACAGGCAGCTGAAGCAGTATCAGCATCAAAGTGTTCGTATGGAACGTCCTCCCCGGGAAGCCTGAAATACCACAAGGTTCATGTGTCAGTGGCCGTGGAGCGACTGGCTGCCATAAAACAGGAATGAAGAAGGGACTTAAGGCATGTAAGCTACGTTCACACTAGCAGGGATAACATCCTTCTCCACCAGTGACCCAGAAAAAAACAGGTCTTAAATGTAGCCTACTAATGTCATTTGGTAAAACATAGTCACATTTTCGCTGGCACTACTAATACTGACACAATGAACACAATTATTTTCATTATAATGTATGTTACACAATTAAAAGATAATTAAAGTATTACAGCGACACTGGAAGACCAAAGGAATGCTGCAGATTGGTTGATGTCATCACATGACATTCCTCGCTGTCTCTCTTTTATTATCCTAATGATACAAAAACCACAACAAGGCAGACGCCTGTCTGTGTGCCCGCATGCGGTTAGACAAACAATAACATCAAGGTATGCATGCTCTCTTTGCCTCCTTTACTTTGCAGAGTCTAACGGTACAGTATAATGGTGAGTCAGCTTCTTTCAATTTCTCCAAGGTCCAGCAGCTGAGCAAGATACTGAATAAAAGAGAAAGCTCCTGCTTAGCAGTCAAAACCCAAAGAAGCCCTAGAACGTCTTCTTTTCAGAGCAGAGTGAAACAGGCAGCTGCAGCCAAGTCAGAGGAAGGCTGGTCAAACAAAAAGCAGACACTGAATGTTTGTCTATGCCAGGTACAGCGCGGTAAACTCTACAGGGGCAACGCCGAGGACATAGACATTAACAGTCAAGAGTCTAGCTAATTTTTGTCTTCCAAACACTCATGCACAGTTGTGCATACGCTCTTGTTGAGCCAGTTCAATTGCAGGCATGTATAGCACAACAGCTCTTCAATAAAATATAAGGACCCTTTCCCACATGACAGTGACAGTGTATGGATCTACAAACTGAAGTGGAGGGAGGGCTGAAGGTTAAAACTGCTACTGACTAGTTTTATGTCCCGTGCTCCTTTGTTTTTTGTCCTTTGTGTCCTGCTGCGGACTCATATCATTGTCCTTTTCAGTTTGACCACTTTAAAACGGGATATGAGAAAAAAAAATCTCCTTCTGCAACAAGCGTCTCCAACATGTCCAGACCCAACCAGACAATTACACACACTACATTTACAAAACACTTCTACACGCACACACACACACCTCTATTATTACCAAAAACTTTCCTCCCGTTTTTCACAGCTGTCATAGGACAGTGAAGGTAAACAGAGTTTGACGTTGTAATCCACAAAAGATTCTGGTCTCCAATTGATATAGGAACTAGAACTACCTGTCTTAGGTAAAGAAAGGGGGAAAATGTTTTTTTTGTTTTGTTTATGTGTGTAATTTGAACGCTGACCCTTTGACATCCATTGAATTATGGCTTTTCTTCTCCCTCCTGGAAGAAGAGATCTTATTGCATTTCCTGACAAACACGTTTACGCTTTTTGCAGCATCAGACGAGCACCTTCCCTCTCCAGCAACAGGTTCTGTTATGATATAGTATCTTTATATTTGAGCTGTTATTTGATACTTAGAAGCTTCCTTTTACCTTCTGGGTCAGTGTACCATATGGTGACAAAGGGCTACATGCATGATTTGTGTGCACAGAGAAGCCAGATCCTGTATAGCAGGGATTCTGTGGGACAGTCTTTTTATGGATTCTAAATGCTTGACAAAGGACACACACACACACACACACACAAATCATGTACAGTAGTGTTTCTTTTCCTGCAGCAGTAGCAGAGATGTCCTGCCTGTACGCTATCTAGGTCATGACACTTTAAAGGCAAAAACACGTGTGAACATGAACAGGTGTCTCTCTGCCTTTCAAACATGTAGGACAGCACATTTTTCAAGGGACGGTTCATAAAGGTTTTAACTGAGTCATAACAATTTTAGTGATTGACACAGATATATACACATATACACATAATACATTACCAGATCATGTTTTATTGTATTGAATGTCATTGCAGAATAAACATTGACTTTAGGCCTAGTCAGGCTGGCAGGAAGCTCACACTCGGCCCCTGTCACTCAAAGGGGTTGTGCCAATACTGATGCATCATTTGACACACACAGCTATTACTACTAGTGACCAAAACTGTTGTTGTACATGTTTCTTTCTGCAGTAAAGTTGGCCATTTTGACTCACTTTTAGAGCCAGCCCCTAGAGGCTGCAGGGTGAACTATAATATTTTAGCCACAGAGGTCACTTCTTAGTCACTGCACAACAACGGGCTTATCTGGTGCTACTGTGCAATGGATGGTTATGATGCTACGACTACAACAGAACAATCCAGAGCAGACTCGCCTACAGCTGTTGGTGATGGCTGTTTGTGAACCTTTTAAAAATAACTACCAACAAATTCCTCCTTTAGACGAAGGCAAAACCTTCATTCACAGTCTTCAATTTATTAAACACATCGTTCATACGTTTTATAAATGTAAAGTTATTAAGAGCATTATTAAGGTTGTACTCTTTTAAAATCATAGGTTTTGCTGATGTAAAAGTGTGGACACTGCTGTGTGTGTGTGTTTTTATTTCAGGAAGAATGAAAGTCTTATGTAAAAGTCCCCGGTCCCCCCCTCACAACACACAAACACACACCCTTTCACTTTATTTGAGCCAACTATGCATGACCTAGTTTGGGAACCTTTCAAGCTGAACAATTAACATTTTTTTTGGAAGTGTCTTCCTTTATAGCATCCTTTCCATGGAGGAACTGACGAGACAAACACCGTGCTTAAACGTAAGCACTTTGGCATGAATACTTGGGGCAAGCTCTAATTAAACATGCATGATCAAGGCATGCCTTGTTTGCTCAGTGAAGTATACGAGTCCACAAGAGGAAGACAACAACAATATACTGAGAGAGTCAGTCGTGATGGATTCTCTCTGTCCTTTCCACCAAAAATGAAGTATAGATCTCATTGATGTTTAATAGCTCTGCATGAACCAATGAATTACACATATTAATTACACACACAAAAAGGCTCTTATGTCCAGTGAATATTTGTAATGCTCTTCTGTGCACTGTGCTCTGTACTACTGTACTGTACACACATCCAACCTACAAAGCTTCATGACTCTGGAGATCTTTAAGACCACTTGTGAGAAATCTCTGAGACTCCTTGCATGCTAGGTAAACAAAGTACTTGGTGCACAAAAGACTTCCATTCAGCTACAGCGATTCACACAGCAGCAGGCCATAAAAATCAGGGCATTCATCAACACACAGAGGCATGCACTATGCTTTGTTGCAGCTCTGGTATTCAGTTTCCGCCTCCTTTATGCAGTTTGTTAATAACCCTAACAACAGAAGGGAATGTCAGCGGTAGGTAATAGAGAGTAGGTCTCCAACTACAGGCCTGGCCTAGCGGAAATCTGGCCCTTGGTCACCAGACTGTATTTCAGGAAGAAGTTCAAATGAGGACAAGACAAGCATTCAAATCCCAGGAGCCTTGGCCAGCAGTAACCACACTTTTTATTGGAGTGTCAAGTCCGGCCTAGAATGTGTGCTGTTGTTCTTGTTGTTGGCGGCCATGGCGGCTGTTGTGTACGTATGTGTGTGTCTGTGTGTGTGTGTTCACGGCTCTGTGTGGGAGAGGCTGAGCGGGGACTTTTAACATGGTTTCTCTTCCATGCAACAAAAGCATCTGATCACGATGCTGCACACTATCATGTTGGTTCTTTTAAAAAGATTGCATCCACTGTAAGCATTTACTCCTACGCTCTAATCGCACAACGTAGGGAAAAAAAAGAAATCCATTCATAATGCTGAAAAAAATGCTGACTTTGTGCCCTCACAACTATACCTGTTGAGATAACATTGGATATTTACAATATATCTTATGTACTGCACTAAAGCATATTATTCTCCTTTTTTAAATCACACAACATTTGTACAGTGTAATTATGAATTTGACAACTTGTAGAACTGAATCTACCTCAGAACCTCAATGGCTGACAGAGGCTAGAATTCCCCCCTCTACATTTTAAAACTGCACAAATAGATTTTGGGCAGCACAACAAGTTGTAAACACAACATTGCCATATTATCACCTTATAAAGTTGCTGTGGTGAACATGCCTGTTTATTTAAGATTTACAGACCAACAAGAGCATTTTATTGATGAAGCTAATATTTTGACTCTGTTTTCAGCTCTGTTTGGTCCTAGTCAAGTAATGTACATATGTATAGCTGCCTGCTAAAAAAGTGTCTGAGGCCTGGAAAACCACACAAGGGACAGCTGATAACTGAGAGGAACTGCTGCACAGCAAGGCGTAACACTTGGCTGTGAGGGTACTGAAACAATAATGCCTTGGAATCAGAAGAAGTTCTCAGCAACTCTACATCTTCAGTGTCCAGAAGTGACTACCACTTAGATTTTTTAGTCTGCATTGACAGGGCTTCAGGTTATGAGTCCTATCAGTGATTCTGACCAGACTGGTGAATATCCACAATATCAGTTCATGTCTGTTGCTGGGTGAGACGCAGATTACCGGTAAGCCTACCAAGTGGACGTTGATGTTTGCAGCTTTTTGCATATGTGTGTAATAATGTGTATTTTTACAACCTTTATTGATATAGTGTGTCATTTTTGCACCATATAGTGACACATGAAAAAAGTGTCAAATAAGAAGACGTGCTACTCATAATATGTGCAGAGTGGCATGAATTTGTGATGGCATTACTTCATATATCATAGTATTATGCTGCTTCTCTAAAAGAGCACTGTACAGTGTCTAATAAGCTCTAGAGCAACGACATCATTCCTGAACATTTATCAGTTTATGATCGATCTCTATACAATATCTGCACAAGTCCTTTGCCTCTGCTTCAGAACCCATACGAACCCGAAAGGCTTCATAAAACACATTTTCACAGATTGCTAAAATCCCTCACACAGAACATTTATCCTCAGCAGGAATCCATTTATATGAATACATTTTTAGATTTTAAGAAGTGCAGACAGTAGAATTTTTACCACTTGGGCCAACTATTACTATTCATACCTTGAATGCAGCCTCTCTACTCTGCATTACACAGCCTCCAGTCCACCCACACCAACCTGTGATGGGCTGCCCACAAGACGCAAAATAACTACCTTGATCCTTGTTGGTTCAGTGTATTACTTGTTTTTTGTTGTCTTTCTATTCTGTAATTCATTTATTTTCCAGAACTAACAAATAATCATTTGCAGTGCATACTGTAGTTATGAACCTTAGTTACCAACAGAAGAAAAAATGGCTTCAAAAATACGTCTGTGAGCCTGAGAATTACATAAATATACATGCACACAGTGTTTACTCACTACATAAGCAGTGTTCTTTTCAGTATGAGCAACAGTATCATACTTCTAATCCATTCACACTCATGCTACTCTGGCTTAATAAAAAAAAAGTCATATTACATACTTGCATATTTTATATATTATAATAACTGGCTGAGATAAATTCTTCCTAACATTTTTCTCCTCATTATTTCAAGGCCTGTAGATTTCTTATTTTGCATTTAGACAGCAAGCAAAACTGACACTAGACGCCACCTTCTCCCTTTTTTGCGCCCATGCTGGGTTGTTCAGGACGTGAGCTGCAGCAGCATTTAAAGTGATTCTGGCAAGAACGCTAAAAAAAAATAATCTGATAACTAAAAATGATGAAATATGTATCCTATGCTTGCCAATCCTTTTAATTTTCCTGGCCCTCTCTCTCTCTTAGCTAGTGTTTCAATTCTCTTTTTTTTCCATATAATCATCTCTAGCCCGTCTATATGATATCTTTGTCAAAGAGAATCAGAATCAGAATCAGAATCCTTTATTTATCCCCGAGGAAAAAATTCTTTAAAAGAAAGCAAAAGATGCAGACAGCTGATGCATCCATTTTGTAATTTGAAAAAATATCTCTAATCATGAAGGGAACATACTACAGCACATGTGGAGTTGTTAACTCTGTGTAGAGCAGAGGAGCAGATTTACATTCTACCAGCATGTGCCTCTGATGTGAACAGCTTATCACACTTGCCCTCTTCGTCTTGGCATCTTGTCTGATACCACCTAACTGCTTGAATGAATTTTAAAATATTGATAAACTCATATTGATTAATTCTTCACACACTATATATATGAATATGAAAGAACATGAACATCATACTGCTCCAATTTATACACTGAATGTCAACAGTTCTTTCCATTCATGGTGTCTTATATTGTAGTATCTTTACATTTACTAACAATAGATGTTTTTAGATGGTTCTATGCTGGATAGAACGTCTATCCAGCATAGAACCATCAGTCTACTCACATCACGTCCCTGATTTCCTAAACTGACTCATGTTCACTGACTGTCAGGTCTGCACTTAAGATGTCATGAACAGAAATTTCTATACACACTGAGTGACATGGCAATCATGTAAATTTCATTGGACCGCATGGTGAAAGAAGAGCAACACTAATGCTACAAAAGCATGAACCTGTTACTAGAACTTTGTCAGCATGTGTGCTTTAGAGGATATTTAGCACAATTAAATGATCATATTCTGCACTTAATTACTACTGTGTAATTAAATATTCAACAGCACACATGAGAATGCACATAATTAAAACACCTAGGATGACAGATTTGCCACAGACCCACAGCCAATCCCCCAACACCTTCACCTGGAACATCCTTCCCACTACCCAAAGAAGCAGCTGTCCGCTTTATAGTCAAGAACCCATAATGCACTGGAAGCCCCTGTGCATGCCTGGTGTTGGGATTTAATTGGATATTAGTATCCAGCAGTGTCTGAATTAATCAAATCATTTCCATCCATTAATTTAGTGGAGGAACATACAATTAAAGCCTTATTAGTGTGCTCTCAGGAGTATGCCTTTTCATCCCTCTGCAGAACATTGAGAGTTGGCCAGAGTCCAGTCTAAAGCATTCTCTCTGCATGAATCTGGTGATGGGCACTCTGTCGATCTGCACAAACTGGCTACAAGGAAGAAAAACCCCTATAGGTGCTACTTTTCCTATGGCTGTAGTAATCTTTTAATGAGAGCTTACATAGATTCTAAAGGGTACATTATTGTAATTTTAGCTTTTACTATTCGTCAGATTGTAAATTATAAGGTTAGAGGGCAACAAGATTTCGATGTGGTGAAACATCACTGTGTAGAGCAACACAAAAATGCCCTAAATAGGGTGAAAAGAGATTTGGAGATTTAGGCAGCAAGCTAACATAATCCAGCCCCCTAATGTAGGTCATTTTATGATAATTTCCATATTTATATATTATATTAACTGGAGTTCAGTGCTTTTGAAAAAAAATATTTAAAGGAAAGGAAAAAATATTATTATGATAAATGAAATATATGGAAAAAAAGCTCTTAGCATCCATAGGTCTAATTACATTCAATTCTCCAATTGGGCTTCCTAGTTTGTCTTAATATTATGTTCAGATTTAATAAACAGTTCATGGACTTTTTGTTTTTCCCTTTTTCCTCTTGTGAATCTATGTTAAAACATTTTGTACAAAGTAATCCACACTGCTCAGATGAGCAGCCATTTTTAATTAAAACCATTTACAGAGGAAACCAAAGAGAGAAAAAAAGGGCCAAGGGATTTAACACTCTGTCATCCAAGGCTTCAGCGGATCAAAGAGTTTTAGTTGTGCTTTTTAATGGTTACGTAACATTTTTGTCTATAAAAATTTTGGCCACAGGCACCATGTAATGTGTCCAGAGCTGGACGGTGGCACAGATTTCCTGCAGCCCATTTTTAAATTTCAGTGCAGGATACAATAAACCTGTGCCTGAGTATAGCTGTCAATCAATAGCATACTACTACTGTAACAGGACACTAGAAGTAGGCAGCTACCTCTGAAAACATGTTCTTGCATTATACCTTTCGGTATGTATATATGTATATGCACTGAATGTATATTTGTGTTTGTGTCTGTCTGCTTTCTGCCTGGCTGGCTGGCTGGCTGCCATGTGGCCCACCTCTTACTGTCATCCTGTCTGACATTAGGACTAAGCTGGATCTCATTAGGACCAAGGTGGCAGTGATCCCGTCAACATCGCTTTGGCTCCTGCCATATGGGTCGCCTCCAAGGTAACGGGGCTGTATCAGCCTCCTCAGAGCTGCAAGCCTTGTTATAGCACATGCACAAACACACAGACGGAGTATCCACTCTCTAGACAAGTGAGCACTGTACATACATAGCTGAATAAACATGTCAAACAAAGAATAAAAAATGAAGTTAATATGTGTAAATCTATTGGTGAGATATATATAAATAAAGATATATATATAGGTGTATATAGGAGCAGGCACACAGGAGAGTGTGGCAAACACGAGGGCAATCAATCTAATGTGCCCCTCAAGAATTTATCTTGATAACAGCAAAACTAGTTCAATGTGATCAAATCAGACCACACATCACACAGTAAAATATATATATAGCAGTATCATAACAAACATAAAATATGAAGCAGCAAGCCATCAGAAGCAGGAGCAATGTTTTACATTACATTTATTAGCTACAGTAAATCAGTTTTCTAGTGATGACCTGAGTAAATAAACCAAATGCTGTAATAAACTGATATTTTTTCCGAAAGCTCCCTGCAAGCTGAATGACAATTGAAAATGGCAGAACAATCAGTGAGATCTGCAAAGTCAGTTTTTACAAATTCAATCAGGGAAACTTTTGATCTAATAAATTCCATTTTATGATTCTGTGCAACATCACAGCCTAAAACTCAGTTTGGACTTGTCATGGTCAAGTCTCTGTCAAACACAGCAGGGTGGCGCACGTCAAAATCCCTGCAGACGTACTTGCGAGTGTCTGATTTTTATCAAAAGCAATTCGAGTAGGCAGGAAGTCATTTATGATTTTGTTTAGTGCATCGTTGTTCCAGCTCATATAAACCGAATTTATGGCATCCCATGCAAAACAGATGATATCAACATGTTTTTAATTACACCACCCTATTATTTAAAACTAAAAAAATCACTGAAACTACATGCAAATACACAGGACCACAAACAAATCTGATCCACTGCAAATAAAGAGAAGCACCTTTCACTGGAGTGTGGTTCTGAAAATCACTGTTATTAATTTTGTTGATTATTTAGTTCCTACAAAACGCAACTAGGACACCAGAATTCTTTGGAAACACAGCAACTGTGTCAAAGTTCCACTTTGCCAGACTGGCGGCTATTATGGATTTTCTTTGCCTTTGGCCTGTTTGTTTTGTTTCAGCCCCCACCCTCACAAAATCAACTGTTTATTTCATCAGTTTGGCAACAAAAGCATGTGATCAATCATTCATAATTTATGACGCTGCCAATGGCCCAGGGCCCATAAAAACACTTATTTGCATTACACAAGATCTTAGCTAGACCTCTCAATAACAGACCAATGAATTGTGTTGTTGTACATACACGCAGGGCGCTGATAAGAGGTAAACTTTGCCTCTGTGTTACAGTAGAACACAGGGAGGTGATGTTGTCATCACATGCTCATATAACAATGACCTGGACCCCGTCCTTTAATTCCTGTTCCCCCAGCCAGCATCCCGCTGCCTTTCCCAAGCCCTGCTGTTGTTATTATTTTGCACTTCTCAAGGCAAACGCCCTAAAATCCCTCGTCCAATATGAGTCTGACTGAAACAAACTGGCTCTCCATCTACAGGATCCTCCAGAGAGACGCGCTATTATACAGGTACACTGAAGAAGGATTAGTTAGGGAAAATAATAACTGCTGCTCACTACAGCACACATATTTATCAAAGCAGACACAGCGAGACGTCTTCACTGTCCTTACCTTGACATGCTGTCCGCCAGGCAGTTCTGACCTGGGTATCCTTCACCTCTGGCTGCCAGTGACGCTTGCGAAAGGCCGGGCCGGGATTTCCACGACTCCATTAATTGCGTTACCGGTGAAATTAGATTCAACAAAGGGTTGGACTGGTCCCTCACATCATGCCGTGTGAAAGACATTGTTCCTTGCGCTCCAATCTGGTAATGGAATGAGTGTCCACCGGAATTAACTCCAACAATGGCGGACGTGGACATGCTGTTATTCTCTTGGTAATAGCTGCCATCGTTGGTCTCCTGCTTAACCCCCTTTGACAGGACATTGTTGGAGAACACATCGGGCTCATAGCTCCCATTCATAGAGGAGACAGGGGGTCCTAAGATACCAGATAGACTGTACTCATCAATGTTATTCCTCAGGGACAGATACGTGGTCTCAGATGCAGAGAAGAGACCAAGAGATGGTGACTGCTCACTGTAGGGCTGTTGATTCATACACCCCTCACTTTTGTTTGGCTCACTCTTAATCTGTGTGATAAAGGGTGTGCTGCTTGCATCACACTTGGAGCTGCCTGAACACATGCTCCTGAAGTCAGTCCCAGGTTCGTTCTTAATGTACTTAACCATGCCCATCTGGTCTAAGCCCACGTTGAACAACTCTCCGTCTACCATCTCTACTTTAGGAAACTCAAAGTTCTTGAAGTCCGTGTCTGTGGTCACCCCTGCTGCCTCTGGGCTGTTGGTATCATTCTGCACCAAACCGAGTCCACCAGCAGGACTCGACACTGGAAACCCACCAGAGGAGGGGTTCTGTGGGCTGCTGACAGCCATTGTGCCCCCTGTGGCCGGACTAGAGATGGAGGGCCTCACTGTGTTGCAGTTGTTAGAGGTGCCAGTGCAGCTGCCACCTGTGGGACTGGAGACAGATGACCTAATATTACATGTAGTGCTGCAGGACGGAGGGGATCTCACGCTGCTCATACTCTGAGGGCTGGACATGGGGGACCTCATGACATTGAGCGGGCTGGTGAGTGGTGGTGTGCCCACCGTGCTGGACTCCACAGGGCTACATGTGACTGAATTCCTGCGCTTGATGTTGGCTAGAGTCGCAGCACACGATGTCTGGCTGACAGGGCTGCTGACGGATGAGCACAGCGGTCCAAAGCATGTAGGAGGACTGGTGGTAGACGACACCATATTGTTGCTGCCTCCTGGGCTGGAAATGGAGCTGGAGGTCTGAGGACTGCAGGACAGAGAAGAGGCCAGCATGGATGCTGAGCTGACTGGAGTCCCAGTGGTGCGTTCTCTCGGAGTGGTGCTTGGCTGCTGAAAACCAAATGGCTTTAACTTGGGACTCTTTGTGGGACTACACTGGTTCTCTTCCAGGGCCCGTCCACATACTGGGAACATCTTTCCTGGGCTCGTACTGCCTCCGTGCTGACTAAAAGCAAAGTCTGCCTCCCTGGCAGCATTCATATACAAGCCCATAGACTCAGCCACAGTCTTGGAAAGCTCCTTGGAGTCCATTTCCTGCTTATGACCATGGAGAGAGTTGTTGAAGTGCGGGAGAACAAATGGCTGGGCCTGGCTGAGCCGGAGCATTGGCTGCTCCTGTTTCTTTGTATTGTTGTCTTTGCAGTCAATGGCCGGGCTTCCAGCCGGGCAGCTGACATTGACTATGTCCATCAGGATATCACTGCCAGTCAGACTTGAATCCTCTGTGCTGCAGCTATACTCCATAGTGCCGGGGACCTGAGACCATCTGTTCTCTGTGTCATTTCCATCAAAGAAACTTTGGTATCTTTTGGTCTCCATTGCTGGCTCATTGATTCTCCTGGGAAATAAAGAAAGAGTTATCACTGAGTGATATAACTTATATATTCAGCAATATTTTGATTAATCAAAATAAATATGTAAAGAAGGTTTTTTTTTTACAATAGGTACATGTATGTCTGCACAGCAGGCCTTTACTGGGCTTTGCTGTTTCTATTGTAATGGGTTAATTTGAAAGAATAACAGGACAAATCACTCATTGTCCCGCGCTAAATCTAATAAAAATCTCCTTTTAGCTCGTTGCAGCTGCACTTCGGGGGATCTACAGTGCAATAAGTTGGAGAAAACTGCACTGAAAGGGTTAATCCTGCTACGTGACGTCGCCTGGGTTTTTTTTTTTTTAATTCCCACCTCTGCTGCGCGTCTATTGGACATCTCAGCCTGAACTCCAGCAGCTTCATCAGGCCATTCATGGATTGGCTGGAGAGCTGTCACTCAATAGTTATTGCTCTTGCAGCCACAACATAGCTGCGACACAACTTGAAATGTTGTTTTAGGCTTCGTCACGTGTTAAAGCAAAAAAATTACTGGCAACAAATAAGGCAACAGATTGCGGGGTTAAAGCGCCGCTTTGTTTTGGTGTGTCAGTACATAGCCACTCTCCGCGCCGCGGTGCACTCACTTGAACGGCTTCACGGCTTTTACCGAGCATCCAACATATCTGAGTTAAAGTTATGTCAGGTTGTCCTGCAAAATATGCGGATGCACATGTGCCTAAAATTAAATCTAAAGACGCAAAATAAAACAGATGTCAGCGTGATATTTGCACTCATGCTCATGCCGCAATTCCCCTCCTTCTGTAGGACATGCAACGCTCTGCATATCTCTCCATTTTGCGGCTGGCAGAATAAAAGAAATAGACGATCTTTCTCCATATTTTCAGAGTTGAAGTCATTTTTTGTAGTATTAAAGTGGTATTTTTGGAAATGACAAGAAGGATTAAGTGCAGTGGAGGAGGAAAAAATGAATTATTTAAGTCACATATTAACAGATAGGATAAGACATTTCACTCCACGTTCAGACAGGTAAGTGCAGGAATATCACATCTACTATGATGTTTAAAAGGATATTGTGGTATTGTTTTAGTTAATAATAATAAAGTAGCTAAACTTCTTGCCGACTTTTATTATGAAGAACACACAGCTGGGGGCTAACGGTCCCGTTTGAAACTTATTAGATTCCTCCTGCACAGTAAATGAAGCAGAGATGCAGCTGTTCAGTATTTATCTGCTTGAACTGTGAAAGAGTTTGTTGTCATTGTTATTATTACAGCGCTGGATTAAAATGAACGGTCAAACAGTGAGCTCTGTCCGTCCTTACCTTAATTACGACATTCAGAGTTGTCAGGTGGCTGTGTTGCTGGGCAGCGGTAATCCAGAGGACAGAAAAACACACGCAAAGCAAAGTCAATAAATATCAACAAATGTGCTCTGCCTACTCTTTCCAATACATTGTTTTCAGTTTGACAGCTAGACGCTCTGGAGAAGTCTACTGCGTATGATCACTAGTAATCCTCAACAGCGAGCCGCTGCTCCTGACAGGACGAACGACAGCGATGGGTCGGACGACAGCGCCGGATAATCTCACATTATGGCCGTAATTTTGCAGATTAGCGTTTCTGGGCCCTGGATGAAAAAGAGTAATAAAAACAAACGAAGGAGTCGGTTGGACTTGCAGTCAGACCGACGTCATTCTGTGCACATGGACCCTCCTACTGCAACGAGTGCAACACAAACTCCGAGGAGGAGGGGGGAGGCACGGAGGGAGGGAGGGGGGCGCAGGGGAGGAGGAGGAGGAGAAGGAGGGAGGGGCTCAGCGCGCAGGTAGACAGAGCCGTCTGGAAATAGGGCACCGTGCTCAGTCTGCGCTGCTGGCTCATATAAACTCTCATTTGACGGCATGGATGAGACTTTCTTCATTAAAATAACATTCTCAGCAAGTTTTTAGCAACACTTTTCACTGCAGCCTCTCCATCACAGTTACTTCATGATGTTTTTAATTTCTCCTCTGAACACATTCCTCCCACACAGACATAGAGGGATATAGATGAAAAGAGGAAACATGGAGTTTAAAAGCTCCGAGAGAAGAGCCATTCTACTGTAAGAGAGGAGTCAAGTCAGTGATGAGACCTGTAAGAATATAATCACTGCCTCCACTAGGTGGAGCAATATTTCTATAGCTGCTCAGAAAGCACAGTGGTCAAGGCAAGGTGTCATTTAATCCAGTTCATGTCAAACTGTGAGGAAGGACTCCGTTTTACACCTACAATAAAACAAAAGTCGAACAAACTGTAGTTCATCCAACAAACTTATAAACAGAAATGTTATCATCTGTGTATATTCTGTAGTAAAGTGCATTTTAAAGCAACCTAATGCATCAGTGTTCAAAAGCTATCAAACACGGTCAGGATCAAATACTGTAACTTCCAGAAAATATAATTAGATCAGTGTCCATGACAAAATACGATGTGCCTGTGTTTATCTGTGATACCAACATCAACAAAAATCTTTGCGACTCCATCATTTGGATTAAGCTGTTATTTACATTTTACTGCCCATCTCGCACAGCATTGATGTTAGTGTAGACTTTGGTTTTCCTCCAGCAGCATCCAATAATCAGTTTAATCTCTGAAGTTGTCAGTCACATTCTGTAGTGTTTCACGTGGCTGGATTCAGGCTGTGAGAGCGTAGCTAGTGTATACAGTATAGTTTCAGTGTTTCTTTTCTTCACTGCTTGTCTGGATTCTCCAAACCAGCCTGTAGCCATTATCCAAGCAAGGCAGCAGCAGTTAGATTAGTCAAAGCCAACCAAGCAACGCTGCCCTCCTCCCTGATCTGCCTGTTAATCACCCATGAATGGGGACCTGCTTCAGGAAAAAGCAGGCGAACTGAGATATAACCAAATGTTTCCCACATCCATTCATGCAGCTCCCACTTGTCCATTGAAAATAATGGGTGCCAGTCAAACACATCATGAGCAAATATAATTTAGCTATGTACCGCAGATTTTTCCACACAGTCATAAGAATTTTCAGACTGACAGCAGAACACGGCTGATATGAAATCAGTAATAATTGGGTGCCTCATTGGTAAGAATTGGAGGCAGCTCCCCCTGAATCTCTCTGAGCTTTCAAGCACTGTCATTTTAGACAAATCAGTGATAATCACACTAGCCTGAAAACACTGTACATACATGGGAGATAAAAATAGCAGTGTTTTGAGGGGAAGGGGGGGGTCCTTTCAGATGAGTGATTGCTATGATTAGGAGCAGGCTTCCACTCCACTTTAGACACATAGCAGACAACCCCCAGTAGCTGTAAGGGCCAACTGCCTAACAGAGACATGCATGCTGCGCCTCATGGGGACAGGTGAATTGGAGCATGCTAACTCTGAAACAAAACACTCGTCAACTCAGCAGAAGACCCTGTACCCATCGTGTGTAGTAATTACAGAGGCAGTTTTAATCAAAGGAGAAGTCCATCTCCTCCATCAGCTGCTTATTGTTTCAGTTCAGCAGAGGCTTTCTTGAGGACCATTCACGTTTAGAGTGAACCACTTACCTTTCTGATCCTACCTTTTTATCACCACTGTGATTTAACTGGTAAAAAGGTTTGTGTGGCCTTTGGTCAGACAAACAATTGTTTCTTTTATTCTGAAAATTTTTAACTCACACTGGACAAAAACACAATAATGTAGCTTTTACAATACTTTGATCAAATGACTTCATTGCTCCAGCTCTTCATCTAAGGCTGAAACTTAAATGTAATATATTATGTATATGTATATGTATATGTATATGTATATGTATATGTATATGTATATGTATATGTATATGTTTTGTGTTCCTGTTTGTTTGTTTGTTTGTTTGGTTGGTTGTTGTTGTGTTTACTGTATATATCTATGTGAGTTAGCATTACATTTGTTAATGTGCTCTGACAGAATGTGCTTACATAGGCTAAGTTGGTGTTGTACATATGCGGCTCCTCCTCCATTCATTTACATACTGTAGTTACCTGCTAAATCTCTGCTTGTTTCATAACTGTGAACCTGTCTGTGTAAGCACTGCTGACCTGTTTTCATTAAATGTGTCCCTTTGCCATACAGGAACACAATTATATGCTAACATAATGTGTTATTTGATGAAATATTCGTGTCGGTCAGTTTGGCTGTACACATGTGTCGACACAGCTGACACTCTGGCCTCTGAAGGTCAAATGTGGAAACACATTCTTCTGAATTTTAAATAAAGCTGCTGTAGGAAGCACTATGTTTTTACATCTCATGGTCATGGTCAGTGTAGGCATGTTATGGGGAAAAAACAGCAATAGGCAATAGGTAGCCTATCTATAAAATGGATATAATGCAAAAATATATATAGATACAATACATCGATATCTATGGTTTTAATATTTACTTAAACATTCTCAGAGGTAACAAATAAGGTTTCATATGGTAATGTAAATTAAAACTACAGGTATAAAGGTCAAATAAATGCAAAGTTACACAACTAACTTGCCAGATTTTAATTAATTCACCCAGAGGTATAATTACAGATGGAATAATTCAAGTGTGACTGTACCAGTGTGAGATTTTACACTTTACTACATTTCAAATAAAAACACATTTGACTGGTTCCAGGAAAGAAATATGTGTATCAGTGAAGAATGGTATAGGTACTGTAGGTTGATGCTTAATAGTATTTATACATTATTAAAAAAAACAAGTTAGATATAAAATAAGCATCCTCTTATACACAAAGCATCTCTCTTGTGAGACAGCATAAATAATACCTTCACGTCCTCCACCTCTGACACAGATTGTGGTTCACCTTAAGTTGCCCGACTGCACGTACAGCACGCATCGTTTAAATCCTGAATGATATGCACTCAGCTGCCTCCCTACAGAAAGTCTCTCGTACTATGTGTACACCACCTGGGGTTTGTTCAACCTACTTAAGCAATGACAACTGAAAACACGCTGATGATTAAATAACATGTTTACCCTCAGTGTGGTCAGAAATACATATTCAGTAGGAACACTGCGTATAGGCTACAGCCTGACTTCAGATCACATTATTAACATGCAGAAAAATTATCACTAAATAATGTGTTGTTCAACAAAATTGTGTCAAGTACATTATGAATTGATATTCCCGGAGCCTGCTTGCAAACATTCTCCTCCTCCTGCAGCATCTAGATGCCAAGGTAGAGTGAGCTTAAAAGCGAATGCTCAGAATGTATTTTGTACATCTGAGTGTGGAACTATTCCTGCATTTAATTATGTAGCGCTGTGTATTTAGAACAGCTTGATAGAGCCTTTTTATGAATCTGTCACAGATGATTTAAATGATATACTAATATATATAAAAACAGTCTTTGTTCATCCACTCTGTTCAGATGGTGAAGCAGTGTAAGCTGGCATATACATGTTTTAAGGCAGTGTAAGTAAGAAAAGTAGTCCCAGCAGTGTTATAGACCTCAATAGGTAGCAAAGGCTTTATGCTTTTGTTTCTGTCAAGAGACAGGATGGCACCGCAGATCAAGGAGATGAAGTAAAGGAGCAATTATAGCTGGGAAGTTTGTATGTACAAAAAAACTATAAAATCTCATAAAAGCAAAGAATGTGTCTCTGCCACCACGTCAATATGTCTCATCTCTTTTATCTTGACAACCATTTATTTAATCTTGTTGACACTTGGCAGTTGTAATACTGGAGGCCCAAGTACTTGCAGTGGCAATTTTGAAATAATTAGAATTCACAATGCTTTGGCAGAATTGTTTTTTTTTTCCAGTTTAACAATAGTGTGTTTCTGACATCATCATCATCAGGGACCCTTGCAGACTTAATACAGTACAAAGGCACCCCCATAATTGCCAGAGAATCACATGATCTTAGCAGACCATGTTGGTCAAAAGTTGGTCTAATGGTCCTTTTGTCTATATATTGACAGAATCAGCCCATTATAAGCAGGTTACATCACCATTTTAGTGAATCTCAACAGCAAAGAAAATAAAATCACGTACAAGAAAGAAAAAAAACAGTATCCTTCAGTGCTGCTGGCTTAAGGAGTGAAGCAGGTGAAGCTTTAGGAGAAACACAACTCCATCCAGAAAAACAGCCAGGCTCAGTGTGTCACTCTGCCTGGGATGTAACACACTGATACAGTAGACAGGAGAGACCAGACAACAGGAGGAGAGAGGATTTTAAAAAGCCACCTTTGCTCAGATGCACTGTCGAGTTGCTTGTGTGTCATGTTGTAAAGGTTACCTTCTGCTCGACTGTCTGTCACATACGGCACACACATCCATGCATGCATGTGATTTTATCACCAGAGGATAAATAATCCTTGGATAAAGTCCAGATCAAAAACTTTGATCTGGACTTTACATATAGAAACAGGCATAGTATACGTAACCATGGGTCTCTGGTGACTAAATGTGTTTACAGTGTTTGCACATATGGGCCTGTTCTGGCCTATTTTCAAGCACCTTTCCCCTGATTTTATTCATTTATTTATTTCCTTTGGTCGAAAAGGAGGCTAAAAGATCAGCCACTAAGAGGCAGGAATCCTAATTTCTGGTATCCACATAATGTATGTTATCAACAAATTTTAACTTCCACATGTATTACATTTACATGACCAAAGGAGGGCACATAACTATGACCACAGTTCACTTCAGTCATCTTTACAATTTGACCACTACTCTCAGTTTTATTGGTCAGGCTGCAGAAGGCAGTGACCAACCAATAAGACTGCAGGGAGAAAGGGGAAGTTTCACATGGAACCTGACACTGAGACTCCTGGTTACATTACATTACAATACTTTATTTTTCCAGCATCAGCATACAGAAAACAGGTTTAAAAAAGTTTATTGAGGGACATAATCTAGCCTTAATCAATATTGTATCCAGATTTTTTGACAAAGAATGAAGTGATGTCAGTCTAGGTAAATCAATCAAGAGAAAATGAAGTAAAACAAACCCTTTATTATTATTAGTTTAGGGTACTGAGTATAAAATTCCAATTTCCTTAGAGCAAGTCTGGCTGAGGATGGTCTCCTTGCTCTGCCTGCTGTAAAAATATAGCATATTAATTAAAGAAAGACTCTTTGTCAGTTTTGAACTCTGCTTCTGCAGGTGCCTAAAAGGAGATGGGAGGTGTGACTTTGGAGAATAACTGAAGTTGGATGGCCTCAAATGACCAGACAGTCCTAAAATAGCTTAATGGTACACAGCGCAGGGACGACATGAGACACTTCTGCACCAATAAGAAGAACACAAGTAACTGTGCACATTATTCATAAATCTGTCTAAAACACATGTCTCCAAAGGGAAAACAAGTTCTCTTTGTGTTTTCCAAATGAATAATCCTGATAGCCTGTGGAGAAAAAGCTAATCAGGGCCACATGGTTAAAAATATGGCTTTATGTTAGGTAAACAACAAAAAGTGAGATGTCAAATCAATTAGCCTGCATCTTGTCCCAGGCTTGCTTGGCTTGTGATCATTTGCCACCGAGGCAGTAAAAACCTCTAGAAATGAGCAACCCGCTCTGATAGAGGTTTGTGCACTGATGAGCTGCATGTCACATTAATTATGCCTGATATGGGTGGGCTGTGTTACTGGAGTCTCAGTTCATGTATTTGTAATAATAAAGTAACAGCGAGGTTTTCTGCTCACTAAAAAGCAACTGTTTATGTTATGCATGGCTGGATATACTGTAAGCGCTTTCCAGTACAATGCTGCGATTTATAAATAGCTCTGTAGCCCTCTGCAAGCTACTGTGGACTCACAGCTGTTTAGAGTAGAGATACATTCATGCACCCCTGTCACACATGAGGTATTTTATTATTCTTTAACTGTGCAGCTCCTCAAAATCCAAAATATAAACAACTTCACAGGCTACTAATAGAAAATAAT
Source organism: Parambassis ranga (assembly GCF_900634625.1). Taxonomy (NCBI): domain Eukaryota; kingdom Metazoa; phylum Chordata; class Actinopteri; family Ambassidae; genus Parambassis; species Parambassis ranga. The sequence goes on along the minus strand of NC_041022.1, from coordinate 15,438,724 downwards.
TAGTTCCAATTTTTGTTTTTCCTTTTTTTTTCGTCCTGTACTGCACCTACTCTTTCCCTTATCTCTACTATGTGACACCTGGCATGAGATTTTAAGGTGCCTGCTTATTATTAAGACATCAGTGTCAGCGTCTAATCAGTATTTGTGTGCATTTGGTTTATTAATTACATCGGCTGGTACGAACTCAGAGCACTTGGCGGAAAAATATCAAAAGCTGACGCCTGTGTCATGATTAATTTCGCAGTGAACAGTCTCCGCGATGTCAGTGGTAATTAGGCATCACCCATTGCATAACACACCATGTGTCAGGGTGGGTGGTGTGTGTGTGTGCGTGCATGTGCGTGTGTGTGTGTGTGTGTCAGTGAAAGGAAAAGAGAGAAGGCACGAGGGAGAGGAAGGGGAGTAAAGAGACAAAGAAAAGCAGATCAGCTACTTCCTGAATAAATAGTATTGTAATGAACTTACAAGTGCTGCACTCATACAGATAATATATTATTTTTGTTAGGTAAATTAGAGCTTCCTAGTCTCCAGTGTGGAACATGTGATGTGTTTAATATAGTGTAAAATGCATAGGGATCTATAAAAACCTGTGTAAGTGTAGCTGTCATTGGGGATCTTAAATAATAATAAAAAAAACATCAATGAAAGCCTTTGGGGAGTCCAAATATTTCCACCAGGTGCAAAAATACTGCATAGCATGATCACTGGCCTAGATTTATTTATACAAATGTTTCATTAATGAATACATTCCATGAAGTCTTGATGTCTTGTAGCCATATAAAATCTTTATCTTGCCATGTTAGAGACATCCAATTTTCAGCAGTGACCTGCAGTGTGCCTCACATGCTGCAATAAAGATAACAAAAAAAAAGTTTGGAGAAAACAAAGAATTAACTACAAAAGGGTTATTAATCCTGTGAGTGAGTCCACCCCCTCTTCAAAAATAAACAATGGCCCATAACACTCAAATTAACACAGATTGGGATTTGATGTGCTGTGCAGCCAGATGGCTTGCTCACTCACTCTCTGGCGGGCTGGCAGTGCAGCTGAGGACGAAGGCACTTCCAGAGCGGATTTGAAAGAATCTAGGCCAGAGAGAGTGGGGCTGCTCTTGGAGACTAGCCGCCAGTGCTGTCATGTTTTAGTGCACATTTTCTATTTGAAGAAGAAGCCGCTACGTAGAAAGATGTGCGCTCTGTGTGTGCATGTGTGTGTGTGTGTGTGCATGCGTGTGTTTGTGTGAGTGAGCTGTGACTGCAAGAGAAGAATTGCCTTGATAAAAAAGAAGGGAAGGAGCTCGTCTTAGAGCTGTGTAAACAAGGTTGTGGTAAAAAATAAATAAATCCGGGCTTGCATTTTTCTCCTGTCCACCTACAAACTAAAACTTGACACAAGAATGCTCAGAGGAAATTCAGATGTGTCAACACGACAGTTTTGCTATAGTTCTGGTAATTTTGATGCAAAAAGAAAAATAGTGGCTGGTATCTTGATACATATATTAATTCAGACTCATGTTCAATATCCCTAAGGGTGTATTCTGTATACACCGGTTAGAGATCAGCACTTTTGTAAACACTGTAGCACAGACATTCAAATGCAACTTTTAGAGCGAGTCATTATTCAAAAGCCTAGCCTCCATCTGGAAAGTGGCAAACTTGGCTGTTTTCCTGGTGTTGCTGTGGAGGAAAACTGGGTCTGTGTGAAATTGCAGGACTCATGATACTTGGCTAAGGTGTAAATTTGTCTGGCTTTGATGATCATTTTCTTCACAGCCTTTTACTTTTGCCAATGGGGAAGGGTTAAAGTTGTTACAAGACTTAGAAACTTTTCAGGTTGTGAATACAAGTTCTGGTGAGTGTAGAAACGGTACTGCGGAGGAAAGGAGACCTAATACCATACTGACCACACAAGCTATACACTGCACTGAGCTGAGGTAGTAATTTAGGCCATTTACTGATATCAGGTGAAATGATTCTACACTATTCCTCTGGAAGGTTTGATCGGTGCATGAGATTAAGCACAGTTAGGGGCTGAGGCAGGAAATAGATATTGAGTGATTTGATCTGAGGCTTTAACAGGCAAATATTTCATAATTTTTTTAAATCACTAGATCCTTATTTTGTAGAGAACAGCTGCAAATTATTTTATGTGGCTGGAACCAATAAATATTTGACATTTCTGCTTGAAATGTGACTCATCGTTTGTCAAAACAAACAGCAGATTCATTTCCATTGTATTCATGATCCTTCACATTGATATTAGAGCTTGAAGAACTCATTTTTTGCGTGATCTATCATCATCAAAATGCTCAGGGAGATTGTAATGTCCATGACAAATGGGTTAGATTCTGTAGATTTATTATATTCTCACTGAAAAGTCTCTTCAATAGACTTACATAAAGACATAAATACAAAAAACCTACCAAATTAATAAGGAACATGCCCGAGCCCTTCAGCTTGAGTCCCACATAAGATAAAATAAAACAGAAAAGAACAAAGAAATTCATGTAATGGCTCCCAACATTTTAATTAGCCTGCTGTGTGCATCATCATTGGCAATAAATGACCAAACTCTGGGGATTATGATATGCACATATGAGATTATTAAAAGGCAGCTCCTTGTAAAGTCCTGTTATTTCTATATCTTGTCAAAATGGCGCCATTGCTCAAAAAAAAAACAGGGCACATCAAACTCAACAGATTCATATTAATTACAAACTGGCAAAGTTGTTAATATAACTCTGCTCTCAAAGCCAGAAGTCTGTGTGAATGGCTCGAAGTGCCAGACAACACCTTCTGTTTCGATCGATGGCCATCAGCATGCACACCCCCTTACACAGGCAGGGCTGCTCTGCTATATATATATATATATATATATATATATATATATATATATATATATATATATATATATATATATATATATATATATATATATATATATATATATATATATACACACACACACACACACCAGCCTCGACTGCCTGAGAGGAATGTCCTCTTACTAACTAACTTTTCTTTTCTTTCTTTTTTTCTGTATTCTTTTGCAACCTCATTATCTCTGTGTTTGTGAAGGGCTGCAGATGTGCTCCCAGCATCTCAGAGGAATTTCACTTATTTTTAAGATAAGAATTAAGACAAAGCAAAAGGAAAATTCTCTAGTACAAAGTAACAAAGGCAAGCTCTAGCGTGTGTGTATATATGTATGTGTGTGTGCGGAGCAAATGAAATACAACTGCAGTGTAGAGGATAAATTAAGAGCATATGTGTGTTCTGACAGTCTGAAGATCAAATCCGATTGAATTAGGTTATCTGTAATGAGTACACACACCCCCCTCACTGCAGAACTATACTTAGCAATGCCATTGTTTTGGTGTTTCATGTTAAATAAAAAGAAGTTGTTAGGCTTGTAAAACTGTTCATTATTTGTTCACTGCTTTAAAAACAAATTCTCTGCTGGGCACCCAGTGAGCTGACCTGGTGCAGCTGGTGCTCCTTGTTCCTGGAGTGGCCCGGGTCTGATTCCTGCAGCCCTTTGCTGCATGTTATCCTCCAGTCTCTCTATCTTTAAGCCTTCCTGTCTCTCTCCATTGCCAACTATCAATTAAAGGCATAAATATCTGTTGGTCTTGCTTTACAAATCCCACCCTCATTCCTAACTTCTTCACTGTGTCCAGAGAGAGTTCTTTAGCAGAGGATAGAGCTGGCTCAGAGATAAAGCTCAGTAGTTGTTGTGATTCTACTTAGTCAGTTTTGCACTTTCTAGTGTGTGCTGGCTAAAAAGCGTGGCATGACATTAAAAGTTTTTTTAGCTTTCCCTATCAAGCACAGTGTGTCTTCTGTTTTAAAAATGTTAGTGTACAATATTATCCATCTACCATGGAGAGCACATGACTAACTAATCATGATTCATGATTCATCATGATTTTATCCACATGGTTACTGTGTTAATACTGCACAACATGCTTAATACAAATATTACAAATATCATGCTATCTGAGGATTAAAAACCTGGCATCACCACTTTAATATTATTTTTTTTAAAGCCCCTGAACAGTCTGCGAGGTTTCTTTGATCAAACAGTGGTTAAAATGCGTGCCATGAAGAACACATTCCCCTTTCATTCTCTCAGCTCGGCAAACGCTGTGTTTAGCAGAAGAAGCGTACAGGAGAAGATGAAAGTTTCACTTTTATGTTTATTGGTGGGTGAATTCCACAGAGAAATAAGTTTGGGTGTCAGTGCTGGTATTAACTATCTTTTGTGTGCAGTGAACACATCTTATAAATATGAAGGAGCGCTGCATTAACTAAGAAGTAGACCAGACATTTTGCTTTGAAGCTAGTTCATCTACCTCAAGAAGTTTCTCTCAGTTTAGCTCAGTTAGCATCATAATCTGTCTCACGGGTGAATATTACACATAATTCACACAGCTGAGCCTGAAAACCTCCCACCAGGGGAAACACTTGTTTTGTGCAGAGAGGGTAGTGGTGTAACTAATACATGTAAACCCTTTATCAGCTCTTCCTCTTGTTTAAAGAGTTCCCTTTTTTACTGCAACTGGCAGAAAAAAAGACGTTTGAGATAGATATAGCTGGACAATCACTTCAAATAAACATCTGAACTGTATATGTAACCAAATGTTCTTGAAGAATGGTTGTTAACTCAAGCTGTCACTCAAAAATCTTCATTATGCACACATTTTAGTTGTAATTTTAACAATATTTCTGTAAAAAGAAAAAAGAAGTTAGACATTTTATGCAGAATCAAACATGCTTTTGGTTCCAGGCTGGTGTATTTGAATTGGTCATTTGAATATGGAGGTACAGTATGAGGGCTTACATCCAGTTTCAGTACATTTTCTCTTTTGCCTCTAGTTGTGCCTATAGCCTCAAGCTTATTTTTACAAATTTTCAGATAGCAATGTCAAAATATTGGAATGGAAAGTTGTTTTGGCACAAAGACAAATTAAAGTTAATCCAGAGTAGTAAAATAATCCACAGATCTTACCGTGGACAGCACTGACTGACTCTAACTCTTTTCTGCCAAAGAAATAGATTGTATCCCTGAAACAGATGTTGCTGGCAAACCTATCAAAAAGGGATATCTCCAAACATAAAACAAACTCTTCATGCATAGTTACAATTTCTTGGCTTCCTCTCGGAGCAGCAGCAATCGAAGCTGTGCCAGCATAGGATGATATGGTCTAACAACATCACGTAGCCACACGGCCAGCTTTAAGTATGCCCTTAGGTAGTGCTGTTGCTGTGAAGAGCAGGATAGGGCAGATGCACAAACCAAATCCTTCAAACATGGCTCATTGTAGTCTTTCTGGAGTCAAGTCTGCTCTTGTAGTAGTAGGCCCACTCTGCCAACTCAGTGGGTGGCCATGGTGGGAGGGATGTCGTGAAAATGTGGAAGGAACATTACAGTTTCCTACTTAACTCTGTCAATAATTCTGAAGAGTTCTTCCTCTGAAGGTTTCTTGGCTCTCAAGTGTTTGAGGCTACTGTGTGTCTGTCCATCAGTGAGGAGGTTAAACGCTCAGGCCACAGCTCAGCATTCCTCTAGCACCGATGTTTTGTGTAATACTTTTTTATATTACTATTCTGAGGGAAAAAAAACACTCACCTCTTACATATTTTAAATGCATTTAGAACAGCTTAAAAATATGTACATAAATTTGACAGAATGGACTATTCATCCAATCCAAGATTTAGATGTTTAAATGTTGAATCTCCTCCTCTTCCACGCTGTGCATCCTCTCTCCCATTTCAACCTACAGGAGCACATTGCTTCATGAATTATCTATTTGATTGCTTGTGTAGGAGGAACATTTACAGTAAGGAGGAATCTGGGAACAGGATTTGCTGTTCCATATGCCCTCCAATGACATTACTTCAAGTGATGATGATGATGATGACAGTCATAAATTGGTCTTGATAGCCCACAACAGATAAAACCTGCATGGAATTTGCCTTGCATGCTGCTGGCCAACAAACACTCGCTTAATAAACCATTTCATCTCTTTCAATTAGAGCGCTGCTATGTGACTTCTGTGATAAAATATTACAGCAAATTGCGTCAAATGCCTTCAACGCTGCATGGAGTTAGCATGCTAAATGCTCTCTAAATATTTGGAAGGAATATTCATGGGAATGCCCCCACTCTGCTGTGTTGTTTTTTTTTTGGCCTGTCACTCTTCATTTCCCGTTGAGGTATCATTCCTCATCTACTCTGTCATCCCTGTACATGTTCCATTTACCACGCATTAATCTCACACAGCTTCACATCGCCCTCTCTCGTCTTGTCTCTTGGGACACAGCGACAGAATAACATGCTTCGCTTGCCCAGTTGCGATGTGTTTGCTGCATTAATGATTAAAATAGAGAGAAATCCTTGATGCAGTGTTGAGAATTATATTCCACTTACAAAAGGCATCAGTGTTGCAGTCTGCTGTACCCCTCGTCCTATGTAGCAGTATCCCAGCAAGACTGTTATAAACTTGTTTCAGTGCTCCTGAGCTAACCTTTTGATAAGCCCTCGAGACAGTGTAAATTAAAGGCATTAAATCATGATTTGGTGTTGTGTGAGGGTGCTCATGGAGACATCCCCTTCACAGTCTGGTGGTCAGGGTGGAGGTGTATGCTGGTCAGTGCAGACAGGTCATCCCACAGCAGTGACGGATGGCTTTCATCAAGGGGCCCATGGGCTCACTGGGGAAATGTGCATGGAGACCACTGCCAAAGGAGCTGACATTTATCTACCAGCAGTGCCACTAGACAGGGTACCAGGAAGAGAAGAGCAAGGATGGAGTGTGTTGCAAAGTGAAAAGTGTCTACCTCTGTTATAAGCTTTTAATGAACAACCCCTGTGCACACTGTAAAAATGTTTGTAGTACAAGGCGAGTATAATGTGGAAAAGAGGTCTGATCCTACGTGTGGTTTCAGCTCAGAAACATGTACTCTTACAACCTGCCTCACATCAGCTCCTCGCTGCTCTAATTCAATAGCAAATGGAGACATCCTCAGATTGAAATGAAGCCAATTAGCAGACACACAGCTGATTTTAAAGCACCGATTAAGGGAGATGTGCCATGCTGCTTCTAGGATCTATTCCCCCACTGCAGACCTGCCTCAGCTTGGGCTGCCATTAATATCCCATGAGGCATTGGGGCACGCTCCTGGCCAGCAGCCAGATTCCCAGTTATCTGTTTAAACAATTTTGCAGGCTATTTCAGGAAGAGGGAACTCACTGCCCATGTCCCTCGGCATCGTTATGGCAACGGCACAGTTCATCTTAAACACAACACAGGGAGGAATATCCAGTGTCCAAATCTCAATGCAGTCAGAATTTTGTTTTATTTTTCCAATTGCATACGCTCCATTACCCATGATTATAGCCACATTGACATATAACCTGAGAATATATCTTGGTAATGGCTAATAGATAAAAGCTAGTAAACATGTATTTAACTGCCAGAGGTAGGAACAAGTTGTGGTTGAAGGTCATTTTTATTCCTCTCAAATTACAGTGATGCCAGTATTTTGCTGCTGGTCTGATAAAATAGACTTTATGTGGTCATTAACACAGAAGCTTGCTTGAGTGACTCTAATTTGAATTTGTTCAGTGCAGAAAATAATTGCTTATCTCTCTAACTCCTCCTAAATATAGGATCCCTTAATCCTTGATAGCTGTGTAATTGTTGCAGGATTGGAAATGCAGCCAGTCCAGTATAGAAATGCATATGAATATTGTAATGTTAATGAATGCCACTCAGGTTAATAAGACTTTTCAAGCTGCACAGCCCACAGTAGTGTAAAACTTAATGGCGACAGAGACTGGCTGCCATTATTCATTTCATTTATCTAACTGGCTTTGTAATAGAAAGTTTTGTTTTGTTCTAGTTCTTAGATTTATGGCTTTTATTTTAGTCTTTCCTCTACAGTATTCATCATATAACATGGTCTAAGCAAACACAACATTTTAAGTGCTCACACTTTTATTAGTTCTGAGACTTAGTTATCTCAGTTTTGGCTTAAAAGTTAAGATCCTGTGTTCATTTTTGTGTTAGGCACCATATATCTGTTGTAAATGAGCTTGCTGGGCTAAAGCTCATTTGCTTGGTCATTTATTTTGACTTTAGCAAGAGTGTAGAACAGGGCAGTCTGCTTTATGACAGCATGTACTTTGGTGCAGTACTGCTTTTAGACAAAAATGAAAGGCTTTGTGTTAGAGAATTAAAGTAGGCAAAGATATTTTTCTCCCTCTGTATACAGTTATACGACATGTATGTAGTCCAACACAACAAACAAGGCAGATCTTCTTGTTATCAGAAGCACGTCGTTTACATGTACACCTGATCGGATGAGTTTTGAGTTTGCAGCTTACCTCAAATGGAAACTGTGCAGACAATCTTCAGCAGTAAAACATAACATGACTTCGATAGTTCAGTCCTTGAAAATGGAACGTGTGCCACATCTCTACGTGTTCAGGGGGATAGGGATTCAGGGATCCTCTGCCACTCCTTGCAGATTCTCTCCAGTTCTGTCAGGTTGGATGGTAAACATTGGTGGACAGCCATTTTAGGTCTCTCCAGAGATGCTCAATTAGGTTTAAGTCAGGGCTCTGGCTGGGTCCATTCAAGAACAGTCACAGAGTTGTTGTGAAGCCACTCCCTCCTTATTTTTAGCTGTGTGTTTAGGGTCATTGTCTTGTTGGTAGGTAAACCTTCAGCCCAGTCTGAGGTCCTGAGCACTACGGAGAAGGTTTTCGTCCAGGATATCCCTGTATTCATCTTTCCCTCGATTGCAACCTCGTCGTCCTGTCCCTGCAGCTGAAAAACACCCCAACAGCATGATGCTGCCACCACCATGCTTCACTTTTGGGAATGTATTGGACAGGTGATGAGCAGTGCCTGGTTTTCTCCACACATACTGCTTAGAATTAAGGCCAGAAAGTTCTATCTTGGTTTCATCAGACCAGAGAATTTTATTTCTCACCATCTTGGAGTCCTTCAGGTGTTTTTTTAGCAAACTCCATGTGTGCTTTCGTGTATCTTGCACATGAAGTGTCTACTCTGCCATACAGCAGTGATGGTTAACTTTCTACAGCTTTCTCCCATCTCTCGACTCTCTCTGGAGCTCAGCTACAGTGATCTTTGGGTTCTTCTTCACCTCTCTCACCAAGGCTCTTCTCCCCCGATAGCTCTGTTTTGGCCGGACAGCCAGATCTGTGCTTTGCCACAGGTCTGTGTCTGAGCTCTTTAGGCAGTTCCTATGACCTCATGATCCTCATTTACTCTAACATGCACTGCCTTATATAGACAGGTGTATGGCTTTCCTAATCAAGTCCAATCAGTATCATCAAACACAGCTGGACTCAGATGAAGGTGTAGAACAATTTGAAGGATGATCAGAAGAAATGGACGCAGCTAAGTTCAATATATGAGTGTCACAGCAAAGGCTCTGAATACTTAGGACCATGTCATATTTAACTTTTTCTTTTTCTTTTTTAATAAATCTACAAAAATGTCAACAATTCTGTATTTTTCTGTCAATATGGGGTGCTGTGAGTACTTTAATAAAGAAAAAAATGAACTTAAATGATTTTAGCAAATGGCTGCAATATAACAGAGTGACAAATTTAAGGGGGTCTGAATACTTTCCATACCCACCTTACTTCCTGACAGGGAGTTTTGTGGTTGTATAGGTCGCATGATGGGATGAATCCATGTTCCGTTAGCAAAAACATGCAATTATATACATATCGTACATCTGTATAGGTATATCTGGCAGATGTATTATCACCAAGGCAATTCTATGTTAGGATGTGCTGAAATTGGCAACAGCAGCATCACCCCCACCATTACTTTGTCTTTTTAGCAGATGTTAGCACACTGTATATTTTAACATATAAACTGATAGAGATTGAGGTTGAGATTGGCTAAAAATGTAATGTTGTGGTATCTGTCTCTGCCTGACAGTATTATCTATTCACTGTAACTCTTGTCAGTTTGTCATTTGACACCAGTGCAGCCGTAAAATAATATTACTCTTCTCATAATTGAGGTGCCAGCAATTTTAAAAGTGACACCACTTTAGATCTTTATTAGTTGTTTAATGTTGCTCTGAAAAATCACATAAAAGTGACATTTGTTGAGCCTCTTTTTAAAGCTAACCTACGATGCAAAGCTTAATATGACACAGTGGTGCTGTCCTCTTACTCGTACATTTGTTGCAACAAATAACAAGTAAGACACATATTAAAAGGATCCATAAATAAAAGGTAATTGATGCAAACTTTTTTTCATAGTCACCTTAATATGACTTGTAGTCTTACAGTGTCATGATGTTACCTGGATTGACTATGGAGGCAAGCAGCTATCAGCTCCTTTCAGCTTAACAGTCTGCACTTTGCTGATTCCTGAGGCACTGCTCAGAGCAGCATATGTTCTAGGCTTTTTCTGCAACCAGTGCGAACAGCAGCACCTTACAGAACCTATTAAAATGAACATGTCACTAATTAGCTCCCAGCGATTCACAACCTGTGAGCAAAGAAAGTCGTGAACTTCTGTTTAATCAGCAGACAAATCATTTTTGAAGGCATCACTGTTTTCTTCACTTTCCTTGCAACAAAAAGTAAAACTATTAACAATTAAATGTACTTTGATCTAAATAGTGTGACCCTGGTAGTTTTATAACTTTGAGGCCAAATGCATTCATTTAAGGGATGATTGCCACTAAATGGATGACATGCAGGCATTTACAGAATTAACATGTTCATGCTAAGGGGCACCTGTAAAACTATTTATAAAAGGTCCTTTACTCAGCATGACTGGACACCCAGCAGCCAATCAGAATCAAGCATGTACCCAGGACATAGAATAAACATACCAAACCCGCAATCTCAGTCTGCAGTAGACTTCCCCAACACACAGAAACTTTTATTGTTTTTTTAACAGGTTTTAACAGTGTAAAGTGTACTATTAAGAAATCAAAGAAGGAAAGAAGTGTCAGCTCCATGTCCTCACAATGTTTGTGTGTCCATGTCCATACTGTACTTTACGTGCAGGCTGGCAGCTACTGTACATGTAAAACATGGGCAGGAAAGCCTGTGCCTGCTAACATGGTCGCTCACAGGACATGCACGTTTCATCTTCAAAAGGATGGTAAGTACCTCTGATTCTGCATTATGTTGTGTATTTCTTCATCATATGAGCCAAAGTCACATGTTCAGTCTGATGAACTCCTCAAAAACTAACAACTGGAGAAGTTTTTAGCACACTTGGAAGTATTCAATCAGTGTACTGTGTAGATTTCTAGCAGTATTTGAAACATGGTAATTTATTCAGTTACACTTTAACATACTTGTTATCTTGGACAATTTAATAGAGTCTGATTCTATTTGTGCAAAAAAGAGGGCTGAATAACAGCCTCAAGCACTTTTCCTTATTCTTTCTCTGTTATTTGTGTCTCTACAACTTGTCTTCTCTCTTTTCATTCTGAAAAAAATAGAATAAAATAAAAATCTCTGTCTGTAGATAAGCTGTTAAGCAGTGAGTTCAGTTCAGTTTGTGGACCATAACAGCAACAGCTCCTTTTAGGAAGACATTAAACCTATGGACCAGTGCCACAAAGGCCCACCACTGGACTGATCACAAAGTGGCAGCCATGTGACTTCACATCTCAATCCTTCTGCATTCCTTTCCTCTCCTTTGACCTGAGACAATAAGCAAGAGGGATGCATCCTTTTACAGCGGCATCGATTGAAATAAATGACACGTAGCTTGTTATGGCATACTAGATGAAGTAACACCCTTCATAGATTCTTTGTATTTACTTCATTTCACACTGCAGATTTCAGATACGTTATCTGAGTTCCCTGTCCTCTATGGAAGAGGATTAGGCCTGCTGTTAAAGATTTATTAGAGTGTTGACTGCAAACGTAGAATTCTTATTTTTTTTCCTCTGAATTTTAAGAAAAACCAAATAAATATTTTAGAGTGGCCCTAATCCTTTTCTGTACTGTCCATGAAAGTTCAGTCCAAAGAAGATACTTTGCAGAACCTTCAAACTCCCAGGTCACTGCTCAAGATGCATTTTAGGAGTTGAGACATCCTCCAAATAGCACGCTGAGATCAATGTGACGAGGTTTCACACAGCCCAGTTACTGTTCATTGTTTTCCTAATTAATGTATTTTTGTATTAAATCCCATCTGCACTGATAATTACCTGCTAGCTGTGTACCTAGCACATTAACATGAGCCTCACTTTTTAGCACAGTATTATCACAATTAAAGAAAATAATGATGAATCTGTCTAATATTATTACTCAGACAGATCAAACGTTAACAAGCTACCAGCGTGTAGAGCAGCATATAGATCCAAAGTCTGTGTTGTGTCATACACACAGGTCTGATCGTGCCCTTCCTTTGATGATTGACTTCTGGGTGTTACCCCTTGCCATCTGAGTGAGACCTTGAACCAGCTCTCCCAATAACAGGAGGCCATCTCCATAATTACATTACAGAAAAAGACCTGCTATGCTTCAAACTCACAGCACTCAGATTGTTAAAGCACATATGTCAGCTGTTGAATTTGACTCAGATCCAAGGCTTGCCGGTAATGAAACAGGGGGATGAGGGGTGAGTCAGCCACTGGCCTTTGTTAATTGCATGTCTCACATCATCCTGGCCAGGACAGTTAATTGGAAAAGATCAAGGGGATTTGCAGTGTTAATGAGCTTCCCGTGAACCCAAGTCATAGTTTGGATACCAAAGGAGTCTTTACAACTTTTCATTTCTAGAGCAATGTGGTCATAGCCAACTACTGCCTCATCTCCTGTGTTTGGTAGCATCGGCTCAGAGGGGAATACACGGTCTATTATAAGCACAGCACCATTTAAGCACAAGTACTCAGTCGTCCATTTCTGTCTTTGCTTGCAGCATATTGCATTTTAAGTTATGGTGCTAATGCCTTTTTTTCATTGTTCGTTTGTATACATCATAAAAAGTGTAAGAAAGTAGGCAATTCTGCCATATAATGTTAGAAATATCATTGGACACATTGGTGCCTCTGGGGAAAACCTCATTGAAGTTTCCTACTAATGATGTTGTAACAATGCGTTTTGATCATAACCTTGTCTGATATAGATACCACATCATAGTTAATGAACCATATCATTATCTGACCAGTAGGAGTGGAGAAGTTGCTCACCAGTATTTCAAATGCAAATAAGTGCTCTCATTTCTTACAATTATTATTTCACAGGACCCTGCATTATAGCTATTTTCTCATCATTTCCTTTCAAATTTATTGTTGCAATAAAAAAAATAATCTCTGCAATTATTGCTTGAGGTGAGACACTTTCATTCAGTCTGTCAAATTATCCTCCAGCACAAAAAGGCCACAAGACAGAGGTGGCACATATATATCATGTCATAAATGCATCCATTTCTCATGAAATATCACAAGTTCAATGTAACTGCCATATTAATTTAATCTCTCTCTTAGAGCAAAGAACTCAAATGTCACACACAAACTGTGCAGCTCTTTTTGTTCTAATATCCAGGCTGTAGCATCAAATTCACAGCATATGCAATAAAGTATGTGAAGGTCTATAATCACATGTGCAGTTGGCCCTCACTGTTGTCACTCTACCATGAGCTCAGAAACTCCACACATCAAGATGTTCACAGCTGTAGGTGATAATGTAGATTAAATCTGTATTAAAAGACAAGAGCCAGGCTGAATTTCCTCAGACGATGTATAAAAAGGATGAAACTAGGCTGATTTTATAAGCACCCAGGTAATCCTAGACAAAAACGTATTCATTAACATCCAGGTGTACATAGGATGGCAAACATCCTGGCCTCCACTGCCAGCAATGCTATTTGTTAGCGTGAGGTATTAAAAACTACTGCTTATAGTTAGGTGTTAAAAACAGGTTTAGGGATTAGGTAAAGATCATGGTTTGTCTTAAAACACACACATTCATAACATTCAACATATTATAACCTTTCACTTCTGCCATTGACCTTTTCAGCTACCATGGCGATGAATCTCGGCCTTGTAAACACAGGGATGTAGCTGTGCACAATATATTATTTTAGGGACTAGAATATTACCCGCATGTTAGATTTACATCTTCACATTCACTATACCATGGAGGAAGAGAAAGAAGGTGACTAAAGGGTCTAACTGCAAAACATGGCTGCTTCCGGATCTGCTGTATATATGTAAATGTAGTTTACTAATCTGAAAGTGTAATGAGGAAGATCTGTGATGTTTCATTGAATGGAATTAGATGTGATAATGACTTTTTTTTTATTTACTTTACTCATTTGGACACTGAAAATTCCCAGTTGGCATTAAATAACTTGTCAGGATGCATTTGACCATTTTAATCAAATATAAAGGACTCAACACTGTTGCATTGTAGGAGGAAACGCTATATTTTAACAACTGTACCACAACTGTATTATCGTTCAAATTAAAATGACGCTCAAAGGTCTGATTTTAAAAAACTGTTTCTTATTTGTTACCCTACTGTAGCTTTTCAAATGACTTCTCTTATTCAACCAGCTAATCAAATGAGCCAAGGATATGCTCAACCTACATGTTTGATCTGCATCTCTGATTCAGAATTCTAACACTCCCATTGATTTAATAACCTCCCATCATTACAATAAACATTTCTGAAACAAGGTGTTTTACTGTGTGCCTAATCAATCGGAGCGATGACACAGAAACCATGGATACCAGGCATTTCAAAGTTTGGTCCAAAACTTCCCACAGTAATCTGATCCTTGGAAAGTCTGTATTCAGTGAGGAAACTCTGCTGGCATTGATTTTGAAGACAGCACTGTACACCGCTTGGTGCCGCCACCCTGGGGATGGTTGTAGTGGAGAACACGGCACTAATGGACCACAGCTTACAGGCCTGGACTCAGTCACACCATACAGCCTCACTGATTTAAAATATTCAAGCCAGCACTCTTGCCTGTCTATTAATATTTACTTCAACAAGCACTACACACAGTCTCCTCATGGTGCTCAGAGAAAGCATGTGACTTTTACTGTTGCTGGCTCATTTAGTCTCAAGGTAGGCATGAAATTGATTACATTTTGTGTTCATATAGCCAGTTTTATACAGTAGATACTGAGCAGGGTTCCTTATTGTTTGCATGTTGTATTTAGGATGATCTGTTAGCATAAATGGAATGTGTTCACATTTAGATCTTCATTAGCATGTACTTACCTGTAACAACTTGTGTTTTCATATGCTGAGACAAAAGCCCCTCACATCTAGTTAGGAGCAGATACTCTTTCATTGTGTAGTCAGGTTTTTACAGTGCCCCAGAACAGATAAACACTGGCACCAGAAAAGAGCCTTTCATGTTAAAGTGGTGGCTTCTGAAAGTGTGGTGTCAGTCCCAACTCTCCACATGGTCCGGTTCTAGCATTTTAAAAAGCTCAATCAGAAACAGATTTAATCAATCTGCAGTATGCATGCATGACACAGAATTTTCTCTGTTATATATTTTGACATACTTGTTCTTCGATGTCAATACTTTTTCTTTGTAACTGCAAAAATTGTCCAGCATCTGCTTGAACTTATTAAATTGGATAATAAATTCGTAGTGCTGAAGGAATGCCAATGTGGCGCTATTACAAGCAGACAGCAGGTCTTGACACTTAAAAAACATCCACACTGCAGACATAATTGTCCCTCCTACAAACTCATCAGTATGTAACTGGAGACAGAGGGAGTATTAGTCAAGCATCAACAAATCTGCTCATATCTCAAGCTTACTAGCTGATGAGTGATATTTCATTTTAAGGAGAATATCTGTTGTTGTCAATGGTTGCTGTGATACTATCGATAATATCGTGCATCCCTAATCCTTTGCCAGACTCTGTTGTGCTATACTGCTGTGCCTTTTCAGCAAGCAAATATTTGGAGCCAAAGTTGCTACCATGGCACCCATGATATTTTCCAAACCAATTATTTTTGCTGCATAAAACTAACTAAACAAACTTTGGAACTAATTAAATATTTTTTTAATGGAATTGTTCTGGGTAAAAATCATGTCCCTGATTTGCCCAGGACCTTCCTCCGAGCAATACAATGCACATTGAAAACTGCTGCTAAAAAAAGTTACCTGACAAGCATCTATATGTGATGTGATTCAATTGTTACAGTCTGCAACTTCACCACTAGGTGTCCTAAATCCTGCACACTGGTCCTTTAATTAAATGCCTGTCAGAGTCCACCAGTGCCTTCATTATGAGGTGTGCTTTCTTCAACCTGCAGTCTATTATCAGTATTATTATACTGGACTTATAATATCATGTGTTTGGTGTTGTATTAAACATAGACGTAACACAGAGAGACAGAACTAAGTTACTAATATATTCTGACTTGCTGAAAACATATAAGACCAGCATTTAAAGCTGTTTTAACTGAACTGCTGTGAAAAATGGAGGCTACAGGTTACCTGGCAGCATTTTTGGACTGCCTTTTTCACTCCCATTATGCTGACATGGGTGACAGATGCCAGCTCTCCTGCCAAAGGCCGCATCATTCCTCGCACCCCCCCCCACCCCTCCCACCCCTCCCACCCCTTCTGCCAACCACCTATTACCGCTGCTGAAAATGCAGCATACATGAATCATGCGGCAGCTGTCACAGCTCTCTGGCCCCAACCTAATTAAACAATTAGGGCATTTGGTTAACAATCAGTCATCGTCAAAGGACAAATATGGGCTAAACGGAGTCAGTCATATGGCTGAGAGAGTGACAGGAAGCAGGTACGGATAAAAAACAGATGTGTGTGCATGCATGTGTGTGTGTGAGAGATGTGACACTGATGTTTCTGCAGGGAACGACCCTAATGGTTGAGATGGAGTAGGATTTAGGCAATGTCACTTTGTACACAAGTATACTGCAAATACACAGTGTTCCACCACTAGCAAAGTGGCACAATAAACTAGATAATGAGGGAAGATTTCTGCTTAGGTGTGTGTCTGCTGGGCAACTCCATTGAATTTTTCTTTTCAAGTTATTTGAAAAAGAGCACGAATGGGGCAGGTCTCCACTGATCAGTTAGCCAGTATATTCCCATACAAATAAGAGAAATATTAAAGAAAGTAAGATGTGGTCTAATGGTGATATTAAGGGAAAGGTCATGAAAGGCCATCTGAAGGCATCACGTTTGCTCCTGTTGGGGGGGGAAATGTGTGTGTAAGATCACTGATGGGTCAGAAGATGCAAATTGAAATGTTTGGCTGGAAGCGAAAACTCAGTAAAATCAATATCTTTTTGTTAAGGGCTTGAATGTGTTTGTCAATTGAACCATTCAAGCTCTAAGTTATAGTTAAATATATTTGTCACAGACAAGAAAACCACAGAAAAACATGCTCCTCTGCAACAGTCATGAATAAATCCCACAATGCAGACATGACATTTGACATTAAAACCTGCATACAATTACTTGCTGTGACTTCAGTTAAAGGCAGTTACAAGGGTTTTTAACCAGTGAACGCACAGCCTTGAACTTAGTGACCTGTGTCTGCCTGTGTGTAGGTCAGTGGAGGAAGAGAGTGGGAGAGAATGATGAGAATGGCAGAGGCAAACAGTGATGGTGTGGGAGGGGGAGCGAGCTGGAAGACCAGAGAGAGAGTGAGATTTTTTACTGCAAACAGGCCTGGGGGATTTAATCACAGTAAAACACTGAACTCTTACTGGGGGTATCAAAACATTTTATGAGAGCAGCTGTGCCAAACTGTAGCACCACAACAGTGTCCCAGTCCAAAGTAAATCAGCAGCAGTCCTCTAGATCACCTTATGTGTCTCATGTAAACACCAACTTCTGTGCGACTGGCAGGGTCACCTAAAACTTAAGACAGGCCAGTGCTGGTCAGGCACAGATCTGTCTTCTTGTATTGTACAATAAGATGTGGGCACATGGAAAAACTACACACACAGTGTTATAGGAGAAAATGGAGCCAAATACATCTAGACTGCCACTCAAATAGCATCCTTAAGTAAATCAAAAATGTTTTTTCTAAAGTGCCGAAGCAACACAACCTCTGATACAAAACCCGAGGACACACAGGTGCTAGCAGCATTTGGCTTGCCTACAAAAAAATAGAGTACTAATAATGTGAACATTGAATCACATTACAGTAAAAACTGACAGGACATGGTCTGTCCAGTTCAGCTCTTGTCTAGATATACATGCCGATTTTTTCCCTTGATAACTGCAATAGAGATAACAATGTCACACAGCTGTGTCTTGGTGTAAACACATTCTTTTAATTCTAGTGTTTATGCAATTTTAAATCAGCCGCATTAGTTTCTGCATTGCTTTTAAATTCTGTGAAATGGATAAAAGGAATATTTCGAGCACTAACCCGAAGCTCCAATAAACATGGTGAGGTTTTGGGGCCAAAATGGGATGGACTGATATGAAAAGAGCAACAGATGGCTGGTACTGATGAGGAGAGGAAAACAACACTATTGAGCAGAGCCGGAGAGGCATTTGGGCAGATTTCAGCACTGTCGCCTCCATCGTCATAAACCATTCATTTGACTGGAAGAGAAGAGCACTTGTCAAAAAACAAGAGCCAATATCTGCTCATCACACAGAGATTTACCACAAATTATCTACTGTTTTTACACTTGTACACTTCACGAACAATAAGGGCTACTGACTAATACTATCTGAAAGACAAAAGCAGCAGAACTCCAAGGCACTCAGCATGATGGTTTCTGAAGTGTATCTGTCTCTATAGCTCTACTCAGCATAGCTCATTTCAGTGCCAGATATGTGATAAACATATTATAGAAGCTGAAGGTGGAGATAAAAAATAAATTTAATTCAATGGGTGGTCATTTAAATGCTACTTTATTGAAGAAGCGATCAAATCATACTGGTGTTCCAGTAAACCAATGAGAACAAGTTTCCACAATACCAGGAGTAGAGTGAAAAAAGGCTACTGTAACTGAAGGTCATTTATAAAATACTGTAACACATGTCAGACAAGCGCCTGTATACAGTGAGTATTGATTGACATTTCTCTTTAGCCATAGTAAAAGCATGCAGGACACCCACATACACAACACTTCTACTACAGTATATATGGTCCACTGACTGTAATGTAGAGAGTGACTCACTGAGCAAAGCCTGGGTCGTTGGGAGCTCACAGTAGAGGAGACCCGTTACTTAGCAACCGCTGTGATTGTCTTATGCTTCAGGTGTAACTTCCAAGAAGAAGGTAGCCCCATGTGAACCGAGTGGCTGCTACGCTATTTGAACCACAGTTATTGTTATGTATCCAGAAAACGGTGTGCAACAAAAAGACACTGAACAACACACACACACACACACTGTTTGTGCACTGGAGGCAAAAAAAGAAGAAGCAGCTGGTGAGCTTCAAGGTTTATGAGAGAATATCATGAGCTCAGGCAGTTTTCTCTGGTATTATCACACTGACTCATCAATCAAGTTTCACTCTTTCTCTTCCTCTCCCTCCACATTTTCACGTTCTGTGATCAATGTTATAATTAATCAAACAACACTGCGCAGCACTGTAATTAATCCTACCCCCTTACTGCAAGTTTCAAGCCTTTTTCGAACTGCCAGTCATCTGCAGGTAGACCAACTTCAGAGGCAGCGCTGGAAACGATTATCTTATTTTCAGTATGAAGCTTGGATTTGTCTGACATCAGTTTATATCCATAAACACGAGGTGTCTTATTCAGACGATCCGAAATGTTCCATAAATAATCAGTTTAGCTGCTGCACTGTCTCCTCCTATGCTCACATTACAGGACTGATCACTCACACCAAGTGAGAAGAGCACAAACACAACTCTAGCTTTCTAGCTTTTAGCAAACATAATACAATAAGAAGTTGACTGAAAAATGAGTGAAATGTTTTTGTAATTGTTTTTCTCTTGTGGATGGACTTTTGGATGTAATCTCTGGAAAGGAAACTGAGCACATATACTGACAGACTGGCTATGTTAATGGTTGACTGCTTTGAATGTGCTGGTGTGCATGATGAAAAATGACAGTGCTCTCCCCAAGTGGAAAA
The DNA here is from genome assembly GCF_900634625.1 of Parambassis ranga. NCBI lineage: Eukaryota > Metazoa > Chordata > Actinopteri > Ambassidae > Parambassis > Parambassis ranga. The sequence goes on along the minus strand of NC_041022.1, from coordinate 15,418,620 downwards.
ACCAATTTATGTCAGGATTGTGGCTATATATACCTGGCCATACATGACATGCTGACATGATGTGAATTATAGACTGTACAGTATATAAAACCTTGGATGTAAAAATGTAGAGAGTCAGACTATGCAGAAGATATGCAGCAATATTTGGAAACAAAATCATTTTATACCACACAAATCAACCTTTTATGTATTTATTTAATCTATTTTGTTACCACTGCAGTCCAGTTATATTAAAAACTCTTATTCAATCATACAGTAAGTGCAGTGATGATTTGATTCCCCCCTGGATGATTCTGCTTGAAATGGCTCCAGGTATACTTTGGCCAAGAGTCTGTTCACTTTTTTAAGAAGTGGGTTCTAGACAGAACAACTACAGACTCCCAGGAGAGTTAAGAGGGGAGAGAGAAAGATGTGAAGTGGCACAGCGGACATATGAGGGCCACGGTCTAGGAAACAGTGCCACCTACTGAATGACAGCATGCATGTTATTTCTGTCACTGACATGGTCCACTAAGTGGTCAGTGACCTGCAGCCTGGTGCCTGTTTGTGAATTGGTCAGTTCTGTATTATCTATGAGACAGCATCAGTATCAAAATAGCTTGCGTCATATTCTTTATTGTTAGTTTTAGTTTTATTATTAAGTTTTCTATCATGTCTTCTATTATATAGATACCATAATGCTGTGCCTTTTATCTTTCCTTATGTATTAAACTATTTTTATATTATTTCCTATTTATGATAAGAGTATTATTAGCAGCATATCACCTCCTCCAACTGAGAAAGAGGATTGAACGCTCACTGAGTGAGTGGACCTAATGAATTATCACTGTGACTATTCACTACTACTACTACTGCCACAGTCCACTGTGGTTCACAAGGATCCCTTTGATCCAACAACAGTATTTAACAGCAGACATGCTCATATGCCACCAGACTTACAGACGGGCTCTGACATCACAGTGGTCTGTAGGAGTTTGTGACAAGATGAGATGAGAAAGGACTTACTCACCGCCATGTTTGATATTCACAGTGAACGACAACCGTCAATGCCCAACTGCTCACAATGCTAATGTCTGACACATCTCTGTGAATTCTATGCAAGATTGGCGATGACATGCAGTGACCACTGGAGCTGCTCATCATAGCTCACATTGGGTAATTGTTAAGGATGGGAATAACACGGCTGATAACTTGCAATGGAGTCATCAGCATGCAAGGATGCAGTTCACAGACACTGTAGTTAAAACGCAGTATTTAGAAGGGGCAGTATTGTCGTCATTCTGTGAAAATCATGTACAGGCTCACCAGTAGGCTGGATTTCCAAGACCGAGAACCTTTCTCTTTTTTTTTTTGTTTTGCTGAGTAGTGGTGTATACCCATTAACATTGCAGAGGGTGCATGGGTGACACTTGATAGAGACATAGCAACCAGGTTACGGGGGCAGTCTCCATCTCGCTCTCTGTCATTGGTGTATTAAGAGCTGCAGGTCTGTGTCACTTTGACCGAGGGTGGGGCTGAGCTACATGCAACTAGGCGGAGCAAAGAGAGAGAGAGGCCACAGCGGACAGGATGAAGTGTGTCCTCCAGCTGCACTCACACAAAATATGCCAATGCAGCACCTTGTAGCAGAGGTGTGTGTGGCCATGTTTATTTGTGCTTCAGAACAGACTCAGAGAGATAAAAGTTAGAACATTATTTGTCTGGTTTACTGATTTTTTTTCAGTCGATCACTGTGCTTTTGCTCTAATACAAGTTACAATCAGAAACTGACAAATCTACATGGTCTATTTAATGGTGGGCAGCAGAATCTACCATACATGAGCTGTGTTTTCTCTCTGAGCTATTGTTTTAGCCATAAAAGAATAAACCAAATTCTGCCAAAATATCAGGAGGTGCTGTCAGCTTTGCTGTCCAGCTCTGAGACAGAGAAGTCTGATTGTATGAAAGGAGATCAGATTTGACTGACTGTTTGCATAAATTGTAGTAATTTAAGTTTAAGTAGTGCACTAAGCTCAGACACATTGTTAATCATTTGATTTGTTGACAGTTGTAACTGAATTGTGTTAATCTTTTTTTATCGCTTACTGCATCAGGCTACTGAACAAAATCTTACAGGTTCAGGTATTTCCTTCCCCCTTATCCACTTTAAAAGAAACACAGAGCACAATGAAGCCATCTGATAAGCCAATACTTTATGACAGATCAATGCCAGTGTGTACATTATGTCATTGATGGATTGGTAGCGCTCTACAACAGTGAGGCCACAGGGCCAGTGATTTCTCTGGGGAGGAGCAGGATGTCTTGGATGAGATCAGGCCCGAGCATGCCTCGCTCTGACATGTGTCAGCCTCGATTAGTGTTGACTGTTCAATGTGACGACCTCTCCAACTGTAATCTATCAGTGCTGGCTCTGAGAGATTAACAGTGCTATTAATGTCTAGATGTTTTTTTTTTCTTCCTTGCCTCTGCAGAGGCTTCGCACAGTGTGTTATTGATCAGGGATGTGTGCAGTTAGAAGTACTGAATGAGAGAGGTGTGTTTCATGTCAGGTCAAGGCCAAAAGATGAAGTGACACATAAGAGCTGGGTGGAGGTTTTACTGGAGCTTGTGTGGGCGAGATACAGAGATACAGAGACTGACTTAACGTCATATTTTTTGAAATCCTGTTTTTTAAAGACGTCTTTTTAAAGCACAACTTTTCTTCATTCTGGTTTTTTCCCTGATAAGAAAGAGAGTCTTTTTCCAGGTTTTCAAGAAATACATCCTGCCATCTTTGCACAACTGAATCAACTCCCTTATTACCACAGTCTTCGTCAATCGTCACACAGTAATGTGTCCTCTGTTCTTTGTTTCAATGATTACTCATGTAAACCTCCATGTGTATCAGTCTGATGCTTTGTCTCAACAATTCTGTGTGGGTGATAATGCAAATGAATGAATTAGGCCCTCATTATGAAGACATAATTATCTACTAAATAAGTACATGTTTCTTAAATTACAATATAAGTACTTTGGCTGAAAAACTGGTCTCCTAATTTGAAGTGAGCGTTCAACAACACTTGAAAGCAGGTGTAAGATCCCCCTCTAGTGGTCAGACATCAGAACTAAAACAAGTCTGCAAATACTTTTGTTTTGAAAAATAGTATTTTTGTCCTTAGTCATTTATTTACTACGATTTAATGATTTTTGATTGTGGTAAAACTTGCAAATTAAAGTACATTTTCTATTTCACTTATTCATTTTCAAGGATCCACAGCATTCATTGTTACATGACAAAAAACACACACACACAAAACACTTTCCAGACATTTTCTTTTTGTTTTAGAAAGTTTTCACATTTTACAATGCACAACAGTCTCCACCAAATTCACTCTTGACTATGTTAGTGCAGTTTGTTTTTCCCCCAGCAGCCCCACTACCAACCACTAACCTTCACATTCAATCGATAAACCAGATCTGTAATGAAATGTGGAAAATAGAATGGGGGCATGAATACTGGTTAATCAGTTCTCTGTGCAGAGGCTGTAGACAGGGTCGTGTAGCCTCTTCCAGCAGCAGCAGCTGACCTGGCTGCAGCGCTGCCTGCTCTACCTTTAACAGAATGTGAGAGAATTGGGTCATTGTGGGAAAACATGGCCCCTCAGAGTCACTGCTGCCAAGTGGTGTAAAACCTGAGGTGACCTTCTATAATTCAATTTGTCTTGGTAGTGAAAGGGCTGTTGGGTTCATTTCAGCTGGCCCACATTCTCGGGCACCTATAATATCTTTATAGTTGTGTTTGGGGTAAAATACTACATAAAGGTACTGTATTGTATTGTATGCATTGTACTGTATGACCCTCACATTTATCATCCTCATAAAAAGCTGAGGTGGGTCAAGGCTGAGGTTGAAGTTTTCTTCACTTTATGGTTCTACTTTGCTAACTTGCTCACTAGTGACAGTTTTACTTTTACTTTGTTACATTAGTCACTCCACATAGTGGAAACTGCTGAGAAGTAGGCTAAACAGAAGTTAAATATGAATATATTATTATATATATTATTAGTAGATAATGAATGCTGCTAATTGGCCTTTGGTTTTCGCTGCGCTGGGATAAACCTCTTAATATAGTTACACCAGTGCTGTCATAGGCAATGTCACACAGCACAGATGAAATGGCATTTTGTTTTATGTCTGAAAAAAGGAAATGTAGTCCTCAACTTGCAATGATCTGATGAGGTCACATGCATGCAGTACTTCATGCAAAAGCACAATATTGTAAAGTTTGAAATTAGTGATGCCAAAAAATGAAATGCTTTTGTCACATTGGAGTCCCTGCTGATCATACACATAGCTATACTACCTATACTGCAGGAGCAGCTGCTGCGTGTTATTCTCAGGAAGTTATAGGTGCCAGTCAGAACTGAAATCAAAAATCCTACTAATGGTGACAGAGTGTGTCAGAGTAGCACTGAGCTACTTCAATGCTTGGCAACAACACACTCAAGACTGATGCTCAATATCTTTAGACATTGAACTACTTCACCCAGTGTTCTGTTATTGCCACGTACAAAGAAACGTTATCTCCACGTTTCTTTGTAGTTTTTGCATATTTTTGCATATTCAGAAATAATCTTTTGAAAACTTAACAAATGTAAGAAAAAACTTTGATTGCATCCTTTGACTTTATGTAAGTCATGAGGATTTATTGCATCATAGGAGCCTTATACACACTGTCTGTCTGTGAAGTCAATGCATTCTGTGCAGGGCTGTTGGTTTGGGAGCAGGTTGCTGTTGAGGCTAACGAGGTAAAAGCACAGTGAGTCACGATTTGTTCACACTGGTGTGTTTTGTTTGAGATCAATAAGGAAAGAGCCATGGATGGAAAAAGAGGTCTTTGGCTGTTGTAACATATGCTCCTACCTCATTCTTTTTGATATTAAATGTGCTTTTTTATTAATTCTATATTGAATAGTTTCAATCACTAAATCACTATTAGTCATCAAAATGTGCCTGAAATGAGTAAACACTATTTCACCTCACCTTATTTTATATTAAATCATCTTGATTTTTTATTTTATTTGCACATTGTTACACCATTTACACATTTATTAAAACAAGTCTGGGACTACTGTGGTAAAAACTCTCTGTTTTCTCAGTGGTGAACACTAGAGGGCGATGGAGATGGAGTTTTCTCTGCTCTCTTTTGAACCTCACTAGAATCACACTGGCGTCACAGACAAAACAACCCTTCTATTGATTAATTGGTTTATTTGAAGCTTTCACTAATACTTTAGGAGCTTGTTCTTCATCTTACACATACAAACCATTTAAAATGTTTACTGTGGCTCAGACATGTGATGTCCTTAAGATGACCCATAATAGCTATGAACCGCTGACCTCTCCTCGACTGCTGCTCCTTGTCTGTCTTAACCTGTGGCCCTGAAGTCACATCCTCATTTTTACTGACACATTAATCTGAGTTTTGTGTGACCAGCCATGAAAATAACACCCCGTCTGTCAGTAAAAAAAGGGAAATTCTTACTTTACACACTTACTGTCATGAGATGAATTTCTGAGAAGTGCACTGTCAGTGTAAACAGTGTAGATTATTGTACCAGACCTAAAGCATTGTGTTTTCAATTATCAAGGCTTTGCATTGTTTCCTTATTCCTGGATTGTTTGGCTAAGTGATTTTGCGTATAAATCCCCGAGGAGAATTATTCCCTAAATCCCTCATAAACTGCATTATATTAGCAGCTGACCAAAAGAAGCAGTCAGAGGAGGCTTAAGACTTAACGTCAGCCTAATTGTTATTTATATTTTAGAGGGAGGGATTTTTTGTCATTGAGGGATTTTCTGCTTTGTCACTCGGTACAGGATTTCCCTCTGCCGGAGGAAGAGTACTCCTATTGGGTTCCTGCAGAGCAACTTCCTCCCTGAAAGGCTGCTTGAACAATACATCCACACAGCTGGCTTTTCATTTGAAGAATTCCAAAGATAATTCTGGAAAAACACTGATGGCACAGTGTGTAGTATGAATGCGTTTTTATTAGCTCAATACATAATTACTCCTCAACATCTAACATTATCCTCTTTTTCCACAATGCAATATAAATGTTAATATTTTCTCAAACACAAACATGACTGTGACCTGACTATACTGATGATCAATCAGTCTGATCAGCCTTTAAAGCTGTCCTAACCAAACTATAAAAAGTGAAAAAGACAGTGTTATTACTTTCTGTTGCACTTGTTTCATGAAATCAGGCTGCTGCAGTTAAAAACTGGGTTAATTCATCCCCATGGCCAGCCCATCCTGTTTGCCCTGCTTTATTTTTTGACAAGCTGCAGTGACAGTGTGGCTCAGTGTCTGTGCTGTGCCAGGCCGTGCCAGGTAAGAGCCTGGCAGGTAGTGGTTTTGAGTTTCAATTCAAGAACCCGCCAGGTGGTGAGTAAAACCTGACCCATAATCCAAACTCACTAAATACTCACCTTTACACAGAGTCCAGCTTACTGAAGTCTGCTACACAGGTTTACTGCATCTACATCCTGTTTAACAAAGCTTTGAGTTGTGTACACATGCTTACACACAGAACACATATAGTAAATGGGCCGGAAAAAATGTTGGTACCACCCAAACTGGCAAAAGTTGCTTAAGCTACATGTCTGTAGTCAACAATTTGGTTTGATAACCCCATTGAAGTCACAGCTAAATTATTGTTATCAGCTGTTAGTTACCCTCACACAGTGTAAAATGCATTTTTGACACTGGTGCATATATGGCATTGGCCCTTGTTAAAGACATATTTCAATAATTTATATTATGTTTGGTATGATTTTAAAGAGGACATTCTGAGCTTTCATTTAAGTTCTTTTGTATAAACCTTTGACAAGTACAGAGGACACTGGAGCCTCAAGTGAAACATTTTGTAATACAATAAACATTGAACCACAACTCTGCGACCTTCCTATCTCTAACACTAACCCTAGTTTTGACCCCACAATACAGAAGTAGACTATGTTCAACTACTTGAAATAGATTCAAAATGCTCAAAACAGGACATTTGTATTGTTTAGTTGTTAATAACATATATAGATACTTTGTGTAGTAATATCACAATAAGCCTGTGTAAAGCAGATTTGTCACACAGATACATTATTTTGGACGACTGGAGGGTCATTTCTTCCATGTAGCACCAAACATCTAAAAATGATATCTGTAACAACATTTCCTAATGTTTTGTTATAGGTGTGGGGTTAGTGTGATAACACAGAGTGTCAGTGAATGTGTGTTTGTAATAGAATTTAATTTACTGCATATGAAATCCATACGTACAAAATGGCTTTTATATAAGCTGAACCAAATCTAATCCATTGGGGGTTAAATCACCACATAGAACACCGCATCAGGTCTGGAACCTTACTGGGCCAGTGCTGGTCCCAAAAGGGGGAAAAACCCCTGTATGTGTGCTGGTATTGGACCTGACACACCAACCTGTGTCCTTTGTGCAGATCTGGACAAAATCATTTTACTATCTTATCTGTAAGGACACAAGGATGCAAAATCCTTCACTTTTTATCCACAATTATGTAAAAATGTATGGAAATTATGTATGCTATTTATGTTTTATTATTTTGTATTAGCTGCAGCACGGCCTGACTGAATATTTGAATATATTTGCTCACTTGCCCGCAGTGTGTCTGTGTTGATGTCTGGTGTGAAAAGAAACAAATCTAAGTAAATAAATATACTGTACTTATTAACAGTCTCCTCACTGGGGGAGTTTGCATATTTTCTCTCAGACTGACAACATGTGAGGTCATCCAGCACTGAGTGTAAAACGTCATTGTTCCCGGTGTCTGCATACATTAGCAGAAGAACAATGGCGTGCATTAGGACCCCGAGGCGTGGGAGCTGCCTCCCCCTCCGTCTCATTATCCATTGATTTGACAGCTTGATCGGACGGCCAGTCAGAGGAAGGATGTGAATGGGAGAAGGCGGTGGCTTGTTGTTTAGTACGGTGCGCTGAAGTTTTGTAACATTTTCTTATGCGTTGGTAACAGGAGGTCCACTGCGATGTCTGTCACACACAGCTGTTCATTATTCGACACGTTTTCTACGGGATAACTGTGGATCATTGCTGCTGGTGTATTTTGTAGGCTCAGTTCGTCCGGACTCATTTTTCACTGTTGAGAGGCTTGTCTCTCTGTTTGTGGACTGAAAGTCTTCCCGGGGACGCACACGTGTGGACAGTTCATCCTGCTGAGAACGCACTGGTCTCACAGCTCTCTGACTAAAGTTTTGTTTAAAAAAAAAAGAAGAGGAAAAGGAGAAGCAATATGTCGACAAGCAGAAGTATTGAATTTGAACATTTTGAGGAACGAGAAAAACCACACCGGACACCGAGAACCAACTCTGGCTCCGGATCCCAGTCTGGGTCCAGGGGCAACGGTCTGGTCCCCAGCCCGGCGCACAGTGCGCACTGTAGTTTTTACCGCACGCGCAGTCTCCAGTCTCGTACGACCGAAAAGAAAGCCAGAAAAGTGCGTTTTTACCGCAATGGTGACAAATATTTTAAAGGCTTGGTGTACGCGGTGTCAAGCGACCGGTTCAGGTCGCTGGATGCTCTGCTCATGGAGCTCACACGGTCCCTGTCAGACAACGTCAACCTTCCCCAAGGAGTCCGGTCGTTGTACACGCTGGATGGGGGCAGGAAGATCAGCAGCCTGGAGGAGTTAGTAGAGGGTAAGTGCGATGATGGATGTAACAGCCACTTCATGACAGGAGATCAATACTTTATTGTATCGATGATAGCTTAATGTGCATTGATTGGGACATTTGATCGATTGTATAAAAGCTACTTTTGGTGAGTGTTACAAAGCATTTAAATGTACAGGAGAAGGAAAGTTTTTATCTCATATTTACAGAGACAGTATGCAGAGCATTCTAATCGTTATTGTAGATGCATGTTGGACCCTGTGCCATGCAGGCAGACCTGCTCCTCAGCCCAGCTTTGACTTAGGACAGAGCTCATATAAAGTGCATCCATTGATCTCAGCTAGAACCACTCTTCCTTGCTGTTTGGGAGATTATGTGGGTGTGAAAAGTGCTCTGTGCACCACTAAGTACAGGTCTGCCTGGGAATGAGTGTGAATGTTGGCTCTTAAAACCTTTCTCATTGATCTCACCCCTAGGGGTGGAGATGAGACCCCCCCCCCCATCCCACTCAGGATCTGTTCAGATGAGTGCAGATGTGAATACATAGAGGGTTCATATTGGCTCCTGTAGCTCCTGGCACAAATAGAAGACATTCTCTGACCCTATCTATTTGCTGCTGTGTGGTTCCCTCTGCAGGGACAGTGACCTCTCAGTAATAAGTTAATCTTCATGTCCAGCCCTACACTGTCTGTCTGCACCCTGTCCAGCCTGCAATCCTCTTTCAACACGACGCATCCACGCATACTTAGGATCCGCTGACCTCTCACTGCAGATATTATTCTCATATACTGGTCTAATTTCATCTCAGATCCCCCTAAATTTGACTGTGTGCTACACTCATTTCCTACCCACAATCCCCTGAGAGACTTGGCAAGATTTAGGCCAGTGCCTGATCTAAATTTTGTAGCATCACTAGTTGGGCAAAAGTTGTTCTGAAGCACAGGCTCTGTGTGATGGTTAAACAGCTCAGTCTGTCTGTGATTTTAATTGGTTGCTGCACAGACGAATCCTTTTTATTCATTGATGTCCCGGCAGCGGAGAGAGGTTTCATTTAAAGTTTAAAGATTTCAGTGGATGAGATGTTTATCTCTCCTAAAGAATAGTTTGTTGTACACAGAGCAATAGATTATGGTTCAACCAGTGTGAAAGACTTGCATGTCCATCCTCCAACAAGCCAATGTGTCGAGGACACTGTGGGTACGTTGAGCAGTTAACGACTGGGGAATAAACACAGAAATTCTAAGCTTTTGTTCAGTCTCCCCTGCGACATGGTCCAAAGCAAAATGGCCAACAACAACACAAACATGCGTAAAAGTAGCTTATATTTATATCAAGTGGCCACAGACAGCAACAGCAGGTCAACATACATCTGTGCAGCAACATAGCGGCGCCATGTTTTATATTTTGGCTGAACAAAGACAAGAGCCACGTGTGTTTTCTTTCAGGTTTCTACCACAGCCTCTCCGACTGCAGGTTGGCCCAGCCTGAGTATCATGCTCTTGTACTCGCCCCTCTAATGGAGAGAGAGAGAGAGTTAACATTACTACACAGCTCAGCAGTCTGCCTTCATTGATTGAAGCCTGCTGGGGCTCTTTTGTGTGGAAACCCAATCAAACACCATACACATGTGTGGCCCGTATGAGTGGATGGGATTACTGAGCCAACCAGCCAATTTGAACTGCTGTGCTGGTGGAAAACAACACAGAGAGGTGTAGCAGATACTGAACAGGGTTTAGGAAACGCTTTGTAGTTTACAGTGGGGGGATGCATAACATGCTGACAGGGGAATTCTAGCTGGGACAATATTGTGCTCCAGAGACTCTTTATTTGTACCAAATGGGGAAATTAAGCCTTTTTATGTTGACATTCATATTAGCTTATGATATTTAGGCATTCTGACATTAGTTTAGTGTTTTATAGCCGTTATAGCATGGTGTTGCCCGGAATACTTAGAAAATACAGGCAGCATAAAATCTATGCTGCACAGCGGAGTTTTGCTGTATATAGGCTTTGGCTTCAGGGCTCAACATTTGAATTGTTATTATTTTAATCCACAGATTCACTTAGGTGTGTCCTTTTTTATTATGAAATTCAGCCCAGAGTCATATGAATGAATGAACATATGAATATTATTTCTCTTATTTAATTTATGCTTGAGGTACAGATTAACTCATTTATATTGGTGACATGAGGCTCTGAGGCTACATCATGTACTGTTGTTCTTTGTGTTAATAAAAGGGGGCCTTGGTGCATGAACAAAGATCTTGAACAATAACATCCTGCAGAGTGTGTCTGGGATCACCTGGTGACAGCTGTTTCAACACTAACTTTAACGCATTAGACTGCATTCTGACATGGCTAGGGTTTGTAAATTGGTGACAGCTTTGCAGGACGAACTGTAGGACCGGTTAGACATCCTTGTTAAAGTCGACCCCATCTGTTGTCCACATGAGGACAACAGCCAGCAGCAGCGGGTGGCTGACGCTCCTATCACATCAGTCAGGAAATAAACTCGTCAGCAGTCGGCATCTGAGGGCCACTCCTCTGTATTCTATCATTTCCCCACAGATAAATAAAGGGCCTCTCTTATATTTTGTTTTACTGTGCAGCTGGAGCTCCGTCCCCTCAGCTGTGGCCTAGGCTTTTAATTAGCCTTTGGTTAATTGCAATCTTAATAAAACCTGGTGTCGTGGGAGGCGCTGTCTCATTTGGCCTTCTTATGCTGGAGCTCAGCTCATTTATCTTGACACACACATAAAAATCTCACATATATGTGAATAATTCTGGATTTACAAACTGCCAAAAGTGTTGCACTGTCCTCTGTGCACAGCCTATTGCTCTCCAGTTCTTCTGAAGCATTACCCAGGCACAGAGGTGCAGGTATTGATACAGAAATACTGTGAGTAATGACATGCTCAGCAGGAAACTGGCTCCACTGCACTTTGATCTTTGCTGGAACGACTTCGGTTTAACAAGCTCTGTATTTTCAGTTCGCACATGTTCTTTTCTTCAGAAGCTTTGATTTCTATCACTGAAAAATATCAGAATGATGGTGAATATTTCTGAGAAGTACGTCTTGTGGGTGTGAGAGGAGGGTTTGCGGACACTAAAATAACTTTGTGAGGAATGCAGCAGGAAGAGAAAGTATCACTTCCAACACTCGCCCTTCTAAACAATCACCAGACATTCTTGCAGTGGTTTTCAGTCGCCAGCCAAGACCCTGATCTTGTCACATGACTTTTGTTCTTGAAGGGGAAACGTTTGCGTGTTAATGTGTTTAAAATGGAATGCAGGCAGCACAAACAAAAATGCTTTGCTTTGGAGAACAGCCAGTGCAGCAGCTCAACAGCTGAGAGGGGGAGAGAGAGGACAGTATCAGCCTGTCAGTGTGCTGGTGTGTTGCAACTGAACTATTTGTTATTCCACAGATACACTCTAATGCTATGTGGAGGGGTATAGCACCACATGTGATGTTGATTTTATGCATGAATGAATTTAGATTTAAACACAAATTACAGTTTCTCATGTGCAAACTTTAGACTGACAGTAAAACTGTTGTGTCTCCTCCTCCAGGTGAGAGTTATGTGTGTGCCTCCAACGAACCCTTCAGACGTGTGGACTACACCAAGAATGTCAACCCCAACTGGTCAGTGGGCAGCAAGACCGGCACATCACGCTCCCTCCCCTCTCTCATCCCGCTGAAGAATGAGCTGCAGCGAGAGTCCAAGGACTTTATCAAACCCAAGTTGGTCACTGTCATCCGCAGTGGTGTCAAACCACGAAAGGCAGTCCGGATACTGCTTAATAAGAAAACAGCACACTCCTTTGAGCAGGTGCTCACTGACATCACAGATGCTATCAAGTTGGACTCTGGAGCTGTGAGGAGGCTGTACACTTTGGAAGGCAGGCAGGTAAGTTAAACTTCATCCTACTGCAGCTGCTGTCGGGGAAACAAAGCACTTTCTCTGTCTTTACACAACATGATCTCACTGGCTAAAATTGCACAACTTGACAGTTGGAATGTGTTAGACCTATTGTTTTCAGTGAGATGTAACTGCAGGATGGAAACCAGATGGAACTGTAGAGCTGAGCTTTTTATCCAAAGGTTTTATCTTTAAAAACGGCTGTGATTCATAGGTTTCAGCTGTGTCAGCAGTCCGGATAATTACAATTCATTTAATCATCCATACATAATTACACGCCACAGTTATTTCAACAAAGCACTGGTGAACGCTTCAGAGTCCAGGCCTTTTGCCATATCCAACAGTATTATATCCTCCTACCTCATCCACTCCCGTGGCTCCACGTGCGACTGTTTGTGCTGTAATCCTGCCCATCTGGGACACATTTATATTAATGTTTCCATTTGAAATCCTCATTGAGGGGTTTCCTGGTGTTCAGAGATGGAACACATGGTGACCCTCATCAGAAAGATTTATATTGTTGTCTCATCTGCTGCAAGTGTTAGATCATTATTATTTACATATATATAGGTTGGACTTGCTCTTTTGTTGAAAATCCAACTTTTGATTATCGGCAGGGTCTATTAACTCTCAGCTGTGAACCCAACCTTGTTAACATTTGACACATTACACACCTAAAGAGTAATGTGAAATGTTGGAGTTTAAATTGACCTTGAAGACTGAGAGGTGATAAAGCAAACTCCAGTTTCAAAGCCTGACAACTAAAACAGCTGATGTTTGTTTCCTGTGAGCCAACAAGAACCTTTTTTTGAGCTGGACAGTCCAGACAAATGACTCATGAGAATTGTGATCCTTACCGCCTCTGACAGTGCCAAGCCAGCGTTACTTCTGTCAAGGCAGCAAGTTTAATGACTTGTTAGGATTATATAACTGAGCACAGAACATGACTGTATGTATTTACATGATTATCTGAATATGCAGCCTCCTGCAGTGGATGGTGTTTGGACTTGATGTCTGCCTCTGTGACAGTGACTGATTGTTGAAAATGCTACTTGTGAGAATTCTTCCAATCTTCTCTGTGATTAATTCGGTCCAGTAGCTGTGACATAAAGCTTTGATGTGTCTGTGTTTCCATCTCTTAGCGGATTTTAAGTAGATCAGCTATGCACACCAGCTGTTTTTTTCAGGCATGTTAGGCTTCATTCTGCCAGGAGGAATCTATCATTAGACTGTATGGGGTACATTGACACACTTGATGTGGTGTCAACACTGTGCACATGAAGTGAGACCATGCAGCTACAGTTTGCTGGAATGTGTTTTTAGCCATAACAAATTTTAATGAGTATATTTGGACTATTTTGCACTATAGCTATGGTCAGAAGAAACAGCACAGTATTCATCATCGCTCTCACAGATCCTACAGTGAAGCAACTCATCTAAGACACTTCTTGAACCACACAGCAGCTCAGGCCAGTAGTCAGCAATCTCTTTTTTATTAGGTCGGCAATGTCCAAATCCATTTTCCAGTTTAACCACCAACAACCAACTGCTCTGTCATCACAAGACGTTGTGACACATGTGCATCTATTGTATTTGGGATTATAAATAACAACAAATATTAAGGTTCAGATATCTTTATTATTCGGATGCAAATGTTTTTTTAGTCCAATTCTGCAGTGCAGTGACACCATAGCAGCTGTCAGACATTACAGTGTGTCTTCTTACCATAATATCTGATCCAGTGCTTCTCCTACTCTCTCGACTCTTACAGGATTGTCTCTGAATTAAATTAAGAGTCTAATTTGGAGGTTTAACCCATTAAGCCTGTAACCTGATCTGAGACCAGAGCAGGACACCTGATAATATCCTGTCCATGACAATACAACTCAGTTTAAGTCAGTAAGTGCTCTCTTTAACGCTGGGTAAGGCTTTTTTCTGTGACAACATATCTTTATTTCTAAATACTGGAGAGCTGAATGACACATTGATCTTTTAACTTGAAGATGAAGTAACACTCTTCCTAAGCAAATATGTGATAATCTGACAGCTAGATTTGAATGGAGCCTCTCTACCCTGATAAGCCTCTTTTGAAATCCTTAGTGGTGCCATATTGGTGGCTAGACAAACCATAGAGCTGATTCCCACAGGGCTGTGGTCCAATCTCAATCATCAATTCTTGTTGGGCAAAAAGAGGACAAAGATACATATTTACTGCTGTGACCTGGCATTTTGTGGGTAGCAAACATGTTAATATAAACCTGTTTTATCAGAAAACTCTTGAACATCAACATGAGTTAAATTTGACTACAATCGGTTTAGCTAGATGTGCCTAATAAACTGACCCAACCCAATAGATGCTATAAAAAGCATGTCCAGGGCTCTTCACTCTCTCTCATACACCCATCAACAGACACACACACTCACACACCGACACCCACACTCACACTCCAAATGCCTTCCAGCAGCAGCCCACCATCTGCTCCTCCAAAATCAAATCGGGGTCCCAGCCACCCGTTCTGCAGGCGCTACTGCCCCCCTCCCTTTGTTGCACACTCTATCTCACACATACACACACGCACACACACAGAAGCCCTCCAACCGGGGCTCTGGCCACCACCGGATAATTAGACCTATAAGCTGAAAGAAAGGGTTAAAGTGCAGCTGTCAGGTGTGTTTGTGGGTGTGTGCTCATGGATGTGTATTAGTAAGAGAGTGTTCCTGCACAATACATCTCTGTCCACTCTCTCTCTCTGTGTCCTTCAGTCAAAGCAGCTCTTCAGACTGAATGTTAATTGTAGGTCTTGGTTATCAGGGCCAGCAGAATCAGCTGCTGCTTTTGAGAGAAACCCCCTGTTTTACATCTCAAAGCTGACTGAGCAGGCAGAAAATAAGATTCCCCTATTTTCATTGTTCAATCGATGCATTCATTAATTTGAGAAAGCAATCCAAGTTTCTTGTTTTTATGTAAAAATCACTGTTCCTTCAAAGGAACTAAAGAAAAAGTGACCAAGAGAACATTCCCTATAATAAAACAGAAGAACAAGTGTTGATGCAGGCTTGTAAGCACGTGAGGAGACTTAAATGTTTCAAGATCTCTACAGCAAATACAAACTACTTTCAACTTAACCTGGCTGCACTTTGTCACATTCTGACTCTTCTGATGTCAGATGAGCAGTCGGCTTAGAAATGTGTTGGTGAAAACATGAGAAGAAATGGATTGCCACACGCTTATATCCCAGCCTCCTGCTTTGTTAGCCCATGGCTGTTCCCCTTCACTTCACTCTGGCCCCTCTTTTCACCACCTGCCTATTTATCCCACTGTGCAGAGCAGCTGACATCCACACACTTTGCCATCATAACAGAAAATCTTGTATTCACCGTACAGTTACATGATGCATGTACACTGAGGAAATACTTGCTCCCATACGTGCTCTTGTAAGACAAGGTCTGTGAAGGACAAAGCTCTGACTATTCAGTGACCCTTTTGTCACTGTGAGTGGGGAAAACTGGATCCAGTCCACAGTTTCTCCCTGCGTTTCACCTCATGTAGCCTTCAGCCCTACGTGCCCTGACACATTAAGTGAGAAAAGGCAGCCTGCTATTAAAACATTAGTGATCGATGTGTTACACAGTGAAGTGTGGAAATGCCTTTTTTCCATGGATAAATACTCAGCGGGGGGTGTGAGTGGATAATTGATTATTACATTTTATGGCAATGCACAGAGGATAACATGACATCTGCAAAAAACACTCCACCTGAAATTATAGAACAAAAAGTATTCACTGTTTTAATATTGTTAATTAAAGTATATTAAAGACTAATAGTCATGTAGTTCTTCAAGTCTTCTGGGCTTTTTATGTAGAACATTCAAGATGTTTTAAAAAGCCTGTTTCTACTGAACATACGTTACAAAGTGAAGGACAGCATAAAGATAAACAGTACTGTAGCCAGGATCTTCACCCTGTATTGACTAAACTTATGAGCATTTGTCTTTCTAAAATCATCTGTGGACAACAGTGCACATGGAGATTGATTGGGGAAAAAAATATCCTGAAATACATTTGCCTTTCACGATCCTTTTCACTTGCTGATGTTATCAGGATGACAGTCTGTCTGCCCATTAACCAGAGGCTGGAAACAGACCTGGGTCATTCAGACTGCTGGGCTGTCTGAAATCTTTAAAGGTCTTTTCAGTACACACAGCAGGCTGAGGAATGGAAGAATAACTGGGACTCAACACTAATAATCGGACAGGCAAGCTAATGGGCTTTACTGTATGTATCTTTTCATAATAAACTAAAGATAGTGTTACTGTATAGCTTTAAAAATACACTGCTGGAGATAAATTCATGTTGTTTCAGTTACATTACATCTCCTCCTCCTCCTCTGCTTCCCAGTCTGTAACTGTGTTTTAGACTGAGACGTTTCTGGGGAAGAGTGCATTAGTGCTCCTGCATATGTACCGCAGTGTGCATAACAAAAGTTGAAGGTCACTCAAAGGCCTCGACGCTGCCGCAGCTTATCAGGGCACAAAGAATTCAATGCCACGCTGTGAGAGCAGCAGGCTGACGGTCTGCGACAACTCCCAGCAGACTGCAAAATATGCACAACTTTCCTCTTTTTCTCTGGACCAGTTTTACTGGAGATGTCAGGTGTGTGAAGCAGTGGCATGTTTTTGTTATTGGTTGATTATTAATCTATGGAATAAGACTCCATCAGCTGGAATTAATCGATCAGATACATTTAATAAACCTTTTTAAACCAGATATACATTCGTCAATACTGCAACAAGTTTGTACTGCAGGGGTTGTGTGAAGCACCTGCTTCCTATAAATCAACCAGTTTGAAAAGAGTGCATTCATTAAATATTCTCCATAACCAGCTCAGTCCTGCCCTTAGTTTCATTTTGGTGGAAGTTGCTGAGTACACTCAGTAACTGGGAGATACAACCATTCATGGATTGCTGTGTTTTGGGGCGTACACATAAGTGGGAGGTGGATGTTATGTGACACTGATGCATTTTGGCATCATCTTTCACATGACACGCTCTTAATGACGATGGCCTCCTGGCCTCAATACTCTAACCCAGCTCAGGTCTTTACAGTGTGTGTGTGTTATAACGGGGTCGAGCTGCTCCGATATCTCCAGCCAACAGTTACCGGCCTTGCATTTATTACGTTTTCTAAATTCATCTCACACTGTTATCATATTGATAATAACAGGCTTATTTACATATCTCTCTGGCAGGACAGTGAAACATGCTGGTAAGTTAGAGACAGATTAACAAAGCTGTCCCTCTCCTAACAGCAAGAGGCAAGGCCACACGAGGGCTTCATGTGATTGTCAGGCTTGAGCCGTTTTCAGGGTGAAGTTGGGATTAAATGCCTTCATTTGGGTCAACAGCCATGAAATTTGCATGCCCACCTATTGTTCTGCACTGTCATTAGTATACATCACCATCTGACAGCAAAGCAGTGGCCCGACCATAACAGGAATACTCTCAGGTTCGCTTTTTTCTTTTAATTATTTTAGTGTAAAAATCTGTGCATCATGCTTTACTGAATGCTTTTTATTTATGTAACTGGTTAAAATTACATTTGGTGTGGGGGACGTATAAAATATCTGTCTAATTTCACATACATTTTCTTGATTTTCAAAATAAGCTTGACATGCTTTGGCATGAGTTGGCCTTGAACCCTATTTAATATTGGCCAATAAAATGTGTATAAAGATGGACAAACCATCTGCGATGTCACTCAGATATTTTGAAGCTTAGTGTGGAGGCCCAGACGGTCGCAGCAGTGACTGACCCTATGAGCACAAACATGGAGGCTATAGGAGCACCCACTCAAAGCGACCATGCCCTTTAACTTTATTTAAACAGGTTAATTGCATCAAAATCCACCTCCTCATAGCTTCCACAAACAGAAAAAATAGATGTTCCATGTTTTACAAGAGATGGCACTGATTTTGACAAACAGGAAAAACAAAAATGGCAGACATCAGAAAAGCTTGGCTGTTGTGGGTGGGGTAGGGTGGGGGTGTGCGCTGTCAGAAAGTGTGGAGGCCATAGACTGGGAAGGGCGTCCATTGTGTGCTGCGTGATCTCAACTGCTTGTTTTGTTTTGTTTGGTGCCGCGTGGCCCTCATCCATTGTTTGTAGCAGGCCTTTCACTCTCCCCAGCAGGAGAGTTGACATCATGTAGGCTGCATTCATAGCCCCCCACCCACACACACACACACACTGTAGTGTTTGTCTGCTTGAGTTTAATTATGCAGGATGGCCTCAGCAAGTTTTAGCAGACTGATGTGATGGATATATTTGTGCGGGGCAGATCGTGAGCTGTATGTTCAAATGATCCTGGCAGCTGAATCATGTATCTGATGCTGGTATTGTGGGGGCTTCATTTGCACATCAAACCTCTTTTAGCTGTCCTTAAGGAAAAACTCCTGAGTTTAGACAGTTATGAGTTTTTATGTTGGAACCTTGGAGACTCCTGCAGGAATTGTGTTATTATATTTTGAACATAATTCCTTGCTCTACACTTTAAGATATTGTTGTTTTTAATTGGAAACTGATGATTATATTAACTAAAAACAAGACTTATGTGTCTCTGATGGATCTTTTAACACAACAACGATTTGGATGGCTGATTCATAATGAACGGTTTAATATACTGAGGCTTATTTAGACGGTTTGTGGATTTCTTTCTAGTATAAGAGAGCTCAGCAAGTTATGTACTGTAATGTCTCTCTTTGTGTGAATATAGCTTGGAGAGACAGAGCCAGACAGCTGTGTAATGTGTGATAGGCTATCCCAGCCACTGGCGGGGAGAGGACAGGTTCCCCACACCGCACTGTCGTTTCTAAAAAAATGGTCTTCAAGTGACGGGAAACTGCCAAATTGAATTAATACTCCTTCTGTTCTGACGTGGAAGGAAACTGTTCAGTGTCTCCAGATGAAGTGTATTGTGAAATTTTGCAGAAGACATGCTGTTTAATGCCCATTAGTGCCTTTAAGGTTGCCTGCTAAGCCTGCTAGCTCAGTAGCTGTGATTGTGCTGGTTTCTCCATACGTCATGCATTATCTATAACAACAACATAACATGCAGGCAACAGTGAATATCTGTAGAGTTCATCAAATAAATGCACAGCTCTGTCTGCACTTCACTGAAAGGCCACAGGCGTCACTATTAACAAGACCTTTCTGACTTGTACAGTCACAACCTTTCAGTGACCTGCAGTCGGCCCTGTTTCATCTGTTTGTCTGTGCTTCCTGTATAAGTGGTGGGCTCAGTTTTTTCGTTGCTCATTTCCGTACCACTGCTGCCTTGTCTTGACTTTTCCACGTGTCTGAGATTTAGTGCTCTAATCCAGAGGAATTAAACTATCTCTGTAAACCGCCTCTGTCTAAGTAAGAGTTCAAGCGGAGTTAATAAGCAGCCTGGCTTTAGCTCGAGCACCCCCCTGACAAACTATCTGCATATTCTTAAAAAAGTATTAACCCAAGTGAGAATTTAAGCTAGTTGAAAGAATGAGCATCTATTTCTCTATGAAAGGTGCTTTTCCATCCTAACAGCCTGAGATCTGTGTGCAGGCTGACCTTCCCCGCGGCAAGCGGCTAAGAATTTGATCATTCTGTTTCAATTTTCCATATTTCCCCTCAGGACTCCACCCACCTTCTTGCTCATTTGGCTCAGAGCAGCAATGAGGGGTTTGGAGGTAAATGGGGCTTACACACCCAGTGATTACAGTGATCATTGTCCTGTCCCCCATCGCAGGGAGACGTTTACTTCCTTGTGTGCATAGTGTTGGTCCATTCTTAGACTCACACCTGCTGTTGTGTGACATATAAACCTTTAAACCACATTAAAACCTTAAAATCAAGTATTGATATAGAGTTTGTTTTGAATCTGTTTAGAGAAGCTGGTTGTTTTCATGAATTACTCACACACACAAATGTTAAGCCCTTGGCCTGTATTTCTTTTGTTGCCAAGCTTAGCAGGGCAGAAAATACAGCAGGCAAGATGGAGGACACAGACGGATGGTGAGAGCAGGGGAAGGTCAGACATGCGAGAGGAGGGGGAGTGTCGCATCTTGGAGGGCAAACTTCGGTTTACCCTCAAGACATGTCAGCCAGCCAATACAGAACCCTGCAAACAGTTCATTTCACTGATTGGTCGAGACAGGCCCTACAGGACGGCGCTGGCAATAGACAGCCATTGGCTGTTTATCCTGTCTGTGGGTGACAAGAGGAAAAGACAAACACGAAAGATATAATCCGACATTCGCATACTCGATTCCAAATTTCTGCTTGTGGTTAAAGCCCCATGTGGTCAAATATTCTGCATGTTGCACAGGGTTTGTCTGATTTATTGTGTTTTAAGGCCACACTTTGTCAGACGCACAACAAATTCTGCATTTATGAGTTACAAAACACATCATCATCCAAATGACCTCCTGTTTTTATATCTTAAAATCTATTCATACTGGCACAGTTTGTCTCCAATTTCTTGGATTGCCCCTGGCTTCAATGGCCGGCTAAATAGTACTTTATCACAGGGCACAGCAGTGCTGGCCTTGCAGAGAGAGGTCTGTGTGTGTGTGTGAGGGGTGAAAGTACCATAAATGAGAATGCAGCCATGGGCTTTCTCAACAAAGATGTATAATATTTCAGCTCCAGTCTTGTTTTGTTTCCCCCTGTTCTTTACAATATAAAACTGTTGCCTCAGGAGAAACAGCACAAAGCCTCTGTGAAGACCTGTTGATTTCATTAGAAATAAGGTTAATGTGAGGTCATTTATGTTGTTAAAATGTCACATAGGGCTGGTAGCGATGAAATGGTAACTTAAAGCTGAAGTGCACTTACTTGCTAAGCTTTGAAGAGAGATAAAAAGATCAATAAAAGTATACTGCAGTCTGCTTTAGTGGCCTGGGTGGCCACTCTGGCTCTGTCAGTAGCAAAATCTACTGACAACTAACTGGAGGTTATGGCTATAACCATGGTTCTCTGATTAGCATGAGTGAGTGTCTCACTATGGGAGAACGCCCCCTGCGTGATCCCGACAGAAGCTTTAATTACACTACACCAGCCCTTGGGGCTGGTATCAGTGACGTCTATGTCAGGAGGGACCGCCGTCCTCCTATATAATAGGCTGACATAGCTTCAGTCGCCATTCAAACAAGCTCACCTCTTCCTCGCTTCCATAGCAAGGAGGGTGGTCTGGTGAGACACTCACTCATGCTAATCAGAGAACCATGGTTATAGCCATAACCTCCAGTTCTCTTTCATAGCATTCGTTTCGTGTCTCACTATGGGAGAAATACTGACTCCCGGATTGCCAGACATGCCTGTAAAAATGACAACTGTCCCAGAGGGGCCTCACGAAGAGTGGGTTGTACCCCGTGAAAACCCTACCCCAAGAACTGAATGTGCCAGGGTTGGAACCGTAACATCCAACTTGTAAAACCTAGCAAAAATGTGGGGTGAAGCCCAACTTGCAGCTGCACAAATTTCCTGGGCTGAAACCCCCTTAAAGAGAGCCCAGGAAGCAGCAAGGCCCCTAGTGGAGTGCGCACGCAGACCAGCAGGAGGCGGAAGACCTTTGGTCGTGTAAGCCAGAGCAATAGCCTCCACAATCCAGTGGGAAAGCCGCTGTTTTGAGACTGGCTTGCCCACACATGGCTTAGCCCAGGACACAAACAACTGGTCACTCTGCCTAACACCCTGAGTCCTGTCCAGATAGGTCCTTAGTGCACGGACCGGACACAGCGTATGCAGACGCCGATGCTCCTCAGAGGAGTAAGGCGGTGGATAAAAAGCAACCAGCTCTATTGGGGAGAGAGACCCAACCACCTTTGGGATAAAGGCTGGGTTAGGCTGCATACTGACCCTCTCGCCCCCTGGTGAAAAATGGGTACAAGCCTCGTGCACAGACAGGGCATGAACCTCACCGACGCGCTTAGCCGAGGCCAAGGCCAGGAGCAGCGCTGTCTTAAGAGATACCACCTTCAAGTCCACCTGATCCAGTGGTTCAAAAGGTGGACCAGAAAGAGCATCCAGCACCGTGGGCAGGTCCCATGACGGCGTAAGAGACCTAGATACCGGCAATTTACGTCGTGCACCTTTCATGAACTGACACACCAGAGGGTGTCGACCCACAGATTTACCATCAAAACCAACATGGCAAGCAGAGATTGCCGCCAGGTACACCTTGATGGTTGAAAAAGATTTTTCCTTCTCAATGAGGTCCTGCAGAAAGGATAAAATCACCCCCACAGAACACTGAAAAGGAATGGCCTGGGACTCCGAGCACCAGCTCTCAAACACTTGCCACTTAAGCCCATACAACTTCCTAGTCGATGAGGCCCTAGCACATTGAATAGTCTCAATGACACTGTTTGGGAGTCCTGTTGAGTTCAGGTTAAACCACTCACGGGCCAGGCCCACAGAGCCAGCCTCTCTGGGTGAGGGTGAAATATTTCCCCTCGTGCCTGGGATAGCAGGTCCCTGCGTAATGGCAGCTGCCAAGGCGTGCCCGCCAGAAGCTGGTAAATCTCCGCCATCCAGTGTTTCGCTGGCCAGTGCGGAGCCACCAGGATTACGACCAGCCCCTTCTCCCTCACTCTGGCCAGAGTTGGAGGGATGAGAGCCACTGGGGAAAAAGCATACAGGAGAGCACGTGGCCACTCGTGTGCCAGTGCATCGATCCCCAGCGGAGCCACTCGGTCGTGCAGGGAGAAGAACAGCGGACACTGGGCATTCTCCGCTGACGCGTAAAGGTCCACTGCCGCCCGTCCATACCGCAGCCAAATCTGCTTCACCACTTCTGGGTGAAGTCTCCAGTCTGCATATAGAGGGATCCCCCTGGAGAGTAGGTCCGCCCCGCAATTCAGTACGCCTGGAACATGAGTCGCTCTCAGTGACTGAAAGTGCACATTGCTCCAGACTATCAGTCTGTGTGCCAGCGCATGCAACCGCAGAGATCTCAAGCCTCCCTGCCTGTTGATGTAGGCTACCACGGTGGAGTTGTCTGTCCTCACTAGGACATGGTGTCCCCGCAGCCAGGGGAGGAAATGTTTTAGAGCCAAATGAACAGCAATCAGCTCCAGACAGTTTATGTGGGTGAAGCGCATGTGAGGGCCCCACTTCCCGTTCACTGTCCTCCCTTCGTGTGTAGCACCCCAGCCTGTGAGAGAGGCATCTGTAGAGATCACCTTCCTGGCCGAAACAGTTCCCATGGTAGCCCCCTGGGTCAGAAACCCTGGGCTCTTCCACTGGCGCAGAGCCAGTGAGCAGTCCACAGAAACCCTCACCCGTCGATGACCATCTCGGAGAGGATCTAGGCCAAGGGAGGCTACCCAACGCTGAGGCTCTCTCATGTACAGGCGTCCCAGGGGTATCACCACCACAGACGAGGCCATCAGGCCTAACAGCCTCTGACACTGTCTGAGTGTGACTGTGTTGCCCCTGTGAAACAGTGCAAGGCATCCTTTCATTGCCACCACCCTGTCCTGAGACAGGAAAACTCTGCCTTGGAGAGAGTCCAAAGTCAGGCCTATGAAGGTGATGCACTGAGAAGGTGTCAACATGCTTTTTTCCATATTCAGGCGAAACCCCAAACTCACCAGATGTTCCCTGAGAACATCTGTATGGTGGGCCGCCTCTCGGGGTGTAGAGGCTGCGACAAGCCAGTCGTCTATGTAAGTGGCCACGCGGATGCCTCTCTCCCTGAGTGGGGCTACAGCTGCCTCTGTGCATTTCACAAACACTCTGGGACTCAATGACAGGCCGAACGGCAGCACCATGAACTCGTATGCTGTCCCTCGGAAGGCAAACCTGAGAAACTTCCAGTGTGGAGGATACACTGGAATGTGGAAATATGCATCCCTCAGGTCGACAGATGTGAACCAATCGCCTGCCCGCACGAAACGCAGCAGAGAGGCGTGTGTCAGCATCCTGAATTTGTATTTCCTTAAATAGTGGTTCAGGGCTCTGAGGTCCAGGATGGCCCTCATCCCCTGCCCCCCCTTTTTTGGAACCAGGAAATACCTCGAGTAGAACCCGCTGTGGGCCTCCTCGGGCGGGACAACTCTTATTGCTCCTTTCTCCCTCAGAGTGGAAATTTCCTCTAGGAGAATGTTTGCGGATTCTCCCTGAGCATGAGAAAAAATCATCCCTTTGAAATGAGGTGGAACGGCTCTGAATTGAAGTCTGTAACCCTTCTGAACGGTTCTCAACACCCATTCTGACCGTGTGCAGGCCGCCCAATTCTCTGTGTGCAGAGAAAGCGGGCTGACCGGCAACTCTGTCATATGTGGTACGTTGGCGCCCTCTTGAGGTCGAGGTGCGTAACACCCAACGCCCATCCGCCCCGGTGACTCCTGCCTGCTGCATGGAGGTGCCCGGGCGGACCGCGTCACAGCCGCGGGGATGTTGGTCCCCGCGGGCTGTGTTATAGCAGAGAAGATAGTTGTGTGTCTTAACATATCTTTTTTCTGCATTTTTTTTTTTTTTCATAGTCATAGTCAACAGCGCCCTCGGCTCTCTGCCTGGATGCGCATTGGACTGTTTTATTACAGAGTGCAAGACAGAAGTGCTTGTGCAACACTGAGAATGCTGTCTGTGTTTGTTGGGCACTCGAACATGAACACCGGCCCAAGTGCTGCACTCTATGCGGGCAACGTCCCGCAGAACCCGCTCTGGAACTGAGCTGGAGAAGGGCAGGGCGACCCGTTGGGGGGGCAGCCTGGGTCGGCCCTCCACCTGGGGAGAAGCGGTCAGGCCTGCCGCTTCCTCTTCCTCACCGTCGCGGTAGCGGGTTGAGGTGGTGGAGCGGCTTGCCGAGCATGGGGAGACTGCTTCCTAGCCCATGGGTTGCCGGCGCTTTTAGGGGCTGGAGGGGCTGCCTGCGTCTTGGACACCTTGGGGATCCGATAAGCAGGAGCCGGGTGAGAGACAGCCTGAGCATATGACTGACGCGAAGTGCCGGGAGTAACCGGTGGAGCCCTCCTCGGCAGGCAAAGTTTCAGCGCCTCATCATCTCTCTTTTTCTCCTCACATCTCTTCTGCATGGAGGCAACAGCCGAGCCGAAGAGCCCATGAGGGACGACCGGAGTGTCGAGGAGCTCCTCTTTCTCCTTAGTCGTGAGGTTGGTGAGCCCCAGCCAACGCGCTTTCTCTTGCAGGACCATAAGACCCATGGCTCTTCCCGTGGCTTGGATAGCCACCTTGTGGAGGCGAAGGACGTGGTCCGTAATGACGCAGATTTCTTCCCACAGGGAGTTATCTGGTTTAGCCGTCATGTCCTCCTCTAATTCCGCCTGGTAGGCCGTCAGGATAGAGGGGGCGTTGAGAGCTCTGGTCGACAGAGCCGCCGCCTTATAACACTTGTCAGTGAGGCTGGACTGAAAGCGGTCTGTCTTGGAGGGAAAAGATGAAACCGAGGAGGACAGGGACGTCTTCGGGTGAAGGTGTGTCGCTACCAGCGGCTCAATGGGAGGTATTTGGCGGATGCCGTTAGCCTCCATCCCCTCGCAATCCAACAGGGAGCTCCCCGAGATGGGGTGTTTCTCGCTGTATGGTTTAGCTTTCCACGTAGCCGCTATCTCATCAAGCAGCTCTGGGAAAATTGGCAGCACTTGTTTCCCCGTCTTCTTTGCTTTGGGCAGCTTCTTGCCATCAAAGCGAGACCTGACTTCTTCGGCTTGAACCGTGGGCCACGGGATGTTGAGCCTTACAGCGGCACGTTTGCACATGTCCTGCATGTCGAGATCCAGGGGAGAAAGCGCCGAAGGGATTTCTCCCATCGCGACGCCCGGCTTTGCAGCCCCGCCGGTGACGCTGAAGTTAGTTTCTTCTTCGTCACCGTCTGATAACAGGAGCTCGGAGTCGGCAGACTCTCCCTCCTCGTCATCAGCGTCTCGTCTCGGGTCGACACGGATAAGGCTCTCCCATCCCTCCTCTGACGGGAAACAGGAGTCTGCAGTCTGGGGAACTGCGTCTGCCCAACTCAGCCCGGGCGGCAGCGCTTCAGCCGCTCCACCCGACATATCCACCCCGCCTTGCGGCGAGGCTGTCTCCGACAGCAGTGGGTCACCGCCGGACAAACTAGCCTGGCGAGCTAGCCGTCGGCGGAGCAACTTGCGTGGGAAAGCAGCGCAGTGGATACAATCGTCCGTGGAGGACATAGCCGCCTGCGCGTGAGGTACGCCCAGACATGATGGACACACGGGGTGAGTGTCCCAGCTAGACATTTTATTGCCGCAGGGGCAAAGCTTTGGGCTTTTCCCGACTTCAGCGGGGTTGTTAGCCGTGGCCATGACTAGCATAGGGTTCAAGGGCGCTAGCGTTAGCTTGTGCAGCTACTGGTTGTGTTCAGGGAAATATGGCTATTTTCCTGGCTAGCCTGTGATGAGGTATCGCTACCTGCTGTGGGTATTATTAGCGTGAGCTGTATAGTGGTATTGCTACCTACAGACGATGCTAACGCACCCGCTGTTAGCAGAAGTATCGCTACTTCGGCTGTGACAAGTATTGCTACTTGAGGCAAGAGTATTTCTACTTTCACCAATGATAGCGTGGAATAGTATTTCTACTATTCTTCAGCTGTGAAGCAACCGTGTCGTGTGGGACCAAGCGCCCGGTGACCGAGTTTTTCACTCGAATCAGTGGGCAGTTTAGCTAGGCACCCAGTAACACAGTTGTCATCAGGCTTCTGTGAGAAGCGAGAAGAGGTGTTTGAATTAGTGATGTGTTGCTCGTGAACGATTCGTTCGATATGAACGAATCTTTTATATGAATCGGGGTAACGAGTCCCCTCAGTGAGTGATTCGTTCTTTCGCTACATGGCAGGCAGCCGCATAAAGCTCAGTTGGCAGGACAGGAAACAGATATGATTCGTTCCTGAGTCGCGGTAGCCCCCGGATCTTCGTTCTGTTGTCACGTGACGGCCAAGCCACTCAGGCTGTGTGCCAATTGGCCAGCAGCAAATGATCAGCAAAGGAACTTGCGACTCGTTCACAGATCGTTCATACGAATCGTTCATACGAATCGTTCCGGATTGCTCATTTGTCACGCGAGAGCTGAAGCTCAGCTGCGGGGCTGTGGACTCAGAAACAAACAAGGAAATGAATGTCTGATATCTGACGCTCCTCAATTTGTCACGTGACACCAGGCAAACGCTATGTATTCATGAAATTATAATTAATGGTCTTTGCTTGTTGTTGATGTGTAGTGTTATTGTGTATATAATGTAAAGTGTGTTTGTAAATAAATGCTTTCTAAAATGACATCATGTTTTGTGTTATACTCTGCCATTAAATAATAAATATAATAGTACATTATCCAGTCATGAAATCATATGTAACCAAGGCTGCTCAGGCTGCACGGATCAGAGCTGTAGATTCGTTCTCCTCCTCGTTCTCGTTCATCGTTCATTTGTCACGTGACAAGCTCCACAGGCTGCACAGATTCGTTCTCGTTCACAGCTCATGTGTGTGTGAAGCAGTACACTCTCGTTCATTTGTCACGTGACAGCTACCTAGTCACTGTGGCACTGTTAAACAACACTGGCAGGGAGGATGCAGGACAGAAGTCACTGTACCGTGGTGTGTATTTGCCCTCTTATGTTTTCACATGCTTTGAATTGCTTGTGGTAGTTATACTTATTATACTTTGTCCCATATCAATGCGCGGCACTATACTACAGAGGGACACGGCGCCACCGGCTGTAAAAATGAACGAAATGAACGAAATGACTCACAATAAGATTCGTTCACGTGAGGGTTCGAGAGTAACTGATTTGAGTCAGTAAGAAGAGTCGAACCTCCCAACACTAGTTTGAATGGCGACTGAAGCCATGTCAGCCTATTATATAGGAGGAGGGCGGTCCCTCCTGACATAGACGTCACTGATACCAGCCCCAAGGGCTGGTGTAGTGTAATTAAAGCTTCTGTCGGGATCACGCAGGGGGCGTTCTCCCATAGTGAGACACGAAACGAATGCTATGAAAGAGAACTTTGATTTTAATTAGCTCTCAGTAAGCCACAAGCACAGAATGCAAGAATACTGCAGTTACACATATACCCTGCATTGGTCAATTAAACGACTAAGAAGGATTATTTTAATGTAAAATAACCCAATTCATGTCTGACAAAGGGGGTGCTCCTGAATCTTCTCTCAGTTTGGTTGCCATGTTTTAGATTGTTGACACTTCTAAAAAACTGACCATGTGTTAGAAAGACTTTCAGCCAGGTGAAAAGAGCTTTGTTGGCAGTGGACGCTGGGCGCTAGTATTATCCTGCCAAATTCCATAAAAATGATCTAGAAACACTGCTGAGAATTAGGTCCATCACTGTTACCTCTGCCTGTTAGTGAAGGAAAGAATGTATGTGAAAAAATGTATGGAGATTATTCATTGGACAGTTTTTAGACCTCTACAGTTGCCAGGCAACAAGTGGAGACTCCAGGAAGTCTGCAGTTTTTCAAGAAATAGTCCAGCACATGCCGTCTTCCCACAAAACTGCAGTACAAACAAATGTCAAACAATGCAACAAGCGTGCCATTTGCTGACAGGGCAGTTTCACAGCTGGACAACCTCTGGTCGCTACAGTCTTAAATTTAATACACAAAGTGATATCTTCACCATTAAACCAATTACCAGAGAGTGAGAGAGTGAATTTCCAAAAATGTCAAAGAGTTGTTTTAAGCTGTGTGCAGCAAGCTTCTCTTGCTGCTGATGTCACCTTAGTTGGTGGTTTCCCTGCCAGGGGACAATGCTCACCTCAGCAGTCCCCTGTGTTGCTGTCTCACATGGTCCTTAAACAAATGACCAGCAGCTTGCACATCAACACGTCCTGCTGAGTGGATGGAAAAATGCTGGGAAGCATCATCAACAATAATGGACAGCAGTGTGTGTATTAAGGTCAGAGGTCAATGAGAAACATTAGCTGATGTCCACATGTAATAGTCTCCAACCACGATACAACACTGGAGTCCATTTTTGACGCATACATCGGACTCTCCCTGTGGGCTGTTGCTATGGTGATTTTAACACCTGTGCCCTGGCAGTACAGTGCAGCGATCAGCTGCCAGATTCCACAGTGAGAGCTTATCTAATGAATGGCATTCACTCTCCAGCTATGTCAACCCTTTGATAAGCTGCCACAGCTCAATAGGAGTGCATACCATAGAGGCACTTTCTTTACTGTGTCTTGTTGCCAGGTTTTTAAGAGCATAAAGTGGCCATGAAATGAAGTAATAGATACTGAGTGGTTCATTTTAAATCATACTGTCTGAATTGAGGACATGCAGAAGTGTCATATAAGTGTCTTATTTATTATTGTGGATGTGTAACTGGGTTCAGTGGATGGAGTGTATATTTGCGGTGGTAAATACTACGCTCTGGCTATTTTAAATCTTGCCCTCCTCCACTGTTGTGTCTTTTTTTTGTCATCTTCCCACCTTAAAGCTAAAGTGCTAAAGTGATTGATCATGTGCTTCTCCGGACCACCAGTTCATCCACTAGCCATGTTGAACAGAAACACACACACACACACCCACACCCACACCCTACTGTGTTAAACCCCAATCTCCCCTAGAGGTTCCATCTGCCCACAATCTTTAGCCATGCTGCACCCCCCCCTCACTCAAGAGTGTGCATGTGCATGTGCATGTGCATGTGCATGTGCATGTGCATGTACATATACATACATATGGCTGCCAGTGTGTGTGGGTGCACTTCTCTGCAGTTAGTGGGTGGGATAATGAGTGGATATTTTACTCCTTTGTCTTCCTACTTGTCCTCCTACAGTACCAGAGGAATAATCTCTGTGTGTGTGTGGGCACAGCTTAGTGTAGTTTAAAAGTAACTCCTGTTTTCGTCTCCAAGGGTGGGAGGTGGGTGTGAAACAAAAAGTGCTCAGAGCTGCAGAGAAAATGACGATCACAGTGTGAGACAGAATGGAAAGAAGCAAGACAAATCACCCTGCGGCACAAACTCTGAACTGTTTGGCCTCCCTGTCTAGACTCCGCATTGACTCTGCAGTATTTTGGATGTCAGAGTGTTTTGACCTCAGCATGTTGTTGAACTCTTGTGTCTGTCTCAGTCACACAGTCTCTAACCTCTCACAAACTTCTCGCAGACCTTTATTTGAATTTATTGGTCTTTTTCTTTCAGCTGAGGCAGCAGAGTTTGGTTTCATCTAAAGCTACAGCTGCGAAGCTTGGTGTGAATACCTGCTATTGTTCATTCACAGTTACGATCATAGTGTATGGTTCATAGTTCAGTAATGTGACTGAAATCTACATACTGGTGAAGAAAACACTCCTGTGAAGCACTACAGAATATTGTTTTTGTTTGGCTAGTTTAGTTTCATTTTCACTCACTGCTTACTTTCATTCTGCTGCAGTGTTTTTTCTCACTTTCAGTCAGTAGGCCCTCTTACAGCATTAACCACTGAACACTGTATTTTAGGTTGTGGTGGGGCTCAATAGACACTCTGCAGGTGTACGAATCAATTACAAAAAATTGAAAAAAAAAACATGGAGACTTTAACGTGTTGTGTATGTTTCTGCTTTTTCCTCCTCCTCCTCCAGATAACCTGCCTGCAGGACTTCTTTGGGGACGATGATGTCTTCATAGCATGTGGACCAGAGAAGTATCGCTATGCTCAGGACGACTTTTTGTTGGATCACAGTGGTAAGGCTCCCACAGCCTTTATGACTGGTAGGCCTGACTAAACTTAACTGTCTTAACATCTGTCTTTGTGTGTATTAGTAGTAGTTTTCATCCCCACCCTTTAATTCTTTTGCAACTGGTTGCAACTCTCTTTTCCTTTATGTGGGTGTAAACACTTTTTTTATGATTCCATAAACAATTTGACCCAAATTATTGAAAATTTTATAGTGTAAATATGAGTAAAAACATGGAAAAGAGGTTGCATTCTTGTTGATATTTTGTCTAATTGTGTTCATGTTCTCACCTACAATATACATATTGCATGTCACACACACACACACACACACGCAGCCTCTGTCTGGTATCACCTCTTGGTGTTATATGGAGAAAACCCACTAAAAGTTTGATGCAGGATGTGACCTCATTAACCAGCAGATCCACTCGCTGTCACAGGCACACATAGCTGCAGCATGGCCTCATGGGAAGGAAACAGAGGTTATTTTAGTTACTGCATCCTGCTTAATTTTTTGGTTGTTTAGTCAGGTTTGCTAACAACAGGAGGGTGTATCCTCACACACACCTCACACTGTGTTGATGACAGGCGGGTGAGTGATAACGGTGGCTTACTAAAGATGACTGATGGCGTGCGGTTGCATTCAGACATAGTTTGGATCTTTCGTCCCACTTACACCACTGTGCTCCACTTTTAAGAATGAGGTCTTTGGAAGAACAAAAGAGGCACACTGTACTCTGCTGAAGGTACAGAACCCACTCTGCCTCCTACTAAATAGGTTCAGGGTTTAGGAAAGTGAAAAAATTAACTTTACAAATATTCTAAGAGGTAGATTAGGAACTGTTTTTGTAATAAAGTTTAGTCTTTGGTTTATGTTTATCCACAGTTATATCATTCAGATTTTTTTATCAGCCACCAGCCAACAATTAACACTGACTAATGCTTAGTGGGTCCCAAAAAACAATAATAAATAATCATTGTGGTGTCGTTCTGTCATTAGTGCTGCTTTAATCAGTCAGTGCTGGTAACATGGGAACACAGTAGAAATGTGCTGTAGATGGGTTTTCATCACATGTGTCATTACATCACATGTGTCATTACATCAAACAACTCATTCTCTCATTAACACAACCCTGATATGTTTTTTTTTAAACAAGCTATTACACCCTTAGTCACAAAATATAATTTACTCTGAATCAGAAACACAAGGTTAAAATGTTAATGTAGCGGTTTAATTATTTATTTATTCTCCTGGGGTTTGTGATTGTTGTTTGACTGGAGAATGTTTGCTGTGTTCCTCTGCAGCCTCTCTGTTCTCATGAACAAATGTGACCAACATTTATAAAATCAGCACTTATCACAGCACGCTGATGGTGCCACACAAAGTGCTGCGTAGTGTGACAAGTGAAAAGTAAGAAAAAAGAAACGCTGATCCTGGTTGTGTTGTTATCTCCTCAGAATGCAGAGTGCTGAAATCATCATACAGCCGCTCTGCCACTCCAAAAAGGACAGCTAAGAGTCCTGGACCTTCACGCCGCAGCAAGTCTCCTGGTGCAGGCAAGACACTCACTATGCACACTCACTTACCATGCAAGAGGGCAAACTGAACAGTCAAGACATGCAAATTATTAAATTTTAGTACGTGTGAAAAATATTAAGAGAAATAAACAGTAGTCCCATTTATCTAACGGCGTAGCTGCGCTGCAGGTACCTCCATGTTGACATGAGGTCATTTACAGCTCCTGCCTCAACAACTGGATGGAAATATTTGTGCTTTTTTAAGATGTCATGACATTATGCTGAGTAATCCGTGTTCTGCAAGCTACTACTGCAGGTTTAAAAATGAGTTTTGGAGTGGTACCGGTCAAGGAAGTAATTTTTATTTTCTTAAGTACTTTCTTTTTTTACTACAGCAAGGCGACCTGTCCACTACTCCACCAGTCAGTCCCCAATCAAGTCTCCAGGTGAGGCTAGAGAAGTTGCTTTTTAGTGGTTTAGCTAGTGTTTTTAAGATAATTTTTTAAGATAATAAATTGGATAAAATACATTATGTATGCACAATGATTTATTTCTATGTCTTCATAAACAGCCATGAGAGTTAAGTACAGAGCTGACTTTGTGACTTTTAGTCCCAACCTGAGATGAGGCCAGTTCCAAAGGATCAAAAACTGCAGTTCCTTGAGTGGCCACAAGAGTGTGGGCCCCATAGTGAGCCAATCCTTTTAGACCTCCATGTTAAAGTTTGTAACACAGTTATTATTATTACAAACATGACAGCAGAAATGAAGTGTTTGCACAACTTCCTAGTTTCTCAGTTTGAATTTGGAGTATGTAGAACAAACATCCAGGTTAGGTTGTGTTAACTTACAGTTAGCACCAGGAGTGACTGCACCTTGTTCCATATCTTTTGACCTTCTTTCTGCCCCCCTGCTTAGACTCGGCCATGAAGCTGCACTGTTCAGTACACTAATATTATCAGCCAGCTGCTGCACAATCCCCTAGTTTAAAGACATGAACTGATTACATGTTGATACTGTATGAGATGTGTTTTAGAAGGCCAAACAAAAGTGTCTGTACATGAGAAAACACAGCTAAGATATGGGAATGAAAATCTTCTCAGATATATTAGGAATAAAGACATGAGGTGTTGTTTGTCAGCTGTGCAGACAACTGGAATACCTAAAACAGAGTTTGTTCTGTAGTTTATGTGTTGAACACACAAGACACACAGCAGTCCTCAGTATGTTAACTAAATTCAGCTCTAACAGGACAGTTACTTTCATCACATGCCTCAGAAGATAAAATATGCTTTAACGCTTTGGGATAATTCAGTTCTTTTTTCTTTTAGAAGGAAAGTTTGACTTCATAATAAGACTAAGTTACAGCTCGGTGTAAAGACGCAGCCTGTGGGCAGTGTGAAATGATTTTCCTCAGCTCCAGATGAAGAACTTTGAGTTAAAGTTTGACGCATTGTGTCTCTGTATTAGTGGCAGAAACCCAGAGAGAGGCCGAGATGGTCTGTTCTGTAGAGAATGAATCACTCAGATACAGTGGACACTCTCCTCCCTGTGTGACCAGTCTCAATAAGCTGTTATAAGTTAAACCATTCCTGTTTATATTATGCCAACTGCACTGACTTGCACTATACATCTTTTGCACTCTTACTGCATTGTGCCTTCATTATGTGCCTTGTATTTTGTGTGTGCCTCATTGTAGGTACATTTTTTACACTTTATATTTATCTTTAGTTTTTAGTTACATGTTATATGTTGCGGAGTGAAGAGTAACGCAACTTCGATTCTCTGTATGTTCAGCACATATAGCAGAGTTGACAATAAAGCTGACTTGACTTGACTTGACTGTGTGTCCTTAGACACTTGTACAGTGTGTGCAAAGAGAGTTGTGTAAATGTAAAGGGGTATTCACAACAACCTCACATTTCATAAAACAAAATATTTATTAGGACATCCTGAAGTGGCTTAGAATAAGACAGAAAGACAGAACCTATTCTACCTGTGACATATTTCAGAGTTTTAATCTTATCGTTTGTTTACTTATTTTTTCCTGTATTATGTTTTTTTTTCAGGGAGTACTGTGGCACAACAGTGTTAAGTGGTTTTCAGTCAGGCTTTTATATGCAAAACAAAATGCAAACCAGCAGCTTTAAAGGACCAATATGTAGAAATTAGTTGCAGTTTGAAAATCAATCACATTTTTAAAGTGAAATTAATTCAGTTATTTTGTGCATTTTTTAAGCCAATTGAAAATAAGTTGAAGACGAGACAGGCGACTGATGATCTGTGACCGTGATCTATAAGACTAAAAGTGCTTCTTGTACCAGGCTGTAAACAGGTTTATGTCTGCTGTAAAGTTTGACTTTTTAACATTGAGGTCTATTTGTTTTTGGAGCCTCAAGTGGCCACTGAAGGAACAACAGCCACATACTGTATCTGACTACAGTGTAGCACACTATTCCAGCATATAATGTTAATGTGGTTTGGTAGCACTGGCATATTTATTCAGTATTGTGTTTAATCATCAGGCTGACTGCTCCTGTATTTTGTTGTGTGTACAGTAAATGGTATCTCAAGTAGCCAAATCTCCACTCCAAAGTCCGCCAAGTCCTCCACCACCCCATCTCCCACCAGTCCCCGACCCATCTCCAGCTTTAAGGTAAGACAGTGAGCAGTGTGTGCGTGTGTGTGTGGAACAGTGTGTATCCATTTATTTCAGTGCAGGTCTGTCACCCCACTTTTCAAGTCAAGTCTCATTAATGATGTTATTTTAAAGGAGGGGATCTGGTAAGACTACACGCCCTACTTAGCACACACTGATATAAATCTGTGTCAAGTGAACACGTTGCTGGCTGACAGTCATGTATGAGCTACAGCCTGGGTGGAGTATTTTTGGTATAAATCTGATTTATTGATGGATTTCCCTGTAAGCTGTGTGTTAGTGCTGAACTACAGTTTCTGAATGATGCAGCCAGCTGGCAGGCCTTCTCGCCCCACTCCTCTGTAAGCTCCGTCACAGGCTTATCCATCCACATGCATTTGGCCTCATATTAGATTTTTATGATTTACCGAAGAAACTCGCTGGTTGAGTTTTTTTCTTTTTTTAAAAAACACTGAATGAGGAAGCACAAGAATGTTAATGACATAAAATCCTGGCTCTCTCGCTCGCTCATCCTCACTGTGATGGTGGTCAGGTGAAGTCATTTATCACTGGGGAAAGCTTTTTTATGTATATAGCTATAAAAGGGACCTTGAACCTGTCCCACCTTCTACATTGGTCCAGAAAGATACTTTTTGAGACTAAATAATGCATCCTCACTGTAAGGTAAAAGAACACTGTGGTGCAGTGGGGTAGAGAGCCAGCACTGGACATGACGGAGAAGATCACTTGTGTGATTTTAAAGTAAGATGTGTGTAAGATGCTGGAAATGCCCCTGCTGTGCTCTGCAGAAGTGACGCTCAAATGAATGATTCATAATGGTTTTATGTGTAGTGATAAGTAGAGGTGGAGGAGATCTGTTCCAGTACCTCTGACACCTTATACCTTTGTGAAGGGCAAGCTCTTTTTAGACCAATAGTATTCCAGTTTCATAAACCTAATAGTAAGAAATAGTAAATCCAAATGTAGATACAGGTCTTTAATTTGTTTAAAGGACATACAATTGTGTTGATTTCTGAATAATTTGATTTATGTTTGTGTGATTCAAAGCATATTTACTGCAAGAAAATGAACATTTCATCCATGTGCAGCTGTTAATGAGGGTTTGTTTATTTTGCCAGATCCCTCTGTCGCCTCAAGTCTCCTCCCCAAATGTAAACGGTTCATTGAACAATCATCATCAGGAGCAAACTAACAGACTGAGCCCAGAAGGTACTTTTCTGTCAGCATGTCATCTCTTTGATTAGTTTTTATGAACCCGTTGGACCTGTCTGTAATGTTCTGTCTCTCCTCTACAGTCAACGGGAACCAGTACACCCCTGCCTCAAGCATCTTGGAAAAATACAAGGTCGGCAAGGTCATCGGAGATGGAAACTTCGCTGTGGTCAAGGAGTGTGTGGAGAGGTGGGTGAAACCTGTCAGTCTGCAGTGAAACCACAGAATTGCCCCTTGTTACACCACTTTAATAAAATATTCATCACATGTGGTCACTGCCCGATCGGGGAGTTTAAGTCCTGATGACAGGCATTGTGGAGACAAATATATCCCAGGGATTAAACCCAGCAGTGATTTCACTTCATTAGCCTTTTAATCTCTGAGTCAACACAGCGCTCAGGCAGAGGAGATGATGATAAGGACAAGAAGCCTGTCAACTGTGTGCGCTCCTATCGGATTCACCTTCCTGTAAAGTACTTCGATGTGAAGTGTGTTGTGATCAGAAGAGTTTTGTTTGCATTCAAAAACACAAAGTGTCTACAGCAATACTGAAAGGATCTCTGAAAATATAGGATTTAACAGCACAAAGCAGTGCCTGTAATTCCTTCTCCTTGTTCAATAATCCTCAGGGAAAGGGTCATGTGATAGCAGCATGGTGAATCAGGGAAAAACATAGTGACCCAGGAAGTAATGAGGAAGTAACCAGGAAGTGAACACCTATTAACACCTATTAACACCACAGAGCCAGTGTAGTGCCTCCTCAGCATAAGGTGTGCTGTCCTGTCAATCATTGTACACTGTGACCGTCTCCACTGCTGGATCAGGGGGACAACAACATGCGCTGCCACCCCACCTCTTTCTCCCTCAGCCTTGAGCTGTGTGAGCTGTGCTCAGATTTGTGTTTAAACATGTCATCAGTTGTGCCCATCAGTGTGCTCATCTGCATTTTTATAGCACTCATCTTCCTACTCAAAGGTGCTCAACGTGCTTTACACTGCTTCACATTCACCCTTTCTGCCACACAAGCACACACACATTCACACACCAATAGTGTAAGCACTGGGACCAACTTTAAGTTAAGGCATGCAGGTAGGCACTACCACAGCCGCCCCGTGTCTATTTACACTGACCACGGCTGTCTTTTGTGCAGTGCTGTATCTCAGCCCTAGAAGCAGCCCCAACCCTTTTAAAGTCCTGTTTTTGCCGACCTTCAGAGGTTTCATTTCACTCAGGCTATGGTTATTGATGTTGGGTGGGGTCACATTTGTGAAAGGTTTTCTCACAGTAAGGAAAGGAATCTCTGCTGTTAGGTTATAGTTGAAGTATGTGTGCTCAGGTTCTGTCTGTATCTCCTCTGTGTCTCTGTAAAAAACTTAGGATACCTTCCCAATAACTGGCAGTGCTCCTGCACTCTGTAACTGAGGCTATCCAGTGAGCACTTGCTTTAAATTACATAGTTGCAGTGTCAGTGCTGTGTTTTTATTGTTTTCACTAATTGCACTGTTTCTGTTCAGGTCCACGGGGAAGGAGTTTGCTCTGAAGATCATCGACAAAGCCAAGTGCTGCGGAAAGGTGTTTCTTCAATTCTCATCTCTGTTTTAACACACACACACACACACACATATTAACAGCCACATATAGCACAGTATCACCTGTGTGTCTCTGAGCCTCGCAATGTTTTATTCATCCCCTGATTCAAATCATCGTCACACTTTAACACACACCTTTGATATTAATTCATATTTATAATGTTTCCAGGAGCACCTCATAGAGAATGAGGTTGCTGTGCTGCGGAGGGTCAAACACCCAAACATCATCATGCTGATCGAGGAGCTGGACGCTCCGTCTGAGCTCTGTCTGGTTATGGAGCTCGTCAAGGTGAAGTAGGAAACTAAGTGGAGGCCTATGTCACTTCGGACTCCTCATTTCAACAACAGCAGTGTTGGTGTTTTCACAGGGAGGAGACCTGTTCGATTCTATCACCTCCTCGGCCAAATACACAGAAAGGGACGCCAGCATCATGGTCTACAACCTGGCTGGAGCTCTGAAGTACCTGCACAGCATGAACATCGTCCACAGAGACATTAAACCAGAGAACCTGCTGGTACACATCTACACGTCACACACATGGTGTTCTCGTACACATAGCCCTGCTGCATGGGTCTCAACTGAGCGTTCCCTTTCAGGTGTTTGAGTACCCCGATGGCACCAAGTCTTTGAAACTTGGAGACTTTGGCCTAGCCACAATAGTAGAGGGACCTTTGTATACGGTGTGTGGCACTCCTACATATGTGGCTCCAGAGATCATCGCAGAGTCGGGGTAAGCTGGGTGACAGAATGTGGAGCTTTGAATGTGATGACAGCGATAAATTATCTGGGTTTGTTTCCTGTGTCCTCCTCCCCACAGTTATGGTCTGAAGGTGGATATCTGGGCTGCAGGCGTCATCACCTACATCCTTCTGTGTGGCTTCCCTCCATTTAGAAGGTAATGTTCATAATGTTTGCTAAGGCTCATAACTAGGTCTGTAAGCAGCAATATACAATACAGCAAAGGTCACTCTGACCTCACATATGGCCCATTCATTTAAATGCAATATAGCCGGAATCCGACTGTATTTAGTGTTTCCTGATATTTGTGTGTTCATCTCTCTGTACAGTGAGAATAACCGTCAGGAGGAACTCTTTGATCAGATCCTTCTTGGACGTTTGGACTTTCCCGGTCCATACTGGGACAACATCACTGACTCAGCTAAGGTTGGGACACAACACACGGCTTTCAAACATGTTAATGTTCCTGGAATATCACAATATATGCTAATCCTGAACGAGCTTAAACATACACCACATTAATGACTACTGTCAGCTGAATGGCACAGACACCCCTCCAGCCCTCTAAATTAATGTCATGTATTAAGGTGACAGTCCACACTCAGCATGCAACACCTAACTGCTAATTAACTTCTGTTAGAGCGGCCTGTCACTGAAGAGAAGAGCACAGTTATTGTCTCCACAGCTTGGCACAGTGTGGTGTGTGTGAGGTGTAAATTTAACGTGTACTTAAAGGACAGGAGGCGTGTGCTGCAGAAGGATTTTATACACAACAGCTTTTAGTGCACTATAATGCACACAGAATTGTTCTTTTATGAATCTTTTGTTTGTGTGTCCCCCTCATGTATGTGTTACGTAAAGGGATTAAGCCGCTCTGATCAGTGTTTTATTGAACAATAACACACAAAAAATATAACAAGAGTGATCAATGGACTGCAGATGTCCTCACTGCAGCTGTTAGATAAAACCTTAGAAACCAAACACATCATCCATTGGCTGTCAGAAGAATCTCAGTTGCATTGCAGAGTCTGAATAATAATGCAATGATAATATGTGAAGGAACAAAACAGGCCCCACCTGTCTGTCAAAGTGTCCACACCTTTAATACTGTAATTAGTTTAATGTAATGTGTGTGTTTGATTGGGTTTAATTACAGGAGCTGATTGCAAAGATGCTGCAGGTCAACGTTGAGGCTCGATACACGGCACAGGACGTCCTCTCACACCCATGGGTCACGGTACTCTATCTCTACACTCTGATTGTGTGTATTTGATGTGTAAACACAATCCTAAAGACTGTTATGTGAAAGTGCATCGTGTGTGTGTGTGTAGGATGATGCAATCATAGAGAACAACATGAAGGTGGAGGTGACAGGTAAACTGAAGACGCACTTTAACACTGCGCCAAAGCACCACAGCACCACAGCGGGGGTGTCGGTCATCATGGTAAGCACAACAAAGCGTCAACAAGCTGTGATTTTAATATTTTAGTTTCTACTGCCCTGCTGAAGATAACACATCGGTGACCTCCATCTTCAATCTGCAGTATTTTAGTATTTTTGACATGGGTTTAGCTGCAGCAGTCTGAACATGTCAGGATCGTTTCCAAACATTTACTGTACGACGGCCGGTGACCTAAATACAAAAGATTCACTAAAGACGAGTTCAAAACAACTCGCGCAGCTGTAAACATGTCAGACAGGATGTACGAGC
Organism: Parambassis ranga; assembly: GCF_900634625.1. Taxonomy (NCBI): domain Eukaryota; kingdom Metazoa; phylum Chordata; class Actinopteri; family Ambassidae; genus Parambassis; species Parambassis ranga. Next base: position 15,377,874 of record NC_041022.1, on the reverse strand, counting down.
ATCTTTCCATCCTTTCAGTTTCAAGCCTCACTTGCATCATTTCCTGTTGTATAGTTTGACTTCCTGTCCTCATCCCATCAGGTCACGCCACCCGCCCACTCTGCAATCTGTCTGGAGTGAATGAAAGGGGGCCGAGCCAAGGTTTCTTTTAATAAGACGTGTGATGTTCTTCTGTAAATCTCATTTGACAGCTCGAGATGTAAACGTGCCGGCCCTGGCCTCGGCTTCTCCTCCTCCTCCTCCTCTTCCTCTTCTCCATCCTCTTCCTCCTCCCTCATCCTCACCCCTCCCTCACACCTGACCCAGGACCACAGGGGACGCCTGGAGCTGAGAGCTGGGTACACACGTCATACCCCTTTCTCCTCTTAACTTCCTCTCCAGTCATCGCCCTCTTCCTCCATCCAACTCCCACCACTTCTCACCCTCCCTCTCCCTTTACTTCCTGATTCTTCTCAGGCCCCCCTGCTCCTCTTTCCTCAGCTGCAGTAACTCTAACCATCACTCTGTTCCTCCACTTCATTTCTTATTGATCATGGACTTATATGGAATATATCAAGTGTCTGTTCATCATAGGAGAGCATGTTTACACTGTTAATGTAATCTGGTGGCAGACTGGTGTGATTTGCCCCCCTCTCTGTGTTTTTATAAACGCCTAATAAATGAAACATGGATCTAAAAATCTGGGTGTGATCCTCTGGCGCCATCTTGTGGAGAAGATTAAAAACTGTGCTAAATTTGCAGAGAGGGACGCAAAGCAGCTTTTATTGCCTTGGATTTAAGATTTCCCTGCACAAATTAAAGAATAATTTCACTACAGTACTAATGTCTAAAAATCCAACCAGACGGCTTTAAAGTATGTTTACTGAAACATCTGTGTTTGACTGTCATAGAAAGTCTTTTTGTTCCAGCTCAGTTCTCTGAAATAAACAAACAAACAAGAAAACATTTATTTAAATATTTAAAATAGCACTGAGCTGGAACAAGGACTCTCCACTGGCCGCCATGCTTGTGTTGATTTTATTTTGTGAAGCTGTGAGTAAGACTAGTCTCTGTCCCTTTTTTGCTTCTCCCCTCTCCCTGCATTTCGTCCCTCTGACTTAGCTCCAAGGCAATGGTATGTACTAACACTTAACGCTACGCCTTGTCTCTTCTGCTGCTGCTGATTCTCAGCAAAGGGACAAATGAGGAATGGTTTTTTTTTTGTTTTTTTTTTACTTTTTTGTGTATTGTTTTTTTATATCATATCTGTTGAGTGAAACAGTAAATGTTCCCTTTCTCATTTGTCCTTTCTCTGCATTTAGTGTAGCACTTTTTGGTCTGATGTGCCTTCTTTGTGGGGTCAGTCTTTCTGTTAAATTATCTTTCAGTTATTTATGTCCATTTTCATTAGCTTGTTCATCCTGTGTGTTTTTCATAGAGATCATTAAACAGGGTCAGTAGTGAATGATTGTAGGTACAAACAGAAAACTCGCTGCAAGAGCTAAACTGTCAGGACAACAGTGATTGTTGGCCGAATTCAGGGTAGACTGACGTTTAGTGTGTCTCTTTTTGTGCTTCTGTAAAACTGATGGTGTGTGTGTGTGTCTGTTTTGTTAGAACACGGCTCTAGATAAGGAGATGCTTCAGCTCACCGCCCGTCGTGGTCTGGGCCCAGAAACAGTGCCACCGCTGGCTGGCAAGAAAGTCCCACCGGCTTCTCCAACCAAACAGGCACCACGTGCCAAAGAACCAAACTCAGGGGAGCCGGCTTCTCCAACCAACACTGCTTCTCCTGAGGCACCAAGTGCTGATGCTGCATCCACCTCTAGACCTCCTGACTCTCCACTCCCACACAACCTGTTAGCTGCTAACCTTGACCTGCCTCCCGTCACTCCTGTAAGTTCGCTCCAGTTCTCCCCGTCACCCTCTGCTGAAATGTTCCCCATCACCTCTCTGCCCATTTCCTTCCCTCCTGAAACATCCCCGTCAGCTGCTCCCTGCTCTGAGCCGACGTCTCCTTCTCCTCCTCCTGCTCTTTTCACTTGTACACCAGCCTCCGGTCCACCCCTGCCATCTCCTACCAAAGCCTCCCACAATGTTTCTGCTTCAAAACAAGTGTCCCTCTCCCCCGTCTCCCCCATCCAACCTGTTGTATTCTTTCCAACAAAACCAGAACCTTCCTCCCCCTCCTTCATCCATCCGACCCTGTTTCCCTCTCCTCCTTCCACACCTCCCAGATGCACAACCCCACCCTCTCCTGCTGGGTCTCCCTCTCCCAGCTTTCTCCCTACTAAAGAACTAGTGGAGAACATTTAATATTAAGCACCATCTGATCATCATCCAGTTTCACTCCCCCCCACTCTTTCCCCGAGTAGCTGTAAACTGAGCCAGTGACTGGTGTACATGTTCCTCTCATTCTTACCCCACTCATATAAGGAGTGTGTTGACACTACATGTTTTTATTTATTCATGGAGGATGTGGAGAATGAACTGATGACTCTTCTGAGTGGGTTCTCTTTTGAAGTTATGCATTACTGTATCACATTAATGTGAATTCCTTCATTTTAGCATCTTACTTTACCTTCCTGTGGACTCCTCTGTAAATACTCAGCACATCTCACTGTATGTCCATAACACAGCATATCACAACCTGCTAGACTAACGATATGTAGTGTAGCCACCCTGATGTTAACAGCTAATTTTACATTTTAAGTGTACACAGTGGGTGGACAAATTAATGGTGACATCCAAATAGCTTCAGATCTACTTCAATATGTCATCTGTATATGGATATATACAATCTGCAGTCCATATGGAGAAGAAAACGGCAAACAACACATCACGATTGTGAAGCAAATTCCAAAAAAAAGTGACGGTCAGACCTACTGAAACAAAAGTATGTGGACATAAACTACAAAAAGCATTTTTCCAATGTTTCCCCATCCACCTTCATAATATTTAAGGAGGGGAAGAAATTGTGAAAATGACCCCAAACAACTAGACTGTGGAGAATCACTAGATATAAATGAGAATGGAGTTCACCCATTGTATCTGTGTGTGTGTGTTATTTAGCGTCTACACTGTATTTGTACATAGCGTAAAGAACCTAAGCTGTCCACCTGAAACTTGAAGGTTTGTGTTTGCATATGTGTGTGAATCATAAACTGCTGTACAAAAAGAAAACAAGATCCAACAGACATCAAACCAAACTGCAGCAGCTTTGCTTTAACAGAAACATTCAAATACAACACGCTCACAGCTGAAGGACACATTGACCAGTGTATTATTTGCTGTATTTAACCTAGTCGTTTTGGGTCTGTTGGATTCACATGAACGAATGTGTGACGTTGATGCATTTGTACCTGATCACTGGCTAAAAGCTTGACGATGCCTTTATCAAAACCAGCTTGGCTAAAAATGATGTCCCACATTCTGCATCTTAAAGTCTAATTTAAAAAGTAGTTTGTTTTTCCCCATGTGTCATTAGTAGGGCTAAATCGTCCCCCATGAGTCTTTCCCCTCTTCAGGACTCTGCTGCATGAATGCTCTCCTATGTACACAGAGTCAAGTTGGAAATAGTTTCTCTTATGTAAATGTAGTCAAAGTACATTTTCATATGCTTTGTCATAGTGGTTTGTAAAGGAAAATTTGTATGAAACGATAGGTTTAAATGGCTCAAACAAATGTTTTTATTAGGCATAGAGCGGCTGCTTTTAATGTCCCACTATTTTGGAACAGTCCAGCAAAACATGCAATAAAGACTTCAAATCAAAATTGTTTGTGGTGATATGTGTGTGTGTGTCCACTAGAGTGTGCTGTTGCTCTGAGTGATGCCTCTTTTTTTTTTAATCAGACAATTCAAGTTATAAAATTCCATTTTATTGTCAGAACTCTGCACACAATACACTCCAACATTATTGCAAAAAATATTGGTTGATAGATAAAAGTAGTTGCTCATATCTGCACACTGAAACCACATCGAAGCTCGAACTTTAAAGGAAGGAATGTTTCCTGATGCAAGTGGACGCCTGTATGTTCAGCATTTTGCTGCTGAATTACATCAATATAATGATTGTGTGATGAAAACACACAGAAATAGGTCAGTCCTTCCTTTCATTGCACATCTCACTTTGCAGCTATGGAGACAAGACTCGAAGAGGACTGGCAGCAAGTATGGTTAGGACTTTTAGTATTGCAGTCATGAGCTTAAACCTTCAGACTATCAGGGTTCCTATTTTAGAAAAAAAAACAATTTTTAGTCATTTGGAAAGGAAATGTAGAAAAAATGTTGACATTGTTACATCCTGATGGAGGGAAGGTTTAAATAATAAAGCAACAGATCTGCAGTTATATATGAGTAATGAGCCATGCACAGAATCTCTCAGCAAGCACAGGACGTACAGAGGGAATAGAAATCTTAAATATGGAGGACTACATTAAACATTTTATATATAGAGATATTTATTTAAATGAATATTCCCTCTTCACTTCTCTTTTGGAGCGCATTCATTATTTATCCATCTGCTGGGTTGCCAAAACAGGGAAAAGCATGAATGACAGCTCAATATTTAATCCCCAAATACACACCCACAGACCAAAGAAACAACTAAACAGAAAACAATCATCCACCCCTAAAGTACACAAATATTTGGATTTTTAAAGAGAAAAGATTCTCACTAACTCCCCACAGACCCTTTTTTTTCTTTTCTGGAGGAGATGAAAATAGATTCTTACAGCTAAAAATAGATTTGCTTTTAAACCGTACAGTAACATAACCCCCCACCCAAGATCTTTATGAAAATTTCTATCGGATCTACAAAATATAGCAATGCCCTTTTTTAAAAAATAGTTTGATTCTTTAACTATGACAGGACAGATTTTACATTCAGGATATCAGGATATAGACAGAACATTGCCTTCGTAAGAGTTCATGCTCGCAATAATTTTGGGTTTTTCTGTCAGTCGGTCTCTGCAGCTTTCACCTCAGTACCTGGTCTGGTACTCGTGATGCCACCTGTTGAAGTCGTTGTAGAAGAGTACGATACTTCCAGAAGCCATGCCAGTTATGATGCACCTTAAGGACAGTTAGAGGGGGAACTCATGAGATCTTTAACTGCATTTCAGGGAGCACTTTTTACTACATTATATCTGTTAGGTATTTACTGGATAATTTAAAGACGGACGAAATTTAATCTTAGGGTCATTCTATGCAAACGATTGATATGTTTGTGTTCTAAGGAGCATACCTGCATACTGAATTGATCTACTATAAGTTTGGAGTCAAGGTTTTTTCACCCCTTAAGTAAATTTTAAATAAAAGTTAAAGTAAAGTGTAAAAAGATGCAACGTACGGATGAGTCATTACCAGACTCAGAGTATTTAGGGTTTACAAAGAATTACTCATTAGCCACCAAGCAGTGCTGCTGTTTAAAAGAGTATAGGATTGATATTTTGCTACTTTGGAAAAAATATTAAGGGTATATTGTGTTTTGTATGTAAAGGTCTCACTTTAAGTACAGATACCTGTAAAAGAAGACCTTTACTGAGTCACTTTTACATTTACATTACTACAAAAGATCATTTTACTACCACTGGTTGCAGTCATTTGTGCTTTCTGGGTGTATTTGTGTGTGTTTGTGTGTGCTCACTACCTTTGGTCATGTGACATCGTCATGGCGCGTATCCCTGCATCACAGCCTGGGTAGGTGAACAGCTGTTTGAGGTTGTGGACCTGCCAGACAGACACCACACCTCTGTCTCCGCCAGTCAGCAGGTACTGGCCGTCACGACTGAGGAGCATGGCCTGCCAAGACAAACAGAAAAACTTCATTATTAACCTTTTATTGGGCTCCAGAATTCCCTTTATTCTCCTTGCATGTTAGATTCATTACAGCTTTAGGGGTGCAGTTTTCTCAGTGGTAAAACACACTGTACAATCATCAACAATCATGTGTTAACCGTCCTTCAAAAAAAAAAACAGGACAGCAGAGCAGCAATGCTGTTCAACCTGTGTGCATAAATTGTCTGGGAATAGGCCTGGTGATCTGGGAGCACTTTATCTCTGATGTCAAAGTATAGCAAGATCGTGTGATCTGACAAAAGATCCCAGGTCAGTGCTGCCGTCCTCAGGGGGCTTTCTGTACACAGGCCCCGGCTTGCAACAAAGATGGCTCCCCACAGTGCGGCACAGAGATTTACTCGTCTCATCTGCTTTTCCTGCAAACTGTAGCGGCTGAATGGGTCCCCCGGGAATCAGATGTACACAAATCAAGTCATGTGCTGCACTCTATTATGGACGCAGTGCATTGTGGAAACTGAAAGTGAAACAGTCAGGGGCATCAATCAGCGAGTAACCATAGCTGATGAAATGACGACGCAGAATGTGAGTTCTAAAAGCGGCAAATGACACTAATTTAGAGCTTTTGTCGTTTGTGGTTTCATGACACAGAACTCTTTCAGCTGCAGTGAGTCGGCAGGAGACGCTTCAATCAACAGCAGCATGTGTGTCGAATCAGGCTCGCATTAAGTGGAAAAATAAAACTTAAAGCTGGAACAACTTTTTCAGGAACTTGATTTGGTAAGGGAAACATAAATAACCCTTCAAGAGGAGAGCAGAAAATGTGCAGCTTAAAGTGACCAAATGTTTTGTATTAAAAAAATCAAATCAGCTGTTTCTCATTCTTATCATGCATGCATGCATGTGAAGGTGCTCACACAAACAGCAGACACACAATGGTCACACAAGGATGCACATGCATGCTGCACGCTGGCAGCAGGCCTCCAGAATCAATCTAAGCATAATTACCACGTTAGATCGTCATCCAAGATGGACTCTCAGAGCATGACTGAGTGCAGCGCTCGCTTTTTTATCGCTGCAGGTCTGCTCCGTGTGTACAGTAATTGTTTTGTGTATCAACATTCAGAGTTAATCTGACAACAACAATACAGACAATGCTCATTACTGACAGTCGGAAGCAATGCACTTCAACTGAATCACTTCACGTGGTAACATGTGACTGTGACAAAAAGCAGCTTGTAACCGACAAATTTCACAACAGACATAGTGTTCTCTAACAACATTGTTGACCAAAGGGCTTTTCAGAGCACTTTCATGACATACTGTACCCAAAGCTCTGCTCCTCTCATATCCCCTCTCTCTCCAGAATACACCTGCAATGTTTTCCAATATAGAAGGAGATGAGTTATACAGCTCCCTTTGAAGTCAATGTGCAGCATTTCTGTTTCAAGTAACTGAAAATTTAGGGTCCACAGTCCATCCTGTCATCCAGGGACGCAGCCTGAACTCGTCCATCACCCGCCTTATTCACCTCATATGCCATCAGCAAACTCTGAACTCATCTCAAAGATAAAGAAGGAGCCCAGCGGTCACTCTTTTGAGAGTAATCATTGCCTCTGTGTTACAAACAATGCTTCCACAGCTGCTGGACCAAGTCTGTAAAGGTATGTATCTAGAGAAATAACTGCTAGTTTTTTTTAAAATGGACTCCTGCCTAGGCCACAAACACCTCATATTCCATGAGTTAATTCAAAAGGCCTTTACGGTTACTCATCTGAAGATATATTTTGTTTGTACACTGTGCAAAGCAGAGAAGCATTTACCAGTTTCTGCACTGTATTCATGTACTTGTCTATCTACCGATGGAGTCCGTGACCTTACTGGAGCCCAGCAGGAGGCTGGAGCTCTGGCAGACATGTCAGCCCGGCCAGGTAGGAGGCTGCAGACAGACCTTATAAATCAGTCCTTTGCCACTGGGCGGTCAAACAAGATGGCCGATGGCTCTGTGGGGGCTAAGATGGCTGCCCAGGTTCGGATGACAAAAAAAAATGACTCCAGCAGAAACACATGCACTTTTAATGCCCATATTTCCTAAGTCTTTCAGGGAACAGTGGGTGGATTCTGGGTCTGGAGAAGGTAAAAAGTTTAATTTATGGTGCTGTTAATCCCCCTGTTACACGGACGCAGGCAGTGAAAAAAACCGCTGGAATGGTTACACTGCCTGAGTTATACTAGTACTTAAAAGAATGTAATCCATTCAGTATGGCTGCTGTCATCCGATTCTGCTATTAGACTAGGATGCCGACTGTTAGCCTGTCATCTAACCTCTGACTCCAGACCCCTATAAATTCACAGTGCATACATTCTCTCTCCTTCTCAGGCCTACTCTCTCTTTCTAAGTGTACACTGCAGGCCAGGACAAACACTTATTTATCCAGGAGTCATACTGTGCTGAGGCTCCAAGGGCTAAGAAGATTGATTCTGTATGTACATGAGTGCACTAAATACTGTTGGAATCTCAGAGCAGGAGGGTGGAGCTAAGGGGGCGAGGTGGGAGGGGGCTGAGGCTCTCACAGCCTCACTCCGAGATGTTAGGAATTTCCTAATGCCATCTGACATGGCTGGAATTTACAACAGCAGAGGAGAGCGGACAAGGCCGGCAGTAGCCTGAGCTGTTCCCAGGTTTCATCTTTAGCAGAACTGTGGGAAAGGCTCAATGAGTATCTTAAACATTGTTAGCTTCTTTAAAAGAGACAATAAAGTTCTCAGAAACCCTGAAACCAAACACTAGCTACTTTCACAGTGGTGGTAATGGACTCAATAAGTATATTGTGGCTTTGTGTCAGAGTGGGCTGCTTGGCAGGTTAGGAGACTGGGCACAGGAGGTTTCTTAATAGGAAACAGGCGTGTGGCTGTCTGTCAGAGCTAGCTTACATTTCCCAGGCCAAACCGGAAACAACGGGTCGGGAAACCAAAGGCAGTAGCCACTATCTTGTATCACTCTAACCGCAAGGGAGGAAATGTGGGAAATGGGGAATGTGTCGCCCTGTGCTGGAGGGTAGTTAATGGTGTCGGTGTCCAGGACTGACCACTCCTCTGGAATGTTTTCCAGCACTGCCGATATCTGACCTGACAATGGAGCTCTGGATCAAAAGAACCTTTCGTCTGGTGTATGCATGAGGGCGAGGGGGGGAATGAGGGATGTAAAGCCATTTTTGTCCCGAGGCACGCCGACCCTGTACCTTACTCAGATCTCCAACCAAAACCGAGCCTTTAATCAGTGAGAGCACTTTCTGCACTGATGTGGTGCAGACACACACATGTGCAGGCTCACATATGTATGCTCACGCAGACGTTTCCTCACCTTGACGCTGTCCTCCACTTCCATGTGTCCCAGCAGTTTGCCGTTGATGCTGAAAAGACAGAACTGTCCCTTGTCGTAATAGATCACACAGTGTCCCTCAGCGGAGGACTGGATCAGTCGGGGCTGCAGGCAGCGCTCAGGGCCTTCCAGGGTACGCAGCAGGTCCCCATTCATGGAATGGATCAGACAAGGACCCTCTATGATGGTAAGATGGCAGAAAAAATATTTTAACCATATTCACATCATATTCATTTATTTTCTCTGTGTTTATTAGATTGCACAATCATGCCACCCACTCCGTGGCCACTTTATACCTGTATATCCAAAGGTAACACATTTGTATGTATATGCCTGCATGCAGACACCACAGGTAATGTAGTGGCCACAATTTCTATGTATTTTTTCATTTGTCTTGACCTTTGCCTGGTCAACATTTTTTACAGTGGTCTCACCTTTGCAGCCACTGATGACGAGGCCCAGCTCAGCACACACACTTGCACAGGTCACCTCGCAGTCATGGCCAGTAAGGATGGCCCTCGGCATGGTGAACACCGCTGGGAACACACACACATAGTTCTGTTACTATACGCAATTTAGTCTGTAGAGGGAGCACAATGCCAAAAGAAAAAAACACTGAAGATGGAACAATTAAAAGGGAATTACACCAGCATGTCTTTATTTTATTGTATATAAACTGTATCTTTAAGCAGTCTGTCCTGCACGCACACACACGCACACACACTCTTTTCCGTCACTCTCCCTTTCTTGTCACTTGTCACCAGCAGCCTCCTTCCTGTGTTTAAACCCTTCTCTCCCTGACTGCCTTCACTAGATCCAGATGTTTCTGCGTTAAAACGGAGAGAAACGGAGCCAGAGGCAGCGGGAATAAGTTATGGTCCAAGTCATGAAGTTTGTGTGATTTTGTTTTGGTTTGAGCTGTCAGGGCGAGCGACAAAACAAAATCGCCTGTTACTTCTCCATCTGTCTTCTCAGCCTGAACATACGTACATACACACACAGACCTCTGCATCATTAGTTTTTAAAAAGTGTATGTATGAATAAATGAATGTCTGGAAGACAAGTGCTGATTTAGTCAGAGTTTTTCTATAAATGTGTGTAGTGAACAAATCTTTGGTGACAGACACAAAATGATTTTAGGATGCTATCATGTAGGTTTTAATATAAATAATTCTTTATAGTAAATCCTAGTGATGCACTTTAATAGTGGTAAGTTTAACTAAAGCAGAAGTGTCCTGTGACTCAGTGCAGCTTCTCTTTTTAACTCTATTATATCAAATAAAATTCAATACAGCTTCACTAATAACATAGGTCCCCCCATAAGCCACAGCTACTGTTAAACCTTAATTAGATTTAGTAGAAAGACTCTAACAGACCCCACTGCTCACTAAAGTCTCTTGTAAAAAGGGGAACCAGAGTGCAAGCTAAATATGAGCAAAGTTGCAAATCTATAAAACAATCAAATCCATATGTACAGTACAGACAATTACACACATCATAAAGGAATACTTAATATATTTGGATTCTGATAGAAGACATTATAATTTCCCCATCTTTGTCCACTTTGGAAATATGTTGGCAGCCAACAAAACCTTACCTACACCAGGGCAGCGTTTCATTTGGTTAACGGCCTAAATGTCACAACAAGCAAACATATGACCGATGAAGTGGTGACCTGAAGCACGAGGGTGGATTTTGCTGATGTATCAGTTAACATTCGGAACCTCTACCTGCCATTTGGTTTAAATTAGGGCCACATCTGATTACAATCTTATACCTGTATATGAGCAACGCTGGGGCACCGAGGAACGTATCAACTATCTGTGTGGAGAAGGTGAGTACTTGGATTACATGTGCAGTGGGGGAATCACACTAGGACACCAAACAGTACAAAATGGATTTCAATGCGAACACTTGGGTTTAGTAGTTCTTATGGTTACGGTGGAATATACGGTGGTATAATGTCTTATACATACCAGGTATCCATTTAGTGAATCAGAAAATTTGTAATATATCTGGAAAAAAACTGAGTATTGCAATCAATCAATATAATTAACTATTGGGAAATTAAAAGTGAACTCTGTGTTTTTATTTGATCAGAAAGTGAACAGTGGATGATGAGCTGTTTGTTAATCAGGAAATGTGGGACAGAATGTACAGTACAATCAATGAACAGACATAATTTGTGGTGCTTGCATTTTTGTTGTGATGGTCTTGATGACTTAATAAACTGACAACTGACTGTTATTGTGACTGCCTGTATTTTTGAAAAATAAATATTAGTTGTATTAAGAGTTGTTGCAATGTTTCAAAAAAATATCAGACTAAACTGTTGTCTACTATGTAGACTACCAGCAGATGGCAGTGGTGTCTGTAAAATGCATTGCCATCCACGACAACATGTGCCTACAGCAGGAACAATGTGTTCATAGGTTAGCGTGTACATGTGCATATCAGCCAGCCAGAAGCATTTGTGTCAAGCTTATGAAGTGTAAGGGATGTCCACAGAACACTATGCATGAGAAGGCATATGGGTGTGTGTGTGTGTGTGTGTGCCGACTCTAAAGAGTTTTAATGTTTGGAAGAGGAATAAAGAGAAGCCTGCTGTCTGTATGTATTTTGTGTGGTATACGTGTGCATGTGTGTTGCACAACTTTATGTCTGGAAGAGCCTCCTGTGGTCTGGGGCAATGGAGCATCACATTGTGGTAGAGAGGGGTTGGGATGACGACTGCTTTGTCTGCTCCTCTAGCTTTAGCGTGGAGACAGACACGCAGGCTCACAAGGACATGTGATGCAAATGCATGGAAACATAGAAAATTGGGATGATAAAAATAAATCAATCAAAGTAAGCCTATTTTTAGAATATTTGCCATTACAATGTCAACGGTAACTCTAGTTTGTGACAATGGTTGCAAATATTCGAAATGAGCGTGGTTTATGTTCGACCCTGTTTAAGTGTATTTTTTTGTTTGAAAAACCCAAAGAATGTAGAGGAATTTATGGGAAACATTTTTTCTTGAAACCAGGATCCCACATCAGTGTGTATGAGCTAAGTGTCAGTCATCTAGCAGCTCTGTCCTCCAAATCAAACATCAGTGTGTCTTATTAACTGAATCACAATTTGTCATAAATTTCAACCCATTTGTAATGGATCACTTAACAACATGTAGACCAATCTAAGCTGACCAAATTAGCACCGTGGAGGCTAAAGACTGAGCAATGTGTGCGCAATGCTTTGATCATGACTGTTGCCATATGTTATGGTAACATAAGGGAGGCCCATGACATTTTTCACTTTTATCGACTAGCGTGACCCCGCGGCCCTCAGATGGTGGTGAACTTTCATGTGCTGGCCAGCGACCCCCAACGTCACATTTAACGTCTCTAAGTGGCCCTCACTTTCACTACACACACTACACACACATGCAAAGACGATATCTGACCTCACACACACACACAAAATCTCAAACACATTATCGAAAGCTGTTCCTGGTGTGACAGTGCTGCGAAATCCAATCTGTATGCAGGAGGCCGGGCCCGGTCAGACGAAACTAGTTGTTACTTTACAGAGGGAGGCCGTAAATCACACAGTCACAACTGTCTGGGAGAGTGAGCACTGAGAGAATACGTGTGTGTGTGTACTGTGTACTTACTGCCCGGACTCTCTCCAATGCTGCTGTGCTTTCCGTTCCAGTACCACAGCAGCAGGGTGGCATCTCTGGAGCCTGAGAGCACGTAGCAGTCCCCTCCGATGTATGACTCTGAGCGAGCCAGACACGTCACAACGTCACGATGCCCAAACACTATCTGAGTCAGTTTACCTGCAACAGCACACAAGTACGCAGAGAGGAATCAATATTCACGAAAGGAATGACCATAAAACACAAACAGGAGAGGTGGATTTCACATAATCTTTAATAAAAACTGTGTATGAATTTATTGTTAGAGATCATTTGAAGTTCCTACCGTGTGTTTGTTGATCATCTGTCTACTTGGCTAGTTGATTCACACAAGATCAGACTTCTACTAATTCCCAGACAAGAGTAAATATTTTCTTCAGCTGTGTGTGTGTGCCTGTGCACTTGCAGTGCACTGCATGTGTGTATATATAAAGAGGCTAATTGCTGTCAGATTTCCAGACCACAGCTCCACTGTCTGGCTGTCTAATACTCATTACGCTCCTCACAGTGTGACCTCTGCAGTCAAACAGTGGATAGTTTGCAACACATGACATTTCTGTCTGGGTGTCAAAATCACTGTCCAACGGATAATGAAGCTGTAACTCTGGAAAAAACATGAGGATTATTATGAAACTGGGCAGGTCACTGACTATACTTCCAAAGAAGAACTGAGACATCAAAGATGTAAAATGTTTGACATTTTTATAAACACTGAAAATAAGTAATGATGGCTGCCGCAATAATGGCTACCATGCACCTCATATTAGACACACACTCTGCTGCTCACACACACACAAACTGAATTGAATTGGTGTGCATGCTGGCGTAAGAGACTGTGTGTTTTGTGCATGTGTTCCAATCAAGTCTTGTAATTGATAAAATCCCTCAGTTCTTTAACCTGGGGGATTTGGGGACCTTGGTGGCAGCTGTTGAGCGTGTGCGATTAAACGTGTACACGTTCCACTCGTGCACCCTGGTGGCAGTCAGACAATAGAGCTATCTCTGTGTTCCCATCCCTTCTTCCCTTCCTCCCTGCATTAAAGACAGGGAGGGCCTGGCCTGTAGAAATTGAATCAAGAGTCTGTTGTATAGATGCACACAGGGCTCTGAGTGGGGCTGAGGGGGAGGCGATGAAGAGCGAGGTACAGAGATGAAGCTTGAGACAGTTTCATTTAGGACCCCTGACCTGATGGCATTTGTGTGTGAGTGAGAAGTGTGTGCGTTCCTATGTGTGCACAAAAGGCCTGCATTGGGTATGTGTGTGCAAGTGAAAGCAGCAGGTCAGACCTACACAGTGCTCCTGTGAAATCTGCATAGCAACATGCTGTATAAACAAGTAGGTGAATACAAGGTGATTGAACAGCTACAAAGGCAGAAGCTGATAAAGTCATACAGCTCTCATTATGTGTGCATGCAGGGCAGCTGTTTGAGAGATTATGCAGAAAGTTTGAAGCCAACTAGTTTTTTTGTAGGATTTCTGTTTCCATCAACTAGAAATAATTATAGTAAAATTGTGTTAATGAAAATCCATCATTCAACCTACTATCTCTTCCACAACAGGAACAACAAGCTCATTGGTCACCATTTTGACACTGATGGTGATGTCATTGTTGCTGTGGACCACTTGCAGGATGCCAACCTCTGCAAACAGTGGATCTGTATCTACTACAAGGACTACTTTTCAGCTGCTTTGTGCTTAAGATGAAATAATCTTTCATAAATGATGCAGTTCAGCAATGAAACTGACTTCAGGGATATTAAACAACAGCACTGTTGACAGGACACATGCTTTTCACTGGAAAAAATAAAGGGAGTAAGTAACTGTGTAAATTTAAAACAATGGTCTGACAGCTGGGACAATGCAGCAACATAAGAGGAAAGCACCGCACAGTCTGTGGCTCTATACTCGCAACATAAAAAAACCTATAAAAGCTACAGTCAGAGGAGCTTATAATTCAAGGGTGATAAGCAAAGTGTGGGGAGAGGTGCGCCCTGAGGATGGTGCTAGAGGAAAGCCAGTGGAGGTTTGATGTTTTTAAAAAGGTTAATTGTTACGGCTCAATAGCCTCTCCAACAACTCTAAATGGCTGCAAGCTTCCAATAAAAAATTATTGCTGCTCTTACCAAAACAGATTGTACATTACATACAATGTAATATTTAAGTAGTGCTGTGTGAGAAGGGCCAAAATGATAATGTGAAGTGATGTGAAGTGAATCTCCCTATCTAAAAATAGATGCTCATTAGAACTAATTATAATCCTGATCACAATAATTTAATCATTCTGCATTACCTGTATCAGTGGAATAGACCCGGAAGCTCTTGTCCCAGAAGCCACACAGAAGGATGAAGCGGTTATCAGCTGTGATGACAAAACACTGAGAGCTGATCTGAATGCTCTGATCCAGCAGGTCTGAGATCTGACGCCGATGACTGCCCACATTATTGGCTGTAGAATAGATGAAAAACACAATAAGTTTATACACTAATAAATGCATAGATATGCACATATGAAACAAGCACTTCACACTATTTTCATATAGGTCACACACTGAGGTTTTAGCACAAAAAAAACAGTGAGGGAATAAATAAAACACCCGGAGGTTAAGTTTACAGGGGGCTTCACATTTTCCGTGAGTGTAAGAGGCTGAGTAATGACAGAGCGTGCATAGTCTTCACAAAATATGTACACCTCTCAAGTCACAGCAGACACCTCTAATTCATCCAGAAAGCAAATTTACTAACATTCCTGTTTCCATAAGAGGTTATCTTTTTTCTTTTCTAGAACAAATATGATCGTTGTGAAGTGTTTCTCATTCAGTGCGGTTAAAAACACTGCACAGCAGGTGTCTGAGAGGACTGTCTAACATGGAAACTGAAGAAGGCCAGCAGTAATATTTTACACCATTTTTAACATTCCCCAAAGCCACAGATGGCTCAAAGCTCATCCTCAATTTACTGTGTTTAGCACAAACCCCTCCTGGAATGCAAACAGTGTAAATATATTACTGACAAGAACAAAAATCCCTGCTACCTCCCCCCAAAACACACACACACGCTCTCCCACACACGCAACAATATATCATTCAGTACTTTATTTAAGCTTTACTGTGAGAAATGATGACAAATGTGAGATGGGAGTACAGGATGTCAAATGTTAAAATAAATGATAAATATGAGAAGATATATTCAAGATAAAAAGTGTATATTCAGTGAAAAATAACACGCCCACTTATACATGCACTGTATGTATGTGTAAATATTGATGCACAGATAAGATTTCTTTTATTCCGCCTGTACAGAGGGGCCGTAAAGAAGAGAAATACAGTGCTGTACGTGCAGATAAAGATGAATATCTGAGTCTCAAACCCTGGTTATTTTCAGAAGTCAAGTGTGGAAATGTTCTGCTGAGACTGAGAGTGACCACAGCATCAGGAGAGAAAGAACAGCCTCCCTTGCAGATGTGCGTGAGATTGCAGGAGAGCGACGGAGGTGGGAGCGGAGAGACAGAAGTGACTCGTCTCTCCCTGCTCCACCAGTGCATCCCATACATCACTGCGCCTCGGCACTCTTCTCCTGCTCATCAACAAGTCGTGAAGGATGAGAGGCGCCCATATTGTCCTGACAGCCGTCCACGGTGCATTCTCAATCACACATTATTACCACATTCATATTCATTTCCATTGACACGCGTCCTTTCCCTCCGCTCAAATTAAACCAAAGAGGATGCAGAAAGGGAGGGAGGGAGGGAGGAGAGAGGGGGAGTTGATGATGAAATGCCGGTCTAGGCCACAGCTCATTGCATTCCAATTTGCATGCAAATGGTTTAGTGTGAGAGCAGGGCCTATATCATGACGAGTGAGCTGGGGCAGAGGCCGGGAAACAACTCTGATCTACTGTCCAGGGACACAGACCTACAGACTGCCATGAGTCACCAAGATGCCAGCAGGATTCACACACACAGAAAAAAATAATTTCATTCAGATATAAGCTGTAAAGATTCCATGTATGTGTGTGTGTGTGTGTGTGTGTGGATTCTTTAACAGTCGTAAATGACAGCATACCTATCAGAGGGTCAATTTCCACAGGAAGTTGGTACTGCTGGTCCTGCACCGTTGAGCCCTGATGACCTGACAGAAAGGAAGACAAACTGGATTAATATTGTAATTGTGTGGCCTTGTAAGGTGGATGCTGGCTTTGACTTCATTATCACACACTGAAAACTATAACCATAAAGCCACAGTGTGACTAGTCAGCCAAAGAGTTGCAGGAATTAGACATCAATTATGTCAAAAAGACACCAAGGCTATAAGAATACAAAGTGATCCAAAATGCATTTCTTTGCCAACCAACGGCATCTCAGAAAAGCTGTGATAGATAGTTAGATAGTTAGATAGATAGATAGATAGATAGATAGATAGATAGATAGATAGATAGATAGATAGATAGATAGATAGATAGATAGATAGATAGATATGATGTTTATTCTGAGATGTGATTTAGTAAAGCTATATCCTTTTTTTCCAAGCTCAGCAAACCAATTAGGTTAATCATTCTTATCTTTGATCCGCATGGATGAGGCTGTATTCCACTGAAATCCGATCAGTCATCATGAACTCAGAGATATCAAATTTAATGTTTCTTCTAGGTTAGGATGGATGTTGCGTAAATAAGGTTTTGTGAAGTGAGCAGCTGATATATGGAGGTGGACGTGAGACCTAATGCTAGCTGCTACATGTGTCACATTTGATACTGCTATCCAGAAGACACAGTCAACTGTCTCCCAAATCAACGTCCATCCTATGGAGACGAGACAGGGTCGATCCTCAGATAAATTAGAAGCTAAAGTGCAGAGTAGAGACGAGCAGTGGAAGTATGAAAATGATATTATGATAGATGCTGGGATAAAACCTGACTGAAATACCATCATGATTCTGGTCATGTTTTTGTTAAAGGAATCAATTCATTCGAATGCATGTGTGCACAAAGACAAGTCCCTCACCTGTCAAACCATGCCACTTGTTGACAGCGAAGAGGCGGTTGGCAGTGACGGTGATGATGGCAGCTGATGACAGACCTGGCTGGGTGTTGGCTGCTACATGTGTTACGGGAGAATTTGACGGAAACTTCAAAACCATGATAACGTCCTGCTGCATCTGCTCCGTAAACATCAGCGGGGTCTGCAGGAGAAGATACTATTCAAGTCCACAGGATGGTAAACAAGGATGCAGGGGAGAGAAAAGAGAGCCGAGTGGAGCAGAAAGATGAGGGTGGCAGCAAGTGGTGGTGAGGGACAAAACAGAGACACCAAGGAAGAAAAAGAAGGACAGAGAGAAAGTTAGGAAGCTTGAGCAGGATAAGCAGCAGTTAAAGTAGTGCAGCAAAGCCAGGAAAGAGTTTAGTTTTTAAAGTACTGCTGGAAAATTAGGGACAGAAAGAAGCTCAGAGGAAAGGGTTAAATTGCATGTTGTGTCAAAAACTGCTTAACAGAAAAGTGTTAGAATAAACAGGATACATATTCTGAATAGATAATTGACATAAAGCAGATATAATCCACAGAAGGAACCACATTCCCACATCTAACAGGCTGAAACAATGTTTATGCTTCCAGAGATGTTTCATAAACAATTAACCAAATGTCAGCTAGATATGTCATGGACATTCACATTGAGTATAAAGGTTTTGTTGCATTATATGTGTACTTAAACAATAACAAAAGAAGTCATTTCACCGACCTATCAGGTCGTTTCCTCTGCTTAGACAGCTTCTACAGTCATTTACAGCGTGTTTGCACTAAGCAGCTCTAACAGAAAGCTATTTTCCTCCTTGCGTGTAAAGAAGAGGAACATCAGTGTTTAACATCAGGAACAGACCTGAGTAAATCCGGTGTGTCTGACAGCTAACCAGAAGCACTGACAGTATCATTACCACCAGCATGGGCAGATGCCGACAATCTGACAACACACTCGCATGAGACAGGATGGAGAGAAAGTAGAGAGCAGGATCGTGTAAAAGCAAAGAGAACAGAGCGCTCTGAAGGAACGCAGAGCTGCAGGGAAATGTGTTTGAAAAACACTGTCTGAATATTATGTTTGAAAACTCTATGTGGTAAAGGGAAAATAAAAACATTTCGTAGGAATTCAGCAAGTACGGTTAGCCGTTAGAATCAAAGCAATAGTCTGAGTCTGTGTCTGTGTGTGCATGTGTGCGCTGGGTGGTGGTCTACAGCCAGCTGTCAGCGCCACAGGGACACCACACTAATAGGGACTCATGGGGCCTTGGTCCATCACAAGCAGGCACACTGACTGCACTGCTTGGCCCTTAAAGGGCCGTCACATCAGAACTGCCGCTCGTTGCTCTCTTTTGCTGATCTCCTGTGTTTCCAGCTCAGGTGGAAAATCTGGCTCAGACCCAGGTTTCCAGCATGAAGCTTTGGCTTTCCCTAGAAAACCTCTTACTGAACACACATGCCCACAAATGCTTGTGATCTCTCCCTTTCACACACACCTCACTAATGATGAGAGAGGGGATGCTTTCAAAACCAAGACTTTATTTTCCCACCATGGTAGATGGAGACAGAGAGGACAGGAGGTAGAAAAGTTATGGGCCAACCTGAGTGCTGAGTAAAAATTAAAGCCAGAATTAAACAGGCAGCTCAGTTTACCTTTGACCTGCCAGAAGTTTTTTTTTAAACTGGAAGATTACACATACAAGGGAAATATGTGTGTACGTTATTTGTTTGTCAATGAATATAAGCGCAGCACTCACCACTTGCATGGCTGAGCTTCGAGGTGGGTGTGGCTCAATGAGTAACTGGCAGGGGGTCTGTCCAAAACTCCTAATTTGAGCCTCCACAGCCTGAGGGGAACAAAAACAGAAATGCAATGTTAGTTCTTTTCTTTTCCATCACTCCCTGCTCGCTGTTCCTCAGATTTTGTGGCAATTTATGTGCAGAATAAAACATCAATCTAAGAGTATTGAGGCGAAATGAAAACAAAGAAAAAAAAAAAAAAGCAAGGGAAAATAGCATTCACTTTTCTCACCACACATGTGCACACTCATACAGATATACACACTTTTTCACTGTCTGACAAACTCTCTCTCACACACACACATTTACACACAACCACCAATTTATTCTCCACAGCCACACAGAATCAGAGGAGGGCTGGGCAGGCAGGCTTGTAGGGCTTGGTTAGGTGGTGTTAATGAAGAGGTATAGGACCATAAATGTCAGAGCAGACGCCGGCTGAGCAGCCTCTGGACATCATCACACTGCTCACTGTCAGGCAAACTAGCACGGGGTGGAGCACACTCACGGCAGCATATGGATGTATGAGGTTACACCAAAGTAGCTCAATATTCTAGCCTATTGAACTACAAAAGTTATTTTTATTTCTATTTTATAAGCTGAATAAAAGCTTAATTACTTTTTATACTCTACTATAAAATTCTAGAATATTGTGTCATAGTTATTAGAGAATATGAGAGACTATTACATAGTTAAAACAGATTTTTTTTAATTCTCAGTTCAAAACAAAGAAAACAAGCAGCATTCAAAATTTCTGCGCTACAAAAATATTTTAAATCTATTCCTATATTCTAAGCAAGAAAAAAATACTCAAAAGTTGAATAGTGTACAACATTAAGCAGATGGTACACCGAGTAAGAAAAGGTCTCATGTAAGGCAGCCACAGTTTGATAGATGGTTTATAAAAGGGGACAGGCAGAGAGAAAATGACCAACACAAAATTATGACAGCCCCGTCAGTATGTTGCTGTGCACTCTGGCTGTGTGGGAGTGACAGTTTATGTGTGTGTGTGTGCAGGCTGAGACGTTTGAGCCTGACTTGGCGCAGCCCAAGAATGAGCTCATGGTTGAGGCCTGCGTATGGTATTTCCATGAGAAAAACTTTGGGAAATCAGACTGCTCATATCCATTGTCTGAAACTAACCAGAGACCAGGGAGAGGCGCAGAGGAGGAGTGACTGTAACTGTCTATTACAAGGTTTCATCAGCGTCTCTAGGGCCGAGAATGGAGCACCAAAAGCTCTGAATAATTCTGTTTTGTTTTAAATAAACAAGACCATACTTGTTTCTGCCCTACTTTTGTACATTTTTTTTATTTACACTTAAGCTGAATAAAGTGAATTGGCCATGTAACTACCACAATCAAAAGATTTTCTGCCTTATCTGAAAGGCAGCATGAAATAGAAAGGGGATCAGGGCTGCATCTTATTTATATAGGCATGTATATATATAAAAAAAACCTGTTTAAAAAAACTACAATCTGTGTGGTTTGGTACTGGCTCTGCAGATTGGAAACTTTAAGAGGAAACTGTCTCATTGTTAGACGTGTCTGTGGTTGAGTGTTCAGGCCACAAGTGCATTTTATCCATGTTGACCCTAACAAATGCATGTGTGTACACACAATCTAGGTCATCTATATGTATTGAACAAAGAGCCATAGTAACGCAATGATATAAAAGATCTGAACACCTAAGAATTTCAACACTGTTGTGGACAGAAAAGCTCAACCAGTTAGTCTGTTACTGAGAGGACATCAGTGCTGCATTCAAGGTCAAAGTGCCACCACCTATCTCCACTGGCTATAAAGTGCAGCATTTTGTTTAAGCTAATGTGTGGAAGACACTCCTCAAAGCCACTCAACCTATCTTCATTAAGTTCAGATCTGACATTTATGAGGCTGTGGAACACTGGAAAGTGGCTGAGTCTAGGTCAGCCCGTCCTGTCACTATATGCCAATGCAATGCTCAGGTGATTATATGAGGGGCCATCCACAAGGCCAATCTCTTTTAGAAGCACTGGCCCATGTCTGATGAGGCTTTTCTATATTCTATACATTTAAATGGCCGAGACGCCATCGGCTCAGATGCCCTAGCCTGTCTTTTGATTTACTCAGCCACTTGACAAGATGGATCTCCATGTACAACATGCTGCTTTTATGCAAATACCCTCCAACAACATTGACTCTATGAATAGGATGAAAACAATAAGCGGCGTAGCAAGATAGTTTGCATAAATGCCCATTTTATAGAAAAATCAACCATTTAAATGTTGTGGAGGTCACGTCCAAATAAAAAAATAAACCCTCAGGGCTCATGTTTGGTGAGTGACTTTGGCTGAGTGTCAAAGCAGGTTCACTCGCGTGGGCACACTTCCCGTCTTCTGCCGAATTACGCAAACGTTGTACAATTCAAACGGGGCTCTGTGTTTTGTCGCTGGTGTGAGAGGCTGTGGGATTTTCCGTAATCACATGTGAAAGAGGGGAAGCCCTGTACAACGATGAGAAGGCAGCACAGGGTGTGTTTCTCTTTATATACTCAGAGGCAACACAGATGTGCATGCAAGCCATGCACACGTACACATAAATGAATCTGCACACACAGTTCTCTAAGGGAGGAGGTGGGGGTGCAGACGCAGGACAGGAAGTAATCATGGTTTTGAAAAACACAGCAGTGGTCTCCACAGCAGTCCCTAATCTGTGCTGAGATATTCCAAACTTTCTCCTAGAACAGAAATGCATACATAAACACACAACTGTGTGCATTTATGTCGATGAGCACAAATAAACAAACAAAGGCATGCACATGCCAATGAATGAATGTATACATACACTTCTATGTACAAACATATCAAGGTATGATCCGTACAAATCTGTGTGTGTGTGAGACGGTGAGGGTGTGTTAAGGCTGGTGGGAGCCTGCCAAACAGTGTGGCAGGAATACAGAAACAGCCAACCAAAAACCCTCTAGCCTGGTCTACTACCTTTTCCGACCCAAATACACAACTGCATCTGTGACCCATCCCCGTGACAATGAACAGCCCCGGGGCCTGTCCTAATGCGGCCTAGCCTGGCCCACACCACAGCTCAGGCTGAAATAGTTGTCACTCAGTAATGACAGACTCTAGGGACATTTTCAGACCCAAAACCCTTAGTCTCAAAGCTCCTGCAGACCTCAGCCACCCCCAGCGGCCCAACCATGACGAGGCCCAGACCTAGAACTCTGTTTCCACCTTCTGCACTGACAGGGCATGTTTCCTTCCGCACAAACACAGTTTGGATTAGCTCACGCGGATAACACTGGTTTCGTTTATTTAACTAATTAAAGCGCTTAGACTGAGGGCGTTTTCATAGGTGAAAGGCAACAAATTGGGCTCAGCTAAAAAACAAGAGTGCGAAACTTTACAGATTTAGTGATATCCTGCACATGAAGAAACTGCAAATATCCACACGGCACAGTTTTCTGCCAGCAGCAAATATTATAGCATTCAATATAGCTTTGGAAATTAAATAATTCAGTCAAAGATTGAGTCGGAAAGGACACGCCCAGGAAATTAAATCCAGTGTGCAGAAATAAAAACAAAACAAAACACTGATGAAGCACAATTATTTTCCTTACAATATATATATATAAATATATAAATATCCAAAATTATAGTAAAACCACATGACACAAGTAAAATTAAAATAGATTTAACAGCATGGATATCCAAAGTGTGGATTTCTGCAGTCATACTGTAAGTAGAGGTAGAATATGCTATTTTATTACCATGCATATTACACGCACCTGCCTGTGATGGCTTCTTGTATGTTGGTAGATTTATCAATCCCTTTGTCAGTAAAACAGCTTGGCAGAAATAGTGGAGTACCACTGATCCAATTTTCTGGTGTGTGTAGTATGTGTGTGTGTTAACCAGAAGAATGGGTAATGGGCTGAGTGTGGAAATGGCCGGTGAACCCAGATAATGAATCTGCATTTGTGTGTGTGTGTGGATAAAGGCCAAAGCACATCTGGATGGGAATTAGGGTGAATGAGGTGATAAATCAAGGATCTACCCCTGCTGCCCGTGATGCTCCAGTCACTGAGCATGAAGGGCAGCAGAACAGTGGAGGCAAAAGGCTGTTCGGCCACTGGATATACTCATTTCCATTTAGACCTTAGGACTCTCGTTCCTATTGTTGTGTTTACTTTAAAGGCCTAAATCCCAGTTAAAAAAACCTTCATAGTGAAATCCTGTCATTTTTTGAACAGGCAAGAAATGAAAGAAATTTTGTATTATCTACCGTAATCAAATTTTGTAGGTTTTAAAACACAATGGGGACACGTAATTATGTTAAAAGACAAACAAGGTGCTTTGGCATAATAGGCACACTTTAAATATTTAGCTGCAACAAGATTCTAATCTTTCCGCATTTAAAGCAAAATGGTTAGGATAATCAGTTTTAATGACCAGATCATATGCCAGACTGTTTTTACCCTCTTCCAGACATCAGTATTTATATTTTCAAAACCAAAAGAACCATGTTGTAATAAACTGGAATCATTCTTTAAAAGAAGCCTTGTATGCAGCTCTCTCTGACAAGAATAAAAATAGAATATGTGCCCCTCTTGGCGCTAAAACTTAGATGTCAAAAAGGCTGATGGGAGCAGGGTCAATTGGCCTGCTGCTGGCTAGCTGCCTCTTACAGCAGATTGGTGAAGTTGTCAGGATGGTGTCTGGCTGTGGGCAAGCTAGCTGTGTTTTTCTTTTCAGCGCTGTGTTTTGTGTGGTTGCTTTCGGGCAGGCTAGTGTAGCTTGTGTGAGCAGCAGTGTGAGGGAGGGAGATGAATAATGAATGAAAGCCAAGCAGGAGGCTTTAAGGCGTTAAAGTGGAACACTTGGTAGAGTGCTTTCAGAGGCATCACACAAGGGAAGGTCTTTGCTCAGCAATAACTGCCAGTAGATTGTTAGCTTAGCTCTCCCACCCCATTCTGCAAGCAATTTAACATGGCTAATGGAATCAAAAATTTCCCTGAAATACAGATGCATAGATCGGACAGACGCTTTTATAATACAGTCATATTAAGCATCCATTTGAGAGTGCTAGCGCTAAAATGTACTTACAGTAATTTTAGAAAAGTTTCCCTTACTCAGCATTAACTGCCAAGGAAATTAAATCATCTGCACATTAAATAAATGCACATTATGTATATGTACAGTACCTCTCTGAGCATGGGGTCATTGATGGAGCTGAGGTTGACTGCTCCTTCATAGGTCAGGTAGTAGAAAACATTGAGGGCTCTGGTGGCTTCAGGTCCCTGCTGCTTGTAGCCAAAAATCAGGTCGATCCACTGGTGGAGCTGGCAGGATACAAACTCGCTCTCTAGAGCCTGTAGATGGAAGTAAGGACAGAGGATAATGAGTTTACAGATGAGTTTGAGTAAACAGATGCACGCCATTTACACACAATACTCTAAACCCATTACTGAACAACGGTTATCACTTATGCTCCTCAAAAGGTGAATTCCTCAGAGGAAGCAGAATATCCTGCTAATTGTTCCTGTGACAGAATCTGCCAATGATTTCTGTAATGAGCATAAAGCACAGCAAGCCCATATCTGATCATAAGGGAGCATCAAAACATTACAGAACTCTTGTAGTTCATTAGGGAGTGATTTCAGCTTCTGCCTTTGTTCTTTTATCAGCTGGTTGAGCGCGAGTAAGAGCACTGTGCTGCTCTCTCCTGCAGACGCCATAAGACACAAGCCGTTTTCTCTCCTCATTAGCTGGCAAAGGAGGGAAAAAACATTTATGGTTTCCTCATAAAAACAGGCCATTGTGTTAATTTGTGTAAAGCTGTCGGCTCACAAAAGGCCTCTAAACACAACCAAATTAGAATGAGGCAGCCCTTGATTGTCATTGCTGCCTTGTGTCACATTAATTTGTGACAAAACATTAGCCTGCGCTGCACTTAAATGGCAATTTATATCATTTAAATTTTTACTGCAGAGACTAGAGCATCCCTCACTTAAATGTGACTTTCTGACAGCTCATTCTGCATCTAATTTCTCCCCACTCTCTTAATTACAACTTTCAATCAGGCGGGAAAGCACACGTCTGAAGCGTGCTGGAGGTATGATGATGTTTTCACCACAGCAGACTGAGCACCAACTAAATATTTGATGTTTTCACAAATTCCATGAACTGATGAGAGTCTAAACAATACTTAACAGATAATACCAGAGTGAGACCAGACTGCACTGCTGGTTCCTGGAAAAAGACAGACCTCTGTGTGGAAATGAGCAAGCACACTAAAACCAGTGTGAACACATAACAGCTTAATAATAAGACACATTTAAAACAGTAAATTTTGCAACTTTACTGATATACTTTGTATATACTAAGTAAGTAATGATGTTAAATATGCCTGCCATTCTCTTTGGTTACTAACAAAATAAATAAGTGAGTTTAACCAAAATGTTGATTCAAAGAAAAGTTAAGACTGGACCAGGACGGTGTCTGTAGCAATGCTGTTTTTCAGAAATAATTGACTACAAAGATGCATTACACAACCCAACAGTTATGGCATGCTGATTAAAAATATTTTAGATAATACCCAGCCACTATTTAAAGGGCAGCTTAGTTCTGAATATGTATCTTGGTGAGGTAATGTGTGCTGCAGGCTTATGGTTATTGTCTCATTAGTATTTTGGATAATGAAGCATAGACACAGTAACTGTTCTGAAAACTTTAGATTAGAACAGAAGGTTAGAGCTTCTCCTTTTACTGTTAAAGGCTTGAACTGTGGTCCATGCTAAAAACATATCTAACCTTTAGTGCTAAGATAAAACAGAACACCCCTAAAGTCTAAGACTAGTCTAGACTCCATGTCTGTCTGTCCCTTTGGCATCAGCATATTCACAGTAGTAGTGTGTTTAAAGGCTTGTGTCACAAGACAATCTTTTTTTTTTATTAATGTAACATTATAAGCCAGGGAACCCCTCTTTATTCAAAGTCCCTTTAATAGCAGTCAGAGTGGGGATCAGTGGTGCGTGTGACTGAGAGAGAGATCAGTTCATTATGTGCTCAGATTGACCTTTGACAGGCCCTGCTCCCCTGTTTTCTAAAACTAAAGCTAGGACTGATGGGCATTTAATGTGCACTGCAATCAACTGTCAATCAGCATGTGGAAACAAAGAGCAGCCATGTTATTGCATCGCCTGGCTTTATGGAAATCACATTGCAGAGGCTGAGACAGAGCATCAATGAGAATCTATGCGTTGGCACAGAAAGTGTGCATCTGTTATTGTGTTTGTTTGGTTTGTCTACATCTGTGTCGCAAAAGGCTCAGCAGTTCTCTCTAAGTGATTCAAAGAAGCACTGCCTCTGCCAGTGGGGATACAGTAAAATGTCTTGATCATAGTATTTCAAAGCTGTCTGATCAGGAGCCTTAAGAAACAGCAGAGAGCTAGCGCCTCCTCTATGGTGCGATCAGGATGTAAGTGCAACAAGAACATTATTCTAACATTTTCCCTAGACTGGGGATTTTACATCCAGAGTGCTCAACAGAAAGACATCCAGAATACATCTGAATCTGTTGAACCCTTACATCCTATATGAACAGAACCAAACAGCAGCATGCTGATGTCATCTTCATCAAACACACTGTACAACTGATGGTCACATGAACAAGACTGCACATAAAGAACAGAAACGACTTAAAGGATTGGTAATGTAGGTGAAGTACCAACATTAGGCACTGATATCTCATTAAGGATGTGTCAGGTGAGCAGGTGTGGAAACGTTTCCTCATGTGGTGCCACAGTGTGGAAAAAGCAGAGCAGAAGGTTGGGGCAGATAGCAGATTCCTGAGGTGGGATCTGGTGCCACTTCAAGAGAACCAGGCAGGATTATTGATGGGCCAATTAGCAGCCAGTGTGTGTGTCATCCCTATCCATGGGGGACTCTCTGATAATTAATGAATAATTTAGCATGACTTTATGTAAATGTTGATAGGGGGTAGAAGTCACTAGAATCCCACATTTCTATTGTTACAGATTTGACAAAATACATCTTTGGAGCATTGGGGGGTCCCCTTTGTTGTGTGCTGTGATTTGTTTCCAGCGGCAACAACAATTTGCAACAGTCTTCTATGTAAAAGAATGATTCATTTACTCTAATCATTTTCCCCATCAAACATACCATGTACTCAAATGCATATAATCATGTAGTCTTTTTGAATCGCATGCTTATTTTGCTGCTGTGCCAGGTTGCTGGGTTATGAAGTGAATTCCAATGAAAATGTATCATAATGAACACGGCTGTCTGTGTGTGAGTCTCAGGTTTCGTTCATGCTTTCCTTAGTGAAACATCTGTAGGCTTTAAGCCTATAAAGAAAAAATAAAGGCACTCAAAAAGACTGACAGTTTGACTCTGTGTCTGTCAATATGGCTGTCCTTAAAAGGAGCTGTCCTCTAGACTGAAGACATTCTATCCTAATTTGAGACATAAGACAACAGACACCAAGTGACTGCAATTAACCAGCTGGTGGACATTAAACTAGGATTACTTTGGGTACTGAGAAGCAAAACTAAGAATGTCTGATGTCAGATCAGCCTCTTTGTGGGGAACATTCTGCTTGCAGGTGAGTGATTTGTGATTTTTTTACCCTCACTTTGGATTTTTTTATAGTAATTATCAATCTCGGATTAAAAGCAAAAGTGTCTCTCCATGCTAGAGCTCTGCATCAGGCCCTATCAGGGAAGCCTCTGTACGTCGCTGTGGTTTGTGGTTAGCTTTATGGCCTGGATTGAGCTGGATTTCACTTCAGTCTTAACGAGGTGACAGTGAATGCTTTCCTCCTTCCCTCTCTGGTCCTAAAAAACCCTTTTAAGGACTTATAGAGAGCTGTCTGTAAAGATGTTAAAACGTCACTCAACAAATCAATCCGCTCATTTGCATGCTAACATTGATGCACGTGCACACGCTTGTGTCGCTGATGGTGTGTGTGCATAATTGGATGCACATGTACGCAGAGTGGTGTCAGCAGCAGACTGTTTTCTTTTGTATAGATTACGGATGAATAAAGCAAACACATGTCAGGTTTGCATATACTAAAATGACTGCTTAAGAACCAGTTGATCAAAACATCCTGAAAACCACAGTCAGTATGTGTGACAGTGAAACATGATGTGAAAAATGACAGAATCAGTAGTTAGATTAAGGTTTGTTTGGTTGTATTTTATTCTTATTGTGTGTTCTGCTAAAGTCAAAATGTTTCCACGTACACTAAACCTCCTTAATTGAATCCAGTCCGGTCTTCCGACCCTCATATGGCTTAATTATCTCTCTTTGTTTCAATTCTCTTTTCTTCTTCCAAGTTCAACAGCCCCCTTTTTATATCCCCATCTACTTTTTCTCTCACTTTGAGTGCTACTCCTTTCTTTTCCTCCTGTTCCTTCCACCAGTCATTTGATCCTTTGAATCAACTCCTCCAGAGCTGCCTTGCCCTGAGGTTGACAAGCACTCTGATTAAAGGGCTTATTAGCTCGCTGTAAATGAGAAGCCGATTGTCATTTTGAAGCAGGCGGAGGAAATCTGTAAACAACCAGGAGAGAGGGGCGCCCCCCAAAATGGAAGAGAGAAGGAAAAAAAAAGTAACACATGACGTAAGGAATGAGATCCTTGGAGCAGCCAGGCAGCTAACGAACCATTTCCTTTATTCTCATATTCACACACACCAACAGAACCCCAGATGGGTTGTGTGTGTTACTTCAGTCCCACCCCCCCCCTTCCTGCTCAACTAATTAGATAGGTCACAACTGTGAGAGTTCTGGCTACGGTTCAATGGAGGCACTCGCTGGCAAGTGGAACCTGAAACGCTATCCCTAATTCTCTCTTGCCCTGTTTCCTCCCATCTTTCTTACTATCTCTCGCCCACTTGAAAAGCAAGAATATCATGTTATGGGGGTGAAAAGAAACAGAATGAGCAGTGACTGGGAAAGTATCTGCCCAAAACAAACATGTCATGGTGGATTTGGTCCAATTTACAGCGAAGACAATGGAGTAAACACTGCTGATTAAAAAGTGAATGGGAGCAGAGAATGAGGGTGAGCCAAAGTCAGATAGGAATTACTGTGTTCCTGTTTAGCATGCTATTAGCAGTATGATGCAGCTTAAAAGGGCAATCTGTGAAAATGTAAGCCTTGCTATATTGCATTTAAAATACAAAATATATCTCCACCGTGATCCAATAATACTGAGTGAAAACATTTTGACTGGCAAGAACCGAAGAAAATCTAAAAGAAGAAAACTGCTTCTCCTGTTTCTCTTGTGTCTACTCAACAACAGCTAACAAGCACCTGCAGAGAAACTATCCATCTGTCCACCTATACTCCAAAGGTCTAACAATCCAGCAAATGCATCACAACTGGCAGGACAATCAGATCAATTGAGGGAAAGCTAAATCAACAGACAGAGTTGATTGAAGACAGGAGCAGTGAGGAAGTGGTCAGCGCTGGATGAAGGAATATTTGGATAGCTGCTGAGGGGAGCATCGTTGTCTCCGATGATTACAGAGTTGGCCAAACAACTGTTTGAAGGTGCAGAGGCCTCTCAGCACAGAGTGGAGATGATTAGGATGAATGGTTCAACTGATCAGTTTGAGTGCAGCTAGCCTTGAAGTAGAGGTTATTAGATGCTGGATTATTTGGAGCAGCAGCTTGTTACTGCGTGTGTGTGTGCACACATTTGTCTGTCTGTCTGTCTGTGTAACAAAAAACAGGATAAGGAGCAGCTGTGAATGGCACTGGAAATACATCAAAGAAAAGGTTTAGGTTAAATATATGCAATGACTTTATATTATTATTCATCTTTTGTTTCAAAACTATAAGCTTTAATTGTTAATAGTTATTTAAATGAATCAAGGTGACTTTAAAAGTAAATAAATCCCAACTGACTGACATGGTGGAAACAATAAACATGTTTAAAGCCATGTATTGAAAATGGTCTCATCACATTGAGCTTCAAATCTGCTATATACAGAACAATAGTTGTTTCTGCTGCACTCAATGTTAATCTCGTGTTAATATTTATTGTTGTGTTCTGTGTCCACTTGAAAAAAAGAGAAATAAACACACGTCTCTGTAGAGACTTGATGACAGATGTCCAGAAGTTTGAAAAGAGCAAAGAGAGACAAGCTGCTGGACTGAAGGAGTGTGAAAACAGAGCACTGCTGCAAAAAAAGCATCAGAGTAGATTCTGGCAGTCGAATGGAAGCATGGAGGAGTGCAGAATGGCAACATTAGTGAGTGAGTATGTCAGCAGCAGTAGATCATCCCATTTCTCAGGCTCTCATCAGCCTCCTCCATTACATCATTGAAGAGGAGGACGAAGGAAAAGGGGGGAAGAATTGGGAAGAGGGGGAGGCAAAGGAGAAGGGGGGACAGCTCATAAAACACTGAGCACACAGTAAACATGTCTGCCCTTAGCATGACAATACCCCTACAGTGAGCGCTGCCTGACATTAGCCAGATAACCCCCCTGTACCCCACGCGCTAGTTCCCATCCAACAACAAAGTTTTCAGTGGAGACACCAGGGGAATAGATTAGCGCTAGGCTAACATGGTAAACTGTGTTCCGTTACACAAGGCCATGCTGGGATTGACAACGTTAAGATTTTCACCCACTCAGTCATTCACAAGTGAACAAGTATTTCTTAGTGGTTAGTGACTGGGTCATGCGGTGGTTTACCTCAGCTCACACATGGGTTCCTATGGGGTTACTGTGGGAATAAGACGTGGAGGCTGGTGGGAACGGCATTATGTGTGTCCCAGCGGGTGTCTGATCAGAAAGTGCAGCGCGGATGAGAGGTGTATGTAAACAGCCACGATCTTTGACTTTGTGTAGCTGGTGGTCTGAGCTGGGGAGTTATCATGTCTGGCTGAGAGTCTGGTGGGAAAAAAATGTGGGACACACTTTTGTCCCCTGTTTTCCACTTGTCTCCATACAGTCCTATATAATAATGATTTTCCTAAAGCACAAACACAACGTCTTTTTAATACCATGTAAACTATAGTATTAAATTATATTTTTAATATCATAAAACTACATACCGGTAAGCCTACTTCAGTATGGTAATGCTTTAAGTGTTCAGGGCTGTCAGCATATAAAGATGACAAACCTCAGAGAAGGACTTTTAAAGAGAGCGTGATGGTGTGAGGCTTGCAGAGGAAAGGTGATTCAGCTCATATTTATATGACATGTGTCTGTTAGCAGCCAAGTGGATGTACCTCTGCAGGCAGGGAAGCTGTGATGTCACCGAAACAACAGCTGTGAGGTCAAATGTGAAACATGGTATCATTCTTCCTTCCACTTTAAACCCATCAAAAACATGCCAATCCACAGATTCCAACCCTCAAAACAACTTGTCTTATAATCAGCTACAACTAGAGTAATCAGCCCTCAGATTATATCAATAAATTAGCTGATTATCAAGCTAAACTCCCCGAAGACATCAAACATTCATATCGTTAACCAAGATGAAAGGTTGACCTAAATCCAATCTCTGCAGCAGCCTCTGAGCTCAGATATCTGACTTTAAATAGTAAAGGGTCTTTTTTTTCCTCAGTGACCGACAGTAAAACAAACCCTTCTACATTATATGTAATTTGATCTACGATTAATAAGATGACTGATTTTCAAATTTCTGCCTGCTAAAAATACAAACCTTTAATGGCTTTTATATCAGCAGATTTTTCTGTCAAGTTTATATGAAAAGAGAATGAAAAGACCTTGATGACAGTTGTCATGCAGGAAATAACACTTTTTACTTCAATTCCTATTATGTACTATGTCGACCAATTACTTTGTAGGTTAAAGTGAAGTGTCTAGAATCTACAGAAAAGTATTACAATAGAGTTTAGTCTGTGTAGTGGTGACCTGTGGTCAAACACTCTCATCATCAGATCCATCACTCAGTCGACTTTGCAGATTCAACTAAAAGAAAGTCTCTCTCGTACTGTGAGGGCATTTTAGCTGATGTCTCTGTCACTGCTTTGAGTGAGTTGATGCTCTATAAGGGGGAAAAGGCTGAAAGTAATGTGCTGTCTCCCTCTCTCCCATGTGTGTGGTTTGCAAGTCTGTCAGCAGCACTACAAGAGCTCAGATGACTGAAAGAAACCAAACGTGAACTATGGGGCAGCAACTGAGCAGCGTACATAGGGGTGTAGTGGAGTGGTGTAGCTGGTGACTGCAACCCAGATTTTTTAAATTGTGCCTTAGTGACTAAACAAAAATATAGGAAACAGTCATCAGAGATGAAAACAGGACACAAGAACCATGTATTACACTTAGTTTGGTAACAAATATTTTACATCAGCATTAGTCACATATTGACAATCCACACTTTTACGTGTAGATTAATGTAATCATCATTAGTGATGGAGAAGACAAAGGACAGCAGCAAGTAGCAATATGGTGGAGGAAGATACTGTGCATTCAGAGGAAGAATTACAGTTGGAAAAAGAAAGCAATTAGTGGCTGTTATACTACAAATACCACTCTCTATTTGGCCATTTAATGTCTTTAACCCAGCTTCTAAAATCTGCACTGTTTAGGTCATTCTAGCATAAAGCTGCTATAAATCAGTAGCTCCAGTGAACCCTGGACACATGACAGCACAGGTAAACACTGATGTGCATGCAAATAATACACACAAATTTACACAAGAAGACACACACACGATCACCTGCTATCGCACTAATGGTTAGCAGACCCAAGAAGTGAGACATGGTCATATATAGCGGAATGTCAGAGAGGCTGACAGTGCCCAGAGAAATGTAGTTATCTGGTGGAGGAGGGATCAAGTTCTTAACCTCTCCTCCGACCTCCTGGTAAAAACAACAAGCAGCCCCTGATCTCTGTGGCATGCTGCCTCAAGACCCCAGTGCCTCTGCATGGATGTGTGTGTGACTGTGTGATTGACCAGGAAAAAAGGAGTGTGCCGTTACAAGCAAGCATTTAAGTATACTGTAGGCACTTCAGCGTAACAGAGGCTCATGCTTATCTTGAGGCGCTGAGGTGCTTCGTCTCCAGTGAGTCTGTCTTAAATCCAACTATTCCTCAGCCCATCAAACCTGTGGTTTTAAAGTGAATACCTCAGGACTGTGTAAGCCAGGAGTTGAATAGCACAATGTGTAGGCATACACTTGCAGTTAATCTGTTGCCATGCAACACACTCCTAGCTAAACATCAGTGATGAACTCTGACACTTCCAACAGCAGAGCAATATAAACCAGGCTACAGCTTGATGTAATGTTTATATCTTCTCCTAGTTTTTTTTTTTTTTTTTTTTTTATTACCAACCATGCAGCTCTCACTCACAACAACAAAAACACGCTGCTGTTTTGCACAGCAGCAGCCTGCAATCCTTTACTGAGAGAGGCTTTTAATGGCCTTTCCAGATTGGGCCCTAATTAGCTGTTAATCATCTAAGGCTCATAACCAGAGAGAAGACAGCCGGTGTGTGTGTGTGTTTGTATGCGTGTGTGCATTTGCATGTGTTTGCGTGTTCACTCCTGCTGTCTATCCTTGTGTTGCGAGGCCATTAGCAGCAGACAAGCTAAAGAGAGCCAAACAGCCCATTAACTCCTTCACTTTTCCTCTCTCCTCACTACCATGCTCATCTCTCTCCCAACAGTACCACAGTTGCCAGCTGACACCCTCTAATGCCAGCTATCTGTCACAACCAGAGACCTGTCCACCCACGTATCCCTCCCTTTACCGCCCTAAACTGATCTGTAGTGGTACATTATATGGTGAGGTCTGTTAAAATGGTGAAAATGGTTAAGCAAATCTGCAAACCTTTACAATGTATAATTAAAAAACATTGTAATGCATGAAACCTATAGTCTATAGAAATAGAAGTGATAGATTACCAAGTTACACAAACAGTCTGAGTTGTTGCAGTTTCCTTGCTCCTTCGAGCTTGCTATCTTTTTGTGCTCCTATTCCTGCCCGCCGAGCTCGGCTGCACAGTGGATCAATGTTTTAATTTGTACAGAGAACAAGATCACAGGGTGAATTTTATCAGCCTGATAGAAGCAACTAACCATTAGCTAGTGTGAAAGTAGTTACCTTGGATAAGTCCATATGGTCTCTGCAGTAAATGAGGACAAATGGAAGATGCTGATGAAAATTAATGTGACATAAGTAGATGAGACTGACACACTTGAAAAACTTGTACTATACCTAATTTTTCTTTTTTAAAAAGCAGCCAGAAGAGCTAAAGAATCAATTTTCCCTCTGATTGCACACTGCGGCCATTGTGTCTGGTGCACATAGGTGAACTAGGCTCTAAGGGGAACAGCTAGGCTGATGAATTCTCTGCACATGACAAAAGTCTGCTCAAACAATCGCCACTAACTCTTCTTTTCTCACAAACTAATACAAACTGTAGTTCCGTGTAAGTACATCTTTGCAAACCAGTATGCCAAACCAGTGATGGAGACCATGCTGATAGCTGAACAGAGAGGACCATGTGATTAATGATAGCGGCCTGGTCATATCAGCGGGCTGTTTAACAGGCCCCACTATAAGACAGACACAGGTCACAGAGCACACCCAGCCTCATCAGCACCCATTACTACTGTGGGCACACGTCACCCATGAAGCTCCAACCGCGTAACAAACAAAGTAAAAGGGAATGTGGCCTGTAAATGTGAAGGTTTTTTGTTTACTTCAAGCCAGTTTTTCTTTGTGCACATACAAACAAGAGTTTTTTACAAAAACATCCTGACTTTTCAGTGTCAGAAAAACATGAAGTCAACAGGTTTTTGAGGATGGGCTAAAATTATAAGTGATAAACAATTCCAGCAAGACATAATAAAAAATGGTAACCCTATCTGCAGCTTTTTGACCTTCTTGAGCAGAGCAAGGTAATGATAGGAAGAGTTCCCTTAGTTTCAACAGTGTGTGTGTGTGTGTGTGTGTGTGAATGTGTTGTGTGTGAGGAGAGAACTATTATAAAAGTATGACAGCAAATCTGACAACATCCGACATGAATATACACACAGAATATTTCTGGTTTGGGCCAGGCGGACAGGAAGGAGAGATGAGTAAGAGGATACTGCATAATTTCTCTGAACAGTTACAATCACACACACACACACATACCAGATGTGTGTGAACAGGGACAGAAAGGTGAAGAGGAGGATAGGGATATTAGGTAAGGCAATGTCAGATGACTGCTTACAAAGCAATCTGAGGGTTGGGGCATGTCACAGAGGTGGGAGGCTCAGGTAACAGGAACAACTGTGAGATGCTCAGAAAATATCATTGTCTCTTCAAAGTAGCATTTCTAGTGGGCCTGCATTATGTGATGTATGAGGAATACTCCTAGACAGAACAGATATTCCACACTTTCTGTGTACCACTAATGTGTCTTACCAGTCGATTGATGCGCACAAACTCCTCTGGGCTTTTGGCCCAGGGTGGCAGTTCCACATCAGAGACTAGAGTCCCATCCTCCATTACGCCCAGGTTGTAACTGTTGGCGTTGACGAACATCTCGGGCAGATAGTAGAACTCTGGGATCAACTCCTGAATGGGCAAAGCACACAGACGTGTTTGAATATTCCAAACGTACCATAAGAACAATCAAACAATCAAAATCAAATGTCAAAATATTTCAATACAGGACACAGGGCATGTTTTGGTTCAGGAAAAGTAAGTAAAACAAAACTGCAGTTCTTACACAGTTTCAGAAAATGTTTTAGAAATTTTGATTAGTGTATGTCAATCAAACAGTATTGTTCCCTGAGTTTTTCCTCAATTTTTAAAGGAAATTGCACCTCTGACTGCTGATCCGCTGCCTGCCACGGCATAAGAAGTAAAAACCCTCAGAGAGCACACTCAGCTGTGGTTTTTCAGTCTTCTGAAATTCTTTATTTGCTTCAAAGCAGCAGGAAAACTGGTTTACTTCTGATTTTTCCGTCTTTTCTCTTGACGATTTTATTTGGCTGTCACAAACAACACAATGTATTTTCAAACTGCAGGATTGTAAAGAGAAATGCACTCATGACAGGAGATGTAACCTCATATGTTTAGCCATTCGTCATTCTTAACAAAGCAGAACTTGCCGCAATGAGTATAAACATTTAGGTTGAGTTTGAGCTTAAAAACATGTAGATAAATCAGCACTGCCTTTCAGGCTTTTAGATGGACTGTTATTGTTGTTTGGATATCTCACGAAATGGGAGACAATCAAAAAACAGGATGGCATGAAATATTTAAAACTGTTGACATAAAACTTAATAGCTCCCAAGGTCTTGACATGCACTTTAAAACAAGGATTGTTTTACACTGAAGTGTGGTATGTTTGTGCAAAGATGTACAGAAATACAAAAAAATACAACATCTGAATTTGATGGAATGAGGATCAGTGGTTTCAGGGAGTGAATCTGTGAATATCTGTGAATACAGAGACAGGTCCTCTCATGAAAGACAGAAAGATACAAAGATGTTGACAGTCTATCATCACAGATGAACAGATCACCACACCCTGACAGACAGGCATACGTACATGCACCTCTTGTTGATGAGGTAAAAAC
This sequence comes from Parambassis ranga, assembly GCF_900634625.1. NCBI lineage: Eukaryota > Metazoa > Chordata > Actinopteri > Ambassidae > Parambassis > Parambassis ranga. The sequence continues at coordinate 15,340,642 of NC_041022.1, read as the reverse complement.
CTCTAATCAAATGAGCAAGCAAACACACAGGTTTAAAACAACACTGCACTTCCTCACTTCTGAAAACTCTTAACTCCACAAAACCTGACCTAAAACTAAAGGTCAACCTCTTAAAGAGGCCTCCTGCACACCCTGGTTCACTGGCTGCCTTCTGCTGTAAATTTGAGTAGGAGGTAGCAGGACGCACACACACAAATAACACACCAACAAAATCCTGAGAGGTTCACTCCCCAACACTCAAGCCTGCCTTGCATGGACCATTATGTGCAGTGGCCCCTGTGCTCCAGCCTGGTCAGAGGCCACCCCCTCTGATCCCCAATCCTGTCCTGTCATGGGTCACTGGAAGGGGCTTTGGCCTCTGGGCTATCCTGCTACACCTCCACTGTTGCTACCTCTAACCCTGCTTCTCTTCGGCCTGCCTCTGTGATGCCTTTGGGCTGAGGCTAGGGGTCAGGGGATTGGGGATGAGAGGTCATTGTAGCGTCACCCAGGCTAGAGACACATTGAATCTGGGTGTTGTAACCTATTATCACCCGTTCTTTAGCAGTGGCGTATGAAAACACAGGGGCTTTTTGCCCTCTGGCAGGGACAGAGGGTTGCTATCAATGGCCCAACACTAAAGCTAAATGGAGTACTTAGCATACTAAATTGATACATCTCGTCCCTAATTCCTCTATTGCTTAGAACATGAATGTGTGCATCCGAGTGGATAAAGTCGGCAGACTTTCATTCCAAATATGCTAAAATTTCAAACTGAACATGGAAACAAACTGATGTGGTCCAGATTTCCTCTTTGTTTTGATCTGAGGTTGAGCTCTCACAGTGTGATCCACATTGACAGGTCTAGACTGAGAGAGCAAACGAGGGCTGTTGTTGGGCTTTCGCAATCAAGCATTGGCCAGCTACACGGTAACACAATCCACATGTTTTATCGAAGGGATGTGAGGGGGGTGGTAAACGCAATCAAGCGTCAAAACCCCCAACACCACTGCTGTTCCCCCATCCACTGACCCAGCGCCAGAAGAGCAAGCAAAACCCAGCTTTGACAGAGAATGTCTGACTGTAGTTGTAAATGTTTTAGGAGAGCAGTTAAAGCGTGCGCTAGGGGGTTCGAAAGCCCTCAGTATAAGAATGACCTGTGCTGTAGCAGGGCAGATTCAACAGCTCAGCAGAGTTTGGGGGCCCAGCGGGCAGGCATTCAAGTCCATGTTATAGCTGGCTGAATCTGAGACAGACGGCTGGGACAGATGAGGATTACTCTAACGCTTTGATCAGAAGACCAGGAAGCTTTCATTGCTTAAGGATAATGATTGGTAGTGACTGGACATTACTCTTTTGAAACCTTTTCTTCTTTTGTCTGTAAAGATGCTGGAGGGGATTTATTCTCCTGCACTCCTTTATTTCTACAAACATTTTCATATCACATATGTAAGCAGTACCTTAACATCAGATGTGTCTCTCTGGCAATTCCGCCAGGCCCGGGACACTGAGGAGAAGGTCCGGTCCGCGTGGTCAAACTTCCCTCCTTGGAAGTTAAGGAAGAAGGTGGTGAAAGGTTCCTGTCAATTAAAAAAAAGAGACTATGAATCTGAGTTGTGGAGCCTTCTGTTCTAACAGGCAACACCCAACTGTGATTGCTTGTTCTGCAATAAAAACACAGGGGTCAACCGAGGTCAACATAGCACGAGGCTCTCCTTGCTCACCATGTAATAAACCAGGATCCAAAAGTGAAATCACAACATTCCCAGTGAGCTACTGAAGTCAATACACTTGTGCGGCTGATGCATTTCTAATCATGTATAATCTTGTTAGGAGAGATCAATAGCTGTCTGTGACACAACAGCCCCCAAATGGCATGGACACAACATGCTGCTAATACTGTAGCTGGCTAATCAAGCTGAAATGACATGAGCCTTGTTTATTTTGAAAGAAGTGGATGGGGAAAACCACAACGTTTTGTAATCACACAGCTAAAACAACAAAATGAGTACACTGTAAATTAGTACAAAATACGTTTGTTTTTATTTTTTGCTTTTTACAATTTTAACTTAATGGTAAATTTGATCTTTAAATGAGAGTTACAAGTGAGAGCTCCTGGTGAAGGGGCTTTAGAGTAAGCTAGCTAATGATGTGAGGGGATCAATGAGGTAACTCCACTGGGAGTCACTGAGACAGTGAGCTACTGGGACAATAATAGCAGAAAACTACACATTGGAGAAACTTAGTAACCTCCCGCTCCCCTGAGTGCAGTATGGAAAGATTGATGGTATCCACTCAACAAAGGAAGAGAGAGAACTGAACCCTGCATATAGTCTTCAAAAACAAATTAAAACACACCTCTGTACTTGTTATTCTTATGTGGAAAAAGGTTTCAGCTTCAGGTTTTATTATAGTAGAGCTGCAACATACACTGTCAATTTAATTAGAGGCCTGATTTAACTGGATTTGGTAGAGCTACAGTATGAGTCAAAGAGAAAAACCTGGATGTGTGTACATTAAACTGCTTGGATGCATGGCGTTGATTTTATTATTAGTATTATTAATATACATTTAAAGGCACTGCACTTACAATACGAAGCAGCCACATCAGGGTGAAGCTGGCTGTGGAGTAGTGGGTGCCATAGTGGAACTTTGGCACCTGATCATCCTCCCAGGATTCATATCGGTCTGAGAAGAATGCCGCCCTCTTTGGGTTCAGAGCGCCAATGGGCTATAAAAGAGAGAGAGAGAGAGAGAGAGAGAAAAAACATGTTTTAAACACAGAAAAATAACCTGTGACTTCATCTCACTATTACAGAGCAGGAGGAAAGCAAGACTGAATTTTTCAGTGACCATTCAGGGATCAATTTGGCAGCATAACAGTTGCTAGGCAAATGAAGCTAGTCACCATTGTGCAATCTCAAATGAATATTAGATGATGTTTCCCTTCAGAGATCAATCCTTTCCCACAGAGTGCTTTTTAGAGGCTGTGAAACAGAGGCCCTGCAGCTGTAGTCTGTCAAAGAAAACTAATGTGCTCCAATGAAAGAGTGCCTACGAGGAATATCAATAGCACTGCCGCTGGTTCCTTTAATTTCTGCCTTTATTAATCTGTAACTAATACACTGGTCACCAGCCCTATTTGTAGCCTAGAAAAATGGTTAAGTTGCATTAATTTTCCATCACTTTCCAAAAACCAATAACCCTGTGCTGCTCGCCTATTATTTAAATACTCATTTATAGGAATCACTTTCAGGCTGGTTCAATTTTTATTAGTCTTTTGCTGGCTAGGCTTCATTCCCTCAAACCCCCCCATCATCTCTATCCCTCACACACACACAGCAGATCGATGGTAATGGAATGATGGTCTTTTGAGGATGAGGGCCTAGTATGGTGTGGATCAATTGGATCTCTTTCATATCATAGGGTGCCTGTCACAGCAAGATGCATCCAGGGCAGGACTTCGATATTGATCTGTGCTACCGCTACTGTTTTGTGTGGGTGTAATGGAGCATGCTTGTGTACGTGCGTTTGTGTAATGCTTTTGTGTTTGCTTTCTTTGAATTGTGTGATTTTTTTGATATTTATTTAGTAAATAGTGCTCCTGAGTGTGTGCATATTTACACAGCCAAACACCTTGTGCCGCCACACTGTGCAGCTCTGTGTTGACAGTGATACACGGTAGGCTTCCTCAGGGCCACTGGGGTGGGTGAGTACACACAGTGAATTATACATCACACCCATTGGTCTGATTTATAGCCCTAATAACAGTCGGCTCATTAAAAAAAGAAAAGGGTGAGGAGGCATATAAAATAAAAAAAGACTGAAAGTGCCACAGTGACAGAGAGGGAGAGGGAGAATTGTGTGTGAGTGCATGTGGGGGCTGTTGGTTTGCTCGAGCCCGACATTGTTTACTGCTGTAAATTACTGTGGGGCGAGCGCTCTCAGCTTACAGTAGCTGCAACAGAGCAGCAGTGACGGCGCCGTACATCAGAGCAGAATGCCCGGCAGTGTGCTGATGGAACGCCTGCTGCCACCCTGACACAGATTGGCCTAATATGTTGTGGCAAGGAACGGCGCTCTGATGAGCACTCAGACAAATGAATCAATCTCGTAGTTTTAATTAGACAGAGGAGTAAGTTACAAAGGCGACTTGTGCTGGTGCTTTGGAGAGGTAAACAGTGGGAAATTAATGTTGGATTAGTCTTAATCTGTTCTTCATCAAGAAGCTGCTAAAGAAATGCACATGCAAAAGTTGTAATTAGCAAAAATCAAAAGACTAAATAATGAAGGCTGCGCACAAGCAATCATCTCGTAATATAATATACAGCCTATTATGATACAAGGGGTAAAATTCACACTACATACATACACATTCTGTGTATACATTCTGCTTCTCTAAGCATGTCAAAATGTAGCTTTAAAGAACAAAAAATATCAAAATAGGAAATAATTTGCAGGCAAATAATAAGTAAAATCAACAATTTCTCTGTAGTTTGACACAGAAAATGTTAGATAACGCTGCATGTGTTGCACTACCAAAAATGTCCTTCAGAATCTATTTAATACATTCTCATCCAACTTATCTCCAGTTTGAACACAAAGATAAAATAACAATATGCGCTTTACTGAGAACTATTATAACAACATTACCTGTGCTACTTTGCTTTTTCAATAATGGGTCGGTAATGAAGTATAATGGCTTACCAACAATTTGAGCATCACTGGTGCTTTGAGACATAAATCACAAGAACCTTTTGAAAAGAGTGTTTATGTATAATGTCCTATTTAAACAGTTAAAATGGTGTGGAGGGCCTGGGGGATAAACATATGGGGCGCGTATGGTGAGATCAATACACCATTAGCTGATCTGGCTGCGAGTAGCAGGTTATAGCACAAAAGGTATAGAGCATGCTCAATAAGTGCACACTGTTGCTACTGCTGCTGCTATGTAAATGTAGGTAGTAAAATACATTTACAAATCTTTTAACTGTTTTTAGATGTGCTGCTTTGTTGCTTTCAAATCAGAAGCTCAGACTGACCCCAATCATTGTTTAAAATGCTTCTTCTTTCATCTATGAAAACATGTTTTTATCTTTTTTCACTGACATCTTCCTTGTGGTTTAGAGGGCTGTGTAACAGCTGTCATCTCTATGAGTGACAAGTATATTTTTGTGGGGAAAAGTGTGACAACGTGGAGGTGTACAATGCGGTGGAGGATTCAAAAACAGAGGAGAGTTACAACGCTAGCAGTCCGTTCTACTGAGGGCTTATCGTGACTACAATGTTATCTCGGGGGTCGGCGTTTGATGTCAGGTTGAGGTTAGAGTTTATGATAAGAAAGTCCCTGGGGTCAGAATGGCTCTGGTAGCCGGGAACATAAATTCTGTGTGGCCTCTGTTGTGCTGGGAATGATGACAGTGACACACACGCACACAGACACACACACACGTTCATAGCAATTTGGCTTCTCAATGTCACTGGAGGCTTCGCAGATGACCTGTTTCTACAAGAGACAACCACCAACGTGACATTAGACGGGAATAAGAGAGATGTGCAGGATGAAAACACAGGAGTGAGAGGCAAATGGAGGGAGATGAAAACTGACACAAAAAAAACAAAACAAAAACAAAAGCAGAGAGGTGAAAGGTGCAGACACACGAACAGCAAAAACATAACTGAAGGTCACAAAGCGTTAGCTTGCAAAGAACAGAAACATGGAGCACAAAAGATGTAGGTGCAGGACTGCAGGGTGGGGGTTGATTTGGAGGGCTGCACGCTGCTGCTTGCCCTTTTCCAGACACTGCAGTCTGACACGCTCCAGTGGTCATACACTGATATCACACACATGTCAACAACATGAATAAAACAGATGTAATAAAGATTGGCCCCGCTCCCTCCCCTCCTTCCCTCTGTGATGCTATTCTGTGCTCTAGGAATGAAGGGATGGCAAATGATGTTGTTTTCTTCCTGCGTAGTCTCTCCTCTTCTTCCTTTTGACTCCTTGATTGTCTCTCTGTTTCTCCTCCTTTTACCCAACTCCCCCTTCAGTCCCCATGGCTGCGAGGCTTCACTGAAAGCAGAGGCTGAGCTGTCTAAACTCTACGGCTGCGCGAAGGATAAAAGCAGGGAGCTAGAAATGGGCTAGGAAACCAAAGGAATGGCTGTGTGCTTGTGTGTTTGCGTGTTTGCGTGAGTGTGTGTTGGTGGGCCGAGTAGAACTGTCACATTTCTGCATACATCAAGTGGGATAAACAGACAAATTATACAGGCTCATACCCTGGGAGCGCTAAAAACAGAGGATAGAGACAAAAAGGAGCAGATCAAAAGTGAAAGCAGGACAGAGGAGAACTGCAAGGACAAGGTGTTGACTGTTGGGGTGTTTGAATCAACATAACAGGGCTGTGTGAAGCAATGTAAGTGTGAGTGCTTCACTAACCCAGGAAATTATGTGTGCAGGGATTTCTTTTTTTCTCATAAAGGAAAATTATATTTGCAATGTGAAATTGGCAACAAACTATCTCTCACTCAACCATGTTCCTACAGCAACATCACAGTGTATTCTGTTACACATCATGATCACATACATAAACAACTCATTATGCCCGTATAGCTGGTTTATCAGTGACATAATCAACTCCAGCTTTTCCCATCTGCCTCAAGCATCCCTGTCATTTCCTCGGCTATCACAGTGATGAGTGCCACACGGACCAAATTTTAAATGCTCTATATTCACTGCATCTGTAGAGCAACATCATCCAGACAATACACTATGTTAATCTGTCATAATACTGTGAAGACAGAATACTGTAAGATTGTAGTGTAGTTATTCAACTATGTTTAAGGGTGTATAACCCAGGGTGGATCATACACATCATATATATCATCTCTTTTACTGCAGTATGTTTTGAATGCAGTCATGTTTTCACACTAACTGTAACATGTTCCATTTTGTCTCTCTTGATGAGTTCGTCCACCTCTGCACCTGAAAAAATGCCCTCAAGCACAATTCTAAAAAGTATTTCCTCCAACGTATCCCCTGTCCATTAGCGCACACTTTTTTCTTTCCGTGGCTGATTTATTCTGTCATTTTGGTTGTAGCAGCTTGACAGTCACTCAATCTTTTCACTCCTAAACTAATCCTCTGTCCTCCCACTTCTGGACTGTTCAATCCAATGAAGGGAAGCTGCAGTGCTAAGGAGTGTGTTTTCCGTTTTTTTCTTCTTCTGTGAGTGTGTATGTGTAAAACTAAGGGAGTTAATGTGAGTAAATAATTGCATGTCTACTTACAACATGGAGGAGAATCTTTTAAGCAGTTTTAGCAGCCTGAGCGCATGTATTTATGTGCCAGGGAGCATCTCACGGCAGGTTTCATTGTTTTAAGCCCCATTTTTTGATGCCTGGAGCTACCAGGGAGTATTACTTCACTTCCTGGTGTGATGCAGAAGGTCAAACTTGAAAGACTTCAATTATGTATGCAGATTTATGGATGGACAATGATAGCTAAACCAGAAATTGGGAGTTACAGAGCAGAAGCATGAAGGATTTAAATCTGTTTTAAGTGCAGCAGGTCAGGACTGCCTCAGCCTACAAAAATCAACAACTAATCATTCACATTATCTGTAAAGTAAAACACTTTCCAGTAACTTTAAACCTTTTTTTTAGACTTAAACAACCAAAGTACCACAAAAGGAGGAGAAATGGAGCTGCTGCGCCTGTGCAAAGATAGCAATCTCCCACCAGTGATTAAAGAGCTGTTCCCTAAACTATGATCAATGGCAATTACACAGCAAGGGAACTAAAGCACTGATGCACACACACAAAGAAGTAAAAGTCAATTAAAGTAAAAGAGGTGGAGATGTTCTGCTAGTGATGTACCTTGGACAGGTCTCTGAAGTTGCTGGGCAGGGTGAGGTCAAGTTCCTCTGAGTCGTAGTTGGTGATGACCCAGGGGAAAACTGGGTACTGGTTTAAGTCATTAAAGGTGCGGCCTAGGAGAAAGAGAGAGAACAAATAATATTTAAGATTATTTAAACAAAGGCTAGAAGCAAAAGCAATCATTGCCACACTGTGTTGGGTGGTGCCCTTACCAGAGATGGTATTGAGGAACATCAGGTACTCAAAATTAGATATCTCGCGACGCTGCCAACGCTGGGTCATGTTGGAGGCCTTGAAAAGCTGCTTGGGTGTGGCCAGAGAAATACGCCTATAAAAAGGAAAAAATTACATTTGCAGTTATTTAAATCTCGTGGCCTGGTAAGGACAAATAGAGTCCAATAAGACAGTCACCACATCACAAGAACAGCAGGTTCTGAGAAAGCCCTGGGCTCAATTAGACTTCTGCAATACAAATGTCATTTCATGAAAAATATATTGAACTTACAGTCTTGCTAATTAAGAAGACAAATGTGCAATAAATTGGATAGAATATACATATTTGAGCGCACACACAGCCCTAGAGCATGATGTATGCAGTAGGACGAAAACAAATGACCCCCAATCCAATTAAAACAAAGGAAAATGATGGAATTAATCAATGTCAGCATGTGAGATTATCGTCATTAGGCCTCTAAAAAAAGTGAAAATGTGACTCTGAATACGAATGTACTATAAGGCACACATATTTTAACTTGTCACAAATCAATAAAGGCATTAAATAACTTTCTTTGTAGGGTTCTGCTTTTTAGATCACATCATGAATAAACATGGAAATTTAGAGTGGAGAACAGACAGATGGCACACAATAGTGGCACAAGTATTATATCGAACTATAATGATGACTATATTACCGGATAATGATGGCATAGCTGTAACTCTGGACATGAAATACATTTGTGTTGTTTTGTGTAAGGTGTAGTGTGTGTGTGCACTGAGCTGCTCTGTGCAGCTGTCCTCAGGTCGAGGAAGCAAGGTGGCCTGCAAACTAGCTTGATTAATGAGCCCAACACAAACACACACATTCTCTTACCCAAACCTTGTGTATATCACACACACACTCCTACATGCACTGATTGCACAGCTTCCTCTATTATGGTGCTGTGTGAATTTGTATGTTGCTCACTGGCTCAGTCTTACAACCATTCTTTTTCTTAGACTAAACATGAAGAAGAACATTTTCTACAAGGTTTATATTAAACATTATTTCACCATTAGGGCAATGTAGAGTGTATACTATAAGTGAAATTTAGGAAAACTTCCAAGGCAAAATTTTAGTTGTTTTTTTATCCATATTCTTTTGCACTGACAACACAAACAGCTCTGCCTGCACAGAGTAGTAGTAGTAGACATGATGTAAGGGAGGTCAGGGGCGGGGGTGTGCCTTGCAGGCTTGCAAGTTATTTCCATCACACTGATGGAAATGGCAAGAAACAATCCTCTTCATCCACTATCATTTTTTACCATAAGCATTTGTATTTAATAAATGCTAAACGCCTTACCTCGTCTGTGGAAGGCCAAAGTTCGTGCCCACCCCAACACGTGGAAGGCTGTGAACCACCTTCTTTACCGTGGCTGCATCTGGGAAGTTGAACATCACGGCCGCTGCAGAGAGAAACGCAGAAACATCTTAAAGTTCACCAACTCTTCATATCTATGTCTTCACTTGATTATTTGTTAAAAATTAAATTACTCCAAAAATGTGAAAGTGATATAAGAACTTCTGTAACTGACTTCTGTTGGCCAAGAAGAGTTCCAGAGCAGTATTTTGCAGCAGGTAGCGTCTGGAAAACACGCCTCGGATCTCTGTGAACAGCCATTTTCCATGAAGACTTTCTGTGTAGGCTAGAATCTAAAGGACGGGGGGGAAGCAGACAAATGAATACTGTGAGTTTAATTAAATAGAATAATAGAATAAAGGGTGAAATTAAAAAAATAACAGGAGAGATTAAAGGAAAGTGAGGGAAAGGGGAAGAAGGGTAGACAGAAGGCCAGGCTAGTTCATTTTTCACACAGCAATGGCACGACAGCCTGAACAGCACGATTAATGTCTTATATTGATCAGCCTCAATGAAAAAGAGATTCCTTTAGCAAGAGAATGGATCCTTTTCAGCTGGAAGGAGTGACAGAAATGTTCACTAAAAGATCATCCATTCTGAACTAATAGTTTGGTTATATGGCTATTTTATGCTAAACATCAGATTAAGACTAATTTCTGGATTTCCATGGAATTAACTGACAGAGGTCAAATAATAATATGTTACCTAGCCCCACATGTAAAAATGCTTCGATGAACTGAACTTAATCCGTCCCTATGGAGATTGTGGTCATTGTCAGAGCATTCTGACGACTGTCACAGAGCCTGACAGACCCAGATGCTTAGCCCTGCCCTGGTGACTCGTGCTCCTACTAATCCAGCATTTAGGTTTGTAACTAACCTACTTAGCACTACTTTGTTTCACCATCCATGTTTAGATTCAAAGGTGTCTCCTGACAGGGGGCGTGCAGGGATGTGGTGGAAAGGTAAAAAGGACACTTCAGCTTGTCACAGTCTGGTTTAGATGTGTGTTATTAATCTAAAATATTCAAATTTCAGTTAGCAAGCTAGGCCTAGTGTTAAGTTAAAGGAGCTCATTAACGGCAGGGGACAGCCGAGGGGACCAGCTGAGGCCTTTAGCTGAGGACTGCGTCTCCCTCACAATGTCTCAGAGGAATAAGACCTGCCTGCATCACAGTCTCACTTCAAAGTCTCTGGAGTTCAATTAAATGTGGATTAGTGGCTTGGAGAAGCTAAGGCTGCATCCACCGGCCTCCAGTTTTCAGTGACGACACCAACCACTATCAATGCCAAGAGCACCATTTTTACATAGTTTTAATTAGGTTTATTAAAAGAACTGTCTGCTAAGTAGGAAGCATTATATGAACTAACCTAGCTTAGCATAAAGACCAGGGGGAAAAGAGCAATATACTCCTATAAAATTCTCCTAATTCTATTTAGGTAGGTGTTGAGTTGTTGGTCCGGACTTTTTATACCTCCATTAACACATAACCAACACACTAAGGCAAATTTAATTAGAAACAACAAATGCTTCAACATCAATCCAGTCCTCATAAAACACAAATTCCCATAATAACGTAGACTTTTAGCTAAATTAAGAAATGGAAGTCAGTTGAAGAAACTAAAAATCTTTGAAACATGTACTGTACAAGAAATGTGTTTGAAGCTTAGTTCCCATCATATGATGATGTTTGCAGTATGTGCGGAGGCTTTGAATAATGTCCTTAATATTTTATATACAGGCTATGCCATAAAGACTTTTTTTCAATCAGTTTCTTTACAATCTGATCAAAAATGAAATTCCTGTCTTCAGGTATATAAAGAATGAAAGCTTGGTGTGTAACCTTTCCCCTCCGACAGGGAGTGGTTGACTGATTTCATCCCCAGAAGTACACTCACAGGCTTCACATTGGATGTCAAAAAGATGCCCAGCGCTGAACTGATGAAGCTGCCGTCCCTGATTCCATAGATAGATATGACAGCAGTGGAGGCAGCCAGATATCATATTTGTCCCTGCACCGATGAATCTCCTGGAACGCTGTAAATAGCACTCTATGTTCCCGAGATCATTGTCCCTATCACCAGCGCCCTTTCCCTTGCAGATGAAAAAGCTGAGTATGTGACAACGAGCGTGACAAACTATCCGTGCCGTAATGCTCTAGCCGTTCTGACCACGTCTGGACAAATTACTGTGGTGTAGAGGTTATTGTCCAGGCTGGAGTTATGACTGAGCCAGCCTCCTCTGTGATATATTGTAATGGAGGAACTGGACCAGTCAGACTCAAAGAGATGCTACAGTAGCAGATAAAAACAAGAAAAATAGAAATCCTTGACTGGGCCAGTCTAGCATGACTTTTAAAATTGATTCTAGAGAAAGCAGTGAAATAAAAGCGTAATGGGTGAAAATAGGATAAAATACTCTGTAAAACAATAATCAAATTGATTAGGAGCTTCACTATCATCGACTGGTTGAATATAAAGCATAGTTTTATTGACGTTTCATTTCAGCTGGAACATTATCCATGGTCTCAAGTATGGTGCCTACTGAGATCAATTTCAGGGCGTCATGCAAGAGGACACAGCCAAACAGAAAACAAAGGAACCAGCCCTGATTGCACGGCTTTTTTCCCTCTCTGTCTCTCCCTCTCCATCTCTCCCTCCTCCTCCTTCAACCTGTTTGTGCGGCGGGCTGCAGCTCATTTCTGAAGCACTGTCGTTTGTCTTTGTCAGATGCCCAAAAGACTGCAGAATGAAGAGGGACACATGAAGAGGGACCGAGTGACTGTGGCTACGGTGTGTAATCACACACATACACACACACACACAGAGAGAAACTGTCATCGCTGAATCTTGCATACAGTCTGTGCCAGCGAACCCTCTCATTCACCCTTCCCTTTACCATCCACTGCCACTTTAGATACATGAGTAAAGTCAAGCAGAAGAACATTCTGGCACAAATTAAATTTAATTGAATCTGTGCTGGATTGAAGAAGAGTTAAAGGAACAACAGGCCAACTATCAACAACATGGCTCAAGATAGATGAGGCTCTCAGCTGCCTTTGCTGTCGCCCAGGCTGAGTATGTGTGTTTTTGGGCTGATAAGACTCTCGAGTTGAACAGGAGAGAAGCTACTGCCAGTTACCAATGATCCCTATTTGTCATAAAGGAGAAAAAATAAAATGGTGTTTGTGTTTTGTAGAAAAATGCCTTAAAATTCCACAGAAGCATTGTGTGTATACATATTTGTGTTTTTTTTAATATGCATCCTTGAAGGAAAAAAAAAGAGGTGATTGAAGTTCAATTTGTTGCCCGTCATTAAGTGTTTCCGCATCACTGCCTCAGTTAAAGGATAATGGATGGGGGATTTATTATTACCTTTTGGTCAAATGAAGTGGTGTGGGAGATAAGGTGATGAAATTAATGAGCGGGAGGAAGAGAGGTGATCCATCAACATCAAAACAGAGACAAGGGACAAGCAGTATTAGGAGAACTTGATAGAATTCATAAAAAAAAACCTGTGGACATGTAAACAATGCACGCCTAAGACTTTCTGCTGTTTTTATTTAAAAGTCAAAAGCAGTGCATACTGTTACTTCACTGCCTTGAAGAGACTCTCTCACTTGACTGACCACAGAATCAAGCAATCTGCAATAAACAGAGTTTCAGTGGACCGAGACGCCGGCAGCACTTTTACTGCAGCGGCAAATGAGAAAGAAAGCGAAGACAAACACAAGCTGACATTTAAGGGTTTTCTGACACTCTTAGATGGTGCATCTGCAGAATACTCTTATAATACTCCTCTCTGTTGCTTGCCCATAATCTTCCTCCCCCCACCCTCCTCTGTTCCACACTGGTAAACGAGGCCTTGTCACCCCCATCAGTAAATGAGTTCATCGGACTAACGAGCAAGCAAAGGGCCCCGACACACTAACAAGGGTCTGTTGGCTGCTAGCGCCTCTGGACCAATCAGGACCCTCATCACCATTGACACAAAGCCTCCCTGAGCCCTCTGGAGCCAATTAAGACAGATTTTCATTTTGAGATTGAGTGATAGCAAGAAAAAAACACAGAGAGAGGTAGCAAGAGTGAGAATACAGTACTGGGAAGACAGATGAAGAACAATGAAACGATGTGTTTTGGTGATAAAGACTTGATAAGAGGCATGTGTTTCAGGTCATTACAGTGCGTATGTTTCGAGGACGAATGTCAGGGCTAAACACGTCAGTCAAGAGTAAAACAAAGCTAGCAACAAAAGAACCTGGAGTCATGGACCTGGACAGTATAGCCATGTGACTGTACTTTCACACTCCAGCAGTCTTCCTGAAGCATCGGTGGCTCTAACCCACTGGCAACAGCATGACACTGCTTATGTGCTCCATGGTTTTTGAAGCTAGAGGAAAATACCACTCGGTAAACAAGTAAAAAATCAAACTTTGACTGTTATATTGAATATAATAAAATATGGATGGATGGATGAAAGTATATCTCTTATACCTCTGGATAACACTGAATTCATACTCATTGTAAATATACTACTAAAAGCTGAGTCAATCTGCATCCAGCTGTGATTGATAGGCCCAATTGTTCAAGCATCATGTAACTAATTCAAGATGTAATCACTGGTCACACATAAAGGTCTATTTGCCTTGAGGGAAGTAAAACAAACTACAAAGTCAAAAAAATAAACATAACTAAGAAGCTGCGCTGGAGTGTGAGAGAATTAAAGCAAAATAAACAAGCCCAGCTTGCAGCGAGTGGAGGGTTATGAAGCCTAAAGGCTCAAAGTATTCAGTCCCAAACGTCACCCAGCAAGAGTTTGCACTCCCTGAAGTAACTCCCCTTTGAAAGGATCTTTGGGGCCACTTAGTCTGAATTTAGCCTAATAAGGATTAAACCCCTTTTGGCCCTTTTCACTGTTTGCTAACAGGTTAGCCTTTTTTTTCTTTCCTTTGCTTGGCTGCTTAGCCTTTTTGAAGTGGGGACAAAAAGGGGGTCTTGTGTGGATTTAGGAAAATGCTGCAATGGTCCTGGGGTTAATTGGTAGTGAAGTGAAGACTTCAGTGCATTAACTCATTAAACATTTAGCTTTTGGCAAGCTATACAAACTTTAGAAATGCTTTAGAGATACTACAGTGGTAAATCAACAAATAAATGTTGGCAGTATTAGGTCTATATGCATATATATGTGATTTATAATACAATTTTTAGGTTAAGATTAAAATATCACCAATGCTACACAGCTCTTAATTACACAGACATGACTTTCAGAAATGTAAAAAATCAAGAGTATAAAATAACTGTATAGATTTATTAATATAAATAGTCAACATGTTTCTTTTTACTCCATCTTTGCTTGGACTAAGGCCACAAAGGGCAGAGTTCGAGGCTCAAAGGTGACAGTGAACAAAGGATGGATAAGGCTACATAAGTGAAGGGAAGAGCTGTGTGAAACACAGCAGACATCCTTAAACTGACAAGATTCTCCCTGCTATCTTGTCTTTGCATTACCATGACACCTTTTCAAACTATAATCATAAAATATCTATAACTACGAGATGGAGCTTTAATTGAACTATAGTTAATTCCACACTAAAGCACAATATTAAGTCAGTGAACATAAACAGAACATAACACAAACAAGCTCCGTTTATGGACAGCACACACTATGCACCCCTTACACCCATAGCAAATGTAAGGCTTAATGGTATTGAACGGCACCTGTTGGAATGAAAGAGTTTAAATAGATTCCTTGATTGGTCAAGCACGTCAATAAACACTGGCCCATGAGGAAAAGGTGAATAAGAACGTATATGCTTTTCACAGATATTCAGAAAATCAAGAAGACAGCCCAGAGCCTCCACTGAAGCACAGGAGGTGTTTAAGACACAATGCTATTGGCTCCGCTCTCCTAAAAGCTGCCATCGCAAACTTCAGACAGGTTAAAATCGCTGACCGGCTCCTATCGCATTTTCCCCGCTTTCCTTCAGTCTCCTATTTTGCCATTTAGAGAAGGATAGGCTTTTTTGGGGGGTCGGTGTGAGGCTTCATGAAGTAAATTCTTTTCTAATCCGGCTATTGTCAGCGGCTTAAGTGGGTGTGGGGTGAAAAGTACACCCCTCTTGGGGAATTCTGGGCTGCTTGTCCAAAGCGAAAGAAGAGGAAAAGAATAGGACTTCTATATAAAAGAAAGACTGTGGAGACTTTTGAGAATTTGAAGGTGACTCAATTGAACCTACAGGTTTATCAGTCACATGCATTTTGTGTTAATGTTGTAAATTTGGCAAGCACCTTCAGTTTAGTGTGCTTACAGTGGATGCTGTCTACTTCCTGTCAGGGATGTCATCCCATCATAAGGACAGAAAATATCACAGGCGATAAAATACCTTATTCTTGATATGTAGGCACCAAAAAACAAAAATCTAATTCAGTCTTAGAGATTGTACAGTACACAAGGGCTAATTAAGGTGAAAGAGCTTCCCACCATTGGCTGTGAGATGGGCATTTGACTAAAAGGAAACGATAGATAATTGACAGACAAAGAAATCATACACTTCTTCAAACAAACACTTCTGCTGCTTCTGCTCAGACAAACACTTTGATCCATAGGCTGTCTGCTTTCAGGTTTCAACCACACTGGACATTTCCCTCAATTAAAAAAAATGTCTGTTTAATTGATTGGAACTAGAAGTAATCTCAGCCATTGTTAATCTAAAACAGTTTGCACCTTTAACGAAAGAAAATTAATAGATGGGGGTTTAGACAAATTAGGGTTTAAATTACCTTCCAATGAGCATTTTATTTTTCACTACAGAATGCCTTTATGAAAAAATAATCTTACATGAGCCGTTAATAACTGGGCATCCTAGGGCCCAAACGTGTACATGTTGCTTTTTTTTGTCTTTTGGTTAACAATATAGCTGGATCCATACTCCGCGAGACAAAGACATTTTTCCCCCGTGCAGACGTTACGCCCACAAAATGACGTCATTTTTTGTCTCTGACCACCCGCTGATCCGCACTCTTGTGCACAGGGTCCGGGCCGAATTTTGGCAACCATGCTGTGATTGGTCGGAATTTATTGTGGGCGTGATGAAAGTGGAGAAGCGCAGGAGCCTCTCCAGGTATATAGGTAGGTGTATAAACAGCACTGATTCAACAGATTTAGATAAGACCATACCGGTTTTGCATGATGAGCAATAAAAGAAAATAAGGCAAGTGAGGGTGATTTGTCACCAATAACTCCAGACAGCCATTCACACATACCAGATGGTGACTGTTATTACCATTCTATATACTCCTACATACCCGGGCATAATAGGCTCGTTAACAATGTCTGTATATCTTTGCTATTGTTACTTTTAATGTCGCATTTTCACAACTCATCGCCGGACATCTCACGCTGTTGCAGGCACCCTCTCTGTATAATGCCCTCTTGCCATGGCACAAGTCCTTGTGGTGTGTTAAAAAACTCAGTAAAGTCTTTCCTTATAGTTTAGTGGGCAGGCCGTATGAGGTGTTCTGCACACACACGTCTCGCGGAGTATGGTACCTCAGTGCGGAAAAGACCTTTTTTATTTATCTCTTACCACCCGTGGAGCGCGTTCTCCGCTCTTTGTCTCGCGGAGTATGGAACAGCCTTTCATCTGTCAGTTAAAAGGTTAAATGTACGAAACTTGGCCAGGATTTTTTTTTATTATTTACAAAAATCAATTGTCCCCACTATTGCAAGGTGTACAGAATAGGAGATATACATTTTTGTTACGTCTGGAGCCCCAAGGTACACATCTGGCTGTTGATAAACAAGTGGTGTTAGTGTTGTTGAGAATATATTGTGTGTATGCACGTGTGCGTTCATGTGCGTGTGTGTGTGTGTGTGCATGCATGCGTGAAAATTCAAATGATCAAAAGATAGATCAGACAGGGTCCGTTCTCCTATTGGACGTGTGCACTGGCCAGTCATTTCACCACGAGCGACCATGAAGAAGAGGCTAAATTTGGAAGAGGCACTTGCTGCCATTTTGAGGTCCCCCAAAGCCACTGAAGAAAATATATCATCCTCTGATAGCCAGGATGCATTCACAGAGGAATTTTCTCCAGAGGAGGACCTTGGCAGCACCACTGAGGACGAAGAGGGAGAAGAGGAGGAAGAGCAAGTGGAGGAAGGGGAAGAGGAGGAAGAGGATGACAGCAACTGGAGATCTCGCTGGAGTTCCAAAAGTGGTAAAGTGATGTGGTCTCCCACTAATGAAAAAAGGCATCTATTTGTCCCTCCTCCAATCCTCTCCTCGGGGCCCACACATTTTGCTCTGGCAAGGATCAGCAGCCCTGAGAGCGCTTTTAACCTTTTGTTTTCAGAGGACATCATACAATTGATTTTGAAATTTACAAATATGCATGGAAGGCGTTCAGTGCCACAATGGAGAAATGTGGATCTTGAGGAGCTGCGTGCATTCCTGGGGCTGCTGATCCTAAGCGGCGTATACCGGTCCAGACATGAGTCCATAAAGAGCCTCTGGGATGAAAAAACGGGGGAGGGCCATATTTGCAGCCACAATGTCCCAAAAAAGGTTTTCCTCCATCAACCTCGCCATGAGATTTGATGATCGACTGTCCAAGCCAGAGCGACACAGGAGAGACAAGCTGGCTCCTGTGCGAGATCTGTGGACCCGATGGGCCACCCGCATCCCAAAAATGTATAACCCAGAGAGGGATGTATGTATTGATGAACAGCTTGTCCCTTTCAGGGGCCGCTGTTTGTTCAAACAATACATTCCCTCCAAACCCGCCAAAAACGGATTAAAAATCTGGGTGCTGAGTGACGTGCAGACCTTCTATGCATGGAGATTGGAGTTGTACACAGGGAGGTCTGCTGCATCAGCACCCAGAGAACGGAACCAGGGGATGCGGGTGGTCCTTCAGCTAACCGAAGATCTTAAAGGCCACACAGTGACTACAGACAATTTTTTTACATCTTTCCCCCTGGCTGCAGAGCTCCAAAAGAGGAAGATGGCTCTGGTCGGGACAGTGCGAAAAAATAAACCAGAGCTCCCCCAGCAGCTGCTCACCGTGAAGAAGAGACAGGTACTGTCCTCTTGCTTTGCATTCACCCGGGACTGGACAGCGGTGTCGCATGTACCGAAGATGGGGAAAAATGTGGTCCTCCTCAGTACAAAACACGGGGAGCCAGTAGTCCAGGAGTGTGGTAAGTTAAAGCCCAGATCATCCTGGACTACAACAAAGCCAAAGGAGCTGTGGACAACCTGGACCAGGTAAGCGCAACATATCAATTATTACCCAAGTTTTTTACTTATGTACATGTTAAGTAAATAAATTTTTATGTAGTAGTATTATTATGTAGCTATTATTGTGATTGTCTGATATAGCCATATACTATTTATTCAATTGTATTCCATATTTTTACTCTGGTTTATAGGATATGGTTGCCCCGAGGACCAGCCTGATTCTTCAGGCACAGAAGACGGAAAAAGAAGAAGAAGAAGAAGGGCCAGGGCCATCTAAAAGCCGCAAACAGTGCACTCTGTGCTTCCAGCGCAGACGTGTGTGGAGCCACTGTGCCAAATGTGGGGCCCATGTCTGCAAAATGCATCATAATGTCATCTGCACCGTTTGCCTTAAAATGTAAAAAAAAATATTTCAAAAAAAGAATAAAAAATGTTCAATGTCTAATTAAGTCTGAAGTTATTTAAAAAAATTTGATGCAGTGAAATTTAAAAAACATGACATTGTTATTGTACTTATATACATACTTATACTTACGTACTACTATCCTTATTTTCTGTTTGCTTCTTAAAAATTGTCCATTTTATGACAACTAAAATAAAAATATAAAAAACTTTATATCTATGGTTAGGTCTGACATTGCTAAAAAGAAATTAAAAAGATGTAAAAAAAAAAAATATTTATGTATGACATTGTTATAGCACTTTTAAGAGAGGTACACGTTTGGGCCCTAGCACTGTGAACGTAGCGAAAATTGAAGGTAGCCCTGAGGGTTAAACAAATGAAAGTGAAAATCCATGATGCAAGGAAAAAAGATGCAGAGTCTGTATATATTGAGATGTTATGTTAACGGGATAGATGCCTATAACCAAAATACATTTATCATTAAGTCTTGTTTTATATAAGTCTCTGTTTTATTCTCTATTCCATCTTCATACTGCATCTTATTTTCTCAAAGCTCTGCTGATGGGAAATAAGTATGTAGCCTCCAAAATGTCCCCATTGTTGTGCCATTTAAACCAGACTGGATGGATCATTAACCATAATGGCACCAGAATTCAGCAATGTAGCATTCTGCTCTCTGGCACATAGAGTGTACACATCAGTGCTGTCAGTCTACTTTATAAAAACAAAGTGTGTCACTTAATTTTTTTTAATTTATTTTCAAGAATTAAAAGGTATAATTGATTTCATGTCACAAGTGAGGGATCCTGCTTTTTAATTTATGATTTATGCAAATAAAATGAAGTGGAATATTTACTCAGATTGTATGTGACATATGGATCTGCTTTTATCATCTGAATGCAGCACAGAACCAACTGACAAAACAACACCACATTTACAACTCCAATTTCCAATATGCTGTGCTGGACATCGATCTTTCAATCGGAGCTGTGTGTCTCTCTGACCTCAGCTGAATCACAGAGGCTTGTGAGAACAGCAGGTACACAGGTGCTGATTGTAATATCAGTGGCCTACCAGGCAGACTGGCATCCATAAACAGGCCTATCCATCAGGCTGGTGTGCTGCCTTTGACACTTGTGTCAGAGGCAGACGAAGGGAATAAATGATGGAGAGAGGGGATCAATCAAAGGAAGGGAGGGGAGGCACCGGCCCCCTGAATGGCCCAGTCAAGCCCAGAGATGGAGCATGATGGAGGGTCTAGGCTCAGGTGCAAAGAGGGAGCGGAAGCTCTTTGTCTGGAGATGCTTGGTTAAGTGTGAGCCAGGTCTCAGCCACAGTGGCCTGTGGTTGTGTTAAGGTCCAAAGTCAGGTCATAAACAGGGGGCATGTTTATTTGTGGGGTATTTTGTGTGTGTGTGTGTGTGTGTGTGTGTGTGTGTGTGTGTGTGTGTGTGTGTGTGTGTGTGTGTGTGTGTGTGTGTGTGTGTGTGAGAGAGAGAGAGAGAGAGAGAGAGAGAGAGAGAGAAGGGAGAGCAACTGAAAGGGAGACATTAGTCATCATTAGAAGGTGGGATGAGACTGTGGGATCTAATGGTTATCTCTGTGATTACCAATGTGGCAATCGTCATTCCCTGACCTGTCCTACCTGGTTACCACTCACTGCCCAGATTCATCAGCCTGCTTTGCACAAGAGTCACAGTCTGTAAATGTCAAGGGCAAAGTGCCTCAAATAGTTGAACCAAAACTGAGAGTCAAATTAAAGAAACTGACATATTCTGTATATTTTCAACAGTTTCAGGTGAACAATCACTGATTACAAAACACTTTGGAATCTGAAGCATGCACCTCCGACATTTGATTTGATAGTAAGGTGAAGCCATCTGTCTATCCGAGCAAAGTTCAGACAATCACAGTAACAATGGTACAGCTTGCACTAAGTCTGAACCACTGCTGTTTGACCACAAACGCATTGCAGGGTGACACTTTAAGTAAAGTTGAAAAACCACAAATTAAACACTTGAATGTCTGTTAACAAATACAAGGGAATACAGTACATCTGAACTGCTGGTGACATAGTACCGTATTAGGAAGGATGAAAAAGAAAAAGCAAAAAACAAAAACAAAAATACATCTCGACCTCTGCCTGTACAAGTGCTTGTTCATACAGAGAAATACGGCCAAGTTCCAGATGTGAGATGATAAATATGAGTGTAACAGATGCTAAGGTCACATGCAAAAGTTATAGTCACTATCTCAAATTCTGCAAAGATTTTAAGTCCATTATTAATAAGTTGTCTTCCATCTTTCTTAAACACTCCACATTTGGCCAGAGGACTGCTGACCTCATCCCTGCAGAATGATTTAATCATCACTGACATAACCTCACTCATCAGCTCAGTTGTAGCGGTTGGGGTGTATGTATATTTTGAGTGAGATAGATTTAGAGATAAAGAACAGAACTGTAAACTGGGAAACAGAAATATAGTTCAGGAAGCTTGAAACCTGGATTTGGCTTTATCTCTTGTAATTGGCTGGAATCAGTTTAAATTGTTTGCATATGACTCTAATGTTGAACTTCTCCCAAAGCCCAGGTTGTGACTTCACACACATGAGGTAAAAGGAGAGGAAGAGTATGATAATAATTGGTTTTCCTGATGAGTGGATGAGCCAAAGTGGGCCGTAGGGGGAATGATGCCTGAGATTACACTCACCCTGGAAATTGAGAACAGGAAGACAGGGAAAATCCATGAGGAACACATGACAGCACTGATGTTAACAAGTCTGTCTCTGATAAGGTGCTGTAATTACTGTACCTGGAAATCAAAGATGGGCAAAGAGTGAAAAGAAGAGGAAAGAAGGTCATCCTAACCCATCACTCTACTAGTTGCTGTGGTGAGGCTGAGCGATTTATTGACCATCTCGGGATGCACTCTGTCAGAGTGAACGAATAGCATGAAGGAGAGACGGAGGGAGGGGTCTAAGACGGGACGGGGGCCAATATGAATGAGTGAGAGTGAGGGGATCTGTTTCCTTGGGCTCATTGATAATGACATACCTGCTTGGGCTGTCCGTTAGTCCTATAGCACACACTACTTAGGCTCTAACTGGAAAATCAATAGGCTCCTCTCTCAGAGACCTCTGGCAGCCATGGCTCTTTGTGATTGGCAGCTACAGCCGAAGGTCGTCCCTGGCGACCATGAAGGTTTGGCGGAGCGAGCAACAGCAGTAGCGGGAGGGGGTTGTGGTCCCGGCACTCTGACACTTTAGGGAGAGCTTAACGATATGGGACTGGCTGCTACACAACACCAGGGTGACCATCCATTCAGCCACTCCAACTAACCCTGGGCAGCCGTCACCACCCCACTAATTAGAGTTACCAATGTCTTCTCTGTGGGGGTTTCATCACTGCATAGTTCAAGTCTGGACAATGACCTTTAGGATGAATTTACTGCTAGTCTTAAATAACAAATTACATTTATAATCAGGTATTAGCAAGAAATCCTTTTTGGAACCCACTCTTGAGATGCAGGAAAAGTTGTGCCATGCTGTGTTGTGTTTTTTGTAACTAAAGATATATATTTTTTAATCTGTGTTTGCATATAAACACACAGGAGAAACCATAAGAGGCACATATAACATGCCACCTAAAGTGAGGTGTCCTGACCTTCAGCCATGAGAGTTTAGATGGATAATACCCATACATGGCCTTAAGTATAAACCAGAAATCCACCCACCAGTCTCTTAGAACCGGACAAAAGTAAAGTGAGAAATGCACACAATAATATCACAGTGCAGCATTTAGCGGAAACTGCACATATTTCAGTATACAAGCCGTTTCAGATTTCAAATGCTACTTAAAAATACAAAGGTTGTAAAGAGACGAGTATAAATAATGTATAATTAATTTTACCATGTCACTTTTTGGTTTTTAGTCTGTTGGTGCACTATTTTTGTCTTAAGTAAGCATTTTCATTACTGTTCTGTAGTAGATTGTTTCCATCAAAACAGCATTTTATGTATTTTATGTACACATTAATGAGCTTTCCAGTGTGACACACAGCATACTAAACTCCCAAATAGAATGGACAAATCATTCACAGTCAGGACAGTGAGATATTCTCCACTCAGATTGCAATAGAGCACTAAGGCAGGCTTACAAATATCCTCCAATCAGGTTTTTCAGAGATATTTCCCTTCAACCAATAGGCTGGGGACAGAACAAATTTCACTTCCTCGTACATGCAATATTAGCAGTCTCCAGGAGTGGCTCTGCAACAAAAACTCCCCATGCAATATTGATGGCTTGTGTCTAAACACGGAGAGGGCGCTGCTAAACACACACATACACTGTAGGCAAACACACATCTGCTCTGTGACTTCATCGGTTTTGCTATCTGCCGAGCAGATGCAGGGGCCTGCCGGGCAATTAGTTGCCTGCGATGATTTTCTTTGAGCCCTCAGAGGAGCAGAGCAGCTGGGTCCATCCGGATTTGGGAGACAGCGACAAAATGTGTGAACAAGACCTTCAAAAATGTACTCTCTGTGTCCGGATGTTAGTCTATGTACACATCTGTCTGTCAGCGTGTGTGTGCCTCCATCATGTTTTCTTACCATTTATTGTGTGTAATACTGGTAATTTAGATCTAGGACTCAGCATGTAAATAAACCAAATAGATCAAAATAAATAATCTAGGATAACGTTACACAACAGCATAAAAGACTAATTATGCTGTAAAATGTTTATCCACTAAATATGACTAACGTTTTTAAGTAAAGTCCACACAATCTGGAAAGCAAGTAGAGGTAGAAAAACAGCAAAGCTGTGAAAACAGAACAGGCAAACCAAGCAAGGGGGAGAGAGAAAAAGCAAAGGAGAGAGGTTACTCATCAGCTGGCAGAGATTTGCACAGCCATGGACACTTCTGTGCTCATGAGGGGATCGCTGTGGAGTCACACAGGCTTAGATCAAAGAGCTCTCTGACAGGCTCCTGATCTTTTCTCCAGTCAATATAAACCAGGGGGAAACTTTTCAGGGACCACAGATAATTCTTTATGTTTGCAGGAGATACACAGAACAATGGATGAGTGAGTGAGTGGCGAAGAGGCACTGAAATAATAGAACAGCGTCCACAAAAACTCAAAAACTTCACTAATCCAATAGTGTGCAGATGCTGTTTCTGTTTTGCGCCAGAAAACTGTGGAGTTAGCCACATATGCACACAAGGTAAATACTATACTCAGATATGGCTGACTCTTTCTACATCCGCTGCCAGAATAGATTTAATAAAATGCAATCCTGTGTAACCATCCATACTACACACTACATATTAACACTGTAATAAAAAATGATCACAGGTGCTCATGAACATGTGGTTTGATAAGTGGGCCAGCTCAAATACATAACGTCTTTATGAAAGTGTGACGTCGCACTGCAATATATTTCATTAAGCTAGAGCTAAGCATGTCCTTCATAATATTTGGACACTTGCTTTCTAAGTAGTGTCGATTAATCTCTCCAGGGCCGCCAGCTTGATAATAAACAGTCACAGTGAACTCAAACGGCCAGATATTTTTTCTCATTTATTTCATCTTTTCCTGAATCTCCAAGCCACATAAGGATACGGACTGCTAAGGGGAGAAATATGTTTTTTTTTATTATTATTTCTTTATAATAAATCACACTAACTGTTGTTTGTCTTGCTGCAGTTTTTCAGATACTCTAGGGAGAATATCCAAACGGACTTTTTGAGCGTTCATTTAGCAGCATGTGTGTTACAAAGCAAATGTCATGACACACCAGTAATGTTTTCCTGTTTTCTTGGTGAGGACGAGTTAATCTGACACTAAAACCCCTCCACTGAGACAACAGCTAATTTAATGATTCTAGATGGACAGACAAGTCCTGCTAAGCCACTACTGTGAATCATGTAATAAATTAAAATATAGCTAGTGTGATATTAAAGTTTAAATGCAGACCAAAAGTACTGTGCAGCTCATTATTATAGTGCTCTGGTACTTACAAGGCCTGTAAGTCTTTTTTTTCCCAAAGAAAACTAAATCATGAATTTTAGCCTACACTATTCTCCTCATCACCACTTGTGGAAAAAGGCTACATGATGAAATCCAGAAAGATGTGGCAACTATGAAAAAAGGGGGAGGACTCATTAATCTTTGCCTTTTCTGAAATGTTTGTGGCTTATGCATAGTTGGCTACTACATATCAGCAACCGGGTCTGCTGGAAATCATTACTGAATCAATATTCCTGAATTGTTTTGTAAGTAGGGTCAAAGTTTAATGTGTGGTCATACATGTTTGTTTTCCTGTGCATTTTGACATAAAACCTAGAAACCACGTTGTGGTTCTATTTGAAACTCTTTAAAACGAAGTTAAACAACTCGAGGAAAAAAACACACGATATTAGTGCAGCCAGCTACAGCAGGACTCACTGTCCCGAACAACATTCATTCTGAATACATTATTGATATGCAAATAGTTACAGATAAATACACTCTGTGTTAGTGCTGGAATTTATTTTCTGACAATGATTAGTCATTATTTAATTGCGAGGAAACGACATATAAAACAAATACATACATTTTTGGGTCAATACTTTTAAACAGAATTTATGTAAAATAAAAATAGATTAGAGAGCCACGCGTTTTTTTTTTGTTTTTTTTTTTTAAATCAGTTTTACAGCTGAGGTCTCATCGCGACATCGTTGGTAGCGGAGACGCGTGATAGGACTGCCACAAGACTTTCACGGCAGGATATTATTATTCCACTATACTTCCATATCTAAATATGCCTCACACCCCTCGTCTGTAGGAGGATGTAATCTATTCTTTTCTTTCTCCAACATTAAGTCTGGGTGACAACAGGACTTCAATTACAAGCTCCCAAAGACCCCCAGCTTAAATTATTCAGTATGGACAAGCTTCATGGCGATAAACCCACGGGCAAATTAACGGGTGTGTGTATGTGTGTGTCTGTGTGTGTGTGTGTGTGTGACAGAGAGAGAGGGAGGAAAGCGCAGTCGTCCGTCAGTTATGTGACTCAATGAAAAGTATTGACTGTGTAAATAACACCAAAATATTCAATTAAATTGAAATCGATTGATTATAGTTAAAGGACTTATCAGGTGTATCAATCTGTAAGATCAGTTCAGTTTATAGTTCAGGCTGATCTGATCTTCTGCCGCCAAAAGCTGCAGGTGCATTCCCCATTTTTAAGCGCGTATTAACCAAGTCAATATTCAACGCATTAAATATTTATATTGAACAAAAGTCAGGCGCCGGAACACGTTGCATGACTCAGAATAAATGGAAATGAGAACAAGAGTAAATACACCGCAATGTTTTTTTTTATTTTAAAAATATGCCCAGCTGACCGTACCTTGTGTTTGATGTCTAATCCGAAAAGTACAGATTAGCAAATGTAGTTTTATAATAAAAGTAGGACGTGCTGCACAAAACGGAGGTTAATATGAATAAAAAAAATCGAAATGCAGACCCAGTCATGCCGAAATAAAACAAAACGAATTCGTATTAAAACTGAAGCATTGCCATTTAAAACAGGAAGAGTCAGAGACTCATCGGCGCTCTAAAGTTTAAGACTTAAAAACACAATCCTCAAGTCGCACCATGCGCGCAAAGAGCTGCGCTCGGCTTGAAAAAAAAGAAGCTTTCTCTGCTGGCTCACTTGGTGCATCCCGGCATTTGCCCACATGAACCTAAAGGTCTGTGTTTCTGTGTGTGGAGTTGGGAGCAGCGGACAGCACCGTGCGCTCAGACGCAGCTGAGGCGCACTGGAGCTCTCCTGCAGGACGGGGTTGCCTCTGGACGCTCTGATTGGCTGCCTGCACTGACAGCTCTGCACATGATTGCAGGAAGAGAAGCCCGACCCCTTTCACTCTTCTAAAGGAACCATTCATAAACTACACAAATCCAGCTCAAAGCTGAGTGTGGACGAAAAGTGAGCGGGGCCACGGAGGAGAGAATAACAGCGAGAAGAGATGATTGGTCACAGACGGTGTTTTAGCCTTTAGCGCCTATACACTCCAGGACACGGACGGTAACCCAGAACCTGAATATGAATCCTCTTTGCCGTGCTGGAAGCGCTCATGACTTGGACTGATATTTAGCACGCTATTACGTTGCATCCCTATCCGTTTCCTCCTCCTCACACTGACGTCCATCCGCTGCAACAGCAAAAAAAAGAGAAAGAAAAAAAACTTTGATTACACATTTTTCCTGCACGGGGAAGCATTTGCCTCTGGCTTTACCGGTAAGCATTGGATCCGTCAACTTACTGCGACTCTCCGGTGTACAGCCCGGACCTCTGCCCAAACATGATTGCGACGCAGGCAAAGCTGGTTTACCAGCTCAACAAATACTACAACGAGAGATGCCAATCTCGCAAAGCGGCCATTGCGAAGACTATAAGGGAGGTTTGTAAAGTGGTGTCGGATGTCTTGAAGGAGGTGGAAGTGCAGGAGCCCCGGTTTATCAGCTCCCTCAGTGAGATAGATGCGCGCTATGAAGGGATGGAGGTCATCTCCCCCAATGAGTTCGAGGTGGTGCTCTACCTCAACCAAATGGGGGTCTTCAACTTTGTGGATGACGGCTCTTTACCTGGCTGCGCGGTGCTGAAGCTGAGTGATGGCCGTAAAAGGAGCATGTCGCTCTGGGTCGAGTTCATCACCGCCTCCGGCTACCTATCAGCCAGAAAGATCCGCTCAAGGTTTCAGACTCTGGTGGCACAGGCCGTGGATAAGTGCAGCTACCGCGACGTGGTAAAGATGGTAGCTGACACCAGCGAGGTCAAGCTACGGATCAGGGAGAGGTATGTGGTCCAGATCACACCCGCCTTCAAGTGCACTGGGATTTGGCCTAGAAGTGCAGCTCAGTGGCCCATGCCCCACATCCCCTGGCCCGGTCCTAACCGGGTAGCAGAAGTGAAAGCGGAGGGGTTTAACCTTCTTTCCAAAGAGTGCTACTCGTTAATGGGGAAGCAGAGCTCTGCAGAGAGCGATGCCTGGGTCCTGCAGTTCAGCGAGGCCGAGAACAGGCTGCTAATGGGCGGCTGCAGGAAGAAGTGTCTGTCCGTCCTGAAGACTCTGAGGGACCGTCACCTGGAGCTCCCGGGGCAGCCGCTCAACAACTACCACATGAAGACCCTGCTGCTGTACGAGTGCGAGAAACACCCGAGAGAGACCGACTGGGACGAGTCTTGCCTCGGAGACCGGCTGAATGGTATCCTGCTGCAACTCATATCCTGTCTGCAGTGCCGTAGATGTCCCCATTACTTCTTGCCAAACTTGGACTTGTTTCAGGGAAAGCCTCACTCAGCCCTGGAGGCGGCTGCTAAGCAGACTTGGAGACTAGCGAGGGAAATCCTCACCAATGCTAAAAGTTTGGACAAATTATAAACTGACTACCCATTCTGCGTAAAGAGACATTTTTGGGATAAAACTTAAAAGACTATTCTCCAACCGAGTCTCCAAGAAATGTGAAGAAAAACATCACCAAAAAAATAATGCAGCAAACAAACAACAAAAACCCCTTTTAAAAGAAAAAACATGGAGCATTTGGGCCACTGCCAAGCGAGAGTGAAGGTACATTTTCAAATAAATGTAAGAACATTTTAGTTGTCTTCTTTAAATGTTTTCACAAAGTGAAGAAACTTTTATTTAAATATATGCACAAAATCGTTAAGTGAAAGAATTAAATGTAGCGTGCCAAGTTCATTTTTTTCATTATGTGACTTTAAAAAAAAGAAATGTTAATAAAATGTTGCAAATTAAATAACTTGGCCGTGTGTTTTGACGTGTTTTGACAGCTAAGACGACAGCTAAACCTTTTAAATTGTTATTGCTGGATCATCAAATTGCACAACAACAAATAATGCTGTAAATATTTAAGAGGAAAAAAGATTCTGTAAATTCAAAAAAGAAAAGGAGTGCAGAAGGCCATAAGTTATTTTTACAGTGCATCACAGGCTTAAAAGGATTTCCAAATGAATGTAAATCACCAGAGCCCTGTTAATGCACAGGCCTGGGAGCATCTCTCCTCTCTGTGTTAGAAGCAGCACAAGCACAGGGCCTCAGAAGCTTAACCTGATTAATGCACTGATCCCAGAAAATTCAACATGTGACATATCTGTCATCAACGCTGTTTTAACACATTCAGATGTATGCATTGAGCTAAATGTGGATTTCGTGGAAAATTATTATTATTTTAAATGCTCAATAATTTCACAGAGTGCACCCAGAACAAACACAACCACCTGTAGCTCAGACTGCTGAGCTGTTTATAGATATTTGTGCTCCTTTTTTACTGATTATTTTTGACCAGAGCACAAAACTTAGTGTGATTTAAATTTTTATAATTTTGTGAAAAGTAAAATACTAATGTTGCAGATTTAAAAATGTTGACCAGAAGCTTCTTACATTTAGACATATATATATATATATATATTTAAAAACTATAAATCCCAATGATATTAAAAAATGCAATAAAGAGCATTTCCTTCTTGCAGTTTAAACAGGTCATAATATAATATTGACTGAAAAGTCTAAAATGTTCAGACAAACTTGAGACCTTACAAATACCATTTTTGCGCAATTATGAAAATAACGCACCAACTACTGGCTACAATAACAATAACAGGGTTTATTCTAACCCCAGCATGTCTTGTATAACAATAGAACCCTGATCAATGGTCAATAGGGCCACAGTGAGTCTCTTACCTTCGGATCGATGGCCTTGAAGCCGGGTTCCTCTTCATCCACTTCGAAGTAGAGCTCGGAGGCGGTGATGGACAGGGTGCCTTTCGCAACCACAGACGGAGCCACTAGCTGAGCGCTGGTGCTCAGGTTTACTGGGCCTGGAGGACAGACATGACAGCTGCCGGTCAGAGAACATGCAGGGCCTCCTCCTCTGCACTGCGCCTATTCCTCTTGTTTTCCAAAAGTCGAAGCGGTAAAGAAACAATTCAACAACTGACATGATGGCTGCCTGCTTATAAACACACCGAGGGCCCTGGACGTGTTTTCATTCAGAAGTTGCGGAGCGGCACAGAGAAGCACCCAGAACTGAATGTTAATGTTGTCACATTTTAGCGAGGGGCTTCAGATATGAATAATTATATTCATAAAAATGCAACAATGCATTAAAGCTGTAGTGTTATAAAACGCTGCATGCTTCGGCTACATTAAACTTTGTCCACGTGTCCTCCTGTAATTACAAATCTGCAATTAATCGATAAGTTCAATATAAGCCAAACCTACGTGGCTTCCGTTTAAACTGATATACTACAGGCCAAAGAAACCTGAACCTCACTAAAGTCATTACATGAATGTACTTTGAGGGATAATTGTCAAAACTGACTGTCCGTCAGAATCCATTGATTGCGGCCTTTTTGGAGAAGCTGCGTTTCATCTCTCATCAATCTTAATTTATGCCAATATGACAATGAGAGCCCGGCTCAGGGGAGCTGAGGGTGGAAGCTCTGCCCGGCTCTGCGCATATGAGGCATTGTATTTGCAGATGTGCGCTGTGGAGCTGCGGCACTGATTTCCCTGAGCGCCCTCACACTGCTGCAGACGGATGGAATAAACAGATACACACTCTCGAACCCCGTGAGTACTGACATGTTATCCGTGGGTTGAAATAACATTTTTTTTGTTCCATTCACTCGAAGACATTCAATTACACCTGGAGCAGACAGCTGCTTAAGAGGAGAAGCCGAGGCTCTCCCGACAACTTCAACGTAATTCTCGCCATATATATTTCACTTTATTAGACAGGAGTCAGGGTTTAATCCCATTGTCAAACAGTTGCATTATTTTAATAGCACTCGGAGCCCCATTATTGCAGCTTAGTCTGCTGGGCGCTGTCACTACAGTGCGGATTACCCTGCAATCCAATTAGCGGAGAATATGATATTTAATTATCATTTAAATAATTACAAGAGGCACTGGCTACACCTTGAATCTAGTCTGAATTAGACTGGCCCATGGAGGAAGAGTATTCTCAGATAAAGGGCTTTTCTTAAATCAGATAATAACCCATTTCACTGTAAGCAGTATCCTGGGATAAACTCTGCTACTGCTGCATAAAAAAATGTTTAGAGAGTTGCTACTCAGGCCTGTGTGTCTGTTTGTGAAGCAGACCTCCAGCGACTAAGAGAGAAACTTAAGATACTGTTCCCGCACTAGCGTTCTATAATGGGGAAATAATGTCAGTCTGAGGTGTTTTCTTTGTTCATAAGAAGTCAACATTTTAAATGAAAAAAAGACAGGGATGTGACAACAAAATAAAACAAAAACTTCACATTAGAAAAATCAGCCAATACCTTCCATTGATAATAAGGTAGCAGTGTATGGCCCAGAATTCAGTGCAGCAACACAATTCAAGCATGTGTGTAGGTAAATTAGACATATTAGACTCTTTATTTGGTCTTGGATAGAACGGCAGGATAGAGAAGGAGGAAAACAACTGAGAGGCAGGATGAGAGGTGAGGAAGATGAGGTGCTTTTGTTACCTGTTACATTCTCTAGGTCCTTCTCCTCTAAGGATGAGAGAGTGTCATCGTCTCCGTCGAGTGATGTCTCACTCTCCGAGTTTTGATTTCCCAGAGCCTGGCTCCTGATGGACTGCTTTCCTTTGAGGATATCCTCCTCCGATGCTAGAGGAAGAGAGACAGGGGCCTTTTTATTTTACATATTAAATACATTGCAATTACACAAATATATATTTTATTTCATATTATAGACAGATCACATGAAGATTTTTTTATTTTTTTTTTTACAAATTAGAAGCTGATGCTGACATCTGTCATAAAAAATGTTACAACAATAAGTAACTATTAAAAACAATAAAATATGATAAAAGGGCAAGTAATGTATAATTCACAACACACAATGATAAAAAAGGGGATTCCACTCTAAAATGAGCTACTGTATAAGCACTAATTGAGCTTACCATGGCACTAGTAAACAGAACATTAACATTTATAATTAGAAACAATCCAACTAAGCTTTTTTCATTTTCAGAGGTGCATTAATTCTCATGAATGTACATCCAGTTTGATCTTTTTAAAAATAAATATTAATTTATTTTTTAGCACAGTGTGTTTACCCTCCAATAAATGTATTTTAAACACCGATCAGCTTTGATTTGAATAGTTAAGAGCAAAATTAACATTTTCATGCAAACTGAAACAAAAAGTGACAAAAGCCCAACATGCATGTTGCCCTTTAAACATACATCATAGCAAACAACACGATCACCAAAGATTATCCAAACACATTCAAACAAAACAAGGGTCTTCCACTGCCTATATAGATTTCAACTCAACATGACTTGAGGTTGTAAAATGGGTTATTTAAGAAAAATGGTAATCTGCAAACATTTACAGAGCCATGTATTTTCCAGCCGTGCATGGAAAAGATCCACAGACACAAAGTCCCCGATACAGAGACCGTTCCCCTGTTTGTAAACAGAGCTGGCAATGCAGTGAGAGCTTTCAGGGCTTCTGTGCACATCTCCGTGTTCAAATGCTGCATTCTGGTAAGAGTAACACTGTTTCATCACCTGAGACCGAGGTGGGGGGGATCAATAGTACTTCCTAAAAACATGAACAGCCGTGCCAGCTACACACTTTGAAACTAGCTAGAAGAGCAAGGCTAAAAAATCTCTTGTCATGGAAAATATGCAGCGCACTGATATTTAGAATGGCCTTCCTGTAATTAAGCCTCCCTGGAGGATTCTTTAGTTAGCAGCACTGAAATTACTACCAGCTCCCCTAATACGTACCACATGCCATTGTATTCGCACCAAGCAAGTGGACAGGGGACTTGTCAGATGAGCTTAAAAACAGAGATGCATTTGAACTTCTAAGCACTGCATGCTCAGCAAGTCTCATATGAAGATAGTTCTAATGTGCAGCATCAGGCCTTACACAGTCTGATGCAACTCCAGTCCTCGTTCCACACCAGTTATTAATAGCTCATCTG
The DNA here is from genome assembly GCF_900634625.1 of Parambassis ranga. NCBI lineage: Eukaryota > Metazoa > Chordata > Actinopteri > Ambassidae > Parambassis > Parambassis ranga. Next base: position 15,307,507 of record NC_041022.1, on the reverse strand, counting down.
CAAAATTTACGCTGAAGTAACTGAACAAAAACAATGACCAGTCAGCATATTGTTTGGCTGTGCCTGATACAGTGGCACAAAAAAGCTATTCTGAGTAAAGTTATGTCACGTATCACCAGATACATAAAAGAAATGTGAACATAAGTCACATGCTAAATTCTCAGCCTTCCTTTTCCTAAAGTAGCTACTGTTTATTTTTTTAGTTTTTTTAATTTGACAGCCCTGAGGTTTTGGTGTTGTCGTACATGGGTGTGTGTGTGTGTGAGTGTGTGTATGTGTGTGTACGGCTAAGGAAACAGGCTAACTCATGAAACTGTAGTTCAGCTATAGTGTAGCTAGAATTCAACTAATACTGCAATATTTTGGTTTTTGTAGGAGGAGGTTTTAAAAGTGTGTCATCCTGAAATATTAAATTAATCATATATTTCTTTAAAAATGTAAAAATACAAGCAGTAACAGCCCCACCAATTATTAACCAATTACCTCTATGGGAAAACACTACTAAGATCTTAAGATTTAAATTCATGGCTACCACAGAATTTGTTCAAATTACAGCATAAACTAAAAAAAAACACACTGATAAAAACAAAAAGCATGAGTCCGACATCCTCATCACTCATGACACGAGGAGCCCAACAGGTTCTACTTTTTAAAGTCCCCCCAGCCCTTTTCCCCCAACTGAAAGGTTCAACTACCTGCTTATACAACTCAAGGCATGTATGGTCACAGCAATTAAATTGTCAAAATTAACAAATTTGTTTTTAACGGGACCGTAGCCAGGAGTGTGGTCATGAGGCGAGTATTGATTACCAGAACAGAGACATTAGTCTTCAGGTATTTACTCTGCCACCTCTGGTACACGGGCCCAGGACCAGACCAAATCAATCCCCAGAAAAGATGGTTCTTTCCAGCCATAAATACATAACAGCCTACTCAAGCCTACTGGCAGACACACACGCTCCTGTGGAAATCATCTTGGCGCAGTATGAATGATAACGGTTGTCTATATCTTTAACACAGAAATGCACATTTCTCTCCATGTTTTAAGAAACAGTGTATTTCATTAAACACTGTAAGATTGTGTCACGGACTAAAGATGTTTTTTGTCCAATGTTTCTAATTTTATGATCAAGCGTGAGATTTGAAAAGCACTGCCACAAGTAGCTAGCAAATAAGGGTAAATTCGGGCTTGATCTTATACTAAATATTTTCTTAGGGAGTGAGACTGCATTTTCCCCTCTGCATCTGATGAATATAATTACAGCCAGATATGACCTTTGTGCTCTGCTTGAAAACTCAGCCCTGCATTCTCATCTTGAGCTGCACTTCCGTAACAAATGTCGGGTCGACTAAAACAAGACGAAAGGTTACATCAGAAAATGGATGCCGTCAGGCTTCAATGTCAAAGAGTTATTTTAATGATATATTCCCATAGTTCGAGCAGGCAGCACACTCTCATGAGGTAGCATACCCTTGCCACTACTGGCCCTTGGCTATTTTTACACAGACTTGACTTTGAAACCAAATGTTGTTTGCAGGAATTTGTCTTCGATGATGAATATACATATGCAGCATATCAGCTAAAATAGTTTGGAACAAAACGGACCAAAATATCAGGCAACTCATTCAATGCATTTTCCTTGGCTAAAAAAAAAAGCAACGGCAGCGCAGAAGTGAGCCGTTTGTTCTCTGTCATGAGCTAGCTGAAGGGAAAACATGGAGGAATTAAGTAAAATTCAGAGGTTCTCTGCAGACGTACAGTGACCACCTGGACTGTAGGCTCACTCTCCAGCTGGCTTCACACTGCAGCCATTACTGCAGAGCAGAAGTCTCCCAGGAACCTGAGATCCTAAACACTTATTGCTTTTAGATCATATTCTTATTGACTCCTGTCACACCTGCAATTTGTCTCTGAGAATGATGTCATGGTCAGTGAGTTTTGCAGGTGAAACGCTGAGGATATATTTGGTACAGTTTTTTGGAAAGAGGGGTGGATTGTGATGCCTAATGCAGGCCCAGCATGACAATAATTGCAAACCCTGTTGCACGCTTGTTATTTGCAGCAATGAGGGATCAGATGCACTTAAGAAGAGAAATGCGACTCCTGGTGTTAATGCAGGGGCATGTGTCATTTAGATATAATGTGTGCTGGGAATGTTACATTTTATTACAAATCTGCAATAAATACATAAATGGTGACCTCATCTAGTACTAAGAGAAACAGAAATAATGATCATATGATGATAGTTTTTAAGTTGGTACCTCAAGTATAACCTTTTTTGACTACACCTCTGATCGAGCAAATCATCAAGGAAAAAAACCCCAAATAATCCATTGGTCAGAGAAGAGACAAAAACAGAGGAGGAAGTGTGAATATTACTTACCACTAATATCAGCCACTGTTGTGCAGTCAAGAAAAAAGAATAAATAAGCTTTAATATTTCAAGTTATCCATAGCTGTTTTCTAACACTCCTATAAATTCATCTTTGCATAATGGGAGGCAGAGTATGAAATTACCTGTGTGAAATCCAAATGCTATTTTACTGTGTGTTGTGGCACAATAAATCTTTTATTGCAATGGGAGGACTAATTTTTATTGCCTTGTACCTGGTGCTACCACCAAGTGAGTGAGAAAGGGCGTGCAAGCACCGTCAGGCTGGGGATGAGCAGATGTGGCGAATGGCGGACTCACCGTGTTCGGCCGCAGCTTTGAGCGTAGCTTCTGAGTGAGTGGATCCGAAGGGGTTCCTGATGAAGCGACGCCGCCGCCTTAAATCGTCCTCCCAGTAGTCCAGGCGCCAGAACTCCCTCGGCCGGCTGCAACGAGACAGAGGTAGCACATGTGTTAGCAATTACCAGCCAGCATGGTATAGCGGCCCAGCATTAGCACACGGTTTCGAGCACGCACACATAAAGCCAGCATTGTGTTTGGAGTTCAGAATCAGTCTTTTTTTACTCATACACAAGTCGAGACCTCAAATCATTGTATCCCTGTTCTTGGCAATTACATTATCTCCACTTCAGAGGCAAAGGTGTCCCCCACCCCCACTCCCCACTCTCGCAGAGAAGGTGAAAGTTAAGCACCAGCACAGTTGAAGGAGCAAATGACAGCGTGATCATTTTCCACACACTTCTGTGGCACGTGCTTCCATTCGAGGCTCATTTCAAGCCCAGCAGGATGCCTCTTGTCAGGACTCATGGCCAGCAGGATAAGGAGAAGGCCATTACAAACACAGAGGAGGGGGTGGATAGCATTACCAATATTAATCAATGTCTATAGCCTCCATTTTTCTGTTGAATTCCGTTTTAAATCCGTTTTAACCAGAGGAGCTAGTAAATCATTCTGCTCTCAAGGAACAGAAAGTGTTAACTTTTAATGAGTCACTGCTACGGATGGTTTCTGTGCTAATGAAAAGGCTTTTATATTAAAGCTATTTTAATTAAAATACAATGTATTCATACATAGCTTGAAGGCACAACAAAGGATATAAAAATAGTTTTTGTGTCTCTCCAGTTGTTTTGTTATCCAAACTTTCCCACTGCTCATTTGTTACTTAGGCAGCATGAGAATCCACTTCTTTAAATGTAAAAACATGTGTTAGTGATTAACAGCTCAGGTAGGGAGGAAAAACAACAAGAGTCTTCAGAGAGACTTGAGACTGTCTGAATTAAGTCAAAAAGTCTTTTTACTCGATCTCATGAGAAAAACATCTTTTTAGGAAATAAGGAAATCCTCCTCCAGGATTGGCTCGATGGTGGAATGGTGTTTGGTTTAGATGCCGCTATGTTCCTTGAACCTGCTGCAGCCGTACACTGCGGTTAGTGAAATACTGTAAATGTTTTCCATTCCACTGAGCAACAGAAAGCCAAAATGTTATTGATTAGCAGGATCCACGCTCTCATCACTCCTCATTTCTGGATTAATCTTTAATTGTATGAATCCATTAAAATAAGGCAATAATGTCACCAATTGTAAAAATAAGGGAGTATAAACATTTTAAAAATGACATTTAAAAAACGACCAGCTTTATAAAAAAAAAAAAAGCTGCAGTTGTAAGACACAGTTTATGGTTTCAGTGGCATAGGCTATGACGGGAGAACCCCAGTATACTTTATGTGATCTACTCTTGAGCGCTGCTCTGGCCGGGGGCTCCTCACAAATCTTCAGTCCAACACCAATGATCACACAGGGGCCCCTAAAAGGGAAAGGAGCTTTACGCAAGAAAATAAATACAATTTCCAAGCGGGTCCTTTAAAACTCTGTATGCCTAGCCTAATGAAAACCATTGATTACTTGATTTATCTGGACAAAAAAAGGAGCTAAGTGCGGAGTGGTTATTTTAGTATAGAGAGAGAGATGGAAAAAATGAATATAAATATTTAGTTCTCAGAGCCAGGAAATGGAAGATGTGTGTGGATGCAAGTTGGAAAAACACAAGGGACACAGATCTGCACTGGGCCAGATTTCTCACCAGTGACAAAGACCGTGCTCCATGCTTGCATGTGATAGTCTTAGAACGCAAATGGCCACTTCATCATCCTGCCTGCAATGGTATTCATCTATGAAAATAATTATCAAGGTTGTGCACGCCGCACACCTCAGAATGCGGATGCACTTGTCTCTCATCTCATGGAAGGTGGGGATGTGTCCCACTTACACAATGCACATTAATCCATCAGGAGGGGAACCATTGCCTAAAGTAATTAGTTAGGGCAAAAAACTGAAAGGGGGGGTTCTGCCAGTCATATTCATCCTGCCCACCGTGAACAGGCGACAGTAAAGGTCCTAATGACGGGGTGCTGGAAGAGGTGGACAGACGATGAAAGATACCTCGTCATCAATCCCTGATGAGAGTACCGCCATAACAAGAATGGGAACGTACAGCACTATGCAACCCCCATACCACACACTCAGTGTGTTTCCACAATGATAATAAATTATTCAGAGCCCATCCATTCTCCGAGGGCATCCTTGGCAGAATTTACTGAAGCACCATTCTTCAAAATAACAACAATTAAAATAACAAAAGGCCAGCGTTGTGCTGTGGCTCACGCCAACCACTTGTGTAATTAGTAATTAGTTCGGTCATAAAAGGTGTCTGGAAGGGCTGCTCGTTAAGTGACTGCTGATCAAAGACACTGCAGAAGCGTATGAGATTTTCAATGCAACACTTACATATTCCTCAGTGTTTGTGAGGCTCTGTGTTGAAGATAAAATGTCGACCCATACAAAGCTTTTCTAATGCAGACCACATTGGCTACTGATGAAACACGGTCCGGAAGAGTTTTATGTGAGGCAGTAAATAGTAATTACAGTTTTTCCCCCCTTTTTTAAACATCTTTTGGATACTCTTCAGGAGTCTGGAGCTGTAAATTTGAGAAAGTTTACCAACAGAGAGGGATGAATAGGGGGAACATGAGTTTCTCCTTTTATGTGGCCCTGATGCTCTTTCCCCTCACTAATCAGTTAACAAAACAGTTATGCCTTCAATTTAATAAACTCAACACAAACCATCAACGCTGCTGCAAGGAGATATTTTACTAGTGGGCTCTTTTAAGATTTTAATTGACTACTAAATCCTCCATTTACATCAAAACAAAGCAGGCGTCCAAATAGATCTGGCAAGGTGAGGTGGTTTCACTGAGGAGTATAAAAAAGTATAAAAAGGTGGTTCAGGATTAATGAAATGCTTATTTGGAATCAACAGCATTTAGAAAAAGAGGAAAGTCAGGTAAGCCACAGTAACTATGTCCTTAAAATAAACTTTGCAGACACATAAGCAAGCAAGAAGCACAGTTATGTTAGCAGTGCCTCGGGATGTGACAGCTGATGACTGGAATTGTGTGTTTTTACTTAATAAAAAAAATAATAATGGCTACACCGGCCTGTGGCACAAAACACATCACTTTCTGAGTTCAGGTCTGACATTTGTGACATGCCTGCATTTTCTATTCCATTAACCTCAGAACAAACACCCACTTTTAGAGGGGATGGGGCAGGATAAGTCACACAGGACTTAGAAGTTTGATTTTATTTTTAGAGTTGTTTGATCAGAAAAGAAGCTGTTTTGAAGTTGCAGAGGTTGTAAGAACTGCCCCTACAATGGCTTTAAAAAGTCAGAAACCTCATGTTTTCTGAGGGTTTATTGTGAAAATGTAGAAATGACAAATTTGCAGCCAACACAGAGTCAATGACACTGAGCCGCTATTAATATTGTATGTTTTTGTGTTTTTTTTCTTTATATTGTTGCATTACCTATTACAAGATCCATACACCAATCCAATTTTCCAAATAGAGAAGTTAAGGCTTCTATCTAATTACAAAAACTGAATCCTAATCAAAGACACACTATTAATCATCATATATTACTGGGTTTAGTGGGTTTTTTAGTTGTGTATGAGGCTTGAAATTGCTCATTATCATCAAATGAGCAGTTTAAAACATGTTAATAGATTCTGTCTGCAGGTCCTGAAAGTTTGATAGCAGTGCTATTTCAATGGCACTATTGTTCATTTGCTGACAAGGACAAATGAAGGCCATCCATCAAGAACAATTCGGTCAGGATGATCTAGAGTCAGATGCATCATGGATTTCTCTCCATGTTTTCAGCCTTTTACAAGAGTATTTTTATTTTTAATAGAAATCAATATTAAAAAACAAGAATTTATATTACTTATTGATACATCAGAATGTTGCATTTGATTGTAAGCATTTTGAAAGAGCAAGGGTTTACTCCAGATAAATACTGAGGTAAAAGAATATTTTTGTTTGCCTTCAAAACATCTGACAGTATGCAAATGATAACATGCCCTTTATCATAGCATGCAGAGGGGGTATGCTTTCATATATCACTACAAGCGGCTGCACTTTGGCACAAACAGTCATTCATAACCTTTCTGCTAAATTAATTTGGGTACAGTCAATGAGACCTGCATATGTAAGGGAGATTTCCTCCCTTGCTTATTTTATATTAATGCCAGGTCCTATTGGCAGCCCTCAAATTGCTCAAACATTGCTGCTATCCCCAAGATCATTTTGCTTTGATTTGCATAAACCATGTGTTTAGAAGAAACGGGAGAGCAGAGGTAGATTGAGGATTTGTCATGTTGAGGACTGGTTGCTGGAGTGCTGGCTCTTTGTCAAACGGTGGCAGCGATCGCTTCGATGGGATCTCCAGACTCAAATTAAAATGAAACAGGACCAAACACCTTCCCACTGAAAATTGTTTGGCATGATTAAGTCTTGCTGAAGTGATTTTCTACATGTGCATTAATACCTATCCTTCTCACTCCAATGAGGTGTACAGAAGACCATCTACATGTGTGTATGTTAATTCACCTCAGCTAATGTTGTTTACAAGATTTACCAGAGGTAACGTCGGGGTCACGCACTCGGCAACATTTCCATCTCATCCCCTTAAATGACAGTTCACATGTAATTTTGCCCATCCTTACAATTAATTAGTGAATCGAGTCATTTGTCCATTTTTAATTTCAACCTGCAAATGCAAATGTTACATCAAATTTGTAATGGATTTAAGAATATTTATATGGTTAGACAGAGACGAAATTAATACTAAAAAAAAATCTAAATCAAGGTGTAAGTGTGAGCTAATGGATTCATGCTGAAACAAAATTCTTAACGTTTAGATCCTTTGCTGTTAACATCCTTTTTCAGAGCACTCGCACTTTCATTACCAAGGCATCATAAGCACCTACCACTCCTCCCAATTAACTCCAATTCATTCAAGAGCTTTCAAAAAGTGATCTGAAAAAAGAGCGCAAGAGTGATGTTGCATCTCTGCAACATCCTCAGCCTGTGAGGATCAAAGTACTCCCCTGGGTGGACAGCAAACGCCTGCAGACTCCCCACAATGCAGTGCAGCCAAATGAAATAATGCAAATCAAGCCCTAATTATCATCAGCTTAGCGTGAGGCTTCCAATTAGCAGCAATTAAACTCAGTGTAAATTCACCAACAAAGGCCAGACGATTATACACTAATTATATCAGATTTCCTGGGAGGTAAAGCGTCACTTTAGCAGTGTAGTAAATATTGACCAAAGACAGGACTGTTTAAAACGCTGTGAATAAGAAAAATATTTTCATTCTGCACTGCGACAGCACTGAAGTGGTACCATCTGTATTTTTGATGAAGAGTCACATTTTTCCTGTGATTTTGACAACATGCATTTAAGGCCATTTATCACCACTGCTGCGGTGTAATGAGGGCATCAACTGGACTGAAGTTGCATAATTCTGCCATTACTGCCCCATTGTAATAATCTTTTGACCTCTAGCTTTCAGAGCTGCTCTTGAACGGTGTGACAAATCTGAACGCGTACCCACGTTTCTAACGTACCCAAAAAGAAAAACACAGAGGCAGACGCTCAAGGTCAGCTGAGCGCCCCCACCCAGTCTAAAGGCTCCCATTTATTACAAAAACGTGGGGTTATGGTTGACCTAACACCTCATACGCCAAAACCAACTAAGAGGTCTGAGATTAAAATTAAAAATAAATGAAAATCCATTTTTTCATTAAAAACTTTTTTCAAGCCAAAATTTTAATTTTGGATTTGTGCAACGACATTTGATTTGTTATAGTAAACTAGTCTTTGTTGATTCAGCAATAGCTGATACTGTATTCTACACTTTAAAAAAAAATCCTCCCCATCACCTTCCCTCTCTGTATACACTCTGTATACACTCCGTTACATTTCTTGCAGCTGAACTACAAGGCTCAACAATCTCATCTAGGGCTGTCTGCTATTCATGAGCACCACCTCCCCTCTCTCCATCACATGGCTGTGCCCATTAAAGCACTGATAGTCCAGTGTGTGTGTGTACCTTGTCAAGTGCAGTAATAAAACCAAGACTAACTATAATGACTATGTAGTTATCTATCCATTTGAAAAATTACAAATAACTAAACAAAGCATCTGCCCGTATAAAGGTCTATGTTGTCATTTTTAAATATATACACTTTCTGTATTTTAGATTAGATTTAGGCAGGTCTGTTACACATCTACTATGATATTACCATAGCAAGCCTGAATATGCTACAATAAGAGTTTTTAATTTCTGTCTTTTTACTTTTTACTTTTTACTTGAATTTGTTTTATTCAAAAAAAAAAATATCAGGTAATAAAATAATTCTATGAAGAATAATCTGCAAATTTCACATCAAACTCTGGACTGGTTCTATAAGGGTGTTGCTGAACTTGAACTCAGTCACACCAAAGATTGAATGTGAAGTAAATCTGCAGGGAGAAAAGCAGCTGAAGATCTACGAGTACAAGATGATCCTCAGTCTTCACAATATCATATGCTCTATAGTAGGAAACGCTGGGTTTTATGTGTCCTTTTTCTTGCTTTGGTTGCACAAGAAAGTGCTGGATACTGAAGATAAAGGCAATTTTTTGGAGCAAATGTTGAAAGTAGCAAAATAAATGACCTGCTGGTCCCATGGTGTAATTACAGTGGCTGGAAGCATACCAATCTATCAAGAGGAAAGAAGGGAGGGGGGCTGACATGCTGCAAAGGGGTTAGTCAAAGGAGATAGCCTTTGACTAACTACTGGCCCAGACAATCGATACTCTGCAGATATTGCATCCAGGGAGAAAGGAGAGAAAGGAGGGGAAAAAAGCCCTAAAAACTTCCCAAATGGCTTTTCATTCAGATATTGATCAGCACCCTTTTATCATGACCTTGCTCCACCAAGGCCATATACTTTCTTAAGGGTATATGAAACTCATAAATCTGATAGTTGCTACACAGTACTGCCTTGCTGTGAGCAGCGAGGCAGGGAGCTGCAACGGTGTAATTGGTCTTTCTGGGATGGCGACCTTCATTCATACTTCATAACTAGCATTCCGATACATTTCTATGCTGCTCAGAAAAAGACAGACAACTTTAAAATTAAGGAGAAAAACCAGAAATCGAGGACAATGAGGATGAGCATGGAAGCAAAGGAATGTCTCACTTTACTAAGAGTGAACAGAAAGCTGGAATAATTTGCACCAAGTTCAACACTATACTGAGGAATGCCTAATACTTTCTGGATTATGCAAAAAAATCCAAAAATGATTCAGTTTTAAGAAGAAAAAAACAAATAATCAGAATTTTTTTATTTATTTGATTGAGTGCACCCACCCAAAAATAATATTCACAATAATTTGATTTAAGGTACTGGTTTCAGCTGACCCACTTTCCTTCTCATTGTCATTTTAAATAATCTACTAAGTGCAGTTTTTTGAGACTCGTTCTGTACTGCAACACTTAACCATGCTAACATATGGACATCATCAGCTGTTAATATGTTTCACCATGACACTTTGTTACTATTCCTTACAGGCCCAGCCACTGTACTGTATATACAGCCGAGGTAAATGTTATCATTAAGGCTATATTCTAATTCATATCCATGAGCCAGACCTCATGGTAGGGGCTTCGTGGCACGTCATTTTATGTAACTGATGGAACGCACGTCTGTCGAATTTGAACAGTCTCCCCCAGAGATTTAAGGAACATCCTTTTTGTCCAACTTTTCTGTCCCAGACACATGTCACCACTTGTGATTAATGGAGTGGAGGGTTTTTATGTTAAACCCGTTTAAGGACTTTGGTGCTGGATGTCTCTGTGATACAGATAGTGTCGTTTACAGACGGACATAACTGAAGGCGGGCTCGTATTGCTTTGTGTAGTATGTTTATGCTATATGTTTATGGCTGTATCAAGGCAGATGGATGATCACAACTCGAGCCCCAGCTAATTGGTTTTGAAGTAGTCGGGACCTGGACTAAAGGAAACAACTGTCTCTGCTGCAGATGAGACAGGAGCTGCAGACTGTTACAGCTGTCGATTCTCAGTATATAGGGTCATGTTTGTGTTTAGACTGCCAGTATTCATAAGCAAAGCAAAAAGCCATTACCAGTTAAAAAAGACCAGTTTTAACTGGTAATCAATTTCTTTTTAGAGATTAACTAGTGTAGATGCAACTAGGGACTACATTATTATCTATAATGAATAATTGGACTGTATGAGGCAGAATATTTGGTCCATAAAAATAATAACAAAAGAACAACAGTAATTCTACTTCTACACAGGACAGCAAAGGAAACCAGATGGTTAGTCAGCTGCTGCAAACTGTGCAGCCAACAAGACACGTTCTTAACATTTTCATCCAGATTTGCAAATTACTCATCTCAATGGCTGTAAACCGTAGCTAGAGGAAAGGA